>NC_090444.1:1493158846-1493834596 GCF_031143425.1 Pleurodeles waltl | reverse complement strand
GAGACCTTTAAACCTTTTACATCAAGCTTTTTCTGAAGAAATCATCTTATGAAGTAAAAAAGCGTAATGTCAGCAACTTAAATATTACATCAAAACAAAGTACTACATACGTGTTAGACCTGACAGTCTTAGGGTGGTTATCCCCCAACTTTTTGCCTGACTCCCTCCACTTTTCTGACACTGTTTTTGCTCGTTTTAGGACTGTGCACATGTTACCACTGCTAACCAATGCTAAAGTACATATGCTCTCTTCCTTAAACATGGTAACATTGGTTCATTCCCAATTGGCATATTTGAGTTACTTATGTGTCCCTAGTAAAGTGCACTACATGTGCCCAGGGCCTGTAAGTGACATGCTACTAGACGCCATGCAGCACTGATTGTGCCACCTACCTAGGTAGCCCCTTAACCATGTCTCAGACCTGCCTTTGCAAGGCCTGTGTGTGCAGTTTCACTGCCACTTCGACTTGGCATTTTTTTAAGTACTTGAAATCCTTAAACTCTCCTTTTTCTACATATGTCACCCTTAAGGTAGCCCCTAGGTAACCCATAGGGCAGGGTGCTAGGTAAAAGGCAGGACGTGTACACATATGTTTTGTATGCCCTGGTAGTGAAAAACTCCTAAATTTGTTTTCCATTACTATGAGGCCTGCTCCTTTCATAGACTAGCATTAGGTCTGCCCTGATACAACTTTTGAGTGGTAGATTCTGGCCTGAAAAGGTAACCAGGTCATATATTGTATATCCCCAAAGGTAATAGAAAAACCTTCTTATCGGTGAGCCTGGATGTTATATTACTATTTTAGAAATGCCACTTTTAGAAAGTGAGCATTTCTCTGCACTTACAAACCATCTGTGCCTTACAGCCTGTCTCCAATAAATGTCTGGGCTGGGCTGGTTGACAGCTCCCTTGTGCATTTTACTCAGACAACCACAAGCACAGGACACTCAGTCACACCTGCACTCATCTGCATATTAAATGGGTCTTTGTTTTTCAGGGCTGGAAAGGTGGAGGGCCTGACAGTTAGATTTCAATAGCTAGTGGCCACCCTCACACAATGGACTGTCATACCCCCTACTGGGACCCTGGCGGACAGGACTGTACTGAAAAGGGAACTTGTGCACTTCAAAACCACTCTTTGAAGTCTCCCCCACTTCAAAGGCATTTTGGGGAATATAAACTGGGTCTCTGACCCTAAAAACTCAGACACTTCTGGACTTGCACCCTGTCAAGAGGAACTTCCTAGCTTCCCAAAGGACTGATCTGGACTGCTTTCTTGAGAAGGACTGCTGCCCTTGTGGTGGCTTTCTGCCCTGATGTGCTCTGACTGTGCTGAGAAGGACTCTGCCTTCCCCAAAAGTGTTCTTCAAAAACTTGGATTGAGCTTGCCTCCTGTTTTCTGAAGTCTCAGTGGTTAATAAGACCTCTTCAGGAAACTCCTTGCGCATCAAAAATCATTGGAATCGACACAAAGCCTGCATTGCGACCTATAAATTACTGCACAGCCTACCAGAATGATGGAGCCTTGACTTATCGACACCAAATTCGACATATAGCCTTCCTTGTGACAGAAAATTTGATTGATGGAGCACCCATGTCTACTTCCAGCGCATCAAGGATTTTCCCCCCATCGTCCCTGGGTGTCTAAAGATGCCCGCATCGCAGTGAGGAACCAAGACTGCACACCGAAAAATGACACAATCACCTTGCAGCGTGGAAAGAAATGACGCATCATCTTTGCCGCGTCGGAAAATCCGATGCAACACCCTATTTTTGGGCAACCTAACTGAGCTTGTCTGCTGGCAAGATGAGGGAGGGCCAACCAGGGAAGAATTCTACAAGGTGCAGAAAGATTATCCCACTCTCCTCCTCTGCGGTTTCCGTGTTTGATATTTTTTTTACTAATACCAGGTATTGTGTGTAACAAAGAGACAACTGTTCATTTCTGAGGATTAGGACTCTTTTAAACCCTTTAAAAGTGATATTTCAACTTTTGATTATTGGATCTTTGTCAATTTGACCTTATTTTATTCAGATAAATATTATCTATGTAGCTAAACCTATGTGGTGTATTTTTCTGGTGTTTTCACTGTGTTACTGTATGACTTATTGCACAAATACTTTACACATTGCCTTCTAAGTTAAGCCTGACTGCTCAGTTTCAAGCTACCAGAGGGTAGGCACAGGATAATTTAGATTTACCCTGACTAGCATTGTGGTCCCTATTTGGAAATAGGTGTATACCTCTGCCAACTAGAGACCCAGGCCCATATTTATACTTTTTGACGCAAAACTGCGCCAACGCAGTTTTGCGTCAAAAAAATTAGCGCCGGCTAACGCCATTCTGAAGCACCATGCGGGCGCCGTATTTTTTGAATGACGTTAGCCGGCGTTAGCCGCCGTCGCCGTCTGGTGTGCGTTAAAAAAAACGACGTACACCAGGCAGCGTCAGCGTAGGGGGATATGGGGCTTGGGCGTCAAGAAATGGGGCAAGTCAGGTTGAGGCAATTTTTTCGCCTCAACCCGATTTGCACCATTTTTTATGACTCCCAACCCCCATAGAAATGACTCCTGTCTTAGCAAAGACAGGATTCATGCCCCCTTGCCCAATGGCCATGCCCAGGGGACTTCTGTCCCCTGGGCATGGTCATTGGGCATAGTGGCATGTAGGGGGGCACAAATCAGGCCCCCCTATGCCACAATTTTATTTTATTTTTTAAACTTACCTGAACTTACCTTAATGTCCCTGGGATGGGTCCCTCCAGCCTTGGGTGTCCTCCTGGGGTGGGCAAGGGTGACAGGGGGGGTCCCTGGGGGCATGGGAGGGCACCTCTGGGCTCCTTCAGAGCCCACAGGTCCCTTAACGCCTGCCTTTTGCAGGCGCTAAAAAACGGCGCAAAAGCGGCCGTACGTCATTTTTTTTGACCCGCCCACTCCCGGGCGTGATTTTTGCCCGGGAGTATAAATCCGACGCACATGCCTCGGAGTCGATTTTTTAGACGGGAACGCCTACCTTGCATATAATTAACGCAAAGTAGGTGTCCATGCTAATAAATGACGCTAACTCCATGGACTTTGGCGATAGACGCGTCTAACGCCAAAGTATAAATATGGAGTTAGTTTTGCGTCGAAATTGCGTCAAAAAAACGACGCAATTCCGGCGCAAACGGAGTATAAATATGCCCCCCAATATCTAACATTGATGATCAACGGTGAGGATAGGACTTGTGTTTGTGAAGTGCCATACAATAGCTACGTGTACACTACTCCCCCACAGTCAAAGATCACTTTTTGATTTGTTTCTTTTTGCTACAAGTGTCCCTGCTTGACATTTTCTAATCTAATTTCTGTTAGACCTGACAGACTTATGGTGGTCACCCCTAACTTTTTGCCTGCCTCCCTCCACTTTTTAGATACTAGATACTGTTTCTGCTGGTTTTAACACTCTGCGCACTTTACCACTGCTAACCAGTGCTAAAGTGCACATGCTGTCTCCCTTTAAACATGGTAAAATTGGATCATACCCAATTGTATCATTTAATTTATTTATAAGTCCATAGTAAATTGCACTCTATGTGCCCAGAGGCTATAGATTGAATGCTACTAGTGGGCCTGCAGCACTGATTGTGCCATCCACTTAAGTAGCTCCTTAACCTTGTCTCAGGCAAGCCACTGCAAGGCCTGCATTTGCAGTTCAACTGCCAATTCGACTTGGCATTTAAAAGTGCTGGTCAAGTCTAAAACTGCCCTTTTTCTACATATAAGTCACCCCTAAGGGATGCCTGTAGGAGTCTGGACTGGCTGATAGTGGATACCTTGTGGTACTTACACCTTGTGCCAGGTCCAGTTATCCCTTATTAGTAGATTAGAAGTGTTCTAGCAGCTTAGGCTGATAGAGGTAGATATAGCAGAGCAGCTTAGGCTGAACTAGGAGACATGCAAAGCTCCTACTATACCACTTATATCATATAGCACTGTATCACAAGAAACACAATACTCAGAGTTCCTAAAAATAAAGGTACTTTATTTTAGTGACAATATGATAAAAGTATCCCAGAGGATATACTGCCTTAGGAGGTAAGTAACATACACAAAATATACACATACACCAAAAATCAGGTAAGTAAACAGTTAGAAGAGTAGTTCAAACACTGTAGGACACAATAGAATGCATTAGGAGACAATAGGTCTAGGGGCAACACAAACCATATACTCCAAAAGTGGAATGCGAACCACAAATGGACCCCAGGCCTAGTGTAGTGTGTAGAGGGTCACTGGGAATGTAAGAAAACACTAAGGGTGTCCAAGATACCCCACCCCAAGACCCTGAAAAGTCGGAGTAAAGTTACCCTACTACCTCAGAAAGACAGTAAAGTCGAGATAGGGGATTCTGCAAAGACAACAACTGACTGCAAAGCACTGAAGATGGATTCCTGGATCCGAGGACCTGTAAAGGAAGGGGACCAAGTCCAAGAGTCACGCATGTGTCCGGGGGGGGGCAGGAGCCCACTAAACCCCGGATGAAGGTGCAAAAGGGCTGCCTCTGGGTGGAAGAAGCCAAAGATTCTGCAACAACGGAAGGTGCCAGGAACTTCTCCTTTGGTCAGAAGATGTCCCACATCGTACTGGAGGATGCAGAGTTGTTTCCATGCAGAACGACCGCAGACAAGCCTTGCTAGCTGCAAGAGTCACAGTTGAGGATTTTGGGTGCTGTCAGGGCCCAGGAAGGACCAGGAGGTCGACCCTTGGAGACAGAGGGGGTTCTCAGCAACAGAGAGAGCCCACGCAGAAGCAGGCAGCACCCGCAGAAGCACCTGAACAGGCATTCAGAAGATCTGAGCATGGCGGTTGTCTCAGCACAACAAAAGAGGATCACACGAAGTCGGAGTCCAACTCAGCGAGTTGGGCAGTGCAGGAGAGAGTGCTGGGGACATGGGTTGTGCTGTGCACGAAGGAAGCCGTGCAGAAGTGCACAGGAGCCCTAGCAGCTGCAGTTCACGCAGTACACAGGATTACTGTCTGGTGTGGGGAGGCAAGGACTTACCTCCACCAAATTTGGACAGAACGGCCACTGGACTGTCAGGGATACTTGGATCCCGTTCCTGTGTTCCTGGGACCATGCTCATCAAGATTAGAGGGGACCCAGAGGACCGGTGATGCAGAAGTTTGGTGCCTGCGTTAGCAGGGGGAAGATTCTGTCGACCCGCGGGAGATTTCTTCTTGGTTTCCAGTGCAGGGTGAAGGCAGACAGCCCTCAGAGCATGCACCACCAGGAAACAGTCGAGAAAGCCGGCAGGATGAGGCGCTACAATGTTGATGGAAGTCTTCTTGCTACTTTGTTGTGGTTTTGCAGGCGTCCTGGAGCAGTCAGGGGTCGAAAAGAGAAGTGCAGAGGAACTCTGGTGAGCTCTTGCATTCGTTATCTGATGAGAAGCCCACAAGAGAGACCCTGAATAGCCCTCAGAGGAGGATTGGCTACCTAACCAGGTAAGAGCCTATCAGGAGGGGTCTCTGACGTCACCTGCTTGCACAGGCCACTCAGAGGTCTCCATTGTGCCCTCACACCTCTGCATTAAAGATGGCAGAGGTCTGGGACACACTGGAGGAGCTCTGGGCACCAACCCTGGGGTAGTGGTCACTCCCCTTTTCTTTGCCCAGTTTTGCGCCAGAGCAGGGGCTGGGGGCCCCTGAACCGGTGCAGACTGGCTTATGCAAGGAGGGCACCATCTGTGCCCTTCAAAGCATTTCCAGAGGCCAGGAGAGGCTAGTATCCCTGGGAGATAAGGAGATTGTACCTAAAGCCCACATGCCTGCCAATATTTCCAAATATAGGCAGTGGGTCACCATTGAAGGGCAAAAGGTGGAGGCTATGTGTGACACAGGAGCCAGTATGACTAATGTCAAGAGGTAGCTGGTGTCGGCAGAGCAGATAGTCCCTAATACATTCCACCAGGTCATAGTCACTGACAATCGAGAGAGTCACCTACCAGTGGCTCTGGTTCCCTTTGAGTCGGGGTGGTCCCTGGTACTCTGAAAGTAGCTGTGAGTCCTGCCATGCCTGTAGATTGTCTTTTAGGCAATGATCTAGAGCATACTGCCTGGAAAGAGGTAGAGCTCAGATCGCACCTGGAGTTGTTAGGTTTGTCTGAGTGGGCCTGCATGACCACAAGGTCCATGGCTGCCCGAGAAGGGAGTCAAGGGCGTCTGGAGCCTGGAACAGTGACCCAAACAGCTGCAAAGAGGAAGGGCAGGAGGTGCAGGAAACCCACCTTAGATGTTCCCACGGTGGTGGACAGGGTCCCTGAGGAGGAGGATGCTGCTGAGCCAACCGGAGAGGACACTGCTGACCTGGGCAACCTACCTGAACTTGCTGGCTGGCAAGTAGAGGGTGGGCCAATGTAGGATGCTGGCCTGGCTTGTACTGGGTACAAATGGTACTTACACCTTATGTCAGGTCCAGTTATCCCTTATTAGTAGAGTGTAGTAGTGTTCTAGCAGCTTAGGCTGATAGAGGTAGCCATAGCATAGCAGCCAAGGCTGAACTAGGGGACATGCAAAGTTCATGCAATACCACTTATATCATATAGGTAATATATAATAAGAAAGACAATACTCATAATTATTAAAAATAAAGTTACTTTATTTTAGTGATAATGTACCAAACATATCTCAGAGGATAGACTCCCTTAGGAGGTAAGTAACATACACAAAATATACACAATTAAGCAAATGGGGTCAGTAAAACAGTCAGAAAATAGTGCAAACAATGTAGAACACAATAGGATGCAAAAGGCTTAGGGGCAACACAAACCATATACTAAGAAAGTGGAATGCGAACCACAAGTGGACCCCTAGGCTAGTGTAGTGTGTAGAGGGTCGCTGGGAGTGTAAGAAAACATTAAGGGTGTAAAAGAGACCCCACCCCAAGACCCTGGAAAGTAAAGTAATACTATATCCCCAGAAACACACTAAAGTCGTGATGAAGGATTTTGCAAAGACCACAACAGACTGCAAAGCACTGAAGTCTTTGCATGCAGGATTTCTTGGAAATGTGCACGGAAGCCATTGTAGCTGCAGAACAAGTGGTGCACAGGATTACTGTCTGGGGAGGGGAGACAAGGACTTACCTCCTCCAAAATCGGACAGTTGGACCACTGGACAGTCTGGGTCACTTAGGTCCACCACTTGTGTTCCAGGGGCCACGCTCGTCAGGATGAGAGGGGATCCAGATTACCAGTGAAGCTGAAGTTTGGTACCTGATGAAGCAGCGGGGAGAATTCCCTCAACCCACTGGAGATTTCTTTGTGGCTTCCAGTGCAGGGTGAAGGCAGGCAGCCCCCAGAGCATGCACCACCAGGAAACAGTCGAGAAAGCCGGCAGGATTAGGTGATACAATGTCGCTGGTAGTCTTCTAGCGACTTTGATGCAGTTTTGCAAGTGTCCTGGAACAGTCAGCAATCGATCCTTGGCAGAAGTCAAAGAGAGAAGTGCAGAGGAACCCTGATGAATTCTTTCAAGTCGTAATCTGAGGAAAAGCCCACTGGAGAAACCCTAAATAGCCCTCAGAGGAGGATTGGCCCCCTAGTCAGGTAAGCACCTATCTGTAGGGGGTCTCTGACGTCACCTGCTGGCACTGGCCACTCAGAGGCCTCCAGAGTGCCCTGACACCTCTGGAAACAAGATGGCAGAGGTCTGGGATACACTGGAGGAGCTCTTGGCACTAGCCCTGGGGTGGCGATGGACAAGGAAAGGTCACTCCCCTTTCCTTTGTCCAGTTTCATGCCAGAGCAGGGGCTGGGGGTTCCCTAAACCAGTCTAGACTGGTTTATGCAAGGAGGGCACCATCTGTTCCCTTCAAAGCATTTCTAGAGGCTGGGAGAGGCTACCCCTCCCCAGCCTTTAACACCTATTTCCAAAGGGAGAGGATGTAACACCCTCCCTCAGAGGAAATTCTTTGTTCTGCCTTCCTGGGACTAGGCTGCCCAGACCCCAGGAGGGCAGAACCCTGTCTGTGGGGTGGCAGAAGCTGTAGCTGCAGAGAAAACCACAGAGAGCTGGTTTGGCAGTACTGGGAGTCCATAGTTGAGCTCCCAGGATGCATGGAATTGGCTCCCCAATACCAGTTTAGGAATGAGGGGACAATTCCATGATCTTCGACATGTTACATTGCCATAGTCGGAGTTACGATTGTGAAGCTACATATAGGTTTTGACCTATATGTAGTGCACATGTGTAATGGTGTCCCCGCACTCACAAGGTCCGGGGAAATGGCCCTGAACAATGTGGAGGCACCTTTGCTAGTGCAAGGGTGCCCTCACACTTAGTAACTTTGCACCTAACCTTCAGCAAGTGAAGGCTAGACATATATATTTTGGAAATGCCACTTTTAGAAAGTGAGCATTTCTCTGCACTTAAATCTTTCTCTGCCTTACAATCCACGCCTGGCTGGGTTTAGTTGACAGCTCCCTTGTGCATTCAATCTGACACACTCCAAACACAGGATACTCAGCCTCACTTTCATACATCTGCATCTTGAATGGGTCTTCCTGGGCTGGGAGGGTGGAGGGCCTGACAATTACATGTCAACGGACAGTAGCCTGCCCTCACACAAAAGACTGCTACCCCCCCCCCCGGGACCCTGACAGACAGGATTGAACTGAAAGGGGACCTTGTGCACTTCTAAGTCTGAGTCTAAAAGGAAAGGGTTCTTTGACAGTAATACAGGGAGGTTTGTACCCCAACGCATAGAGTGCGCTAAGTATGGTCACTCTAAGGACGACTCCAAATGTTCAAAGAGCGCACAGCCCCCCATTCGAGGACAGACACCTGGTTTGGCTAGTGTAGTGCTCAGGGAGGAGGTAGTCCCAGTTTGTTTTGGGAAACAGACAGCAATAACTCTAGTGTCCCTGGGAGATGCAGAAATGGTGCCAAGAGCCCACATGCCTCCTAATACTTCCAAGTATAGGCAGTGGGTCACCATTAATGGGCAACGGGTGGAGGCTTTGTGTGACACAGGAGCCAGCATGTTCTATTGTCAGGGGACAGCTGGTGTCAGCAGAGCAGATCCTACCAACAACATTCTACCAAGTCATAGTCGCTGACAGTCATGAGAGTCACCTACTGGTAGCTCTGGTTCCCTTTGAGTGGGGCAAGGGGGATCTCTGATACTCTGAAAGTAACTGTGAGTCCTGCAATTCCTGTAGATTATCTGTTAGGCAATTAACCTGAGCACACTACCTGGAGAGAGGTAGAGCTAAGGTCTCGCTTGGAGATGTTGGGATTGCCTGAGTGGGCCTGCATGACCACAAGGTCCATGGCTGCCCGGGAGGGGAGTCAAGGGCATCTGGAGCCTCGAAGAATGGTCCAGACAGCTGTCAAGGTGAGGGGCAAGGGGCTTAGGAAACCATTCCCAGAAGTTCCCCCGGTGGTTGACGAGGTCCCTGAGGAGGAGGCTCCTGAGCCAAACGGGGAGGACATTGCTACCCTGGGTGACCTACCTGGGCTTGCCTGCTGGTAAATGGAGGGTGGGCCAACCAGGGAAGAATTCTGCAAGGCACAGAAAGAGTGTCCCAGTCTTGAGGGTTTGAAGCAACAAGCCTCAGCCCAAACAGCAGGTGAAGCCTCTGGTGATCACCTTATCTATTGGGAGAATGATCTCCTTTACAGTGAGCCTAAGGTACAGGATGTGGGAGGCTCGCCTGGTTTGTAGTGGATACGTAAGGTACTTACACCTTACACCAGGTATCCCTTATTAGTGAAATGTAGGCAGCAGCTAGCAGCTTAGGCTGTCTAGGGGTAGCTGTAGAAGAGCAGCCAAGGCTGAACTAGGAGACATGCAAATCTTTTGCATTACCACTAAAGTCACACAGTACGGATACACAATAAAAGACAATACTCAGTGTTAACAAAAATAAAGGTACTCTATTTTAGTGACACAAGGCCAAAAATATCTTAGAGGCAATACTCTTACTGGAGGTAAGTATTATACACTATATATACACTAGTAACCAAAATCAGGAAAGTAAACAGTCATAGAATTGTAATTGTAATAGTATTTATATAACATTTACTACCCCTGACGAGGTGTGAAAGCGATTTTCGGTGAGTAGTACGCTACTCCGGAACCCAAGAGGAATTAGTGGTTGATTAGTATAGGGGAATATGAGTACAGTTTTAGTATTATTAAGAGTTTATTTAGTGCAAACAGTGAAAAATGCAATAGATTGCAATAGGCCTAGGGGCAACACAAACCACATACTAAAATAGTGTAATGCGAATGTCAAATTCTCCCCTAGGCAACTGTAATGTATAGAGTGTTGCTGGGAGTGTAAGGAAACACCAACGGTAAGTAAAGTACCCCACCCCAGAGCCCAGAAAAGCAGAAGTAAAGTACAGCAAGTTTCCTCAGACCACACTACAAGTCGCGATGAAGAATTATGCAAGAACCACGCAGGACTCCAAGCAACCAACAATGGATTCCTGGACCTGAAGACCTGTGGAGAGAGGAGACTAAGTCCAGAAGTCAAAGAAAAGTCCAGGAAGAACAGGAGCCCCTGCCACACTGGAAGAAGGTGCAAAAGTGGATTCTCCAGTTGGAAAAAAGTACAGAAATGCACCAAAGAAGATAGCTGCGGGTTCCTGCTTGGTGCAAGAGATGTCCCACATCGAGTTGTTGGATGCAGGCTGTCACTGGATTCCACCAATAAGCCGTGGTTCGCGCAAGTACGCTGTTTGTGTCAAAGAAGAGCTGCCTGGACCCAGGAGGAACCTGGGGGTCTCAACTCGGACTGAGGAGACGGAGGGGGCTCTCAGCACTGCAGGGAGCCCTCAGAAGACCAGGCAGCACCCACGGGAGGCCCAGGACATGGGGACAAAGGAGTTGCAAAGTGCGGTCATTGCAGCACTACACAGAAGGATCCCACACCGCCAGAGAAAAACACAGAGAACTGTGAATCACTGGATGAAGTGCTGGGGACCTAGGCTACGGTGTCCACGAAGAACTCTTGGAAGAAGTACACAGAAGCCCAAGGAGCTGCAGAGGACGTGATGCACAGGGGTACTGTCTGGCACGGGGAGGCACGCTCTTCCCTCCAAATTTGGACAGCTGGACCTTTGGACAGTAAGGGTCACTTTGGTCCACCACCTGTGTCCTTGGGATCATGGGCATTGACAGGAAAGGAGTCCCTCACAAAGTCTGGGGAATTGGCTCTGGACAACGTGGGGGCACATTTGCTAGTGCGAGGGTGCCCTCACACACAGTAACTTTGCACCTAGCCTTCAGTAAATGAAGGACAGGCCTAAAAGTGACTTATACGTTACCTGGTGCAGTGAAAAATGGCTGTGAAACAGTGTGTGCACTATCTCACTCAGGCTGCAGTAGCAATCCTGAAGAAAGCTTTTTATGAGCTCCTTTTGGGTGGCAAAATAAATGCTGCAACCCATAAGGATCTCCTGGAACACCAATGCCCTGGGTACCTAGGTACCATATACTAGGGACTTAAAAGTGGTGACCAGTGTGCCAATTAGAATTGGTATTTGTAGTCACTAAACTATTGTGACAAATTTGGTAAACAGAGAGAGCATAAACACTGGAGTTCTGGTTGGCAGAACTCCAGTGACACAGACAAGCATACTGATAACACACATAGGCTTCAAACTATGAGCACTGGGGTCCTGGCTAGCAGGATCCCAGTGAGACAGTAAAAACACACTGACAAATAGGTCTCAAACTAGGAGCACTTGGGTCCTGGCTAGCAGGATCCCAGTGAGACAATAAAAACACACTGACAAAGAGGCTAAAAATTGGGGGTAACCATGCTAGAAAGAGGCTACTTTGTCACTCTGGAGGTTCAGGCAGCAAGTGTGCTAGTGGTCCCTCAGTGTTACTGGGCCTTCCTACTGGGACTGGCTCACGACATTCCCGGGGCAGGACATTTAGGGCAAGACAAGACCTTTGCCAGGCTTATAACCCACTTTTATTGACCCCGAATGCGGACGGCCTCAAACACGTTCTGTAGGTCCTACCTGTCAGGCCAGTGGGAAGACATAGAAAAGGCTCAAGGGCCCCCTGATCCTAATCACTGTCATTGGCACCTCCTTTGAAAGGGGGGGCATCAACGTTATTGGTCCATTGAACCACAAAACTGACCTAGGCAACAGGTTTATCCTGGATTTGGTTGACCATGCCACCTCCTACCCTGAGGCAATCCCTCTGAGGACAATGACTGCACCGGTGGTGACCAGAACTCTGATAGTGAACTTTACCCATTTTGGATTCCCAAAGAGGATTGTGTCTGACAAAGGCACGAACTTCATGTCTGAATACATGAAGTCCATGTGGGTTGCGTGTGGGGGGACCTACAAGTTCACCACAATCAATCATCCTCAATACAATGGTCTTGTGGAGAGATTCTACAAGAAGGTGAAGGATCAGTGGAGGGTGTCAATCTAAGACTCCGTGACTCTGGACCAGCACGGGGCCTGCTACAAGCTACTGGAACAGTACTCCTCCTTGTTTTCCCTCACCCCTGGACTCGCACACTTGTGTGCTCATGACATTGACACAGGAGACGACCCCCCTGTAAAGAATATAACTTACAGGTTGTCAGACTAGGATCAAGGATGAAGTTGCCAAGATGTTGGCTCTTGTGGTAATAGAGAAATCCAGCAATCCCTGGTCCAGCCCTGTGGTGCTGGCACCCTAGCTGCCGCACCCGGTGCCGAGCCAGAATTGTGTGGACTACCTGGATCTCAATTCTGTCACTAAACTCATTCTCACCCCATCACACGAGCTGATGAGCTCGTAGACAGGCTAGCACTGCTAAATTCCTCAGTACTTTGATCTCACATCAGTGTACTGGCAGATCGCCTTGTCTGAGGGGGCAAAGAGAGATCTGCTTTTTCAACTCCTGAGGGACATCACCCATTCAGAGTGATGCCCTTTGCTTTGAAAAAAGCCAATGCTGCCTTCCAGCAGTTGGTTAACGGGGTCCTGGCTGGTAAAGATGTATTCTGCACAGCTTCCCCGGACGACATTGCACTCTAAAGCTCCAGCTGGGAGGAACACCTGCTCCACCTCAAAGAGGTGCTCCAGGCTTTGCAAAAGGCATGCCTAACAATCAACGCCAGTAAGTGCCAGATTGGGCAGGGTTCCATGGTATATTTGGGACACCTAGTAGGTGGTGGCAAGGTGCAGCTCCTCCAGGCGAAAATTGAGACAATCACATCCTGCAACCTCCTAGAACCCAAACAGAAGTGACAGCCTTTTGGGCCTCACTGAATACTACTGTCGGTTTGTTAAGGGTTATTGGACCATAGTGGCACCTTGAACAGAAATAACTTTCAAAAAGCAACCTAGTTTGGAGAATTGGGCAGAGGCTTGTCAGAAAGCTTTTGTCTAACTAAAGGAAGCCATGTGCACAGAACCTATGCTAAGGGCACAGGGGTGGTTCTAGCACAGATGAATGATGAGGGCCTAGACCAACCAGAAGCCTTTATTAGGAGAAGGCTATTACCACAGGAGCAGAGGTGGAGTGCCAATAACATATAAACATTTTCGGTGGTCTAGGCACTGACAAAGCAGAGAATATACCTGTTTGGGACTCACTTCCAGGTTCAGACAGACCACAGACCACTAAAATGGCTCTTGCAGATGAGGGGTGAAAATCCTAAACTCTTGAGGTGGTCCATTTCCTTACAGGGGATGGACTTTATGGTGGAGCATCAGCGGGGGAATGATCACACCAATGCTGATGGTCTCTCCAGATTCTTCCGCCTTAACGATGAGATCTCCCAGAGGGGTGGGTAGCTCTCCGCACTTTCAGCTGGGTGGAATATATGCTTGACTTGATAGCCTTATGGTGGTCATGCCCCAACATTTTGCCTGTTTCCCTTCACATTTCTGAAACATTTTTTGCTGTTTTTAGGTTTCTGTGCACTTTACCACTGCTAACCAGTGTTGAAGTGCATATGCTCTCTCCCTTAAACATGGTATCATTGGTTCATCCTCAAATGCCATATTTGACATAGTTATAAGTCCCTAGTAAAGTGCACTACCTGTGCCCCGGACCTGTAAATGACATGCTACTAGTAGGCCTGCAGCACTGACTGTGCCACCCACCTAAGTAACCCCTTTGCCATGTCTCAGGCCTGCCATTACAAGGCCGATTTGTGCAGTTTTATTGCCACTTCGACTTGGCATTTAAAAGTACTTGCTAAGCCTTAAACCCCCCTTCTTCTACATATAAGTCACCCCTAAGGTAGGCCTTAGGTAACCTATAGGGCAGGGTGCTATGTAGGTAAAGGCAGGACATGAACACATGTTTTATACGTCCTGGTAGTTAAAATCTCTTACTTTTTTTTTTTCAATATTGTGAGGCCTGCTCCTTTGATAGACTAGCATTAGGTCTTCCCTTATATACTTTTTGAGTGGTAGATTCTGATCTGAAAGGGGTAACCAGGTCATATTTAGTATGGCCAGAATGTGCCTTACAGCCTGTCTCCAATCAATGTCTGTGATGGACTGGTTGACAGCTTCCTTGTGCATTTCACCCAGACAACCACAAACACAGCACACTCAATCACACCTGCACTCATCTGCATATTGAAAGGGTCTTCCTGGGCTCGAAAGGCCTGACAGTTACATTTCAAAGGCTAGTGGCCTGCCCTCACAAAATGGCCTGCCAAATCCCCTACTGAGACCCTGGCAGACAGGACTGCACAGAAAGGGGAATTATGGACTTCAAAACCAATCTTTGAAGCCTCCCCTACTTCAAAGGCATTTTGGGGAATCTACACTGGGTCTCTGACCCCACCAACTCAGACATTCTGGACCTACACCCTGTCAAGAGAAACTGTCTGGCTGCCCAAAGGACTCATCTGGACTGCTTTGCGGAGGACTGCTGTTGCCCTCCTGCCTTGCTGACTGTGTTGAGAAAGAGTCTGCCTTCCCCAAAAGTGCTATCCAAGGGGTTGGATTGAGCTTGTCTCCTTTTTTCTGAAGTCTCAGGGCCAAACAGACTGCATATCTTCAAGAAACTCCTTGCGTGTCAAAAATCGATGCACCATCTGCCGGAATTGGCGTAAAGCCTGCATTGAAACCGAGAAATCAACGCACAGCTGACCGGAAAGTTGCAGCTCTGACTTCCCACCTGGAAATTTGATGCAGCGCCTGCCATGCGATGGAAAATTCAAAGCTTCACCTACTGGATCAACGCAGCACCAGTCTCTATTTTCAGCATGTCATGGATTTTCCCTACATCGTACCTGGGCATCAAAAGATCCCTGCATCACAGTGAGGGACCAAGACTGCATGCCGAAAAACAATGCAAACCCCTTGCAGCGTGGAAAGAAATTGGGCATTGTTTGTGCCGCATCAGAAAATCCGACACAACACCCTATTTTTCCATGCATCTGTTCCTCTGGGGTATTTTTTTACACATACCGGGTACAGTGTGTACCAAAGAGACAACTGTTCATTTTTAAGGATTAATACTCTTTTACACCTTTTAAAAGTAATATTTCAACTTTTGATTGTTGGATTTTTGTCATTTTGACCGTATTTTATTCAGATAAATATTATCCATTTTTCGAAACCTGTGTGGGGTATTTTTGTGGTGTTTTCACAATGTTACTGTATGATTTACTGCACAAATACTTTACACATTGCCTTCTAAGTATGCCTGCCTGCTCAGTGCCAAGCTACCAGAGGGTGGACAAAGGATAATTTGGATTGTGTGTGACTTACCCTTACTAGGATTTTGGTACCTACTTGGACAAGGGTTTTTACCTCTGCCAACTAGGGACCCCATTTCTAACAATATGAAAAGAAAAGTAGTTGATACCAGTAGTTAGGTCAAAATGCCATCATTTTCCATATCCTTCAACTATCTTTATCTTCTACAGGAATCCAAGGATTGGTCTAGTATAATAGTGAAGTATAATAGTGAAATAAGCCGGTTTTCTTGCACAGTTAATATCGTTGTAAATTCTGGTCAGATACAAATTGAACCTCATTGTTTTCCTCAAATCCATATGGGTCATTACATTTCAAGAGACAAGTCTACTTCCACCGCTGCTTAAGCCTGCAGGGCCTGATTCACAAAGGTAAACTTCACATTTTAGGATCCAAAACTCCCCATGTTCTATAAAGCTTGAACATGTCTCCCCATGTCTCTATTGCTTTCCAATGTGTTTCTCTCTATATAATAATATAACAACCAGTTTTGGACAACTGTCTGAGAACTCCATTCACATACATGTTTCCCAGCATTGTACTGTAGACTCCTTTATCTGCAGTTTGTGGTACTACCTCTCTGTATTTAGATAGATTCTTTAAGAGTATTTTTCACGTTGACTTTCGGACCGCCACAGGCATGGAGGTCTGAACGCCCAATTAAAACCCAGCTGGGCGGACCAGCCAGGGTACCGCCATTCCAGTCAGGAATATGGTTCCAGACAGCCTGATGGCGGCCGGGCTTGTAACCAGCCAGGGTGGCACTGAACTCAGCACTCCCTGGCTGATTACAACCCGTCTTTCCAACAGTCTTTTCATAGCAATTAAGACTTTCCAACTGGGCTGACGGGCGAGAACCAAGACTCACGCCGGTCAGCCCAGAGGAAAAGGTGTTTCAGCATTGTTCCCAGCTCATAATTCTGATGGCGGAAATGCTGCCACACACAGGGTTCACTATCACCCTTGAAATGCACACTGTGTACACAGCAGGCAGTGAGCATTTCAAGAATGCTGGGCAGGAGGACCCCTGGACTGCCCATGCCAAGACTCGGCACCGTCAGCCTTAAGCTGGTGGAATAGAGGGAAATGGTGTTTTTGTACCCCTATTCCCTTCTTTACATGTCAATCCCAGATGAGGACCCCTTCGTCCAGGGCCTGCCATCAGATTAGTAACTCCACCACCCAAAACGGACAGGTTAAACTGAGGACATACATGTCACATTTCCTGCCATTGGCTAGAATGGACATACATGGTCCATTCTTTAGCAATGGCATTGGGGCATGTTTAAAATATTTTCCACATGGGTCATGCATATCTGAATGTTTTACACAAAATGTACACACCTGCATTGTCACTTATGGAAAAAATATACAGTACATTGTTTACCTGACAGTGTCCTCCGCCGTGCCACCGCCATCATGCACATCGCCACTGGGCCGGCAGGGACGTATTACGTCAGCTGTGGGCCCGCCACTGCAGCGGGCTTTCTGAGACCGCAGCTGCAGTGGTCTGGCGGTCTAACCGCCAAACTCGTAATTGTGCCCTAAGTGTTAAGTATGTGTATATTTGAGACTGTAATGTATTGTTCGGGTGGGTGTACAACTTTCTTTTTAACAGTTTTGTTTATGAATGACTTTGAAGGGAATTTGAAGTTTACATTTGTTTTTTTAAGGAAATCAGTTTTAGTTTAATGTAAAAGTTTTAATGCTTAGATTTTCTTTCGTCAGGTGTCCTGGGACGGTTTATTTTTAAAACATATGTTATGGAACCTACAGAATTTGAATTGCTTTGAGGGATTTTGATTAGATTTGTATATATTTTTGCATTTTTTGGGGCGCTTTTGGCATTCATTTTCTTCAAGTTTTGGTTGATTAATAATTCCTGTTTGGTTTCCAAATGTGATATTGTATTGTTTATCTGATGTTTATTATCTTGAAATGTATTTATTTGATGTGATGGATTGAATTTATTGGTTAGTATTATTTTCATGAAAATACTACGGGGGTCATTCTGACCCTGGCGGTCCTTGACCGCCATGGCGGAGGGCGGCGGAAGCACCGCCAACAGGCTGGCGGTGCTTCCTGGGCGATTCTGACCGCGGCGGTAAAGCCGCGGTCAGAAAAGGGGAGCCGGCGGTTTCCCGCCGGTTTCCCGCTGGCCCAGGGAATCCGCCATGGCGGCGCTGCTTGCAGCACCGCCATGGGGATTCCGACCCCCTTCCCGCCAGCCTGTTTCTGGCGGTGTCCACCGCCAGAACCAGGATGGCGGGAACGGGTGCCGTGGGGCCCCTGGGGGCCCCTGCACTGCCCATGCCACTGGCATGGGAAGTGCAGGGGCTCCCTAACAGGGCCCCACAAAGATTTTCACTGTCTGCTTTGCAGACAGTGAAAATCGCGACGGGTGCCACTGCACCCGTCGCACCCCTGCAACCCCGCCGGCTCCAGCGGGAAAGCCGGAATGGCCGCCACGGTCTTTTGACCGGGGAGCGGTCTTTCGGCGGGAACCGCTTGGCGGGCGGCGACCGCCGACTGCCGCGGTCAAAATGACCACCTACATATCTATATATTTATTATATCAGTGATTATCATTGTCTGACACATATTTGGTTTGTTGGTTTACAGTATGTTGTAGTATGTGAGGGTTTTGGAAGGGTAATGTGAATTTGGGAGGATAGATTTGGCTATTTTTTCTAAGTATTCTAGTATTTTGTTATTTATGAAGATTTTTACTTTACATTGTAGCATGTTGTATGTTGTTATGGTTTGTTTGCTAAGGTTAGGGTTGATTTGGGTAGCAGATTATTCTATTCTAGGTAGCTTTGTTCTTTTGTAATGCTTTGATAAATTTGTATGAAATAGGTTGAGCTCTGCCTAATGTGGACTGGAAGACATTATGCCATCCTTCCACTACGTTGTTTGTTTTGGCTTCCTGTGCCAGGTTGCTGTCATAGACGTTCCACCGTAGTATCTGGAAAATTATATCTTTGTCCTGACTGATGCAGTCTGCTAACCCAAGTGTCCTCAAAATAGTCCATTAGGTGACTAAGGGCCTCATTACGAGTGTTGTGGTCCAAAGCCCACCCACTTGCGGTGACGGTCAGACTGTCGCACTCCAGGTAGTCCAACCACCACATTACAATCCTGTTGGGTGGACCCACCTAAAGACTGCCGTCTCCCCCAGGAACATGGTTTCTGATGTGATGATGGTGGGCTGAGTTGCACTCAGCCAGGGTGCTGCTGAATTCAGCGCAGCCTGGCTCATTCCAACAGAGCTTGGCGGGGACCCTGCCATGGAAAGGCTGGCAGAAAGCTAGTGCCAGGGCCCATACGGGGGCCCCTGCACTGCCCATGCCTCTGTCTAGCACCTTGAGGGAGCCCGGAAAGAACTTCGTACTACAATATTCCTGCTGGTCAGCCCAGTGGGAACATTGTAATATGCTTGGCTAGGGGAACGTCAGTGCCAAGGAGTCCTACCTGCGAGTTTGGCAGTCCTGCAGTTGCACTTTCTAGAAGTGGCATTTTCAAACACACAATCTAGAAACCAACTTCACTAAAAGATGCATTTTTAAATTGTGAGCTCAGAGACCCTAAACTCCATATTTCTATCTACTCCCTAAGGGAATCTGCACTTAAATAATATTTAAAGGCAACTCTCATGTTATCCTATGATTGAGATAGGCCTTGCAGCAGTGAAAACCGCATTTGGCAGTATCTCACTGTTAGGACATGTAAAACACAAAAGTACATGTCTCACCTTTACCATACACTGCACCCTGCCCATGGTGCTACCTAGGGCCTACCTTAGGGGTGCCTTACATGTTTAAAAAGGGAAGGTTTATGCCTGGTAAGTGGGTACACTTGCCAAGTCGAATTGCCAATTTAAAACTGCACTCACAGACACTGCAGTGGCAGGTCTGAGCCTTGTTTACAGGGCTACTAATGTTGGTGGCACAATCAGTGCTGCAGGCCCACTAGTAGCATTTGATTTACAGGCACTGGGCAACTCTAGTGCACTGTACTAGGGACTTATTAGTAAATCCAATATGCCAATCATGGAAAGTCAATTACACACACACTTTATATATGAGCACTTGCACTTTAGCACTGGATTTCAGTGGTAAAGTGCCCAGGGTAACATAAAAATAGCAAAACAGAGTCCAGCATACATCAACAACCTGGGAAACAGAGGAAAATGTTAGGGGAGACCACGCCAAGGATGCCAAGTCTAACAGCTATGTTGACGAGCGAGACTTCTGAACGCGGGCGGTCGCAGCAGGTAGTGCCCACCTGTGTTGAGAAAGCTCCGTTCATGTTGAAGAAGCTGCCATTCGAATAGAAAATCTACTCAAGAAACAGAAAGCAGATAGCACCCTCTAGCAGTGTTTATGATGCTGTTTGTGCTGATTTTACAACTCGGGCGAAACTCCTGGTGCCAAAAACCAGCATGAACAGTACGACTTACCCAATCTCCGCTGCTCGTGGAAGTCTGCATAGCGCAGTGGAGTTTTTTCGGCACTTCACAGAGTTCCCTGTAGCAGAACTCCACAAACTCCACCCAGGACTAAATAATGTATATATATTTTACTTAAATCTGAATTTATTTGGTTTTATATACTATTTTAGATTTCTGTTTCTATTTAAACGTTTGTAGTTAACAATAATGATTTTGGTGTATTTATTTTATGTTTTTTAGGTGTACTAATTTCTTTAGCTTGAATGTTACATTTTTTGGGTGATGTAATATATTTTAATTTATGTGTAAATGTTTACTGTAAGTTTAGGGTTTATTTGAAGTAATTGGTTTATGTTAAAATTGTTTTAGGTGTATTCTTTAGAGATTATTAGTTATTTTGGCAATAATTCTTTAGTCGAAATTGTGGTAGGTAGTTTTTTGATATGTTATACATTTATTTATAGGGAACAATAATTTTGTTCCAGATATTTTTACTGTCGATTTATGTAACAATCTGTGTTTTTGACTAAGATATTTGTGTGCTCCATATTATTTTTTTTTTCTAGTTATGTATACAGAGTCAACATTTGTGTGTTTGATATATAATTTCCCATAGTTGTGTTTCTGGAAATTTGTGGTATCGATATTACATCAGTAATTCCTGTCTAACAAAACTTCTGTTTCTTTAACCCTACCACCAACCCCTTGTTCCAGCCCAGCTCTCTGAGACAAAACACATTGTGAGGTGATTTTGAAATGAACTTTCATCAACACATTTATGGCCAGATGTAGCAAAGGGTTTTACCCATTCTGTCCTTATGGGAAAATGTGTTCGTACATATGGCCCTTAGTGCGCACGTAATTTCATTAGTTAGGTCTGTTTTTTTTGTAGAAAGAGCATTTTTTGGTTTGATAATAACTTTAGCCCCATTTCACGAATTTTCAAAAATCTTCCAAATAAAAAGTTCATCCACCTTCCTGGAAAGTTTTGGATGATCTGTAAAGCAGAAGCCAAGAAAAAAGGGGTGTTCCAAAATGCCAAACCCCCATGCATTTTCCATAGGCTTCTTTAAAACGGGCTACAGCATAAATTGTTAAAAGGAATTTTAACCAAATTCGACAAGCTTCGAGATCTTTGTCCGCAGATTGTGCTTTTTGTGATTGGGTGTAAATCAATTCAGTAGTTTTGAGAAATTAAGAGTAAGAAAATACAACTATTTGGAGGGTTGAGCCAACAAGAGCCTCAAGAGACTCTTGCGGGAGCACCAACTTAAAATTAGAGTGTCCTGTTTGGCCAAGGGTACTTATTCCCCTTTGGCCATCTCACTTCTGCAGGAGTCAGACTCCAGCAAAAGCAAGTGATCAGGTTGGCTGCCAGCGACATAAGAAAAATGTTGCTGGCAGCTAGTACAGGACACAAGGACTTTGGGCCTCATTACGACTTTGGCAGTCTTTTCAGAAGACTGCCGTGGTGGCGGCCACCAAAAGAGCACCATGTTGGCGGTCAATTGACCAATACAGCCAAAAATCTAAGACCCCCAGGAAACTGGAGGGCGGGAAAGAGGCGGTTACACCAACAGCACCAACATCCCTTCAACTCTCCACTCACCACATTACAAGCCAAAAACCACCAACGTGGTCCTACCACGGAGGAAAACCATTGGTAGAGCGAGCCACTGTGTTCAAACACTCATTTCAGACATAACACCATACCATATTGGACAGTTCAAATACTCCAGACCTGACACACATACACACACTAGACACACCTACTCACTGCACTATATAACACCCCCACACAACCCACAATCCTTTGAAACCAAAATGACATTCACTGACACCTAGGAGCCAAAATCTAACAAATAAGTACTTGTTCATTATAGGCACATACACACTTTACACTCAGTATACACTACACAATTGCACAAATTACACAATATACACATCACGCCTACACACAAGCACCACAACCAACCATCATACATTACCAAATACCCCCACCCCACCAAGCACCCTACACAGCACCCTTGCACACTCCACAACCACCCACAACACAACAACACAACTACCACCATGTCCAGTCAAAGGCACCCACGCTTCACAGATGATGAGTTAAGGGCCATGGTCGATTAAATTGCCAGGGTAGATCGATGACTGTTTGGAGCACAGGTCCAGTAAACCTCCATTGCCAGGAAAATGAAGTTATGGCAGAGAATTGTCAACAGGGTCAATTCACTAGGCAACCATCCACACAAGGGAGGACATCTGGAAGAGGTGGAACGACCTACGGGGAAGGTGCATTCCATGACATTGAGACACCAAATTACCATGCAGAAGTGTGGCGGTGGACCCCACCTCCTTTCTCACAGTTTACATTGTGAGAGGAGAAGGTATTGGACATACTGCATCTAAAGGGCCTGACTGGAATAACCAGAAGACTGGACTCTGGTAAGTAACTACCACTTTCTGGCACAATTTATGCCTGTCCAGTATGCTTCGTCATTACCCAAACACTCCCCAATTTATTCTATCGCCCACTACACCTCCCACGTAATCGCCGAATGTCCCTCTCCTGCATGCCACACCACCACCTAGCCCTAGTGCCCACATAGTCCCTGGCAAGTGCACAGATAGCAGTGCCAATAACAATCACTACGACTCCCACAATGCACTAGCCCATCAACAGCAAAACATGTTATGTACATTTCATAGCACAACTCTTGCATGTATGACTATTGCATTGGCTACACTAACTGGATGCTTTGACTGAGGACCATCACATGGCAATGACAGCAATGCAATGGAACTACACAATGGCAAACAAGGCCAAACACAGCTACACCACTGCACCAAACCAATCGGCTACGTATCCAGATCAACAACTTTGAAATTAACTAAGCATGGGCTAGAAAGTAAAAAGGTTAACCTTGTGCACCAAATGCACACACAGGACAAGTTACCATGCAAACACACATACCCTCCTCCCACTTGGATTCCGTGCTGTAATGTACAGCCATCCCCACTCTCATCTAGCAACCCCGATTTCCCACGAGCAAACAGAGCACACCTTTCATGTGAATGATCACACAGGACCTGATCCCACCCACCCACAAAAAGTTACCTACCCAGATTGACACCAATCCTCATTGGAGCATGGTACACATGTCACAATCTACTATCCACAAACAAAACAATGTATGCAGTGCTGCATCTGTCACTGCCTTTGCTGGGAATCATGTCAAGCCACTGTATGCATCAGACTGCCAATCATACCACCACCATGTAACTCTCTCTCACTCCATCCACAGGTACCCCTGCCACCATGGAGAAGATGCCATAGACAGGCAGCCCTCCTCAGGATGAAGGACCCAGTGAGAACAATGCCTCTGGATGTCTGGACATTGATGACTTACCTGGCCCATCTGGGACACCTGGTCAGTCCACCACCCCCTATCTTACCCTGCCCACATGAACCCCGCCACCATGTGGCATCAACAGCACAGCCAACCCTTAGTCCCCAGACCTGTGTCCCAAGGACAATTCAATCAGTAGTGTGCCCTACAGGACAGGGACCCGAGACGACCCCTCAAACCCAAGACAATGAAGGTCCTGGTGACACTGGGAGTGGGCACACCATGCCAGGGGCACAGGCACGGCGATATTTCAAGGGATTCAACTGACCAAGAAATAATCTCTCAAGTCCTGCAAGCATACCGCCTATCCCAAGACAGGATGGGGGTAAATAAAAGACTGCAGAGGGCATACCACCAGGAGGTCATGCAGCAGTGGCAGACCCACAATGCCACCATGGCCTCCATTGCATGGGTGTTAAGGGACCTCAACCAGCAGGCCCTTTCCATTAGCCGCATAACAACTGAGCCATCTATATCTGCCTCAGCTAGTGGAATGGAGGCCCTGCCGGGGAAACCACAGGCCCCTGGCACTCTCCCTCTGTAGCTTATGAATCCCCCACAAACATGGATGTCTACCCAGACATTTGGTTGGAGCAGATGCCACGAAAAAAATCCACTGCCAGAAAGTGAAACTGTCCTCATTTCTCTCCCTTATGGCCCACTAAGACAACCTGTTGACTGTTCAATGATATTACTCAATTATACTATGGCTCTTGCATACTGGACCTGTGCTACCTACAGATGTGCCACCTACTTTGATGATTACAAATACCATGATCCCACTCATCACCTTTGTGTCACTATATGCACCATAGAATGTATGTTCACATATCCCCTGTTTAACCCTTTAAAGACTATGGATCACAGCAACTGCATATGATTCTTTATTTGAACATGTACAATTGTTTTGTCAGCAAACTCCTATGTGGGTATGCCCCCCTAAACCAGGAGACACAGTATAACAGATGTGTCCCAGGGCAGATGTAAGGAAGTCACTAGTTGAGGCACACACTACAGTGAAATCACTCATCCAACCTGCAAAAGAGACCATTACACAGAGTTGCATCAGGATAGAAGGCATGGTGCCACACAAAGCACATAAGCAGTACACAGTTGTCCAGCCCAGTGTAGATAGCCACCAAAGCAGGGCAGAACAGATGGCATTTCTACATCCCAGTGACACGATATACATGACAATACACTGTAACTGCCATCTGTCGTGTGCAAATCTCCATTCTGTGTACAGTTACCAATGGCTAATGAGCATGAATGCCTGAAGCCAGAGGTGGCAGAGGCATGTATTTACAGAACACAGTCAGTGGGTGGAAGAACATGAGGGATGGAGAATGCAGGAAACATACCTCAACACAGGTCTGTCCATAGGAGATGCGAAACTAGCAACCTGCAAGGAGTGCACATGTAAAGTAAGATACATGTCAACTGAGCACCTTACATTCAAGCACTCACCTCCACCAAGACACACATAGGGATAGGAACACATCACAACTGATGTAACAAATCAGGAGGACCATTGTCAGCAATCAATGTGGATACACATCACTTACAAATACACAGTCAGCATACCTGTATGGCACTGGAAGTACTGATTGATGAGCTCAGTTCTAGAGTCAAATGCACCATCCTCATCTACCTCCTCATCACTATCCGTGTCTGCATCACCAACCACTGGTCCAGCTGCCTCATCATCATCAGCTAGTAATGGTATCTGATGTCTCAGGGAAAGATTGTGGAGTATGCAGCAGGCAACTATGATCTGGCACACCTTTTTGGGGAGTGTAGAGGAGGGCAGCTCCGGAGACGGTAGGCACCTGATCCTGGGTTTCAAAAGGCCAAATATCCTTTCAATTACACGCTTCATGATGCCATGGGCCTCATTGAAATGGAGTTCCCCTTCAGTGGAAGGGTACCTCACTGGTGTCAACAGCCAGGAAAGATTAGGATAGCCAGACTCACCTGTATGCATAAAGGTGGGACCTGTTACAATGCAGGTACAGGCACAGGGAAGAATCAGATGACAGGTGCCATAACAGAGAAACACATCAAAATGTATACATACCAATGAGCCAAGCCCTCTCTCTGTATAGTCGTGCCATCGTGTGTGGGACATTGCTGTTCCTCAGAATGTAGGAGTCATGCACAGATCCTGGAAACTTGTTTGTCACCTGTGCGATGTACTGGTCTGCCAGACACACTATCTGGACATTGATTGAATGGTAGTTTTCCCTGTTCCTGTACATCTGTACATGGATGCCATCCATGGCCCATGTCACATGAGGGAATGTGTCCCACATCATACAAGTCTGCCTTCACATAGGCCAAATCTCCATGTTGGGGGAAACTGATGTAGCTGTCCAGGTGTTTCAATAAAGCACACAGTGCATCCTTCGACACAAGACTGAAAATGGGCTGTGACATCCCTGCGGCTAAGCCCACTGTATTCGGAAAGCACCCAGTGGCAAAAAAGTGTTGCACTGACAGGACTTGTACTGTTGGAGGGATGGCATAGGGATTGCGCATGACAGATTAGGCTCCAATTGGCCACATAGATCCATTATGGCCTAACGATTCAAACAACAGGTCTGGATGATATGTCTGTCCTCCGTGGTTGCAAGGTCTGCAAGTGGTCAGTACACAGGTGCATGTTTCAATCTTCTCATGGAAGGGTATCTAGGATAGAGAGTAGAAAAAGTACTGAGTGATAAGTACTTCATACATGTAAGCAGTAAATGTCATCAGTGCACACACCGAACACTGTAGACATGTGTTGCACTGCTGACACATACCATTATGGGGAAGCTGAATCGTCACAGTGACATGCATATCACATGTATTGGCTAAACTATGATGGCACAACAGAGGCCTACTCTGCACTTTGCACATAAATGTGTCTGACACACTTATTTAGGGACTGCAAGGCATGATATTTGCACAAAATGGCATCCTCCGGGCCTGTTGCCCAGGACAGTTGGAAGGGATCTAAGTCCACCGGCGTATGTCATCATGGTAGTAGGCGGTCGAAACCGCTGTGCATCTTCTCATTTGATAACATTGATGCCTATGGTGGATTGGGGCCAGTGGCGGTCACTGCCAGCTGTGACAGTCCTGTATGCGTTGGCCTGTGACTACCATTTTCTGCAGCCTTGCTCACTTGACTACTGACATACTTGTAAGCAAGACCTCCACGAGCTGAGCTGCTGTGTCTTGTCTCTGGGATCCATATTGTCATGTCCTGCAGGTGATAGGACCCTAGCCTTCAGCCCAGAGGAGCTGGTAAAGCTCGTGGACGGGGCTCTGCCCCTGTATGAACAGCTATATGGAGCACCAGAGGAACAAATGAGCCCAATTACATTGGCATGTGTGAAAGAGGTGTGTGTGATAGTGTAAGGGGTGAGTGTACTAGGGAGGGAGTACATGCATGCAGGTGGCATGGAGAAGAGGTGTGTGAGCCAAGAAGGAGGGTATGTGTGGGCACTTGGTGAGTCAGGTGTGTATTGCCCACTACTGTTGGTATGGGGCATGTGTACCTGACTTTCTCCTTCTGTCTGTGTCATCCATGCAGGTGAGTACCCATCAGAAAAAAGGGATCTGGCATGCCATTGCCAAGCAAGTGTGGACCCTAGGGGGTCCACAGCCAGCGGACCACCCATTGCAGAAAGCAGTGGGAGGACCTGAGACGATGGGCCCAGAATACCATAGAGGCCCAGCTGGGAATGTCCCCCCAATAAAGGAAGGGGGGGTCCATCGGCCCTTGACCACATTAATGGTCCACATTTTGGCAGTGGCCTACCCTGAGGTGGATGGGCATTTGAGGGCAACACAGCAGCCACAAGGCTGTGAGTACAGACTGGATCCTGGAATTGGCTGGGCTTAATAGGGATATTGTGCCTCACTGCAGGCTAAGTGACATTGTTGTAATGACATCATGTGTATCGTCTATTGGAAATGGGTATTATGTCCCCTGGCTGAGTATATATAGTAGATGTGTTGGCATGCTTTACTGTAAGTGGGTGTACATCTCCCATCAAAATACCTCTACGTGTTTGGAATGTGTAGATGCTCATATGCCATTGCTACATATGTGAGTCCATCCTGCCTATGCAAAGGATATCTGTATTAGTATCATCGTAAGCATTGAGTATCACCACCTCCATCCATCTGCATTAGTGGCTCAGAGGTGCCAGTCCACTCCCACCTCTGTAGCATACCTGTGTTTGCTACTGTGTGGCTAGTGTTCCCACAGGGACTGATACATCATGTAATGGGAATGTTTTTGACTGATTGTGGGGCTGCCATCTACGTTCTACTACAGATATGGCCCTCATGGGACAGGATCATTGATTTGATAGTTGTATTGCCCTATAAGGGTGAACTGCTGACTATAGGGTATGTGAAGTTAGGGTAACTGAGAAACGGATACAAATACAATCTATGAGGTCTGGTTCCAGACCTTATTCAATCCTAGGTGCAATACTTGTGGAGAAGCTACCGTCAAACCAGTGGAATGGTACTAGAGGTGGTAGGTGCCTTGACAGGTATCATGTATGTCAGCATGATATGTATATGGGATGGATGACAATGGCCTATCAATTGATGTGCTACATTGTAGAATTACTGCCTACACCATGTCCTAATGTTAAGTTGGGGCACATCTGATGGGGTGGGAGTTTTCTGCTTGCCTTGGCCAAGCTGAAGTGGCACATTAGGAGAGACTGGCCTATTGCATGTCGCATGGCATGTAGATGTTTTTCAAATATTGCATATAGTCTCCTCTGCCTGGTTCATGTAATAGTGGAATATGTAAGTGGTGTACAGGCAGTGGTGTTAATCCATTTGTGCCTAATGCGTCTGACATTAACCCTCTGAGATGTGTGTTGTCTGACTTCGGTGACAGGTATTGTCAATTCTGGAAAGGTGTTTGAGGGTGGAGTTGTCATGTTGTGCAGGCTAGCTGGAGAAACTGCATGTGTGGTTGCATTGTGAGTGGACCATCATGTAATATGTGTGTTCCTGAAGTACATCTGGTGTGACACTGCACTCAGTGATTGAGTATTGATGTGTCATATGTGCTACATGGGACTTTTTAGATGGACTTAGCAGTGTGATCACTTGTGATATATATGTGTTTGGTGTCTGCTGATCTGGCTATATAATTGAGTCAGACTATTCTAATGGCTATACCACAGTTTCTCATTTTACATATTAGATGTCAACTGTTTGGGTGTCTGACTTGTAATGGCCAAATCAGTGTTGATTTCCATATTGGCATCACTGTACAGAGTGTTTGGTTTGCTACGTAATGTGACAGACAGGTGTAGTGTGGCCTGTGAGTGGAGAGTTCTTCACTGTCATGGATATGATACAGAGGGCATGGTCTGATCATGTGTTGTTACAGTAGTGGTCAGAAGTCTTTTGTTCAGTTAGCTAGACATCCAATGGCTGATAGGGGCATAGAGAGGAATGATTTGTATTCATGAATACTATTGATAGTCCAGCCAGGGCATGCTGTGCCAGAAGAAATGGCTTTGGTAGTCATCATGTAGATGACTCCAGTTTTGCTGTCCTGCTTAGGTGTGGATGTAGGAGTGAGGGTTGTAATAATATAGGTATGGGTAGCAAGGACATGTCGTGATATGAAGTAGGTGATGTATAATTGCACCTGCAATAGCAAAGCTAGGATAAGTATTGTCACAGAGGTGCTTGCTGACCAGTGTGTATGAGATCTATATGTAACCCATTTTCATTCTGTCTCTCTCCTTGACTTTCTCTTCCTCTCTCTCTATTTGTGTGCATCAGCATCATCAGGCAAAGGAAAAGGGGCACAGGCGATTGGGGAAGCAGCAGTCCACAGGACCCAGGAAGCTGGAACCAGAGAGGCCAAGGTATCAAGTGGGACAGAGGGTGAGGTGAGTGCCACGGGGAGACTGGATAGACCACCTCTTCTTTGGAATCCTCCTCCATTGTACACTCCCTGGTGATGGTGGACCCATCTGGGACCACCCCAGCACCATTGTTGTCCACCACCCCCCTTATTAGCGCCGCCCTCCCTGTGGCTCCCTACCCAGTTGCCCATACCCTCCCACCCAGGATGGGGGGCATCTCCTTCACCGCAGGCACCCCTGTCCCTGCCCCAGTCAGCCCTGCTGCCCTCAGTAAGGAGGCTATTGACCTCCTCAGGTCCATCTCTGTGGGTCAGTCCACCATTGTTAATGCCATCCAGAGACTGGCAGCTCAAGCCCAACAGAGTAATGCATTACTGAAAGGCATTCACAAGGTCATGGCTGGCCTCCAGATATCCTTTCAGGCTCTGGCCTCCTCACTGACTACAGCCAGTGTCCCTTTGTCTACTGTCTCCCCTTCAGTTACCCCATCGAAATCCCAAACCCCTCTCCCCAAACCAATCCAAAGCACACATGCACACAGGCATGCATCTACCTCAACAGACAAGGTTACCACTGGCAAGCACAAGCATCACAAAACCCACCACCGACATGCACACAAACAACACCCACCTGTAGACATAACAACATCCACTACCTACACTGACTCCCCCACTAGCCCCTCCTTCACAGACACTACACCTGACACACCTGTAGCCACCACACCATCATTTGTACATCTAGCCGCAACACCTGCTTTACTCACAGTCACCACAATATCAGACTCACAGACATCCATCCCGGTCACCACATCTGCACCCACCACAATCTCCAACACCCCCACATGCAGCACATGTACCATACCTGCAGACACCATCCCAACAGACAGTCACCCATCCAGCATGGTATCTCTCTGCACATCTTAATCCCTTCTCCCAAGGCACCTAACCACCTGCACTCACCCATGCAACAGACACCCAGCACCCACAAGTATTTCCTACATGCACTCGCACCCAAAACATCCAAACCGACCCATCTTACTACCACTCCATCTCCCTCCACTCCTGAACCCTTTTGCCAAAACCACCCCCGATGTGTCAAAAAAAGTTTCCTTTCCGTGTTTTTCTTGTTCCTTACTCCTCTCCCACCCCCTGATCCCCCAAGAGTTCTTCCTCACTCCCCAAGTCCAGCCCCTCCACCTCTAAGTCCTCCCCTGCCCCCCTGCTAGGGCCCATGCCCCTCCCCCTGCCAAGAAGTCTACCCCTCCAAAGCCCAGGCCCAAGGACCCCGCTCCCAAACCCAAACCCACAGACTCCCCTCCCAAACCCAAGTCCAAACTCCCCTCTACCCTCCCCCAATCCCTGAGGTACCTGCCTGCCCCCATGATGCCCCTACCATGTGGAGGTTATTTTGCAGTCATGAGTCAAGTTGTGGCTGTATGAGGTGCCATTTGTGCCTTTGGCATTTCAGACTGGCCTTTAGTCTTTTATTTGTACATATTTTTCTTTGATATATTCATATTTATTAATACATCTGGACCAACATGTTGTTGGAGTCGATATTTACATGCTTTCACTGCTTTTCTTTCTACATGGCAGTTTGTTTTTTCTGGACTTTGGTTGTGTGTGTGTGTGTTGGCTGTTCCAGCTCTTGTGTCTGGGCTGCATGTGCGGGTGTGGCCCTGCCATTTGTCCCGCTGTCATTGCTGTGTAATGTGTGTAAGATCTGATTGTGTTATTACATGCGTTTATGTAGCTGAATTGTGTATTGTTTGTGTAGATATGTGTAATGGTGGTTTTGTGTACCCTTGTGTGGATGTTGTCTGTGCATCCATGTGTGACTGTCTCTTATGCTTTGTGTGTGATGTTAGTGTGTTGTTGCTTCTGCTTCGTTGTATGCCAGTGTGAATGTGTTAATTGATTGTCAGTATGTATAGTCATGTGGAGGTGTGCAATGACATTGCTTGGCATAGCATGTATGTAGTTGCTGTTGTGTTGTCATTGTGTGTATCGGTGCTGTTGTAGATGGTTGTGTGAGACAGTGGCAGTGCTGTGTTTTCAGGTTGGTGTGTATAGCACGTGTGTGTTGGCCGTGGTGCGAGCAGTATGGGTGCGCGTATGTGTAGTATGGGTGTGCATGTGTGTATGTTGGTGTGTGTGTATGTGCATTTGGGTGTGTGGTTACGTGTGTGTGTCACCACTGTCTGATGTCTCAAATGTGTGCGCTGTTTGTGCATGTGTAGTTTGGGTTCACCCTCCAGTATGAGGTAGATGTGTGTACTCACGATTGTTGTCTTTGTCGCTGGTTTTACGAGTAGGAGCAGTGGGAGGACTTCCAGTTCAGGTTTCATTGCGGCTCCAGCCAGGTATGTGTTCCCAAAGGTGAGTATCTCCTTCTATAGAGTTTGTTTCTGCCAAGGTTTTCGTGGTGGTGCAACCTTGGCGGAAACCTTGGCGGTGTGTAGCCTCGTAATATGTCTGGCAGAAACATGGTCCCTGCCGGCATGAAGGTGCCTACCACCGTCCGTGGCGGCATGCCCACACTGGCGGTACTGGAGTAAAGGTATATGGGTGCAGGGTAGGGATACCCTAACTCCCTAAGCTCCATGGGGAAACCCAAAGGGACCCCCTGGGACAAAAAAGCTAAAAGTAAGAAAATGCTGCATTTACGTGAAACTCTTGAGGGTTTGGAAAAAATAAAACAAAATGATCACCCGGGATGCATTTAAATGCCTAATGCCCCGGCGAGCCCACCACGGGCCCCCCTTCCTAGACCTCCAGGTCCCTGGGATCCAACTCCCAGTGCCAAAAACTGTTTATAAGGAGAGAGGGGATGTGTGGCCCCCTCACTGAGCTGTGAGGAGTGCCGGGAAGCCCACTCCCTTGGTCAACATTACCTGTTATGGGGTGGGTAGTACAACCCACTTCCAGAGCCTCAAGAAGCCACAAGGAGCCCACCCAGGGGCCAAAATGTATAAAAATGGGGAGGGAGACTGCACAGCTCCCCCACCCTGAGCCTTGAGAGTTCCCAAAGAGCCCAAACAGGGAGAGAGCAGAATTCCAACCTCCTCCCCAAGCCTGAAAATATGGCTGATCTGCTCCCAAGAGAGGCAGAAATTGCCAAAAAATATGCCCCCTGAAGGGGATCAACCCTTGCTGAAGGGGCTGCCCCCCCAAAAACAAGAAACAATCACAAAAACATCCCTTGTAGCCTAGTGGCATCTGCACCCCTTGGGGGCTGATTGACCTAAAAATATGTCTGATTGCCCTAAGGGGAGCAAAAACAGCCAAAATACATACCCACTAAAGGAGAGTGACCCTTGCTTAGGGGGCCAGTCCCAAATATAAGAAACAACCACCAAAAAATATTCCAGGTGGCTTAGAAGATTCTGCCCCCTTTGTGGTCAGATCCGCCTAAACATATCTGTGATCTGGTCCCAAGGGGGGGGGCAGAAATGGCCAAAATATATTCACCCTAAAGTGGAGAGACCCTTGCCCAAGGGGCTACTCCCAATAAAAGAAACAGCAGCCAAAAGAAACCCCTTGTGGCCTAGTGGCTTCTGCCAATCCTTGTGGCAGATCAGCCTAAAAATATCGTTGATCTTTCAGCCAAAGTATATACCCTCTAAGGAGGAGCAGCCCTTGCCCAAGTGGCTACTCCCCAAGACAGAAACCAACCACCAAAAAACATCCCTGGTGGCCTACTGGGCATTCGTGCTGCACAATCACGGCCCCATGCATGATTGTGCAGCAGGAATTCACTGCAAAGAGATATCAGGGGAAAGGAAAAAAAACTCTTTCCCTTCCCCAATGCCTGTTTGCTTTCCCTGAACCCCGCAAAGGAGAAAATTACTTCCTACTCCTGGCTTCCAGCATGTCCCGGACAGCTTCTAATGATGTTGGCATGCCATACATGCTGATGTAATCAGATGCTGTCAGGGATCAGGGTGGCAGCTGCCATCATTTGTGGGAGGATTAGAGAGGCAGCTGACAGGAGGAGAGGAAGCCGATGGGAGAAGCTCCAGTGCTTTCCTGATGGGTGGGTGCAAGGACATCTTAAAGGCGCCCTGCCACATGACCACCATTTGCGCAAAGGCTCCAAGATGTCCTATGCATCAAATGGGTTAATTAAAAAAAAAAAAACCCTAGGGGGTGGAGTCTCCAGGGTCAGTCCCAGCAGCCAAAAAGTTCATTTATACATGGTGATTACATATTACTCTACATAAGTAAAATTATAGTTAGGTGGGATATATATATTTTTTTTAAAAACCTTAGAAATTCATTAAAAAAAAACAAAGGATAAGGTAATGTTATAGTTAGGTGAATATGTCATTGATACCATTAATGTTTCAAACTAAAAAAACACAGAAATTCACCAGTTATAGTTAGCAGTGCAAACTATATCTTAAAAAGGGGTGGGCAGAGCTCGCATAGTTCCAATAAGTGGAATTCCGCAGAACACTCTGAGCACTATGGAATTCCACAAGTGGGTGGGATTGCTTGTGCACTCGTTTGTGCTACGTTTTGCACATTCAGGAGCACGATGCGCGTTCTTGTGTTGAAAATATTGCATGAAAGTCACCACGTGATTCGATGCCATTTTGTTTTCTCTGTCTGTCTGTGGTACTAGGCCTAACTTTTAAACTTCCCTAAAATCTAAGCACACCCACCCTTTTCTAAATTATCCACCCCTCATTTTCCTTTATTTCGCACGTATGTGTATTTGTGTATTTTACATTTCTGTCATTTTTTTGATGTTTTCTGTGTGACTTTCTCAATACTTTTTTATTTTTGCTTTTCCCATTAATTCTTTATATTTTTTTCCTTTTTCCTGCCTTCTAATTCTTCCCTTTTTTATTTTCTAACCAGTGTCATGGCAGTTCAGGATGGCAGAGGGAATGGGGCACAGGTGTGGCTGCTAGCTGCTTGCCTTTTGGACTTCGGCACTGCCAACGGGTGCAGTCCCACCCCATTTTTATGGAGGCAGAGGAGGCATTGCTTGTGTATTTTGTGCCGCACCACCTCGCCTCCATGCTGGCAGCAGGCGGTAGTGGTTACTCCCATTTGGAACAACGACTGCTGTTGGGAAGGGTGCACTGGTTGGTGCATCGGCCCACTTGGGTCCAGCACACCCAGCAGCAGTTGACGCACCACTGGACAGACACCATCAGAACATGCTCGACCTGCTGGGCATCAAGATGTCGGGACTTGGTGAGTAAATAGATATTTATATTTGTGTGTGTGTTCCACAATGTTGAATGTTTTCCTAATAGCCGTGCTGACTCTCAGTGGTAAGTTAAGTTTACATTACGACAAATATTATGTGATTCAGTTTGAGCTAGCCCGGTGCTCAGTGCTTCCTAATTGTACTCACTAGAACGCATTTGGGATGGATATTTAAGAAGTCATGCAGACTCAGATTCCCCCTGTCAGCAAGAATAAGATAGTGGTAGTAGTGATAAGTAATATCAGTGAGTTACCATTCCCTTCTCTGTGCCTCTGTTAATGTAGCTTATATACTCCCTCCGAATCACAATCTTCCAGTGATGTGTAGTATCATATTATGCATCTATGCAATGAAAAAAATAGATGTTGTATTGCACCATCAAAATCAAAGGTGTTTGAGAAGCATGTAAAAAAGTACCCTCTTTGTGACATTGTTACCCCCACTTTTTGCCTGTTGGCAGTGTGTTTTGACTGTGTTCACTGGGATCCTGCTAACCAGGACCCCAGTAACTGTGCTGTCTCCGTCTAAATGTGATTGCTTAGTACTTAGCACACACCACAGTTGGCATACTGGTGCCCCATATAAGTCCCTAGTCTATGGTACTTAGGTACCCAGGGCATTGGGGCACTAGGGGTTCCCCATGGGCTGCAGCATGCATTGTGCCACCCAAGGGAGACCATGCAAAATGTTTCTGCACCCTTCATGAAAAGGTACATGCAACCTTTCACTACAGGTCACTGCACCAGGTCGCTTTAAGTCGCCCCATGGCAGGCCCTACTAGCCCAGAAGGCAGGGTGCAGGTACATGTATTTGAGGGCACCCCTGCATGAGCAGAGGTGCCCCTATGAACACCCTTTCCCTGGACTTTGTAGGCGTGGGGAAGCCATTTTACCCGTGTACTGGACACAGGTCTGTGTCCAGCTACATAATGGTAACTCCTATCCTGGGCATGTTTGACATCAAACATGAAAGAATCATACCCCAATGCTGTTGCCAGTATTGGTTGTATGATTCCATGCACTCTGGGGGCTCTTTAGAAGATCCCCATCATTGCTTCTACCAGTCTTCTGGGGTTTTCCGGGAAGCTCACACTGCTTCCACTTCTCAGTCAGGTTTCTGCCCTCCTGTTGCTTTACCAGCGCAGACAGAGGAAGGCAGAAGGCAGAACAAAGGATTTCCTTTAGAAGAGGGATGCAACACCCTCCCTTTGGAAATACGTGTTACATGGCTTGGGAGGGCTAGCCTCCCCAAGCCACTGGTATGCTTTGAAGGGCACATTTGGTGCCCTGCTTGCATGAACTGGTTTGCACCAGTCCAGGGACCTACACTCCCTGCTCTGGCTCAAAACTGGACAATGGAAAGGGGATAAACCACTTCCCTGTCCGTCACTATCCCAGGGGTGATGCCCAGAGCTCCTACAGGTGGCCACTTGATTCTACCACCTTGAATCCAAGTTGGGCAGAGGCCCCTGGGAGCATCTGAGGGGCCAGATCAGGCAGGTTGTGTCACAGCCACCTCCTGATAGGTAGTCACCCTGGTAGGTGACCAATTACCTTTCCTGGGCAATTAAGGGTCTCCCTCTTGGGTGGGTCCTCTGATTTGACATGCAAGATTCCAGGAGGACGCCTCTGCATCAATAATTTCATCTGGCCACCGGGACTGCAAATAGACGCTCCAGAAACCGACAATCTGCAACTCAAGTGATGACTCCGCTCTGCAACAAAGTTTTTCTGGCTCCTTACAGCAACTGCAACATTTCCCTGGTTGTTCATCCTCTGAGGGTGATGAGTCTTCAGCCTGCACAAGAAGTAAGAAGGAATCTCCCTTGGAGTGAAGGAGTCACCCCTCTGTATCTGCAGGCACAAATTGCAATGACGACCGGTTACATGGATTCTCTCTTCTAGGAACTATGCGGATCCTGCATCACAGGTGGTGGTCTGGTTTTGCCCCCCTGGTCCTGTCTACCAGCTATCCAACTTGGGAGATGGTAAGGTCTTGCCTTTCTTTGTGGGACAGTACCCCTATGCACCAGTACTCTTCCAGCTACCAAGGCTTGTTTGCTCCTCTTCCAAGGGATCTTCAGGTTCCGTGTAGCCCGTGACTCCAGCACTCTTCCCTGCAAGTCACAGTCTGCTCCAGTGACGTGGGACGCCTCTTCAGGTTTGCTGAGTGGGCCTCACTGCGACTCCTGTGTCTGCTGCCTGTGGGTCACCTGTGGGGATACCTCCTCTTCTTCTGACTCTCCCAGCTGCTGAGCGTCACCTCAGACTCCCCTCCTTAGGTCGAGTCCCCTGGGCCTTGCTGTTCTTCTATAGCCTTGTAAAACCTTTTTCTCCAACTCTTGTGTTTGCCAAGGCTTGCTGGTGGTTTTCCAGCACCACTGACTGACTGCAACACAACCGCCGACGTGGGACATTGCTTGCATCACTTCTGGAACTTCTCTTCTGCTCCTAAACTGCACTGCTAACTTTCTTCATCCACTGTCGACCTGGTCCTGTATCTACAGAAGGGTGGGTAGTGGCTCCTGCCACAGCTGGACATTCTAATTCGAGCTGGACTTGGTCACACTTTTTTCAGGTCTTCTTCTGTCAAGTTCTCATGTGGGTTTGGGGAAAACACAGGTACTTACCTCTTCTCTCCTGATTGCTGGGAGGGCACCCTGGTATTTAGCTTTTGGAGTTCCTAGTTCCTCCAGCTTACCTCTGCCGATTCCACTTCCTTGGGTGAGAGACTCCCTTTCTCATTCCACCTACTTTGTACATGTTTTGGTCTCCCCCTAGGGCCTTTCCTATTTGCTATGGTTTTTACTATTTGCTACTGCTTTCTATGCTAATCACTGACTTCTAATGTGTATATAATGGTGTGTTTACTCACCTCCTAGTGGAGTATTGCTCATGCAGTATTTTAGTATTTGTGTTACAACAATAAAGTACCTATATTTTTATAATACTGTGTGGTTCTTTCATGTGTGTAAGTGTTGTGTGACTGCAGTGGTATTGCATGAGCTTTGCATGCCTCCTAGATAAGTCTTGGTGGCTCATTCAGAGCTACCTCTAGAGAGCCCTGGCTTCCTAGACACTATCCACACCGCAATGATAGGAGATACCTGGACCTGGTGTAAGGTGATAACATCCTAGGTGCTAACCATGCACCAGGCCAGCTTCCTAAAAAGCAAAGATCATCTGTTGCAATATAAACACATTGGTAGTGGTACATAGCTATAAATGTAGTTTAGGTTTAGAAAATTTGAAGTAGGACTTAGGTATAGGAATTAGGAAATTAATAGGTTGAGTCAAATCGATAGTAAGAGATCTGATTTAGAAAATTGCAATGCTACTGTGTTTTCCTCGGCCTTTCAAAATATTTTTTGGGAGATAAAAGGTAACCACTAATCTATTTTTTTATTTTCTTAATTTCTTACCTTAGTACCCAAGGGAAAGAAGAGGGCAATGCATCAGGTGGGTCCAGGATTTGAGGGTGCCAGTGCCACCACCAGTGCAGAAGCCTTGAATCTGCTGGTCCAAGTAAGTCTTCCTCTTATGATTATTGTGATGATTTCCCTAACTTTCACCTCTCCTCATTTTGAATATTTTTGTTTTATTTTTACTGTAGCTGTCTACCTTTGTTGTAATTATTTTATCTAAGCTTTGTTAAATTATTGTTATCCCTGCATTTATTTATTTTTCTTCTTTTTGTACCTGACTTCTTCCTATCTGTACTAGTATGTAGCTTTATTTTGCTTTGTTACTAAGCTTAGCTTTCCCTTCTCCCCTTATATATATTGCAGACTGGCACATTAATACTAAGAGGACAGATTTTTTAAGGCAGTTACTCTACTGACAAGATTGCATGCCATGTCTGCATTTCTATGCATGTTTGTGAAGGTTTTCTTTGCCTTGCTCATGCTCATTGCATTTGCCAACCAAGACATTACCGTGGGTCCTCATGGATTGACCACAATTTTCCACCCCTTTATTACTCTTTAATGACTTAGCTCTGCCCCTCCATAATGAAACATTTGCGCTTGATTCGACTACCTGGAGGAGGCTGGCCTGGCCTATAGTGGGTACCATGTGGTACTTACAATTTGTGCCAGGTCCAGTTATCCCTTATTAGAAGATTAGAGGTGTTCTAGCAGCTTAGGCTGATAGAGGTAGCTAAAGCAGAGCAGCTTAGGCTGAACTAGGAGACATGCAAAGCTCCTACTATACCACTTATATCACTTAACACTATATCATAAGAAAACACAATACTCAAAGTTACTAAAAATAAAGGTACTTTATTTTAGTGACAATATGCCAAAAGTATCTCAGAGGATATACTCCCTTAGGATTTAAGCAATGTATACAAAATATACACACACAAACCAAATCAGGTAAGTAAACAGTTAGAAAAGTAGTGCAAACACTGTAGAACACAATAGAATGCAATAGGAGAAAATAGGCCTGGGGCAACACAAACCATATACTCCAAAAGTGAAATGCGAACCACAAACGGACCCCAGGCCTAGTGTAGTGTGTAGAGGGTCAATAGGAGTGTAAGAAAACACTAAGGGTGTCCAAGATACCCCACTACAAGACCCTGAAAAGTAGGAGTAAAGTTACCCTACTACCCCAGAAAGACAGTAAAGTCGAGATAGGGGATTCTGCAAGGACAACAACTGACTGCAAAGCACTGAAGACGGATTCCTGGACCTGAGGACCTGCAAAGGAAGAGGGCCAATTCCAAGAGTCACGCAAGTGTCCGGGGGGGCAGGAGCCCACCAAACCCCTGATAAAGGTGCAAAAGGGCTGCCTCTGGGTGGAAGAAGCCAAAGATTCTGCAACAACGGAAGGTGCCAGGAACTTCTCCTTTGGTCAGAAGATGTCCCACGGCGTGCTGGAGGACGCAGAGTTGTTTCCACGCAGAAAGACCACAAACAAGCCTTGCTAGATGCAAGAGTTGCCATTGAGGATTTTGGGTGCTGCCAGGGCCCAGGAAAGACCAGGCGATCACCCCTTGGAGGAGGAGACAGAGGGGGTGCTCTGCCACACGGCGAGCCCATGCAGAAGCAGGCAGCTCCCGCAGAAGCACCTGAACAGGCATTCAGAAGATCTGAGCACAGTGGTCGACTCAGCACAACAAAAGGGAGTCCCACGAAGTCGGAGTCCAACTCAGCGAGTTGAGCATTGCAGGACCGAGTGCTGTGGTCCTGGGCTAGGCTGTGCACAAAAGGAAGTCTTGCAAAAGTGCACAGCAGCCCAAGCAGCTGCAGTACATAAAATTACTTTCTGGCGTGGGGAGGCAAGGACTTACCTCCACCAAATTTGGACAGAAGGGCCACTGGACTGTTGGGGACACTTGGACCCAGCTCCTGTGTTCCAGGGACCACACTTGTCAGGATGAGAGGGGACCCAGAGGACCAGTGATGCAGAAGTTTGGCGCCTGTGGTGGCAGGGGGAAGATTCCGTCGACCCACAGGAGATTTCTTCTTGGCTTCCAGTGCAGGGTGAAGGCAGACAGCCCTCAGAGCATGCACCACCAGGAAACAGTCCAGACAGCCGGCAGGATGAGGCGCTACAATGTTGCTGGTAGTTTTTTTGCTACTTTGTTGCAGTTTTGCAGGCGTCCTGGAGAAGTCAGCAGTCGATCCTTGGCAGAAGTCAAAGAGGGAAGTGCAGAGGAACTCTGGTGAGCTCTTGCATTCGTTATCCGGTGAGATACCCACAGGGGGACCCTAAATAGCCCTCAGAGGAGGATTGACTACAGAGAAAGGTAAGCAGCTATCAGGAGGGGTCTCTGACATCACCTGCTGGCACTGGCCACTCAGAGCTGTCCATTCTGCCCTCACACCTCTGCATCCATGATGGCAGAGGTCTGGGACACACTGGAGGAGCTCTGGGCACCTCCCCTGGGAGGTGCTGGACAGGGGACTGGTCACTCTCCTTTCCTTTGTCCATTTTCACACCAGAGCAGGCCTGAGGGGATCCCTGAACTGGTGTAGACTGGCTTATGCAAGGAGGGCACCATCTGTGCCCTTCAAAGCATTTCCAGAGGCCAGGAGAGGCTACTCTTCCCAGGCCCTTCACACCTATTTCCAAAGGGAGAGGGTGCAATACCCTCTCTCAGAGGAAATACTTTGTTCTACCTTCCTGGGACTGGGCTGCCCAGGCCCCAGGGGGGCAGAAACCTGTCTGAGGGTTGGCAGCAGCGGTAGCTGCAGAGATATCCCCAGAAAGTTAGTTTGGCAGTACCCGGGCTCTATGCTGGAGACCCGGGGATGCATGGAATTGTCACCCAATACCAGAATGGTATTGGGGTGACAATTCCATGATCCTAGACATGTTACATGGCCATGTTCGGAGTTACCATTGTGACGGTACATATAGGTATTGACCTATATGTAGTGCACATGTGTAATGGTGTCCCCAGACGAACAATGTGAGGGCACCTTGGCTAGTGCCAGGGTGCCCACACACTAAGTAACTTTGCACCTAACCTTCACTAAGTGAGGGTTAGACATATAGGTGACTTATAAGTTACTTAAGTGCAGTGTAAAATGGCTGTGAAATAAAGTGGATGTTATTTCACTCAGGCTGCAGTGGCAGTCCTGTGTAAGAATTGTCTGAGCTCCCTATGGGTGGCAAAAGAAATGCTGCAGCCCATAGGGATCTCCTGGAACCTCAATACCCTGGGTACGTAGGTACCATATACTAGGGAATTATAAGGGTGTTCCAGTGTGGCAATCAGAATTGGTGAAAATGGTCACTAGCCTGCAGTGACAATTTTAAAAGCAGAGGGAGCATAACTGAGGTTCTGGTTAGCAGAGCCTCAGTGATACAGTTAGGCACCACACAGGAAACACAAATAGGCCACAAACTTATGACCACTGGGGTCCTGATTAGCAGGATCCCAGTGAGACAGTAAAAACACCCTGACATATATTCACAAACAGGCCAAAAGTGGCCTTTCCACTGTCCAGTTTTGTGCCAGAGCAGGGACTGGGGGTCCCTGAACTGGTGTAGACTTGAATTTGCAAGGAAGGCACCAGTTGTGCCCTTCAAAGCATTTCCAGAGGCTCTGGGAGGATTCCCCTCCCAGCCTGTAACACCTATTTCTAATGGGAAAGGGTGTAACACCCATCTCCTAAAGGGAATGCATTGTTCTGCATTCATAGGATTGGTCTGCTGAATCCCTAGGAGGGCAGAAACCGGTCTGTGAGGTGGCAGCAGCTGGGGCCTCAGTAGAAACCTCGGAGAGCTGGTTTGGCAGTACTGGGGGTCCATGTTGGAGCCCCCAGGGTGCATGGAATTGGGCCCCCATACTAAATTTGGATTGTGGGTTCAATTTCACAATCTTAGACACCTCACATGGCCATATTCAGAGTTACCATTGTGAAGCTACATTGACATATATGTAGTGCACTCTTATAATGGTGTCCCCGCACTCACAAAGTCCGGAGAATTGGCCCTGGACAATGTGGGGGCACCTTTGCTAGTGCAGGGGTCCCCGCATACACAGTAACTTTGCACCTAGCCTTCAGTAACTGAAGGTTAAACACATAGGTGACTTACACGTTACCTGGTGCAGTGGAAAATGGCTGTGAAATAGTGTGTGCACTATTTCACTCAATCTGCAAGGGCAGTCCTAAAGGAGTGTTTGTATGAGCTCCTTATGGCTGGCAAAAGAAATGCTGCAACCAATAAGAATCTCCTGGAACCCAATGCCCTTGGTACCTAGGTATACTAGGGACTTATAAGGGGGGTCCAGTGTGCCAAATAGAATTGGTATAAGGAGTCACTAAACTGTAGTGACAAATTTGGAAGACAGAGAGAGCATAAGCACTGGAGTTCTGGTTAGCAGAACTTCAGTGACACAGTCAAGCACATTGATAACACACATAGGCCACTAACTATGAGCACTGGGGTCCTGGCTAGCAGGTTCCCAGTGACACAGTAAAAACACACTGACAGGTAGGTTACAAACTATGAGCACTGGGGTCCTCGCTAGCAGGATCCCCAGGAGACAGTATAAACACACTGACAAACAGGCCAAAAATGGGGACAACCATTCTAAAAGAGGCTACTTTCTCACACCTCCATATTAGTTACCCATGCTACTACGATGTAACTGCAGAATGGTTCGATGTGGCAGTACAATAGTTTTGTCTGTGCAATGTGCATCTACTTCAGTTTGTGCAGCATTTACAAAGTTGTTGTATTGCAAACTTAAAACAAGCTATGTTTCCCTTCCCTCTCAGTGACCACTCTGTCACCTCCTAGCACTTCAGTCCTTTATTCTTTCCAAATTTCTGTTCCAGCCACCCACAACAAATTGAAAAATCCCTTTTGACATGTGCCACATTTATATACAAGTGAATAATATTCTATGGCTTCCATAATGGATTCATGACAGTTCAAATTTTACCCTTTTGATATTCGTCAAATACAGTGGGACATGTGTAGATAAAAAAAGGTCCCTGTGACTTGTAATCAGCTACATCAAATTCCAATGGCCCAAAGGGACCAGCAATTTACAGCTACTATGACACTTTACATTTTTTTTAAATGTTTGCACAGCGCACTGTTTATAATTTGTCATTTTCCTTTTCTTTTTTGCTATAGCTACTTCTGGCCGATATCCTCCTACTCCCCAGGAGATAGCAGTCCAGCTGTGGCAGCAGAGGCTGGAAGTCCTCTGCACTAAATATCAGGGGCTCGTGGATCTTAAGGAGGATGAGACCCAAATGGCTGCCAACATGCCCTCTGGTACAAGCTCCTCCAACTGGCTGCCATCAGCTCCAGCCTTCCAGTGGCATTGTCAGCATCAACACCAGCTGGCATTAGTACCACTATTGCTCACCTCCTCATGCTTGGATCACAACTTCCAGAGCTGCATCCTGCAACACTTTACACGCCTGGACCACTAGGTGGCACATTTTGAGGCAACCCTAGATGAGTGCCTGACCTGTTTGGAAAATACCTGCTTTTGTCCCTTCATTAAAATTTTTGTTTTGGTAAGAGAAACACTTGCTGTGGGATGAGAGGTGGGAAAGGGAGTTGGGGCCAGGTTTTTTTGTACTTAGTACTTTTTCTTCAGACCTTTGTTGTTGATGTTCATTGTTGACTTTTGTTGAAGTTTGGTGGGGAATGGGGTGATTTGTTTGGAGAGAAGGGTGGGCTGTTGTGTGTGGAAAGGGTGGTTTTTCTAATTGTAAATAATAAAAGGAGGTACTGTATTTTACTTCATTGTTTTAACTTGCACTGGTATCTTTTAATGTAGTCTGTTTTATTAAATCTGCTAAAAAAGGTGTATGCCAGTTAATTATACCCTTGCTCTACTGCCCTCTGTAACATTATTGGCCTCTAGGGGGTGATTGTCATTTGTTATTTTGCCTACAAAAACCTAGATACACACATGCAACATCTTTGTTTTCTTCTGTAGATGTTAGTTACTAACTAAACAAGTTCACTTCAATCCATAGTTCTTCTCTTCTCTGAATAGAAGAAGCCTCACTGCTGCCTCAGTCTTCTTGCTGCAGAGTTTTCCAAAGGTGACATCTTATCTTTAGTTGGGGGGTAGTAGTAATGGCAGGCTAGCATGCTAACAAGGAAGACACAAGGTACCACTCCCACTTAAGCAAACTCCATCTGCAGGATTAATGAAGGGGTTATCCATCACTATCAACTAAATTGAAAGAAAACAGAGTGTTAGTGGTCTAAATTATATCATAACTTTAAAAGGCTGAGACCAAACTACCATGATGACAGTTTGTGACACACAACAAAAAGACTTGATATGATAATAAAAACTACCAATATCAACTTCTTCTGAGCAATGTGAAGCTAGTATTTAATGTGTCACTATACACAGAGATGCACACACCACTACCAAACAATGCCACACACAACCATAACAACACATCACAACAAGCACATGCTACAAGTCCTCAACCCAGCACATGCAGCAACATAGAAACATCCCATACACAAACAACACAAATGTCAAAGTATACAGATATAATTCAACCATGTTGAAGGAAATCCAGGAACATTTTTCAAAGTTGACACCCACAGCTAGGTGGGCAGATATATTTAAAATGTAAATAAATAATACAAACTATGCACATGTAAGGTCCACAGATCAATCCAAATGTCTTACGTGCCACAGGCATAGTGGGTACAGTCACATGCCTCAACTTGACATCTGACTGCAAACTGGCCTCCACATAGCATCAATGGGGCAGGCAGGTACCTCAGGGATGAGGGGGGTGGTGGTGGTGGTTTGGGCTTGGAAGGGGGGTCCTTGGGTTTAGGTTTGGGAAGGGGGTTGAGGCCTACATTTTGATTGTGGGAGAGGGGGTTTGGATTTTGGGGTAGGAGTAGGGACCTTAGGCTTTGGTGGGGGTGGTTTCTTTGCAGGGGAGGGGGATGGTAGGACTGGGAGGTGGAAGGTCTGGATTGAGTCAGGGAGACATTGCGCTTAGGGGAATCACAGAGTGGGACAGGAGCAGGGAACAGGTCAAGACTGGCAAGGAAAACCTTTTAGGTACACAGGGACAGTCTTGTGTAAAAGGTTTAGGAGTAGAGGTAGAGGAAGTGGTTGTAGGAGGTGATGGTATGCTGGATGTGGATGCAGGTGTTCAATGTGTGCTTGTGTGTGATGGGTGTATGTTGGGTGGGTGAGTGAGTGTGTTCATTTTTTTTTGGAGGAGAGGAAGAGATGCAGGGAGATGGCATGCAACATGTGTGAGTGTATGTTGGGGTGGCCGCTGCAAATAAGGTGTATGTGCTGCATGTAGTATTGATGGTTGTTGTGGTGAGTGAGGATGCGGTGTGTGGGGAGGATGTCTGCGGGTCTGCTCTTGTAGTGTCTGTGAGTATGACAGGACTGGTGGCCTAATCAGGGAGTGAAGGTGTAGTGATTGCAGGTGTGAGTGGTGATGTGACTGTGATGGAGGAGGTGGTGGGGAGAGAGAGTAGGGAGTGGCTGTTGTAGTGTCTGCAGGTGTGTGTTGACTGTGTACAAGCTTGAGGTGTGTCTTGTGGTGCCTGTGTTTGTCTTTGCACATGTTTGTCTTTCAAATCAAATCATTAGCATTTATAAAGCGCGCTACTCACCCGTGCGGGTCTCAAGGCGCTAGGGACAAAGGGGGTGGTTATCGCTGCTCGAACAGCCAGGTCTTTAGGAGTCTCCGGAAAGCGGAGTGGTCCTGGGTGGTCCTGAGGCTGGTGGGGAGGGAGTTCCAGGTCTTGGCCGCCAGGAAGGAGAAAGATCTCCCACCCGCCGTAGAGCGTCGGATGCGAGGGACGGCGGCGAGTGCGAGGCCAGAGGAGCGGAGGGGGCGGGTGGGGACGTAGAAGTTGAGCCGTCTGTTGAGGTATTCCGGTCCCTTGTCGTGGAGGGCTTTGTGTGCGTGGGTGAGAAGTCGGAAGGTGATCCTTTTGCTGACTGGGAGCCAATGCAGGTGTCTCAGGTGTGCGGAGATGTGGCTGTTGCGGGGTACGTCGAGGATGAGGCGGGCTGAGGTGTTTTGAATGCGTTGCAGGCGATTTTGGAGTTTGGCGGTGGTCCCAGCGTAGAGGGTGTTGCCGTAGTCCAGGCGGCTCGTGACGAGGGCGTGGGTCACGGTTTTTCTGGTGTCGGCGGGGATCCAGCGGAAGATCTTGCGGAGCATGCGGAGGGTGAGGAAGCAGGCGGAGGACACGGCGTTGACTTGCTTGGTCATGGTGAGAAGGGGGTCCAAGATGAAGCCGAGGTTGCGGGCGTGGTCTGCGGGGGTCGGTGCGGTGCCGAGGGCCGTGGGCCACCAGGAGTCGTCCCAGGCGGACGGGGTGTTGCCGAGGATGAGGACTTCAGTTTTTTCAGAGTTCAGCTTTAGGCGGCTGAGCCTCATCCAATCTGCGACGTCCTTCATACCCTCTTGTAGGTTGGTCTTGGCGCTGGCGGGGTCCTTGGTGAGGGAGAGTATAAGTTGGGTGTCGTCGGCGTAGGAGGTGATGATGATGTCGTGCTTGCGTACGATGTTAGCGAGGGGGCTCATGTAGACATTGAAGAGTGTCGGGCTGAGTGATGAGCCTTGAGGTACGCCGCAGATGATCTCAGTGGGTTCTGAGCGAAACGGAGGGAGGTAGACTCTTTGGGAGCGGTTTACGAGGAAGGAGGCGATCCAGTCCAGGGCCTGGTCTTGGATCCCGGTGGAGCGGAGGCGGGTGATTAGGGTACGGTGACAGACGGTGTCAAAGGCAGCCGAGAGGTCAAGAAGAATGAGGGCGACTGTTTCACCGTTGTCCATCAGGGTTCTGATGTCGTCTGTGACTGAGATGAGGGCGGTTTCAGTGCTGTGGTTGGTTCGGAATCCGGTCTGTGAGGGGTCGAGCAGGTTGTTGTCTTCCAGGAAGGTGGTCAGCTGTTTGTTGACGGTCTTCTCTAATACTTTGGCTGGGAAAGGCAGAAGGGAGATGGGGCGGAAGTTTTTCAGGTCGCTCGGGTCAGCCGTAGGTTTCTTTAGTAGGGCGTTGACTTCGGCGTGTTTCCAGCATTCGGGGAAGGTAGCAGAAGAAAAAGAAGAGTTGATGACGGTCTGGAGGTGCGGGGCGATGATGTTGTCGGCTTTGTTAAAGATGAAGTGCGGGCAGGGGTCCGAAGGGGCGCCGGAGTGGATAGAGTTCATGATGGATTTGGTTTCTTCCGTGCTGATGTGGGTCCAGTTGTTGAGGGTGATGGTCGGGGATGTGGGTTCGGTGGTGTTAGGTTGGGTCTGGTGTCCGAAGCTGTCGTGGAGGTCGCTGATCTTGCGATGGAAGAAAGTGGCGAGGGATTCGCATAGATCCTGTGAGGGCGTGACGGCGTTGGCGTTGGCGCTGGGGTTGGAGAACTCCTTGACGATGCTGAAGAGTTCTCTGCTGTTGTGGCTGTTTTTGTCCAGTCTGTCGGTGAAAAAATTCCTTTTGGCAGTGCGGATCAGGTGGTGGTGTTTGCGGGTAGCGTTCTTGAGGGCGGTCATGTTGTCAGCGGTGCGGTCCTTGCGCCAGGCTTTCTCAAGTGCGCGACAAGTTTTCTTTGATTCTTTGAGGGTGTCAGAGAACCAGAGGGGTTTCTTGGTGTTGTTCTGTCGCTGCGAGCGTTTGAGGGGAACAAGGTTGTCTGCGCAGTTGGAGATCCAGTTTGTGAGGTTGAGGGCTGCGACGTTGGGGTCGGTGGTGAGGGTGGGTTGGTTGGTGGCGAGTGCGGCGAACAGTTGCTCTTCAGGGATCTTGTTCCACTGTCGGCGAGGGATGGGTTGAGTGCGGAGGTGGCGGGTCTCGCGTCGGAATGTGAAGTGGACGCAGCTGTGGTCGGTCCAATGAAGGGCGGAGGCGTGGCTGAAGAAGACGTGTTTGCTGGCGGAGAAGATAGGGTCGAGTGTGTGTCCGGCGATGTGGGTGGCAGTGTTCACCAGTTGTTTGAGGCCGAGGTTGGCGAGGTTGTCGAGCAGGGTGGTGGTGTTGGGGTCGTTGTTTTGTTCCAGATGGAAGTTGAGGTCGCCTAGGAGGATGTAGTCCGGTGAGGCGAGGGCGTGCGGGGAGATGAAGTCGGCGATGGTGTCGCTGAAAGGGGCGCGAGGTCCGGGAGGACGGTAGACGAGGGATCCTCTGAGGGTGGTCCTCGGGTCGGTGCGAATCTGAAAATGCAGGTGTTCAGCGGCAAGAGGGGAGTCTTCAGTGGAGGTGGTGACGCTGATGGAGTCTTTGAAGACGATGGCGATGCCTCCTCCTACTTGGTTGGTGCGGTCTTTCCTGGAGATCTTGTAGCCTTCGGGGATGGCGGTGGCGATGTCTGGAGCAGAGGAGGCGTTCATCCAGGTCTCCGTGATGAAGGCGACGTCCGGTGCTGTGGAGTCTAGGAGGTCCCAGAGTTCAACGGCGTGTTTGTGAACGGAGCGAGCGTTGACTAGGATGCACTTGAGGTGGTTGATGGCGCGTGGGCTTGTGGTCGTAGTTGTTGCGTGGTGGAAGATGCGTTTGCAGGAGTTGCAGGCGAAGGGTCCATGGGTGCGTTTGGGGTGAGCTTGGAAGCAGGTGTTGGAGCGTCCTGGGTTGAGGGCATGGAGGGTGGTGGGGTCATAGCGGATCATCGGGGCTTGGGAGCGCTGGGGACCAGGGGTCATGGCGCTGGGCGCGGGCCAGGCGCAGACGGGCGCAGACGGGCTTGCCTCTGGTGCGCCTCCGGCGCGCCAGCGGCGCACCCGCTGCACGCGCCCGCTGCGCGGTCGCACAGCGGCCGCCATATGAGGTAGGAGGGGGGGAGGGGTCAGCTGGGAGCGAATGGGAGCTGGGGGGCGGGGGTGTGCAGGAGGTCGAAGCGGGAAAGCGCGAGGGAGGGGGGGACAGGTAGAGTGAGAAGAGCTGGGGGAGGGGGGTTTAAGGGTGGAGGGGGGAGAGTGTTAGGAGGTTTAGGAGATTAGGGAGAAAGATAGGTGTAGGGTTGTGAAGATAGGGGAGGGGGGGTTGTAGAGGTGGGTGAGGGTGAGAGGTAGAGTGAGGGGATAGGAAGATAGGTAATAGAGGGGGTGGCGGGAGGGGGGGAGAGATAGAGAAATAGGTAGAGAGAAAAGGTAGATAGAGAAATCGATAGATAGGGAAAAAGATAGAGAGATAGGAAGATAGGAAGATAGGAGGAGGTGGAGAGTGAGGGAGTTGGATAGTGGGATAGAGAGATGGAGAGATAGGTAGATAGGAGGAGTGAGGGAGGTAGAAAGTGAACGGGTTAGATAGGGGAGATAGAGGGGGGGATGCGAGTGGGGGAGGGGGATGAGGCAGGAGCAGGAGGGCAGGCGCGGGGAGAAGAGGACGGAGGAGGCAGAAGAGCCGAAGGCAGAAGACAAGAAGAAAAGAAGAACAGAAGAAAAGAAGAACAGAAGAACAGAAGACCGGAAGGACTGAAGACCGGAAGAGCAGAAGACTGGAAGAGCAGAAGACACACAGAAGAACACAGAAGAACAGAGAGGAGTACAGAAGAACAGAGAGGAGTACAGAAGAACACAGAAGAATACAGAAGAAGACAGAGGAAGACAGAAGAAGACAGAAGAATACAGAAGAACACAGAGGGAGACAGAAGAACACAGAGGAAGACAGAAAAACACCGAGGAAGACAGAAAAACACAGAGGAAGACAGAAAAACACAGAGGAAGACAGAAGAAGACAGAGGAAGACAGAGGAAGACAGAAGAAGACAGAAGAACACGGAGGGAGATACAAAAAACGAAGAAACAGGGTGCAGAATACCACAGCAGAAGATGAGGAAGAAGAGAAGAGGAGAGAAGACGGGGAGAAGAGGAGTACAGAAGAAGAATACAGACGAGGAGCGAGGAGGAAGAACAGAGAAGAAGGAAAGAGGAAAAGAAGCAGGAGCAGGAGAGAGGGTGAGTAGCGCGGGGCAGAACGAGGGGCTGGGAGGTACTTACTGTGGGGTGGGTCTCAGGAACTCAGGAACCTGGAGGAGCTGCAGCGGCAGGGGGAGCGACCTAACCTTGGGTCAAAGGTCGCTACCCCTTTATGTGGTCTTAAAGGTCTTAAAGGTCTTTGTGCACCTTGACTTTGTAGTGGGAGAATGCTGGTCTGTATGTGTGCTCTGGATGGTTGAGGTGAGAGGGGTGGTTGTTTGGGCACAGGTAGCTGGAGGGGGGACCGAAGATGAAGGGACACTGGCTGCTGTCAAAAAAGAGGCCAGAGCCTGAAACAATCTCTGCAGGTCAGCCAAGGCACAGTGAATGCCTTCCAGGAAGATATAAGTTTTGTTGCATCTGGGGAGCCAGTCCCTGGATGGCATTCACTAATGGTTGACTGCCCCACAGAGAAGGACCTCAGGAGGTGAATAGCCTCCTCATTGAGGGCAGCAGGGCAGGGACAGAGGTGCCAGGGGCGAAGGAGATGCCCACCTTCCTGGGTGAGTGGGCACAGGCAACCGGGTAGGGAGCTACAGGGAGAGCAGCTCTGATAAGCTAGGTGGTGAAAAAGGATGGTGCTGGGATTGACCCATATTGGTCCCCCCGCTGCCAGGGAGCTTCCATCAGAGGAGGAATTCAAAGATGATGTTGCTGTACCAGTCTCCCCCATGGTGATCCCCTCGCCCTCCGTTCCACTGGTCCATTTGGAATTGCAGGACTTTGCCTCCTTGGTCCCCTGGGCTGCAGCTTTTGCAATCACTAGTTCCCCTTCTCCTTCGCCTGAAGATGCTCATGCCCACAAGGATAGAAGAGGGCAGGGAAAGAGGGTGGGAGAGAAAGAAAGGGAGGAAAGGGTCAATACCTATCCATGTAGTACGCAGACCTGTAAGTAATCTAATCCTCCCCTGGTGTAGCAAGTAATGGCTATGAAATACTGTCCACAAACATTGGTCATGAAGACATAACTCAATATGCAAGCTGTTACCTCCCAATTCCAAAAAATGACTAGGTTGGACGTGCTGCAGTCTGTCCATCAGTCATTCTACAATGGTAAAAACTACCAACTACTCACATATACTTACCAATCTGACACTTTTGACACATTGGCCCTCATTACATCATTGGCGTAAGTCCCGCTTATTGCCATGCCGACTGCCACCAACATACCACCGCCGTGGCGGTTTACCGCTACCCATATTATGATTCACACATAACAATCCGTCACTATACAGCCACATACACAAGTCCGCCAGCCCAAAGGTCAGTGATAAACTGCCGGTAGCGAAACCCACACCGTTACACCAACAGAACTACGCCCACAGCATTATGACCCACGAATCACCGCAGCGGACATTCAACCGCGCTAAACTATTTGCGGTACATACCACTGCGCTCAAAATACACACACACATACAAAACAAGACTACATTGGACAATTCAAACTACACACACCTGACACACATACACACACCACACCCACACCCGCACACCACTATAAAACACACACACATATTACCCACAACCCTTTACAACTCAAAGAAATTGATAACTGAGAGAGACACACCAAGAGCACCCAAAGAACCATAGCCACAGAACACCATCACCCATACACCATCAATGCACCTCACAGCACACACCCCAACACATCACCCCACACACCCTCACACACACCACACACACTACACCCATGGCACCACAAAGACACCCCGGGTTCTCTGAAGGGGAGCTAAGGGTCACGGTGGAGGAAATCATCCAGGTAGAGCCACAGCTATTCAGAGCACAGGTGCAGCAGATATCCATTGCTAGGAAGATGGAGCTATGGCAGAGAATCGTGGACAGGGTCAACGCCGTTGGACAGCACACCAGAACAAGGTATGACATCAGAAAGAGGTGGAATGACCTATGAGGGGAAGGTGCGTTCAGTGGTTGCAAGACACCAGATAGCTGTACAGAGGACTGGCAGTGGATCCCTACCTCCTCCCTCACAACTAACAATATGAGAGGAGCAAGTCTTGGCAATACTGCATCCTCAGGGCCTGGCAGGAGGAGCAGGAGGACTGGACTCTGGTAAGTCAAATCTCGATTACTATCACCCCCCCTACCTGCATACCATCACATACCCCACCCCTATCATCACCCCCATTACCCAAACACCTCACATACACCCCACCATCACAAGCCACCCATCCCAATACCAAGCCCTGCATGAACCACCAATGCATAGGCACCACTCACAGACCTGCATAGACACCCATCAATAAAGCATGCACATTAGAGACAATCACCTAGCCCACAAACTCACTACTCACACAAGGCAAAGCTGACAAGGCAATCACAACAATACAGGGCAATACACCCATGCACAAGATGTCATACGCAGAAACAATAAAACTGCATTTAGATCCCCACAGGTCCCCCACACAACGTCAACAGAGAGGAGGTGCAGCAACATCAAGTCCCCCTACAGAAGAGGCCCACAGTGATGACAGCACCTCTGGTCGCCTGGATCTGGATGATCAAACTGGCCCATCAGGGATCTCCGGAGAGTCAGTTACCCAAGCACAGTCCCATACCAGCACAGGACCTCCCCCATCAGGAAACACCAGCACAGCACCCAAGCAGCAGGCCCATACCTCTGTCCCCAGGACACGTAAATCAGCAGTGTGTCCACCACTACAGGGACCCCAGGCAACCCCACAAACACAGGACAATCATGGACCTGGGGTCAGTGGCAGTGGGCTCATGGTTCAGCTGGGAGGACTGCTGTGCGACAGGGGGAGGACAGGCCCAGGGAACCAATTCTCCACTCACCAAAATCCTGGGAGCATTCCATCGTTCCCAGGAGATGATGGGCCAGACTGGACATGTTGCAGGAAACCCAGCAGCTGTAGGAGGGACAGTGCCTGGGGATCAGGGAGGACCTGAAGGACATCCACACCACCCTGGTCACCGTAGCATGGGTGCTGGCAGACATGGCCAACACCATGAGGGAGGCAGTGGCACACTACTGGGCCCCTGACACTAGCCACACCGATGAACAGCCCTCCACCTCCGCTGCCTCTAGTAGACAGGAGGCCCCACCACAGGAACAACAGGCAACCAGCATCCTTCCCCCGGCAGAAGGAGAACCACCCCGCAAACAGTCCCTGCGATCCATGCAAAAGCCAGAGAACATTGCCAAGACCCCTGCCAGGAAATAAGACTCTCCTGATTGTCACCCTTGTGTCCCACTCTGTCACCTTGTCCACCTTGAACTGCCATTGCTCCCCTTGCTATGCCCATTTGGACAATGCACCTGTGATACAAATAGACTGGACTCTATCCTGGACTTTACTCCACCATCACCCCAGCCCATTGCACATTCCCCTCTGCTTATTAGCACTTAAATAAACACCCTTTGAAAAAATACAAGTAGGGAGCAGGTCAAATGAATTATGTATGTATCTGTTTAACAAGTTTAAACACTGCAATACAACAGTACAGTAATGTATACATAGGTATGACCTGCAGTTGACTGCAGTCACCACACCAAGTGCCAGAGTGGGGCACAGATATCTGAAAATAGAGATGCCAAAGGGTACAGTAAGTGGCCATGGAATTGGGAGAATCTGCCTGCCATGTACAATGTCAAGTACAAAACTGTCAATGCAAAGTGAAGTTACAGTGTCTTACCTGTGTGTCACTGGAAGTACTGTCGTATTATAGCTGTTCTGTTGTCTTCATCGTCATCCTCTGCTTCCTCATCTTCACTGTCCACAGGGTCCACTACCGCCACACTCCCATCTCCAGCCTCATCCTCCTGCAGAAAAGGCACCTCTCGTCTCAATGCAAGGTTATGCAACATGCAGCATGCCACGATTATCTGGTAGACCTTCTTGGGTGAGTAGAACAGGGATCCACCTGTTAGAAGGAGACAACAAAATCTGGCCTTCAGGACGCTGAATATCCTCTCTATTCTTCTTCTTGTTCGCCCATGTGCCTCATTGAACGTTCCTCTGACCTTGTCCTGGGATTCCTCACAGGGGTCAGTAGCCATGAGAGGTAGGGGTAACCAGAGTCACCTGCAAATATCGAGGGACAACTGTTAGCCACACAATAACCCTTAGGGCCCACACCATACCCATACACCAATATCCACCGGGGGGAACCAGTGCTCAACTATTAGCCACACCCAGTGCCTCTGGAGTTGAGCCATCACATATGGGATGCTGCTTTTCCTCAGGATATAGGCATCATGCACAGACCCAGGATACTTTGTATTGACATGGGAGATGTACTGGTCCTCCAGGAACACTATCTGCATATTCATCGAGTGAAAGCTCTTTCGATTTCTGAACACCTGTTCATTTCTCCGGGGGGAGGACAAATGCAATATGTGTACCATCAATAGCCCCAATAATATTGACGATATGTCCCATTGCATAGAAGTCAGCTTTCACTGTGTCCAAATCCTCCACCTGGGGGAAAACAATGTAGCTGCGCATGTGTTTAACCAGGGCAGACAACACTCTGGTCAGTACTATTGAGAACATTGGCTGAGACATTCCTGCTGCCAAGCCCACTGTCACTTGGAAGGAGCCAGCTGTCAAGAAAAGGAGCACAGATAGGACCTGTACAAGAGGAGGGATCCCAGTGGGCTAACGGTTAGCAGATATCAGGTCAGGCTCAAATTGGGCACACAGCTCTGTGATTGTGGCCCTGTCCAGTCTAAAGGTGAGGATAATGTGCCTGTCCTCCATTGTGGCCAAGTCCACCAGGGTTCTATACACGGGGGATGTCTCCATCCTATTCATCCGCAGGGGTTGTAATCTAGGGGGCAAAACGGTGAGCAGCTGGTCAGTATTCCACATTTCCAAACACTACACTGCATTGCATGTTGTGACTGTAACAGTATGTAGTTGGATAGGCCCAAATGGTGCCTATGTGTACTGTGACGCAGTTAGGTGCCATGGCCTGCCCCCCCCTGAAATGGCATCCATCTGTGTGGATGGACATGTGGAAATGAGGTTGTGCGCCTTTGCGGGAGGTGGTCGAGTACCGCCGTGCAACTCCTCATCAATTGTTATTGGACCCTATGGGTTACAGTGGACAATGGTGATGTACACCGGCAGTGACAGTACGCACCGCCGCAGACGTGACCGCCATTTTCTATCTGTTCACTCACTTGCTCTCTGACCTTCAACAGGAGAGGACCTACACTGCAAGTGCTGCTGTGACCTGTGTCTGGAACCTACCATGGCTCGTGTCACTGGAGAGAGGGCCCCTGACTTCACTGCTGCGGAGTTGGAGAGACTGGTCGATGGGGTCCTACCCCAGTACCGAACTCTGTGTGGGCCTCTAGACCAGCAGGTGAGTACACTCTGAGCACGATGCAAGGGGCATGGATGCATGGAGTGCTGTGTGTGAGGGCCTCGTGTAGGGGGGTTGGTGGAAGGGTTCTGGGCAGCGTGATACATGTATGGTGGGCAATATCTGTGCGTAAGGGGATGTGAGGGCTATGGTGGGCCATGAGTGTAACAGGCCGGGCGGTATGACTGATACCTTTTTCTATGTTTCTTTTTTGTCAGGTCAGCGCCCATCAGAAAAAGGGTATATGGCGTGCCATCACCAAGGACGTCTGGACCCTGGGGGTCTACGGCAGGCGGAGCACCCACTGTTACAAATGGTGGGAGGACCTGAGACGCTGGGCAAGGAAGATGGCGGGGGCCCAGCTGGGGATGGCCTTCTAACGAGGAAGGGGTGCCCATCGAACCCTGACCCATCTGATGGCCCGTATACTGGCAGTGGCCTATCCGGAGCTAGATGGGCACTTGGGGGCATCACAGCAGCCACAAGGGGGTGAGTACAGTTTCCCAAATACTACTTGCGCATGGTGGGGTGGTCTCCGGGTGGGGGATGTGGGCCTGTGGGTGCCCCTAGGCCAGACTGAACATTGCAGAGTAGGTTCCATGTTGGGCAGAGGCTGATGAACACCACCTCCTACTAAGCTAGTAGGCATCCACTACTGGGCCGGGGTCTGTGGGTGTCAGGTATGTTGCTATTGGTGTTAAGTAATCCCTTTCTATTGGCTGGTGACTATCATTGTGACTGGTAGTGCTTTGCCTAGGGCATAGGGTTGTTCCCTGTGTATGTGTGTGTTGTGTATGCCAACGGTGGTGTTGTTGCTGCCATTGACCAAGTGTATCCTTTGTCTCTTCCCCCGCTTTTTGTTTTGTCACCCTGTCCTCATGTGCATTAGCATCATCTGGCGGAGGAGCAGAGGCTTCAGCGACAGAGGGCACTGCATCCTACAGGGCCCCGGAGGCGGAATCCACTGACGGTGAGGGTTCCAGTGGGACGGAGGGCGAGGGGAGCACCACGGCGGAGACAGGAGGGAACAGTTCGGACAGTGATACCTCCTTCGATGGAAGCTCCCTTGTGGTGGTGGACTCCTCTGTGCCCACCCCAACTATAGGTGCAGCCGCCACCCCCGTACCAGCACCGCCCTCCCAGCAGCCCCTCAGCGAGTTTTCCGTGCCCCCTCACCCTGGAGGGTGGGCATCTGCCTCTCCTTCGCCCCAGGTACCTCATGCCTTGCCCCAGTTAGCCCTGCTGCCCTGAGTGAGGAGGCTATTGGCCTCCTGCAATCCATCTCTGTTGGGCAGTCAACCATAGTGAATGCCATCTAGGAGCTGGAAGCCCATTTGCAACAAACAAATGCATTCCTGGAGGGCATTCACTCTGACATGGCGACCCAACAGAGATCAATTCAGGCTCTGGCCTCCTCTCTGATGGCAGCCATTATTCCTCTCTCTAGCCTCCCCCCTCCAACTTCCTGTACCCAGTCCCATTCCCCTCAACCCTAACCTATCCAAAGCACACATTCAGACCAGCATGCACCCAAGACAACACACAGGAATGGCTCAGGTAAACACAAGCACCACAAATCATCCCATAAGCACTCACACAAACACCATCCAGATGCAGACATACCAACATCCACTGCCTCCACTGTGTTCCCCTCCTCCTTGTCGTCTGAGGCTGGCTGGAGAGGAAGGGCTGGAGCCTCCCCCCATCCCACTGGCATCCATGACACCAGTACCACCACCACCACCATCACCACTGCCAGCAGCAGCAGCCCCAGCAGGCAGCTGTCTGAGGCTGCATCGGACGGTCTGGAGCCTCCCCCCCACTGGCATCCCCGACACCAGCACCGCCACTGCCACTACTGAGCAGCCGTCACCATCGGCGGGCAGTGTGTAGTCCTGCCTCCATGGGCTGTAGTGTGTCCTGGACCCTGCAAATCCTGTAGGTGTGACACCCAGGTGAGAGACTGTGACCTTGCACTCCCGAAGTGCTGCATCACAGGGCACAAGGCCCCCTCCAGAACCAATGGAAGAAGCTATCCTCTCACAGCATCCTTGCCAGGATGAAATACACTGGGCACAAGGCCCCCTCCAGACACAGTGGAAGAAGCCATCCACTCACTGCATCCTTGCCAGGGTGAAGCACACAGGGCACAAGGCCCCCTCTAAAACCAGTGGAAGAAGCCATCCACTGACCACATCCTGCCAGGATGAAGCACACTAGGCACAAGGCCCCCTCCAGAACCAGTGGAAGAAGCCATCTACTCACCCCCTCCTTGCCAGGATGAAGAACACTGGGCAAAAGGCCCCCTCCAGAACTAGTGGAAGAAGCCATCCACTCACTGAATCCATGCCAGGATGAGGCACACTGGGAACAAGGCCCCCTCTAGAACCTGTGGAAAAAGCCATCCACTCCACCCCCCTGCCAAGATGAAGAACACTGGGCACAGCCCCATCCAGAACCAGTGGTCAAACCACCCACTAGAGAGACTGTGGCCTTGTACTCCCCAGGACCAAGCAGTGGGCAAACCACCCACTTGAGGGACTGTGGCCTTGCACTCCTCAGGACCAAGCAGTAGGCAAACCACCCACTGGAGAGACTGTGGCTTTGCACTCCCCAGGACCAAGCAGTGGGCAAACCACCCACTAGAGAGACTGTCGCTTTGCACTCCCCTGGACCAAGCAGTGGGCAAACCACCCACTTGAGAGACTGTGGCTTTGCACTCCCCAGGACCAAGCACAGGGCATGTAGCCCCCTCCAGGACGAGTGATGTTGTACCATCTTCTGGCTGAGGTGCCCCCTGTTCCCCGTCCCCCTGAGGTGCCTGTGTATTTTTGACCTAATGCTCCTGCAGTGTTCTCTCCGTGTTGCTTCAGGAGTCAAATGGGGCCTTGGCCTATGTGATGTAGCCCTGTGGCCCACGGACATTGAGGACTGGGCAGTATCCCTCCATTTGTATATATGTATATACTGTTTTGATTTTGAAGCACGAATTTCTAATTTTTAAAATCTTATTACACTCACTTTAATCTATTCCTTTTGTCCTTGCATTATTCCTGATTGTCATGGGGTAGATATGTGATGTTATTGCATCTGTTTGTGTGTAGGGGGCGTTGGGGGTGTTGCGTGTTGCGTGTGTATGTGTCACTCTCTTTTTCCTCCCCCCTCCCTTGTGTGCTAGGCGGCAGTACTCACTGTGGTCGTCTTCTCCTGGTTGCTGTTCATAATGCATGAAGAGGTATACAAGCATGGGAAAGATGTGCAACTCGGGCTCAATGGTGTTGTGGTTCTTCCTTGGGTCTCCAGAGGTGAGTCCTTTGCCTTCTGTGTACTGTTTCTGCCGTGCTTTCGATGTCGTTGGTACCGCCCCGGAAAAGGTGGCAGATAGGCCTGTTGTAAAACTGTGGGCGGTACATTGACTTCCACCTGGCTGTTAGCGGTTACCGCTGCGGTGCTTGTTGCTACTGCCGTGGCATTCGGTGTGTTAAAGTGGCTGTCTGTGTGGGTGGTTTCCGCAGTGGTCATAATTCCATTTTTTTTACTGCTGGCCTGTTGGAGGTATTACCACCGCTTTATCACCAACCGCCAGGGTTGTAATGAGGGCCATTGTTTTTCAAATATCCTGGATATGTACACTGCACCCAAAATATAGGACAGGTTGGTAAAGGACTCATGATGTACAGAAGTCCATTGAGAATGCAATGATTTCACATCAGAAGTTCCCTACTCACAGGGTGTATTACCCAATATCAGCTCCAACTAGATGACATTGGCTATCTAAAATCGACTGAGGGATAGGAAAATAAGGTTTGGAAATCACTCAACATAGAAGTGTGTCTAAATGTTACTGGACAAGGGGATATAGCATGCATATATTACTGCTTGCATGGTATTTTTAAGCTAACTCACACTACTTCTTAACAGTGGAAGTAATAGCCAGGACTATAATCTTATCTAATGTGCACACACTTCATGAGTACGTACGTAATCTAACTAACACAATAGAAGTCCATATAACTGATATTAAACAGTCCGTAATCACCCCCTTGGGGCTGCTGTGCTGCCCTCAAGCGCCCATCTCTCTCCGGGTAGGCCAACAACAAAATGCAGACCATTAGGAGGGTCGGGTCCGACGGGCACCCCTCCCTCGTTGGGAGGACGTCTCAAGCTGGGCCTTGGCGGTCTTCCTGTCCCAGCATCTCTGGTCCTCCCAACGTTTTCTGCAGTGGGTGCTCCACTGGCTATGGACCCCAAGGGTCCGCACTTGCTTGGCGATGGCTCTCCATAACCACTTTTTCTGATGGGCCCTGACCTGCATGGGTCAGACACAGACAAAAGGAAATATTCATGTAGAGTTACAGTACACCTACAGCAGTGGCCTACACACAGCATGCACAGCACATGCTCATACACAGTCCATAATACGCCATTATCATTCATACAACACAACCCCAGCAGTCAACCTTACCGGCAATGATCATCATTGGCCCCAGTTTTCCATAGACATCGATGTTAACCAATGAGGAGTTGCATAGCAGTTCACGACCGCCATCTGCCATGACGACTAATGCTGCTGAAATTAAGTCACTTTCATCTGCTCTCAGGACAGGTGTATGCCATTTTGCATATTTTTAAGATATCTATGTCATTCTATTGCGTCGTAGCATGAAGTTAATCACCAGTTGCTTGATGTGTGATGTCAACTCATGTGAACTCACTAGTGAAGTGAGTGTCACCTACCAAAATGTCTGATGTGAAATCTTTTCAATGTGTGAACGTTTGAAAACTGTATCTGACTTAGGGACACATTTGCTATGTCAGACTTCCATCTCTGTACAGACCGCTTGTGACAAGTATAGCAATGAGATTCACAGCTAGGACGTCGCAGTTGTGTAGTTTGTGAATAACTGTTCCCTGTGTCAGGTTTCAATTTCTTACATGACTTGTCCTGTTTTCCAATTCTATGGTGTACTTTAGCAACAACAGTGTAACAGATGTCCTGAAACGTGTTCTGTCCTGTTCCCAGATACCGTCCAATGGGGAGAATGAGAAATGCACCGGTCTATCGCCCCTAGTCGACCTTGCTACCATGGACAATATCCAGACGTATTATCTGAACCATCAGACCATCAGGGAACTGTGTACCCAATTGGAGCTGGATCTCCGGCCAGCCACACATAATCTGCATGCCATCCCACCAACAGTGCAAGTGATATCTGTCCTGCATTGCCTCGCCTCGGGATCTTTTCAGGTGACAGTGGGAGTGGCTGCAGCCTATGTTCAGTTTTGTGTTACAGGATGTACTGGATGCTTTACTCAAGCACTTGCACAGCTATATCAGGTTCCCACAACATTCTGATCCATACATTGTGAGATCTGACTTTTATGACATGTAATAGGGACCATTGATGGCACCCACATCGCTTTAGTTCCTCCCAGGGCATATGAGCAAGTCTACAGGAACAGGAAGAATCACTATTCGATCAATGTGCAGGTGGTGTGTCTTGTCGACCATACATATCTCATGTGACAGCAAAGTATCCTGGCTCTGTGCATGATTCTTACATCTTGAGGAACAGCAGTGTCCCACAAATGATGTGGCAACTACAGAGAGAGAGGGCCTGGCTCATTGGTATGTGTACCACTGTCTCTATCTATCATCCGTGCTACTTCACTTCACAGTCAGCTCTATGCCTCTCATAGTTCCCTAATGATTTGTACCTTTGTGCACAAAGGTGACTCCGGCTACCCCAACCTGTCCTGGCTCCTGACATCAGTTAGGTACCCTACAACAGATGGGGAGAACAGTTACAATGACGCTCACAGATGAACGAGGCATGTAATTGAGGGGTCATTTGGGCTACCTAAAGCAAGATTCAGATGCCTACATGTGTCCGGTAGTGCTCTACAGTACAGACAACAGAAAGTCTGCCAAATCATGTTGCATGCTACACAATCTTGCCCTGAGAGGACACATTCCACTGTTGGATGAGGAGGAGGTGGTGGCAGCTGGACCAGTGGCTCAGGCTGATGACTCTGGAACTGACGAGGAGACAGATGAGGAGAATGCAGCTGACTCTGGGACTGAGTTGATTCAGCAATTCTTCCAATGAATGCCAAGTGTGTGTGGTCTAAAGTTAATGGGTACTCTAACCCTGTTTGCCTAGTGACATTGTCCAGCCTTGTGTTTTCATGAGGGTATATGAATACACTACGTCTATCCGTCTGTGTTAAGCATTTTGATGGAATGCTGACTTACCATCAGGGCAGGTGTAACTGCTAATCTGCCAAAGCCATGTAGTACTTGCTGTTGGCATGGAATGACTTCAGCATAGGGTTACCCATGTTGCATGGTTTCAGGACTGCAGTTTGGATGTGTATGGTCTGGCCTAATCCTATCACATGACAGTCTAGCTACCCATCCACACTGTTCTCAAAACTGATGTCTGGTACCTACCTGTTTTAGACATTTCAAGATAGGTTTTCTGTTGGTGATGTTAGCTATAAGGAATGGTTATTTTATTCTGCATGTGTGTGAGCTACAGACCTACCTTGTAGATATGTGGTGACCTCCCCACTGCAACATGATTTCTGTAGATTGCATTATGTCCTGTATGTGTATTGGATGGGCAACATGAGGGACATCATTGAAGCTTTACTCTATCTTCTTCTATCTTCAGGCCAGTTGTATGGTTACACTCTGTTTTCTGACATGACTGTTGGCACCTTTGGCATAGGGTTACAGTACAGGGAGGATGTCATGACTAACCTGCTGGACATTCCTGACACATCTGTCTATCTGTCAGACCTATTGACTCCTATATGTGCTTTTCAATTTATATCTATCACATCAAATGGTACTGGTGACAATGATGACACATGAGCCATTACTGTGCTGCAATGTGGTTATTGTGATTCAAAGTGCATTTGCTGAGGTGTAGGGTCATAGGGTTTGAAAGCATCAGAGTAGGTGGCCCAGATTTTGGTTTTACAGGTTCAGTCTCCAAGGACGAAGGGGAAATGGAGTTTTGTCAGTGGACAGTGAACTCAGTGTCTCAGTGGCACACAACGGAGGATGTTCAGGATAGAGATCACTTCATGGCTGTGTTTTTGGTCTTGGCCTCAGGTCCTGCTGGATGCCTGGGCGGACAAGCTTGTTTGCCTGGGGAATCCTCAACTGCACGGGCAGGGGTGCTCTTAGCCTGTGGGTCCTCTGGCTGGGCCTCGCTTGCAGTAGCCGTGGCAGATGTAGATGGCAGAGATGTTGATTTGCTGCTGGTAGGGGCCTGCTGGTGAGTGGAGAATGCACGCAGGATGCTGGTAAGTTCAGTGGGCTCCCCACAAGTCAAGGCCAAGGTGGCATTGTGTGTCTGCAACTGCTGCATGGCCTCCTGGCGATATTCCATCAGCAGATCTATCCTGTCCTGGGATTGCTGATAGGCTCCTAGGGCTCTGGAGATGGCCTCCTGGTCTGTCATGTTCCATTGGTGCCTCATCCCTTGACCCACAGTTGCCCTCCCACTGCTCCTTGCCCCCTGTGCCTGTGACCCTGGCAAAATGTGCCCACTCCCACTGACACCAGGCCCTTCATCTTCTTGGATGTTAGGGATCGACTCAGGTCCCTGTACTGTGGGGCACATTATACATTGATCTGTCCTTTGGGCACAGGTTTGGGGAGGAGGAGTTTCCTGTGCTGTAGTAGCCACAGAGGTGGGGGACTCAGATGTGGGCAGGGTGAGAATGGTAGTGATAGACTGACCAGTCATCCCGGATGGGTCAGGAGAGGCGTTTCCTTCCAGACATCCAGAGTTGTAGTCTTCAATTGGGCCTACCTCCAGGGGCTGACTGTCTGTCTCTGGCATCCTCTGCTGGGTGGCAGTAGTAGGGATACCTGTGGATGGAGAGGAAGTGTGCTACATTGTTGAAATGTACCTGTTGTTCACATGGTTGTTTGAAATCATAGACTTGACATGCTTTCCAGTGATGGCAATGACAGCTGCTTGACCACTGGCAAAGTTGAAGGGCTAATGGATAGTGCTGTTATGTGCTAGTAGTATAGTAGGTTGTGGTCATAAATGCCGTAATTGCCATGTACTTGTGAGCAGTCCAAGTATCCTATAGGTGAAGGGGGTGACATACTTACACCTGCAGGTGCCCTAATGTGGAATGGAATTAGCAGATATACAAGGGAGAGGAGTGTTGCCGTGTGGTAGTTGTAATACTTGCTACAGTGGGTGATATCAGTGCACTTGGTGGGCCTGTGTGGGATTAGTGGTAGTGGGGAGGTGTGGCACGATAGGGAGGGTATTGGGTTCAGGGTGAATTGGTACATGTAAGGGTGCTGTGAGCGGGTTTAAGGGAGGTGGGGGTACATGCTGTGGAGGAGTACATGGTGCCCGGGAATTGTTGTTGACTTACCAGAGTCCAGACATCCTAGTATTCCAGTCAGGCCCTCTGGGTGCAGGATGGCCTAGACCTTTTCCTCCCACGACATTAAGTCCGGTGGAGTAGGTGGGGGTCTACCGCCAGTCTTGTGGATGGCTATCTGGTGTCTTGCCACCATGAACCGGACCTTCCCCCATAGGTCGTTCCACCTCTTCCTGAGGTCATTCCTTGTACGTGGATGGTTTGCCACTGAGTACATCCTGTCAACGTTCCTCTGTCATAACTTTGTTTTCCTGGCTATGGATGTATGCTGGACCTGTGCTCCAAACAGTTGTGGCTCCAGTCTGATGACTGTGTCTACCATGACCCTCAACTCCTTGTCTGTGAATCATGGGTGTTTCTGTCATCACATGGTGGATGTGTTGTGGGTGGTGGAATGTATAATGTGCAGGATTGCAGGGTGTGCAGTTTGGTGAGGTGGAGTTGTGTGGTTCGGTGTGCTTGTAGTATGTGGTGGTTATGTGCAGTGGCTACGTGTTTGCTGTGTGCAGGGGTGCAGTTGTGTAGTGTGTGCTGCATGTTAGGTGGCGTGGTACCTATGGTATCTAAGTCCAGTGTCTTCAATTTGTGCGTTTTTCCTTTTCTCTGTGTAAAATTCAGTATGTAAAGGGTTGTGGGTATGTTTGGGGGATGTTTTATAGAGCAGTGATCAGGTGTGTGTGTCTGTGTGTCAGGTGTGGGGTATTCATACTGCCCAATGCAGTATTGTGTTCTGGTGGAGTTGGGTTTTTGACCGTGGCGGTTCGGACCACCAATAGATTACCGCTGTGCAATGACTGCTGTGCTGATTTGTGGGTCATAATTTGGAGAGTGGGATGTTGTCTCCGTGGCGGTGCTAGCGGTTACTGATTTTGGCCGGTCTGCAGTTTGTGACTCGTGATACGGCGATTGTGAGACCGCAGAGACTGGCAGTCTTTTGACCCATTCACAGACGGCGATTTTCTGCTTAGGCTGCCAAAATCATAATGAGTACCTCAATGTACACACCGAGCACAGACTGTGCATAGTAGGGCAGCCTACAAAAAGTGGCTTGGCTCGCTGGTGGAAGTGGTCTCTACACACAGGCCCTCATTACAACCCTGGCGGTCGGTGTTAAAGCGGCGGTAAAACCGCCAACAGGCCGGCGGTAAAAAAAATGGAATCACGACCGTGGCGGAAACCGCCAACATAGAAGTCACTATAACACTCCGACCGCCACGGTGGTACAAACAAACACCGTGGCGGTCACCGCCAACAGACAGGCAGAAGACAATGTTCCGCCCACTGTATTACAACAGTCCAATCCACCACCTTTCCCAGGGCGGATTCACCACGAACAAAAACACGGCGGAAACAGGACTTGGAAGGGAAAACGCTCACCTCTACACACCCCAAGAGGAATCAGGACGCCATGGAACCCGAGCTCCAGATACTGCCAGCCTTTATCTTCCTGCTTCTCTTCCAGGAACAACAAAGACGGCGGCAAAGACCACAGTGAGTACTGCACCTACGACACAGGGGAGGGGGAGGGAAAAAAGAGTGACACACACACACGCAACACGAAACACTCCCACCCCCACCCTCACCCACTACAACACACACACAAGTACAAGTTGATACATTACATTAACAGCCCCCAACTCCCGCTTTAAGAATGGAAGGACAAAAGGAAATTATTTGAATGTTTGTAATCTATTTAAAAACAGTAATCAAAAATATATACATTCATATACATATATTTACACTAGAAACAAATATATACACCAAGAATACAAGTCCAAGGTATTCCACCATCATAGTCAGTGGACCACTGGGCCCAAAATGCATGGGCGAGGCCCACAGTCAATACCAGATCAAAACGGAGAGAACACTGCTGGGACATCAGATTGAAATACAACAGGCACCTCAGGGGGAAGGGAAGGGGTGTCACCTCAGCCGTATGAGTGCACGACGCCAGGTCGATGAGGGGGCTCCATGCCCATTGATGTATCCTGGGGAGTTCAAAGCCACAGACTCTCAAGTCTCTCCAGTGGGTGGTTTGCCCACTGCTTTATCCTGGGGAGTGCAAAGCCACAGTCTCTCAAGTCTCTCAAGTCTCTCCAGTGGGTGGTTTGCCCACTGCTGTATCCTGGGGAGTGCAAAGCCACAGTCTCACAAGTGGATAACAGTCTCCACTGGTTCTGGAGGGGGCTTTGTGCCCAGAGTGCTTCATCCTGCCAAGGACTGAGGTAGTGGATGTAACTCTCCACTGGTTCTGGAGGGGGCTTTGTGCCCAGAGTGCTTCATCCTGCCAAGGACTGAAGTAGTGGATGTGAATCTCCACTGGTTCTGGAGGGGGCTTTGTGCCCAGAGTGCTTCATCCTGCCAAGGACAGAGGTAGTGGATGCCTTTCTCCACTGGTCCTGGAGGGGGCTTTGTGCCCAGAGTGCTTCATCCTGCCAAGGACTGAGGTAGTGGATGCCTTTCTCCACCTGTTCTAGAAGGGGCTTTGTGCCCAGAGTGCTTCATCCTGCTCGTGGCGGCCTCAGTAGCATCAGAATCTTTGGCGCTCACTGGCCTGCGGTGCTGGTGGCGGCGGTGTCCTGTTCAGTGGTGCTGGTGTCCTTGGCAGCGGTGCTGGTGGCGGCGGTGTCCTTGGCAGTGGTGCTTGTGGCGGCGGTGTCCTTGGCAGCGGTGCTTGTGGCGGTCTTGTCCGCCGTGCAGGTTTTCCCAGACTTGCCTGTTTTACTGTGCCCCTTCCTCACCTTGGATGGTGGCGCAGCTGTCCCCACACTCCCAACTGTACCCCTGGGAGAGGCTTTGGTGGAAGATTTTTTTCCTCTCTCTCGCCGGGCACTGGCCAACTTTTTGTGCTTTTGAGGTGGGGGACTGTCCAGGCTCTGGCTCCTTGGCACACTGGCTGCTCTGCTGCCTGGCACACTCCAGAAGCTGGTTACTACTAGCACCACTGTTCCCGCAGACTGAAGGGGTGGGGGAGGTGAGGGGAAGAGGTCAAGGTGGGACAGAAAAGGTTTTTTGGACACACTGGGATGGGTAGATGGAGGGGGTTTGGGAGTGGAGGAAGAGGTAGTGGTTGTAGGAGGTGTACGTTTGGTGACTTTGGGTGAAGGTGCATGGGCTGGAGGCTGTTGTGAGGTGGATGGCTGTTGGGTGGGTCTGTGGCAGCGTTTGTGTACCTTGGGAGGGGGCTCACAGACACACTGGAAGAGGACACAGGGGATGTGTGAATGGTAGTGGGGGTGGTGGGTGTGCTGGTAATGGAGGTAGTGGCTGACGATGTAGTGCATGCAGGGGTGAGTGGAGACGAGACTGGGAGGGAGGAGGGAGACGAGGAGGAGGGGGACACGGTGGAGGCAGTGGATGTTGGTATGTGTGCATGGGTATGATGCTTGTGTGAGTGCCTTTGGGATGTGTGGTGCTTATGTTTGCCTGAGCTTCCCTTGTGTGTTGACGTGTGTGCATGCTGGTCTGATGGTGTGCTTGGGATAGGCTGAGGTACAGGGGTTTGGGTCTGGGTGGAGGAAGTTGGAGGGGGGAGGCTAGAGACAGGGACAATGGCTGCCATCAGTGCTGAGGCCAGAGTCTGAAAAGCTCGCTGATGGGCTGCCTGACCAGAATAAATGCGCTCCAGGTATTTATTGGTCTGTTGCAACTGCCTCTCTACACCCTGGATGGCATTCAAAATGGTAGACTGCCCAACAGTGAGGGACCTGAGAAGGTCAATGGCCTCCTCACTGAGGGCAGCAGGGCTGACTGGGGCAGGGCCTGAGGTGCCTGGGGCGAAGGAGATGCCCACCTTCCTCGGTGAGCGGCCACGGGGCAAACACTGAGGGGCTGCTGGGAGGGCGGTGCTGGTAGGGGGGTGGCAGCTGTACCTGTAGATGCGGGGGGCACAGATGGGCCCACCACCGCAAGGGAGCTCCCATCAGAGGAGGAGTCCGTGTCGCTGGTCTCAGCTCCTGTTCCCGCTGTGGAGCTCCCCTCGCCCTCTGTCCCACTGGTGGCTTCTGACTCTGTTGTGTCGCCCTCCAGGGCCATGTGGGATGCAGCTCCCTCCTGCTCCGGTGCCACTGCTCCTCTGCCTGATGATGCTAATGCACACAAGCACAGGGAGACCACAAAAAGGGGGGGAGACAGAAGAAAGACACGTTGAGTGCATCCAATAGCGCTACCGTTGGTGGACACTACGGACACAGAAGCCCCCTGCACTACGCTGTGCACTTGGAGTTCCCTAATCAATCAGAGGGACATGGGTTACAAGGCTATGCCCGATTGCTGCACACATGGAAGTCACAGGAGCCTGAATAGGTGTAGTTGGCTCTCTACACAGGTGGGGTGGGGTGCCACAGAGCCTGCCTTAAGAAGGGACCTTGCCTACTAAACTCGCCCTGGCCTAGGGAAATCCACAGCCCACCTCCCGCGCCCAGACACCTACAATGCGCGCTGAATCAGCTGAATGAGAGTGTACTCACCCCCTTGCGGCTGCTGTGATGCCCTCAAGCGCCCATCCAACTCCGGATACGCCACTGCCAGGATCCGGAACATCAGGGGGGTCATGGTGCGATAGGCACCCCACCCAAGTTGGAAGGCCATCCCCAGCTGGGCCTCCGCCGTCTTCTTGCTCCAGCGGCAAATGTCCTCCCATCTTTTCCGGCAGTGGGTGCTCCGTCTGTGTTAGACTCCCAGGGTCCGGACTTCCTTGGCAATGGCACGCCAAATATCTTTCTTCTGGTGGGTGCTGACCTACAGGAATAGTACAGGGGAAAAGGAGAAGATATAACCGTCCGCACCATCACAGTCATTGGCAGGCATCCCTACCCTTGCCATGACGCACATGCACTCACCGTCGTTTCATGCACGCCTCATTCCCACCCCCCTATCTTTCATCCACACCACTCCAAAAAGGCATTGCCCATACAGCATGCTCACAGTGTACTCACCTGTTTGTCTGGAGGACGGTAGAGTAGCGTGTACTGGGGGAGGACCCCATCCACTAGTTTCTCCAACTCCTCCGTGCTGAAGGCAGGGGCCCTTTCCCCAGACACACGAGCCATTGTCTCTTCCAGACTGAGGTCACAGCAGCACTTGCAGTGTAGGTCCTCTCCTGTCGAAGATCAGGTATCAAGTGAGTGAACAGAGAGTAAATGGCGGTGACGACCCCGGCGGTGCATACCGTCACCACCGGCGTACATCGTCATTGGCTCCTGGGACCCATAGGGTCCAATGTTAACCAATTCAGGATTGCGTTGTGGTCTTCGACCGCCTACTGCGATGGTGTACAACGCCAGCGCAGTTACCTCATACCCCCTTGTCCCACATTACAGGTCAGGCAGCCACCATTTCAGGGGGCCACCTGGCATTATTTTTGACTGCATCACACATATCTAGGCCTTACGTAAACACTAATACAGCCATATGTCGATTTTAAAACATTTTCCGATTAAGTTGTGTTTACGTACCTCAGTGTTGGTTGACTTTCTGCTCGCTGTTCTCCTCCATAGAGCACGTCCGCTGGGGCAGGTGAGGAGATGGCGGCATCCTCCGGTGTACAGACTGCTGGTGGACCTGTCGACAATGGAGGAGTGACATGTAATCATCTCCTACAGACTTGATCGTACCACAATCCTGGTACTGTGTGCCCAGTTGGAGCCCGACCTGATGTCAGCTATCCGCCATCCCACAGGAATCCCCCCTCTAGTGCAGGTGCTGTCAGTACTCCATTTCCTGGCAAGTGGGTCTTTTCAGACGAAAGTGGCCATAGCATCAGGGATGTCCCAGCCTATGTTCTCCAACGTGTTGTCCAGAGGGTTGTCTGCCCTGCTGAAACACATGCTCAGCTACATCGTTTTCCCTCAGGTGGAGGATTTGCCTACAATGAAAGGTGACTTCCATGCCCTGGGACATATCCCCAACATCATAGGTGCCATTGATGGGACACATGTGGCTCATGCCCCCGCATGAGTGAACAGGGATACAGAACCCGGAAGAGTTACCATTCTATGAATGTGCAGATGGTGTGTTTGGCAGACCAGTACATCTCCGATGTGAATGCCAAATTTCCTGGCTCAGTGCATGACGCTTACATTCTGTGGAATAGCAGCATCCCTTCTGTGATGGGACAACTCCAGAGGCACCATGTGTGGCTATTAGGTGAGGACTTGGGCCCAATACAGTGTGACTAGGTGTCTGGGTCTGTCCCTAAGAGTTAGAGTGTGTCTAACAGTTGTCCCTTGACATTTGCAGGTAACTCTGGCTACCCCAACCTGTCATGGCTACTGACCCCAGTGAGAAATCCCAGGACAAGGGCAGAGGAACGCTACAATGAGACCCATGGCTGAACTAGGAGGATTATAGAGAGGACCTTCGACCTCCTGAAGGCCAGGTTCCGGTGCCTCCATATGACAGGTGGTTCCCTATTCTACTCACCAAAGAAGGTGTGCCAGATCATCGTGGCCTGCTGTGTGCTTCACAATTTGGCTTTGCGACGACAGGTGCCTTTTCTGCAGGAGGATGGTCCAGATGGAGGTGTTGTGGCAGCTGTGGAGCCTGTGGACAGTGAAGACGAAGAAGCAGAAGAGGACATAGACAACAGGAACACGGTGATCCAGCAATACTTCCAGTGAGACACAGGTAAGAAGACAACACTGCCTGCTACATCTGATTTAATTCTTCTACCTCTCATCTGTCTGTCATTTTCACCCAGTGTATGGACACTGAGTTGTCACTTTCCTTTTGATTTCACAGATGTGGGTCCCACTGTGTGACCTCTGCTTTGTTTCCGCATGGACTAGAGCTGTGTGACATAGGTATGTTGACAAGACCTTGGATATAGCATTTTCCCACTGTTATTGCTAATATACATTTTCGAAAGCACAGATTGACTCCAGATTGTTTTGTGATTTAAGGGTGTTTATTTAAGTGGAGGGGGTTGTAAAATGGTCAGGGGTGATGGTGGAGGAATGTCCATGGCAGAGTCCAGTCTATTAGTCTCACAGGTGCATTGTCCAAAGGGGCATAGGAAGTGGAGCTGGGGCAGTTGATGGATGGACAGGGTGACAAAGTGGGACAGAAGGATGACAATCAGGGTGGTCTCATTTCTTGGCGGGTCTTGGCATTGTTTTCTGTCTTTGTCCTGGATCTCAGGGACCACTTGCGGGGTGGTTCTCCATCTGCAGGAGGTGGGGTGCTGGTGTCGTGGTCCTGTGGCGGTGCCTCCTGTCCACTAGCACCGGCGGAGGTGGTGGGCAGTTCATTATCCAGGCTAGTGTCAGGGGCCGCTTGTTGTGCCACAGTGCCCCTCCTGGTGTTGATGAGTTCCTTCAGCACCCCTACAATGGTGCCCAGGGTGAAATTGATGGATTTCAGTTGCTCCCTGAACCCCAAATATTGTTCCTCCTGCAGTCACTGGGTTTCCTGAAACTTGGCCAGTACCATTGTCATCGTCTCCTGGGAATGGTGGTAGGCTCCCATAATGTTGGAGAGGGCCTCGTGCAGAGTTGGTTCCCTGGGCCTGTCCTCCCCCTGTCGCACAGCAGCCCTCCCAGTTCCCCTGTTTCCCTGGGCCTCTGTTCCCTGAACCGTGTGCCCACTACCACTGCCCCCAGGTCCCTGGTGTTGTTGGGGTGGTGGGTTAGCCTGGGTTCCCCGTAGTGGTGGACACACTGCTGCTTGACGTGTCCTGGGGACAGAGGTATGGGCCCGCTGGATGGGTGCTGTGCTGGTGTTTCCAATCGGGGGAGGCTCTGTTGTGGCTTGTGCCAGTGTGAGGGGAACCAACTGTCCTGAGGTCCCAGATGGCCCAGGCTGGTCATCTAGATCCAGTTGGACAGAGCTGCTGTCATCACTGTGGGCCTCTTCTGTGGGTGGAGTGGACATGTCGGAACCCTCCTGTCCGGTGACATTGGGTAGGGGTCCTGCAGGGGTGTAAAAGCATGATTATTGCATCTGTGTGTGCCATGGAGTGCAATGGGTGGGTGACCCTGTAGCCCAGTGCGTCCATTCTTGTGTGGGATCTTGTGTGATAATGGTTTAGAGGGGTGTATGGGTATGTGCAGTGGACATGCTTTGGTGATTGGTGTCCATGCTTTGATGTTACATGCAGGGCTTGTGTTTGGGATGTGTGGTTTGTGATATTGGGACATATGTGAGGAGTTGGATTGATGGGGGTGAGGGCGAGGGTGGGGGTATGTGATAGTATGCAGGTGGGTGGGGGATGAAGTAGTTAAAGGTTTGATTTACTAGAATCTATTCCTCCAGCTACTCCTGCGAGGCCCTCAGGATGTAGTATAGCCAAGACCTGCTCCTCCCATGTAGTGAGTTCCAGGGGAGGAGGTGGGGGTCTGCCGCCAGTCATCTGAACCGCAATCTGGTGTCTTGAGACCACAGAATGCACCTTCCCCCATAGGTCGTTCCACCTCTTCCTGATGTCATCTCTAGTCCTTAGGTGCTGTCCCACTGCGTTGACCCTGTCCACAATTCTTCGCCATAGCTCCATCTTCCTAGCTATGGTGGTATGCTGCACCTGTGATCCGAATAGCTGTGGCTCTACCCGGATGATTTCCTCCACCATGACCCTGAGCTCCTCCTCATAAATCCTGGGGTGTCTTTGCAGTGCCATGGGGTGGTGTGGGTGATGTGTGGGGTGGTCTGTGTTGTGATGTGTGGGGTTATATTTAGAGGTGTAGTGTGTGAGGTGCGTGGATGTTGTGTGAGTGATGGTGTTGAGTGCCTGTGGATGCTATTGTTCTTTCTGGTGGTGTCTCTCTCTGGCCTTCTGTTGCAATTGTTGTCGTAAGGGTTTGTGGGTGATGTGGGTGTGTGTTTTATAGTGTATTGGGTGTGTGGGTGTGGTGTGTGTATATGTATCAGGTGTGTGTATTTGGAATTGTAGAATGTGGTTGTGTTTTGTAGATGTGTGTGTATTTTGAGCACGGCGGTGTGTACCGCCAATGGAATACCGTGGTTGAAAGACCGCCATGTGGATTCGTGGGTCGTGATAGTGTGGGCGTATTCCTGTTGGCGTGACGGTGTCAGTTTCGTTACCGCCAGTTTATCATTGACCTTTGGTGTGGCGGATTTGTGTGGGTGTCTAGATTTTGGCAGATTCCGAGCTGTGGGTCACAATGGCAGTGGCAGTATTCCGCGGCCGCAGTGGTGTGTTGGTGGTCTTCTGCACGGCGGTAAGCAGCTTTTATCGCCAATGTTGTAATGACCCCCACAGTCTGCACACTGAGCACAAACTGTAGGGACATCTCCACTAAATGGGTCTCAGATATCTGGAGGGAATGGGCTCTATGCACAGACAGCATAGTCTGCGCACTGAGCTCAGACTGTGCATGTGTCAGGTCTATGAACTCTATTATACTTGCAAATGGTGTCACTAAACTTAGCTTTTCATACCCAGAAGAAACGATGTTCTAGGTGAGTAATTCACAAAAGCCGAATTGCGCTAACCCTTATGAGTGTCTAAGCACACTCTTGGAGAAAGCACTGATTGCAAATAGGGAAAGAAAACAAGGTAATAACGGGGAAGAGAATCTGTAAAATGTTCTTTCCTATTTTGTCTGTGACAGACCTCCTGGATGTCCACTGGTGAACTGGTTTCCACTGGTGTGCCGTATTCGACCCCGGGAGATAGACTCAGTACTTCATGCTATGGTGATATCCTAAGGAAAATAAACCCATCATCAACTTTTTCGATAAATTAGTGCCTTTGCTGTTGTAGGTTGTGTACTGGAATGTAATTGTAGTGTGGTTTCATAGTTGCACCTGGTTCTTGATTTGGTTTAGCTTACATTGAGGTCTGCAATTAGGGAGATCTTAGGTAAGTACATTTGTGGCAATTCAGGGCAAATCTCTAGTAGATAAATGTGGGAAATGCAAGGGGCAGAGGACCCTTAAGACTCAGGCTGATCTTTGTGTCTACTGCACAGAATCTTTCTCACCTACACTCTAATCATTCATACTCAATCACACATCACTTCCAATCTTCATACTGGCTGAGATGGCTCAGTATTATGTGGCTCATCATTTTTAGTTCAGACCTGCCCTCTCCCTGGGGTGTATGTTCCACACAGGAAGCTCTCAACCCTGAGCGAAAGCAGACCACATGTTTGCACTAAAGATGCCTTGAAGGTATGTTTTGTTGTTATTAGCTGTAACCTTCTTCATTGTTTCAACAATAGGCTTTGCAGTTTTTGTATCAACTCTTAGAATAGAATAGTAGTTCTGAAACGCCAAGGAGTGCTGGTCCTAGACACTTGTGGTTATCACAGAAAAGTACTAAGCATTGTTCTTGTCTTTTGTCTTTACCGATCTGGTGTCATTGCAAGGCTGCTGCCAAGGTATTCAGATATCTGTGGAAGACATTGATTGTTTGAGAATGATCACTGCAAGATCTGGGGGAGACTGGAACCAGGTGAGAGATGAATGCAGGTGCAGGATTCAGATTGCCAAGCAGAGGGGTGGCACAGGACATGACCTTTTATAGGCCCAAGTCCCAAAATGGCAGTCAAGTTTTTCCTAATCTCATGAGACCACCAAGAGCCAATCGGTGGGCTGCTGGCTACTCAGCCCTTCCATCTCACGTTGTTTCTGGGTGTGTGTGTGTCTGTGTGCATGTGAGCTTACCCCGTGTGCCTGCCTGCATGCAAGGCGTCTGTGTTTGTGTGCATGTGGAAGTGCACGTGTGTGTCTATGTGTGTGTCTGTGTGTGTGTGTGTGTGTGTGTGTGTGTGTGAGAGAGAGTCTCTGCCCACTGACCCTCACCATGTGTGCCCACAGGTGCCCCCAGATAGCAGCACAGATGTTAGGCCCAAAGTGGGCCCTGACAGCATAGTATGGGCTTGTCCATCTAATGGGGCTAGGTTCTCTGGAGGAAGTGGGCTCTATGCAAAGTCTGTGTACTGAGCACAAACTATATGTATTAGTGGTCTGCTCACCTAACAAGGCTTACATCTCTAGAGGGAGTGGGCTGTATGCACTATGGGGCTTGGCTACCTAATAGTTCTTGAATGTCAGAGGGAGTGGGATCTAAGAACATTCTACCCACTAAGTGCAGACTGTGGATAGTATGGACTTGCGCATCTAATGGTCCTTAGATGTCTGGAGCAAGATTCACTATACACAGTTGGTGCACCTAGCACTAACTGCACCTAGTAGTAACTTGTCCACCTGGAGAGATGAGGGGAGCCAGCTGGGGCCAAGGGAACACAACAGGCTCTATTCATGGTCCACATACTGAAAGCTGACTCTGCATACTAGGAATTTGCCCATCTCATGGGGCCTAGGTCTCTGAAGGGTCTGGGATCTAAGCACAGTCTACTCACTGAACACAGATTGTGCGTGATAGGGGATTGCCCACATTATCATAGTGTATTTGGAGTACACTCCCCATAAAGAGCTATGCGTGGCTGAGATGCTGTGCTTTAATATTTTTTGGGGTTCCTTTTGGGCGTCCTGCAGGACTGTGATATGGAAAAGAAGGATGCACAGAAATATACCAAATTTGGTATGTAATTAGATCTTTAGTCAAGGAAGTTACTTTGCTTGGATTGGTATAAATCCATCCAGTAATGGTGGGGGAATTAGGGGCAGATTTCTCGAAGGGTTGAGTCACTTTTACACCACAAAAAGGGGTGCAAAAGCAATATAACCCTTAAAATGTGATTTATCAAGCCACGCAAGGCCATCTTGCGATGCCCTCAATGGCTTGATGAATCCAGAGTGTGGAAAAGCAGTAAAATCTATGTGTTGCATTACTCTGCCCCCAAGAGGCATTCCATGGGTGGTGCGTGCGTGTTCCCATGGATTTTGAATTCCCACTTACCATGATTTTAGATGTGGGGATGCGTAAAAGCTGCTACGCCTCCCCAGGTGTTTTTTCCTCTGAAACACACACAGAAAGAGGATAAGGCCTCAGGTGATTGTTTTTGTGCAGGAATGTGTCCTTTCCTGTAAAAAAGCCATCCTGCTTACAACACAGACAACCCTTGCACTATGGTGCAAAGGTGCCTGCATAGGCTCAAGGCAGCATATTGTGTGCCAGCACTGGGAAAAGACAGAAATGGGCCATATAATGTTAAATACTGTGCATTCCTGCCCTTTCCCTGTCATGCAGCAAGGTGACTTGCTGCACTGTGTTGCTTTACTTTTTTATAAATGTGCCCCCAACAGTTCTCCGGTTTGGTCATGAATATATTACATTTTGAAGTTATCTGGTTTATTAATCTTCTGTGGATTTGCACATCCATAGAAGATTTGCAAACTAATTTAAACAAATCGAAACACCCCATTGGAGTAGGGACATTCTCCTGTCTCCCATTGAGATTTAGTGAGTTTGACTGGGTATTCTGGAATCCATTTTTCTCTAACTGACTAGCCAAACACTGTAATAGGAAAAATGATACAACACAGAGAGGATTATAGGAGGCCCATAAGCCATTTGGAGAGGCCAGACAAGAAACCCTAAGAATGAAATAAATGTCACAGAGTAGCCTGGTCTTGCATGAATCCCATATCCTCCAACATATTTGCAAATCCTGGGTCCCTGCACCCTCCTGGGGGCTCTCAATCTGCAAATACTAAAAGAAAAAGAAAAAAGTGAATTACGTCTGTGCTTGGGAAATAACAACACATGAGGGTTAGCCAGAAGCTGCAGGTTGGAAGCAAAGTCTATGACTTATCTCAGCTTCTACTTTCTAAAAAAAAGTGAAATTTAGAATTAAACAGATGTAAAATATTCATTTTTAACAATGAATGGCAGATCAAGTAATCTAATTGAAAGAAAATGTCACCTTTCTAGAAGACCTTTCCCCTTTTTTAAAAGTACCAAATCAAAGAAAGATCTTTATAGTTTTCAAATCCATACACCCATTTGTCTCTGGGGATCTTTATTATAGTTACAATGGGGAAAAATAATTGCACTAGATTGCAGTACCTCCGTTTTTGCAATATTTACTTTGTGCACACCTGGTGCTGTAAGCTTCCACATCAAAAGCTGTTTTTATAGTTAATTCATCTAGTATTACTTTGTATACTTTTTTACACTTTTTATATTTTTTTTTATATAGTATCACTACCAGGTTATCTGCATCAACCTAGGATCCTGAGAAACACAGGTTTAAAGAGAGTGTTTATTTCATAAAGAATGGCTAAGAGTTCAACGAAACATTCCAAACAATAGAGGCAGTAGAGGGCATCCCCGTCTAGTTGCTCATGTGCTGCCTAAGGGCCTGAGTACTCCATTGAGTCGGCAGCGATACGACTGCCATACTTAGATGTATTGCATCTGAGCCACTGAGCACCACGACGGAGAGCTCTTCTCATTCGTCATACTGGCACACTCCAGCCAACCATATTTAGATGTCACAGTTCTGCAGGTGGTGAACTGGCATCAGATAGCTGATGGAGGGAGCCCGTCATGGGAGCCAGTGTGGCTTGTACAGTGGCAGTGGCTACGGAATTAGTAGTAAGTGACACACTCACACTGTTTCTTAGCCATATGTGTCCACTGGCACAACACACTACACACTGCATACACACTATTGTCCATTGCCATTCCACCACAACATAACATGTACATGCAGAAAACATGCATTGCCATACATTCATGGCACAACATACACACACTATTGATACAACACTCATATACAACACAGCCACACTACACACTCAGGAACACAAATACAGTCACAGAAAAGCACAAGTAAACACATCAGAACAATGACCTCCACATACCAGCAACACTTATATGAATGTTGCATACTGCAACACAACACACAACCAAACATACACAACAAACATCAGACCCACATGGAAGTGGCACACATTCTGACACACCCACATCACTCACTCCAGCTCCCTCTACCTTGACCGGCCAATCCATTCACACACTCATGCATGGACTCACATGCACAACTGGAAGCAGACTATTACAAGTACATGTCCCATTGCAATGTGCACACATGGCCATAGGTGCCAAATGTGATGTTATTGTGATTTTGCTGCAAGCATCCATTTGGTAATGAATACTTACAATTGTGGATGTGGTCAATTTGTTTCATATGCCAGGGTCCCCCCATCAATATCTGACACAGATGTTTTCCAGACATATACATGTCACAAGTATTTTTTCAAAAGTTCCTGTGCTATGTATATGGCTACAGTGATCCCCAAAAAACATACACAAGTAATGCAGAATCTTTACCTTCGAGTCTGGTGATGGCGGGATTGTGTATCCACCATGGTCCAGTGGCAGCAGCAATGGCAAGTCTTGTCCAGGTGTGTCCTTTCGAAAACAGAAGTGGAAACGGAAAAAAAGGTAGGTTTTTACCTCATTTCCCTTGCAATCAACCAATTCAGGTGTGGAGTTAACACCGCCACAGTTGTCTTGATAGGAAGGCACATTGGGGGTCATTCTGACCCCGGCGGTCAAGGACCGCCGGGGCCAGGGTCGGCGGGAGCACCGCCAACAAGCTGGCGGTGCCCCGCAGGGCATTCTGACCGCGGCGGTTTGGCCACGGTCAGAAGAGGAAAACCAGCGGTCTCCCGCCGGTTTTCCGCTGCCCACATGAATCCTCCATGGCGGCGCAGCTTGCTGTGCCGCCATGGGGATTCAGACACCCCATACCGCCATCCTGTTCCTGGCGGTTCGCCCGCCAGGAACAGGATGGCGGTATGGGGTGTCGTGGGGCCCCCGTAAGAGGGCCCCACAAAGAATTTCTGTGTCTGCTTTGCAGACACTGAAATTCGCGACGGGTGCAACTGCACCCGTCGCACCTTCCCACTCCGCCGGCTCAGCCTTTTGGCGGTCGCCCGCCAGCCCAGTGGGAAACCCAGAATAACCGCAGCGGTCTTCTGACCGCGGTGCGGTATTCTGGAGGGGGAACTCTGGCGGGCGGCCTCCGCCGCCCGCCAGGGTTAGAATCACCCACATTGTAATCTGCTTTCTGGGACGGGTGACTGGAGTCCAGCCTCCAGTCACTATTTCCATTAGTGCTGTCTATGTGGGTGAGGATTCTGGGCGGATTCAGTGGGACTCGGGCAGTCTTTCATCTGTGGTCTAGCCAACATCTAAATCAGGTGGAAAAATCGCCAAGGAGGGAGACAGGTTTTCTGATGTTTTCCAATCTTTTTACCATCCAAGATCTAAATCAGACCCTAAGTCCTTGAATAGTTTTATTTTGGGGGGGTGAAGAGCAGCTGAGGCTTTCGCAGAAGGAAAAATATCAATCTCATGAGCTGGGAGAGAAAACCTATTATTTGCCAAACCTCAGACAAAAATTCTCAACTCACAAGATCACAAGGCTTTTCTGCATCACCTAGTTTGGTGGCTGCAGGCTTCCTCTATTTAGAGAGATACTCAATTGTTGCCATTCTTTTCTTGATGTAGCAAGAAAGCACATGAACTATATTTTAAGAGGCAGAAATTCCCACCTGGTAAAATATAGTTGAAAAGCCAAATAAGTGGGTGAAGGTCTCTTCCCCAGCTGCTTTACAGTTAGCCAAAATTGTATTTATATCTATAATAATGTCTTCTTCCTGAAATGGCATAGGTAATATATGTAGCAAATGGGTTGTGACCATTTAATCCCCCTGGACCTTTCACGTTTAAATATCTGGCTTTTGGGCTTGTACTGTGAGTGAGTCTTGCTCAAAGTAAATCCATGGTAATTGGAGTGATAGTTCTAATCGTCTGTGTAAGAGGCCTTGTGCTACACATGAACATGTGCCTGTTTGCAAATGTGCAGCCTGCACATGTGAGACTACTGTCTTGAACAACTAATTTACTAGTAAGGTAGCCTGTTGCAATATACCTCATAATGTTAGTGGGCCTTTACACTGTAGGTCTGTAGAGCATATTGAAGGTCTATACAACTGTTTTACACAATAAAGGTGAAATCCGCACTAATGTACAGTTTTACCCCATTTAGGCATACAGGGTCTAGTGAGGTATCAACTAGTACATATGCACCACAAGTGTAGAGTTACAATCCCTAACATCATAAATAAGCTCTTTAGGAATTGTCATAGTTTCCCTGGCTTGGTGCACAATCCGATTCTAGGCCTCTGCCCCCCCATAATGAACCAATGTAATTACTCTGCTACTGTTTGTATATGTTTTTGCTTTCCTTGTGAACATTTGAGTATATATCTCTGCCGACAGCACCAGAGTTATTGTCCTTTGATTAGGATAGATTAACTGCGCCCCAGAGCATCAGAAAGTACTTACAAACTCTAGTGTTATTGTGACTTCTCAAACATTGTGCGTTGTGGCAGTGAAAAAAATAGTCTATGGGATGAATTATGAAGACACAGATCACATCTGATATGTATTCATCAGCCCCCAATTTTCCGCTCCGAGATTATTTAAACTTTTACATGTATCCACACAGCTCCCCATATGGTGCACACCAACATACAAAGAAGGTAGGGTGGTTCCCACGGGAAGCAAGCTGCAAGTGCATTAAAAGTTAACTCCTTTTTAGCGAGAGAGAAAAAACGTTCCTCTGCAATCCGATTCTTTTTAGAATCTGCAGGGTTCCTGTTCTAAGTGGCCAAGAAGCGTGCCAGTAAGGAGGTTTGTTCTCCTTTTGTCAGAGAAGAAATTCAGCTGTGTGATATTATAGTGTATCTAGGTAGCAAATAGTTCTGGGTGCATTTTGTTGTGATCATGTATCTTTTAATGCAAATACCTCTTTCTTTTTGGTATGAAAGTATGTATTCTTGAACATTCAACACGTAAATAACTGTGACTCCATTAAATGCACATTTCTATGATATCTTTCTGTCATGCAAGTGTGACATGAAGCTGTGATAATCAAGCTTACGTAAAAATGCATTCCTTGTTTGTTTAGTTCATCATTGTTTTACAAACAAGCTCCAAAAACACTCAGATGTTCAATGTTTATTGTTTTGTTTAGAAGTTTGTCCAGTCGTAAACACTAAGAAAATTCCCTTCAAAGTTCCAATAGTTCAATCACTTATTTTAGACTCCTTTATTTATTTTTAGTAGAAAAATTGAAGTTCTAAAATACACACAGGAACTACTGATAAAAAATGGTTACCTCTAGTATAAAACATGGATGCCTGCAGTGTATGCTTACATTGTTCTTGATTATGCACATGAATACCAAATTATGAATAAATGGCTGCCCCTTGTGAATCTTAATGACAACATGGCGCTGCTCATTAATGTACACAAGTGAAGTTAAGTTTTCATATATTTGACTGGGATAGTTTACACTACAGAGATTTGTTTTGAAAACAATGGTGCAAAAAAACCTTTAAAAACTCAGGTTTTTGGCCACCAATTGGGAGATGACTGCACTCCGATGAAGTCAACGATGGTTTGCACAGCACCAGATGACATACTGTCTGAACATTCCTAGAAGACTCCTCCGAGGCCCTGCATAGCCCTTTGCCTTCAGTGAATGGTGCTGGGATGATGTTTGTTGTTGAGCAAACTTGCCCTTGGGCTTCAGATAGCAGACAAGCTATTCCAAACAAACAACAAGTCTTGTTGTCCTAGGTAATGCTCACTGCCTCCAAAAATAACAAAATAGGCTTTAGTTTGTGATAGCTATGTTGAACGTTTTTGGTGTTGTTTTCACTGTTTAAAAAACAATTTGCTACGACTAAGTTACATTTAAACTTCTGTGGTGTTACCGTTTGAATATTGTGTGCATTATTTTCAGGAATTTTAAATTAAATATCTGAAAATGTATGTTTATTTTTCTATTGATCCTTGAGTGTGTAACTCATTAATTAAAAATTAGTTTGAATTACCACAATGTCTCTGAAATATTTTTACACAGGACTGCTGATAAATAACCTGAAAGCACTTCTTGCACAAAGAATAGCTTTGGTGGATATGTGTTAAGGCTGCAGTCCACTGGGCTGCTCTAACTCAGTGCGTTCCTTGAATCTACTTGTTGCACTTTGGGAGTGAACCACCACACCTGCAGCTCTAAAGTAACTCTCCCGAATTTTTCTCGTCAATAACAAAGTTCAGCTGTGTTGTTCTAAAATGTGCCCTAATGTATCAAGATAATGTTAGGCAAACATTCTCATATCTAAAGATGAAAATAAGTTCTTCTCATTGGAGAACATTTACGCTCTACTATGTGCAGTGTATCCAAGCAGCATGGCAGCAAGGAGCATGCTCACAGAGCGTTCACAACCAGATGCTAAAAAGTCAGTTTGGATGAGGAAGCCTAGCACTGTTAGCATACAGCTGGTAGAATATTTACTCCACTGCCACAAGAAATCATAGATCAATGAAGCCGACTACCATGACCATTTTCCAGCAAGCAGCAGGTGTCAATCACTTGGATCTGTGTGACACTGTCACTGCCAGTGTTGTGGCCGTGGCCATGTTGATGAGGGGGTGGCAAATTAATAGAGAAGTGGCAAGGTCACTGCACTCATGCCATTTATTTGTGTTTTATATATATTTCTAACTTATGGGGCAAATGGCCACTCGTACAGTTTTAAACTATTTTAATTTTTTTTTTCAATTGATCAATATTCCAGTGTTGTTGTTCCATAATTTGTTTTCCATTTTGGGAGTTTGCCCCCTTCACTAGATGTTGATTTTTCAAGTACAAAGATGCTCCATTGAAAAATATTCTCTTCTAATTCCTGAAACACATTTTGGGGAACATTATGTTGGGTCTTGGTTTCATGCTGTTGTGGTGTAACTTTTTGTTCTGCTCCTCCAAGAGCATTATGTTCTTCCATTTGTGTGTGGCCCTGTTTAGTCAGACAGCTTGTTTGTGACCTACATCTCCTAAAACAAAGTAATTGTTTTTCATGCTCCCTCTACAGTCTTTCCAGTCCTGAGAGCATCATCTTCCCTGTACTTTCTTGTACTTTCTTGCAGAGTGTTCTTTCATGTAAGTTTTAAAAACAACTAGTGGTGTCTGATGATTACAATTCAGGTTTTAAGTCAGAAATCTTCTTTGTGAATTCCAAAGTTTTCTTACTCTTGTCAGGTATGTATGAGCAGCAATTATGAACTTTTAGCCTCTTGCAGACTCTGCCATTTCCTGTGAGTAACATGTCTAGAGCTAAGCAGTTTTAAAAAAAAATGTTTGATTTAATAGCCACTAACTCGGTATTAACAACTATGTATGCTCCAGAAGTACTGGTTGGCAATTTGTCCACTACCGTTGGAAGCCTTCTAATTTTCTCAACATTCCAAACAACTCTCCTACTGGTGGAATGGTAGTTCCAAAAATGTCTCCAGACAATTGTGTTCCATCACTTAGACTACACTTATGCCTGTGTTATGGTGTCCCTTGCCCCGTTCTGCGTATGACCTAACATATGCAATTAGTCATGACATGTTCTATGACATATTTTATAGCATCACTGATGACATCTCACATGACATCATTAATGACATCACAGATTATATCACTGATTACATCATCCAACCTTCCTTTACACACATATCGCTCTATAAATTTAGTATGGCATTAAAGACCTGACAGTAAGTACAAAATAGCTCAGGAGAAACTCACCCATTACTGCTGATACCACATATGCAACTCACTCAGTTGTTGAAAACAACTTTTATGTGCAACATTGAACCTATAGCATACATATTACAGGTAGCATAGATCAAATTAACAATCTGTCACAGCAATATGGGAAACACTCCTTGAATGTATTGTTTAATATCTATTCAATTGTTGAGAGAAATCTGAAATAGTGAATGCCAGTTCAAAAATAAAAATAGCCTACTACATATACCTTTAATCTGTTTCAAACCCATGCCACTGGCTAAAACTATATTGAGAAGGAAAGTTAATATAAGTAGAGCAGTGTATACTGTAAACTGTTTTCACTCTATGGAGAGAGTTTACTCTTTACCACACTGTTTAAAGATAGTCAATCTCTCATGATAAATACATCACAGAGTATTAAAAAACAACTAAAAACAGTGTACACTCCGTTCAACAATTTTCTATGAAACTATTTGCTAAAAATAAGCACGCTCTGAGTTGCTAAAGAATGTGCTACCTGCACCCTTCATACTGTGATAAAAATATACATATAGCTCATTTTTTCCAGCAAAACTAGGACACCTACATATCTTAGCACCTGATGCACACAGTATTCTATGTTATGTACACATTTTCATGCTGACAAGATTCTCTCTAATAACTCAAGGTTGCTGACAAAAGTTAGTCTCTACCATGTAGAATCTTTCTGCTGTTGGAAACCTTTTATGCAGAACCAAATAACTTGTATGGAGCATAATGAATGAATTCAACTATCACTTTCACACAGAGTATCTCCGGAATGCAAATAATTATAACATGTTCCATACTCTACACAGCTATGTCCAAGTATGGACCCTCACTCTAGTCAGGGTAACGAGGTTATGCTCCTGCTCACCCCCTTTGTAGCTTGGCGCAAGCAGTCAGGCTTATCTCAAAGGCAATGTGTAAAGTATCTTTACCAACACACATGGTAATACAGTGAAAACACTACAAAAGGGACACCACACTAGTTTAGAAAAATAGACAGTATTATGTAAATCCAACAAGGCCAAAATGACAAACATCCAACATTCACAAGTCAAGATATGAATTTTTAAAACAATAAGAGTCTTACTCCATATAAAACAATGGAAACACTGTTGTTGCACAAAGTACCTAGTTTGTGTAAAAAATAAAGCTGCACTGGCAAGCGTAAGTACAAAAAGACAGAAGGTGTCTATTTCTTACTCGCAAGTGAGGCTGTGCATCATTTCTTCTCTGGTCGGGTAGGCAATGCATAATTTTTCTCTCCTTCAAGAGAGCGATGCATTGATTTCTGGCAGGGCACCTTAGATCTGTGCAGGTTCATGATGATTCTGACACCCAGCAACGATGCATGAGAAATCTGGTTGCACAGTGTTGGGAAACAGCACTGCGTGGGGTTTGTGTAGTTTTCAGCACCCGCAATCAGTTGTTGCATAATTTCTCCAGCTGCAATGTAGGTGATGCGTCAATTTCCCAGCTGCGATGCAGGTGGTGCATCAATTTTAGCTGCGAGGCTGGTGACATGTTGTTTTTATAGTCACGTTGCAGGTTGTGTGTCAAAACTTTCCCTACACAGCTTCCTGTGCGTGGATTCCAGCCCTTGTTCCACCAGCATCACCTTTCAAGACTGAAGTGGCTGGATAAGGCACCACTTGGCAGGGCAGGAGTCTCAGAAGAGAGTCCAGGTACTGGCAGAGGAAGTATTTGATCGCCCTGAGACTTCAAAACAGAAGGCAAGCTCAGTCCAATATCTTGAAGACACTTCACATGGAAGAATATACCACAAAGTCCTGTCTTTGTCCTCTTTCAGGCAGAAGCAGTAACTGCAGGCCAACCCAGCAAAGCAAAGCACAGTACCAGGCAAATTGGTATTACTCCTCCTCCAGCTCTTCAGCTCTTTTCCCAGAAAGAGGTTCCTCTTGGTTCCAGAAGAAATCTGACAATCTGAGGTTTTGGGTCCACTACTTATACCCCTTTCTGCCTTTGAAGTAGGCAAACTTAAAAGAAAAGTCTCTGTTGTTCACAAGATCCTGCCTTGCCCAGGCCTGGCTCTAGACTCACGCCAGGGGGATGGAGACTGCATTGTGGGAGGGCAGGCACAGCCCTTTCAGGTGTAAGTCACCACTCCTCACTCTACACTAGTCCAAAAGGCCAATCATGATATGCAGGCTACACCCCAGCTCCCTCTGTGTCACTGTCTAGAGGGAATTCACAAAGAGCCCAATTGTCAGTCTAACCCAGACAGGTAAAACAGAAGCAGACAGAGTCACACAATGGTTTAAGCATGAAAATGACCACTTTCTAAAAGTGACATTTTCAAACTGACAATTTAAAAAACAACGTTACCAAAAGATAAAGGCCCCCATTACAACCATGCGGTTGGTAATAAAATGGTGGTAATACCGCCAACAGGCTGGTGGTAAATATCGCCAAAGTATGACCATGGCGGTAAGAGCTCAGACAGACAGCCACTTTAACACACCAACCGCACGGGCGGAATCAACAGGCACCACTAAGGTAAGCGCCTACAGCCAGGCAGAAGACAATGTTCTGCCCACTGTATTAAGACAGTCCAGTTCACCACCTTTTCCGGGGCAGTACCAACAACATCAAGAGCCTGGCAGAAATAGAGCTCAGAAGTTAAAGGACTCACCTGTGGTGCCTCAGAGAAGAACCACACTGCCATGGAGCCCGAGCTGCATGTTTTCCCCATGATATTCTACGCACTGCTCCATAACGAACACCAATGACCGTGAAGACGACGACGGTAAGTACAGCCGCCCAGCACACAGCAGAAGTGGGCAGGAAAAAGAGAGTGACACACACATGCAACACCCCCACCCCCAACACCATACACACAAGCAGATGCACAACTACAATAGATTGTAAAGAGTGTAATAAGATAAAATAGTAGTAATACATGCATCCAAAACAAAAAGTATATACTGTACATATCTACAACTGTAGGGACACTGCCCAGTTCTCAATGTTCGTGGGCCACAGAGCCACATTACAAAGTCCAAAGCCCCACTTGACTCCTGAAACAACACAGAGAGAACACTGCAGGGGCATTAGGTCAAAAATAGGCAGGCACCTCAGTGGGTGCGGGGGGCACCTCAGCCGGAAGATGGTACAACGCCACTGGTCCTGGAGGGGGCAACATACCCTGTGCTTGGTCCTGGGGAGTGCAAGGCCACAGTCCCTTAAGTGGGTGACTTGCCCACATGCTCTGGAGGGGGCAACATGCCCATTACTCTGTCCTGGGGAGTACAAGGCCACAGTCTCTCAAGTGGGTGACTTGCCCACATGCTCTGGAGGGGGCAACATGCCCATTACTCTGTCCTGGGGAGTATAAGGCCCAGTCTCTCAAGTGGATGACTTGACCACATGCTCAGGAGGGGACAAATTGTCCTGTGCTCTGTCCTGGGGAGTGCAAGGCCACAGTCTCTCAAGTGGGTGACTTGCCCACATGCTCTGGAGGGGGCAACATGCCCTGCGCTTGATCACTTGGGGCTGGCTCCTTGCCCTTTCTTGCAGCACTTGTGGCAGGCACCATTTCAGTCTAGCTGGCTGGTGGCCAGGATCCTTTCCCACCTGGAGTTGCTGGGGACACTACTGTGCCCGTGGACTGGGTGGCTGAGGTGCTTGCCTGGGTTTTGACCACCTTGGCCTGACTTAAAGGACGGGGAGGGGTAGGGAACAGGTCAATGGTAGAGAGGAAAAGCTTCTTAGGGGCATTTGGGCGGGAAGAGGGAGATGTTTGGGAGTGGAGGAAGAGGGAGTGGTTGAAGGAGGTGTCAGTCTGCTGTGTTTGGGTGCATGGGCTGGATGCTATTGTGAGGTGGGTGGCTGTTGAGTGTCCAGTATGCGGGCCATCAGGGGGTTCAGGCTTCGATGGGCACCTCTTCCTTGTGTTGGGAGGCCATCTCCAGCTAGGCCTCTGCTGTCTTCTGTGCCCAGCGTCTCAGGTCCTCCCACCGTTTCCGACAGTGGGTGCTCCACCTGCTGTAGACCCCCAGGGGCGTAACGGTGTGGGCTTTGATACCGCCAGTTTATCACTGACCTGTGGGCTGGCGGATTTGTGTGTGTGACTGAATAGTGACGGATTGGTGTGTGTGTGTCATAATATGGTTAGCGGATATCCGCCATGGCGGCAGTATGTTGGCAGCAGTCAGCATGGCGGTAAGTGGGATTTACCACCATGTCATAATGAGGGCCATATTTTTAAAGTGTGAGTTCAGAGACACCAAACTCCCAGTTTAGATCTGCTCCCAAAGGGAAACTACACTTAATAGATATTTAAAGGAAGCCCCCATGTTAACCTATGAGAGAGATAAGCCTTGCAACAACAAAAAATAATTTGGCAGTATTTCAGTGTTAGGACGTGTAAAACACATCAGTAAATGTCGCACCTTTAACATACACTGCACCCTGCCCATGGGGCTACTTAGGGCCTACCCTAGTGGTGCCTTACATCTATCAAAAAGGAATGTTTGGGCCTGGCTAGTGGGTACACTTGCCTGGTCGAATTTGCAGGTTAAAACTGAACACACAGACACTGTAGTGGCAGGTCTGAGCCATGTTTACAGGGCTACTCATGTGGGTGGCTCAACCAGTGCTGCAGGCCCTATAGTAGCATTTGATCACAGGCCCTGGGCACCTCTAGTGCACTGTACTAGGGACTTACTACTAAATCAAATATCCCAATAATGCAAAAGACAATTACACATACAATTTACAAAGTGAGCACTTACACTTTAGCATTGGTCAGCAGTGGTAAAGTCCCCAGAGTACCAAAACCAGCAAAAACAGAGTCCAGCATAAAGTCAAAACATGGGAAGCAGAGGCAAATAAGACATGGGAGACTACGCCAAGGATGTCAGGTCTAACAGTGCTGCTAACTGTACCTACTGAATTTCTGTGGTTTTTCTTTTAGCTCAAAATGTTTATGTTGTTACTGAGAAATTCACCTAACTATTTTAGTTTAACCTTTGTTTGTTTTCAGAGAATTTCTAGCTTATTTTTCACATTGAAAACAGATCTTTACAACTAACTATAATGTTACTTTAACTTTTGATTTTGTAGTGAATTTCTAGGGTTTTTGTACAGTAAAGAAATTTATTTTGTGAGTATATGTATGGTAGAATGACTTTATAATATATATTTTGTGCAGATATAATTTTAAAAAGGACTTTTTTATTGTAACATAACAGGAAATATTTCACTGTTATGCAAAATATTTCTAAAAAAGTGTGTATTAACTAGATTAATATAGCAAGATTTCATTTGTGAATGTGTATTTCCTTAGTTCTTGTAATACTCATATTGAACATGTTACCAGCCCTCTATTTCTAAGGTGTGATCACTCTTGCAAATATGTGGACTTCTCCTTTCAGACCTCTTTCTCAGATGACAGATGTTCATAATAAGGTGTTGAGAGCGACAGCCCTCTCCTTCCACACCTTTTTCTCAGATGACTAGCAACCACAGTACACTGTATGGATTGACAGGCCTCTACTTTCACATGTCTCATCAAATGACGGGTGTATGTACTAGGGTGTGTAGAGAAAGACCCCCAAGACCTCTGTCCCAGGGTCTGTAGATGGACCAGCCTTTACTTTCAGACTTCTGTCTCAGAAGATTGGGGCGCCTAGTAGTATGTAGTAAGAGATTGGCCTCTCCTATCAGACCTCTCTTTCAGAAGACTTGTATGCATATTATGTGTGTACATACACTGGTCTCTCCATCAGACCTCTCTCTCAGGTGATGGGTTAGTATAGTAGGGTGTGTGCATGGACAGGCCCCTTCTTTCAGACCTGTCTCTCAGATGACAAGTGTGCATATTAGTGAGTATGGAGAGACTGGTCTCTCTTGACAGACCTTCCTCTCATATGATGGGGTACCATAGCAAGGTGTGGGAAGTGACATACCTCTCATTCCAGACCTCTTTCTCAGATGACAGTTGTGCGCAGTAGGGTGTGTGGAGAGAGACTTGGCTCTCCACTGAGACTTCTTTCTCAGATGACAGGTATACATAATAGTGAGTGGACATGGATGATCCTTTCCTGTCAGAACTCTCTCTCTGACACCAGATAGGCATATTAGTGTGTGTACATAGACTAGCCTCCCCTGTCAGCTCACTCTCAAATGACTGATGTGCATAACAAGGTGCAGGGACTGACAACCCTCTTCTTCCACGTCTCTTTCTCAGATGATGGATGACCATAATGTACTCTATGGTTGGACTTGCCTCCACTTTCATATTTCTCCAACAGTGATGTGTGTGCATGGTAGGGTATATGTAGAGAGCCTGGCCTCTCTGCCGAGACTTCTGTCTCAGATGACAGGTGTGCATAGTAGGGCATGTGGAAGGACAGGCCTGTCCTTTCCCAACTCTCTCAGATGGTGGGTATGTGTGTGACGGGGGGCTGGCCTCCTCTGTCAGACCTCTCTCCCAGATGACGGATGAATACATTAGGTTGTGTCCATGGGCTGGTCTCTCTGGTGAGACATTTCTCTCAGATGACAGGTTAGCGTAGTTAGGTGTATGCCTAGATTAACCCCTCTTTTGAGAATTCTTTCATAGATGATGCGTGTGTGTAGTAAGGTGTGAGGAGTAACAACCTTCTCCTTCCACACCTCTTTCTCAGATGATGGGTGACCAAGGTACATTGTATGCATGGATTGGTCTCTTCTTTCAGATCTCTCTATCAGTGATGGGTGTGCATGGTAGGGTGTGTGGAGAGAGACTGGCCTCTCCAATGAGACTTCTGTCTCAGATGACAGGTGTGCGGAGTAGGGTGTGTGGATGGACTAGCCATTCCTTTCAGACCTTTCTGTCAAATAATGGGTGTGCATATTAGGGTGTGTATATGGACTGTCCTCTCTGTCAGATCTTTCTCCCATATGACAAGTGTTCATAGTAGAGCATGTGGAGAGAGACTGGCCTATCCCCTGAGACTTCCCTCTCACATAATGAGTAGTAGTCTCTGGAGATGGACTTTCCTCTGTGCTAACACTCCTCTTTCTAGTAATGGGTGTACACATTAGGGTGTGTAAAGAGACTGGACTCGACTAACTACTTTTATGAAGCCAAATGGTGTAAATACTTAGTAGGCTCTGATAAACACCATCTCCAGCAAGACTCCTTCCTACAGTAGCAAGTGTGCATACTACAATGTATTCGAAGATCACCTACTCCTTTCTACTTTTCATGATCCCGCGAGAGTATTATGAAATTGTACCCTTTTTTGAAAATAAGAATTAACCATCTACTCAACACAGTACTTATCTCTTATACACTTCTTCTAAGAAACAAGAACCACAATATGAATTCCTAGTAATGTAGTGTATTGTGAACTCATCTACTTATTTTTACTACTCACGATCCCAGGAGAGACCTTTGAGATTGTAAAAATAAATTAGTTAAAAAACAATATACATTCATTTATTTACAGTACTTATTCTTTAGACACCTACTCTCTAAATCTAGTGTGACAGAATGCTTTTCTGCAGTCCCCTTATATAGCTTTGTAACTTCATATCCATATCACCTCCATTTTTTCACAGAAAATAATAATGGTGGCTGTTAGAAATGGGGTCTTTGGTTGGCAGTCAGGATACCCCCTGTCCCAGCAAGGACCCTCACTTTAGTCAGGGTAAGTCACACACAATCCAAATTATCCTGTGCCACCCTCTGGTAGCTTGGCACTGAGCAGTCAGGCTTAACTTAGAAGGCAATGTGTAAAGTATTTGTGCAACAAATCATTAAATAACACAGTATAGCACAATAAGAATACACCACACAGTGTTTAGAAAAATATGTAATATTAATCTGAAAAGATGCAGGTCAAAACAATGAAAATGCAATAAGTATATGTTGAGATATCCCTGTAAAAGTGATATAAAGTGTCTTTAGTCTTTTAAAAGCAATAAATGTCTCTTTCAAGCACAAAGTACCTGGTTTGCGTTCAAAATCTCAGCAAAGAACCGCAGAGAAGGAGATGTGTGGAAAATAGGGAGGTGTGCGTCAATTTCTCAGGCAGCACACAGTGATGCATCATTTCGTTTTTGAGTAGGGACAGCTATGCGTCGCTTTCTGGTGCTCGGTCGTGGATCCTCTTCGGGTTGCAGGGTTTTCGGACGCCCTGGGGATGATGCGTGGACTTCTGGCCCTGACAGGACGAAGTCACAGGGGCTGCATCGATCCGGTGGGCGTTGCATGGAAATTTCTGGTCGCTATGCTGGCACTGTGTCGATGTTCTCATCGCGAAGTTGAGCTGCGTCATTCCGATTCGGCATGGGCGGTGAATTTTTCACAATGATGCGGGCTGTGCATCATTTCTGGCAGGCTGTGCGCTAATTTTCACCGCACAAGGAGTCCTTCTTGCAGAGATGAAGTCGTTTTGGTCCTGAGACTTCAGGTAACAGGAGGCAAGCTCCATCCAAGCCCTTGGAGGGCACTTCTCACCACAGCCAGAGAGCAGCAGGGCAGCAGGGCAACAACAAGGCAGCAGTCCTTCACAGAAAGCAGTCAGGTGAGTCCTTTGGGCAGCCAGGCAGTTCTTCTTGGCAGGATGCAGGTTCTAGTTCAAGTTCTCTTCTCCAGGAAGTGTCGTGATGAAGTAGAGTGTCTACCTTAGAAGTGTCTAAGTTGGTAGGGTCAGAGACCCTACCTAAATACCCAAATGTGCCCTTGAAGTGGGGGAGACTTCAAAGAGTGGCTTAGAAGTGCAGAATGCCCCCTTTCAGTTCCCTTCTGTCTGCCAGGGTCCTAGTATGGGGTATGGCAGTCCTTTGTGTGAGTGCAGGCTACTGTCCATTGACATGTAAGTGTCAAGCCCTCCACCCTCCCAGCCCAGGAAGACCCATTCAAAACACAGATGTATGCAAGTGAGGCTGATTATCCTGTGTTTGGGTGTGTCTGAGTGAATGCACAAGGGAGCTGTCATCTAAACCTAGCCAGACGTGGATTGGAAGGCGCAGAAGGATTTAAGTGTAGAGAAATGCTCACTTTCTAAAAGTAGCATTTCTAAAATAGTAATATAAAATCCAACTTCATCATTAAGTAGGATTTTGTATTGCCATTCTGGCCTACTAAATATAACCTGGCTACTCCTTTCAGATCAGGATCTACCACTCAAACAGTATATGAGGGTAGCCCCAATGCTATCCTATGAAAGGAGCAGGCCTCACTGCAGTGTAAAAACAAATTTTGGAGTTTTACACTACCAGGACACATAGAAAACACATGTTCATGTCCTGCCTTTTACCTACATAGCACCCTGCACTATTGGCTACCTAGGGCCTACCTTAGGGGTGACGTATATGTAGAAAAAGGGGAGTTTAGGGCTTGGCAAGTACGTTTTAATGCCAAGTCAAAGTGGCAGTGAAACTGCACACACAGGCACTGCAGTGGCAGGCCTGAGGCATGGTTAGGGGTCTACTTAGGTGGGCAGTAAAACCAGTGCTGCAGCCCACTAGTAGCATTTAATTTACAGCCCATGGGCACATGCAGTGCACTTGACTAGGGACTTACAATTTCATTAATAAGCCAATTGGGTATGAGCCAATGTCACCATATTTTAAAGAGAGAGCATATGCACTTTAGCACTGATTAGCAGTGGTAAAGTCCACAGAGTCCTAAAGCCAGGAAAAATGAGGTCATAAAAAGAGAAGGAGGAAGGCAAAAGGTTTGGGGGTGACCCTGCAGAAAGGCCATTTCCAACAGTGGCCATTTCATTTCTAACATTCCAACAGCCAGCCAGTCAGAGTACTTGCTCTTAGGGGAGCCTCTTGCTCTGGCATGATTGTGAAGGCTTACGAGACAAACAACCCTCTTGACAAATCACAGGGCTCCATTTTTTATTTCTCACTCTCGCAGGTGGTTCACATGAGTCTTGGGAGCCCAACTGCCAAAATAAACAATTATTTTTCACCCTTGATTTCTCAAAAACTCCTGAATGGATTTACATAAAATCACACAAAGCATAGTCTACAGCAGTGTTGTCCAACCTTTTTATCGCAGCGGACTGGTAAATGTTTGATAATTTTTCCGTGGCCCGCTTGTCCCATTGTGTGACAAGCGGGCCACAGAAAAATTATCAAACATTTACCGCCCGCCACAGTGGGGCGGCCCGGTGCCGATTGATCCACGGACCGGCACCGGTCCGCGGCCCGGGGGTTGGGGAACACTGGTCTACAGAACAAAATCTAGCCTCCTACTGAACTTGGTACAATTTTGTTTAGCAGTTTTTGCTAAACCCTGTCTTTGAGAAGTCTATAAAAAATGGATGGAGATTTGACATTTTGGGACCACCCTTTTTTCTCAATCACACCCAAATTTCCAGGAAGGAGCGAAGGTAGATGAACTTGATTTTTAGAATGTTTCATCAAATGGGAACAAAGTTATTAGCAAACCAAAAAACTCTCCATCTATGGAAAGCAGACCTACCTATTTCTTATTTGCTATCTCTTTCATAACAAGTCTCTGCAACTGACAATGGGCTTACCACCACTGGAGGAGGAAGTTTCTGAGCTAAATTTGTTCCAGTACCAATAGTTGGAATTTGTTTATTTATATTGTTTGCTTTATAGAAGGGTTGTAAATGTTATTTTGTTGTGAGAAAGAATAGAAAAGAAATAAGCAAATAATTTTTTTTCTAAACTAGAAGTAGGAATTAACAATAGAAAAGATCAAAATTATCCAAAACTTTGAAAAGAAAGGGAAAGGACTAAATAAAGGATGAGAGTGAGTGCTAAAAATGCATTTGTGAAGAAAATGCGATGGTTTGATAACCATTAGACGGGGGATTTGGAGAAGCATTTTTAAAATTGTCAAGAAAAAACAAAGAAAAAAAAATTAATAATTCTGAAATGATGTCTAAAGCTAACAATGCGTAGAAAATGTGTTTAAAAATGCAAAAATTGTAGTATGTTATCATACTAAAACATAATGGGCCTCATTCCGACCCTGGCGGTCATGGACCGCCAGGGCTGGGGACGGAGGAAGCACCGCCAACAGGCTGGCGGTGCTTCTGGGGTTTCCCGCTGGTTTTCCCCTGCCCCAGGGAATCCTCCATGGCGGCGCTGCAAGCAGCGCTGCCATGGGGATTCCGACCCCCTTCCCGCCAGCCTGTTCCTGGTGGTTTACACCGCCAGGAAGATGCTGGCATGAACGGGTGTCGTGGGGCCCCCTAACAGGGCCCCATTAAGATTTTTAGTGTCTGCAAAGCAGACACTGAAAATCGCAACGGGTGCCAGTGCACCCGTCGCACACCAGCAACTCCGCCGGCTCCATTCGGAGCCGGCTTCATCGTTGCTGCGGCTTTCCCGCTGGGCGGGCAGGCGGCCCTTTGGCGGTCGCCCGCCCGCCCAGCGGGAAAGTCAGTATGACCGCTGCGGTCATTTGACCGCGGTACGGTCTTTTGGCGGTCTCCGCCCGCCGGGGTCGGAATGACCCCCAATATGCCTAAAACGCTGACACTGACATGTTATAGTTAACTAAGCATCACAATTGTAGAGCATAAGGCCTGATCCTGACCTTTTAAAAGATATAGGTGGTCATTACAACCCTGGCGGACGGTGTTAAAGCTGCGGTAATACCGCAAACAGGCCGGCGGACAAAAAAAGGGAATTACGACCCCAGCGGAAACCGCCAACAAAGACAGCCACTTTAACACATTGCCCGCCACGGCGGTACAGACAAACAGTGCGGCGGTCACCGCCAACAGACAGGCGGAAGACAATGTACCGCCCACACTATCACAACACACCAATCCGCCACCTTTTCCGGGGCGGATTCACCGTGGATAAAAACATGGCGGAAACAGCTTTTGCTATGGGAAAACGGTCACCTCAACACTTCCCACGAGGAACGAGGACTCCATGGACCCGGAACTACAAATCTTACCTGCCCTTGCATTCCTGCTCATCTACGACCAACAGCGACGTAGGTGCAGAACATACCGGTGAGTACTGCACCTACGACACGGGGAGAGGGGAGGCAAAAGTTACGGGGACACCCACCAAACACCCCCACCCCCACACACCAATGCATTCACAATAAATCACATGAACAACCCACAATCCCCCCGGAAGAATGCAATGACAAAGCGAATAGCGGTCAAACATTGTATTGTGCCAATATACTACTCATTAAAAAATATACGGATATATCACGAAATCTGTCAAAAATAAATGTACAATACAAGAAGTAGTGCAGATATGCACACAACAATGTCCGTGCACCAACAGTCCAAAAATGCATGGGCGACGCCCACAATAGATACCTGATCAAAATCCGAGAGAACACTGCCGGGGCATCAGATAGAAACACTACAGGCACCTCAGGGGGAAGGGAAGTGGGGGCACCTTAGCCACATGAATGCGAAGCCAGATCCACGACGGGACTCCATGCCCATTGATGTATCCTGGGGAGTGCAAAGCCACAGTCTCTCAAGTCTATACAGTGGGTGGGTTGCCCATTGTGCCATCCTGGGGAGTGCAAAGCCACAGTCTCTCAAGTCTATACAGTGGGTGGGTTGCCCACTGTGCCATCCTGGGGAGTGCAAAGCCAAAGTCCCTCAAGTCTATACAGTGGGTGGGTTGCCCACTGTGCCATCCTGGGGAGTGCAAAGCCACAGTCTCTCAAGTCTATACAGTGGGTGGGTTGCCCACTGTGCAATCCTGGGGAGTGCAAAGCCACAGTCTCTCAAGTCTATACAGTGGGTGGGTTGCCCACTGTGCCATCCTGGGGAGTGCAAAGCCACAGTCTCTGAAGTCTATACAGTGGGTGGGTTGCCCACTGTACCATCCTGGGGAGTGCAAAGCCACAGTCTCTCAAGTCTCTACAGTGGGTGGGTTGCCCACTGTTACATCCTGGGGAGTGCAAAGACACATCTTCGCAAGTAGATGCAGTGCTCAACTGGTACTGTTGCCCAGACTGGATGAGTCTCCCCGTGAAAGTGCATGTCCTGTCACAGTCCCAGCTGCGCATGGGAGAACGATGCCTGATGTGCCGGACTATTCATACCCACACGGTCTTTGCCCTGTTCAGCGGTCTTCACCATGGCGGTCTTGGCCTTGTTCAGCGGTGCTTTGCCATGTCTGCCTATGGACTGTTCAGCAGTGCTTTGCCATGGCGGTCTTTGCCCTGTTCAGCGGTCTTCAGCATGGCGGTCTTGGCCTTGTTCAGCGGTGCTTTGCCATGGCTGCCTATGGACTGTTCAGCGGTGCTTTGCCATGGCGGTCTTTGCCCTGTTCAGCGGTCTATAGCATGGCGGTCTTGGCCATGTTTAGCGGTGCTTTGCCATGGCTGCCTATGGACTGTTCAGCGGTGCTTTGCCATGGCTGCCTATGGACTGTTCAGCGGTGCTTTGCCATGGTGGTCTTTGCCCTGTTCAGCGGTCTTCACCATGGCGGTCTTGGCCTTGTTCAGCGTGCTTTGCCATAACGGTCTTTGCCCTGTTCAGCGGTCTTCACCATGGCGGTCTTGGCTTTGTTCAGCGGTGCTTTGCCATGGCTGCCTATAGACTGTTCAGCGGTGCTTTGCCATGGCGGTCTTTGCCCTGTTCAGCGGTCTTCACCATGGCGGTCTTGGCCTTGTTCAGCGGTGCTTTGCCATAGCGGTCTTTGCCCTGTTCAGCGGTCTTCACCATGGCGGTCTTGGCTTTGTTCAGCGGTGCTTTGCCATGGCTGCCTATAGACTGTTCAGCAGTGCTTTGCCATGGCGGTCTTTGCCCTGTTCAGCGGTCTTCACCATGGCGGTCTTGGCCTTGTTCAGCAGTGCTTTGCCAATGCGGTTCTGGTACGGATATTGGTGTGTGGCATGACGATCTCCACACTGGTCACTGGTGTGTGGCATGACGAACTCCACACTGGACGTTGGTGTGTGGCTTGACGTTCCATCATTGCCCAGCGGGGCTGTGGGATTCTGGACCCTCCTGGGCTGTGACTCCGGCGGTGGCGGTGGTCTCCTGACCAGTAACGATACTTGAGCCCTCCTGGGCTATGACTCTGGCAGTGGTCTCCTGACCAGTGACGATACTTTAGCCCTCCTGGGCTATGACTCTGGCGGTGGTCTCTGGACCAGTGACGATACTTGAGCCCTCCTGGGGTATGACTCTGGTGCTGGTGTCCGGACCAGTGACGATACTTGAGCCCTCCTGGGCTATGACTCTGGCGGTGGTCTCCTGACCAGTGACGATACTTGAGCCCTCCTGGGCTATGACTCTGGCGGTGGTCTCTGGACCAGTGACGATACTTGCGCCCTCCTGGGCTATGACTCTGGCGGTGGTCTCCTGACCAGTAACGACGGTGCTGGCGGTTGTGTCTGGACTGCCGGAAATGATGGCGCACTTCTCCGCCGTGACACTCACAACAGGTTGGGGAGACTTCCTCGGGACCTTCCCCACCTTCTTTTGAGTTACAGATGACTCACCAATCGTCTTGGATCCCATTTCACTGTTTATACCACCAGGAGTCTTGACACGGTCCCGTCGTCCACTCTCCAATTTCGGAGCCTTTACAGGGGGTGGGCTGCCAGTGCCTTGGCTCCGGGTCCTACTGCCTGCCCTGGTGGACGGGGCACTCCAAAAACCTGGAACACGCACCACTGGTACTGGAGGCTTTTTGGCTGAGGCGCTACGACGGGACTGATGAATTGGAGGGAGGGGAGGTGGGGGCAAAAAGGTCAATTTGACATAGGGACAGTTTCTGACGTACACTGGGATGGGTAGTTGGAGGGGCTCTGGGAGTGGAGGAAGAGGAGGTGGTTGTAGGAGGTGTCACTTTAGCTGTTTTGGGTGCAGCTGCAGGTACTGGAGGCTGTTGTGAGGTGGATGGATGTTGGGTGAGTGATTGCCGGCGTTTGTATACTTCGGGAGGGCGCGTCACAGACACACTGGGAGAGGACACAGGGGACGTGTATATGGCAGTGGAGGTGGTGAGTGCAGGTGAGCGGCTTGTGGTGCTGGGTGTCCTGGTGCGAGTCCTAGTGCCTGTAGATGTGGTGCATGCAGGTGTGTGTGTAGATGAGACTGGGAGGGAGGAGGGAGAAGAGGAGGAGGGGGACACAGTGGAGACAGTGGATGTTGCTGTGTCTGTATGGGTCTGATGCTTGTGTGAGTGCCTGTGGTGTGTGTGGTGCCTATGTTTGCTTAAGCTACTTTTGGGTGTTGACTTGTGTGCATGCTGGTCTGTAGGTGTGCTTGGGATGGGCTGGGGTACAGGGGATTGGGTCTGGGTGGAGGAAGTTGGAGGGGGGAGGCTGGACACAGGGACAATGGCTGCCATCAGTGCTGAGGCCAGAGATTGCAGGGTTCGCTGAAGGACAGCCTGACCAGAATGAATGCCTTCCAGGAATGCATTACCGTGTTTCAACTCTCGTTCTACACCCTGGATGGCATTCACAATGGTAGACTGCCCAACAGTGAGTGATCTGAGGAGGTCAATGGCCTCCTCCCTGAGGGCAGCAGGGGTGACAGGGGCAGGGCCTGAGGTGCCTGGGGCGTAGGTGATGCCCACCCTCCTGGGTGAGCGGGCACGGGGCGAACGCTGAGAGGCTGCTGGGAGGGCGGTGCTGGTAGGGGAGGTGGCGGCTGTATCTGTAGAAGTGGGGCGCACAGATTGTGCCGCCACCACAGGGGAGCTCCCATCGGCGGACGAGTCCGTGTCGCTGTTTGGTGATCCTGTGGCCGACGTGAAGCTCCCCTCGCCCTCCGTCCCACTGGTGAAATCAGAGTCTGTGGTGTGGCCCTCCATGGCCATGTGGGATGCAGCTCCCTCGTGCTCCGGTGCCACTGTACCTCCGCCTGATGATGCTGATGTACAGAAGGACAGGGAGAGCAGAAAAAGGGTGGAGACAGAAGAAAGAGAGTTTTAGTGCATGGCATACCGCTACCGTTGGTGGACAAGACAAACGCAGCAGCCCCCTGCATTACACCGTGCTCCTGCCCTCTGCACATGCAATTCCTGGGAAATGTCCTACATGGCAATGGTAGACATCTGCCCACATGGATGGCAAAGGGGCAACTATACATCAATTTTCCTTTTTTTGGAGCTGGGGTACAGTGCCACATGGCCTACATAACGGAGGGGCCTTGCCTACCTAACTTGCCCTGGCATAGGGACACCCACAGCCCACCACCCCCACCCAGACTGCTCCACAGCACGCGAAGTCTATTGCATGAGGTTGAACTCACCCCCTTGTGTCTGCTGTGATGTTCTTAAGCGCCCATCCAACTCCGGGTAGGCCAACGGCAGGATCCGGAACATCAGGGGGGTCATGGTGCGACGGGCACCCCTCCCACGTTGGGAGGCCATCCCCAGCTGAGCCTCCGCCGTCTTCTTGCTGCAGCGACGAATGTCCTCCCATCTCTTCCGGCAGTGGGTGCCCTGTCTATGGTGGGCCCCCAGGGTCCGGACCTCCTTGGCGATGGCACGCCAAATGTCCATCTTCTGGTGGGCGCTGACCTTCATGACATGCACAAGGAAAGAGGAACAGTCATTACCTACTGCACCGTCGTTGTAATTGGCCCCCTCCCAACTCTATCCCTGCGGCAAATTCATCCCCATGCATGACTGTTCTATGTACTCTGCCCCCTTCCCTCATCCACCCAGCCCTCTCCACCCAGGCCTAGCCCATACAACGTGCTCCCTGTGTACTAACCTGTTGGTCTGGAGGACCGTAGAGTAGCGTATACTGGGGGAGGACCCCATCCACAAGTTTCTCCAACTCCTGTGCAGTGAAGGCAGGGGCCCTTTCCCCAGACGCAGCAGCCATCGTCGCTTCCAGACCAAGGTCACAGCAGCACTAGCAGTGTAGGTCCTCTCCTGTCGAAGGTCAGGTATCTAGTGATTGAACAGATTGAAAATGGTGGTGACGTCCGCGGCGGTGATGTCCGCGGCGGTGCGCATCATCACCGCCAGCGCACCTGTTTATTGGCTCCTGGGACCCATAGGGTCCAATGTTAACCAATGCAGCATTGCGCTGCGCTCTACGACCGCTTACCGCGACGGTGTACAACGCCAGCGGGGTTACCCCACAATTCCATTGTCCCATTTTAGAGGTCAGGCAGCCGCCATTTCAGGGGCCCACATGGCTTCATTTACTACTGCGTCACTCATACCGAGGCCTACACTCAAAACCTTTCCCGGATGGGTTAATTGTCTGGTGTAGTCCTGTGTATGACTGTGGGTTCATACCTGGAGGAATGCTGACAGTTTTTTCGCTGTTGTCCTTCTTAGGCACCGTCAGTTGGGACATATGGGAAGATGGCGGAATCCGCCGGTGTACCGACCGCTGGTGGACCTATTGACAATGGAAGAGCGACATGTCATTGTGACCTACCGGTTTCACCGTGCCACAATCCGGGAACTATGTACCCAGTTGGAGCCTGACCTGATGTCACCAATCCGCCATCCCACTGGAATCCCCCCTGACGTGCAGGTGCTGTCAGTGCTCCATTTCTTTGCAAGTGGGTCTTTTCAGACAACAGTGGCCATGGCATCAGGAATGTCCCAGCAAATGTTTTCCAACGTCTTGTCCAGAGTGTTGTCTGCCCTGCTGAAACACGTAAGGAGATACATCATTTTCCCTGAGGTGGCGGAATTGCCTACAGTGAAAGGTGACTTCTATGCCCTCGGACATATCCCCAACGTCATAGGTGCCATTGATGGGACCCATGTAGCTCTGGTCCCCCCCGCAGGAATGAACAGGTGTACAGGAACAGGAAGAGTTATCATTCGATGAATGTCCAGATGGTCTGTTTGGCAGACCAGTACATCTCGCAGGTAAATGCAATGTTCCCTGGCTCAGTGCATGACGCCTACATCCTGTGGAATAGCAGCATCCCTGATATGATTGGTCAACTCCAGAGGCACCGTGTATGGCTATTGGGGGACTCTGGTTACCCCAACCTGTCCTGGCTACTGACCCCAGTGAGGAATCCCAGGACCAGGGCAGAGGAACGCTACAATGAGGCCCATGGGCGGACTAGGAGTGTAATCGAGCGGACCTTTGGCCTCCTGAAGGCCAGGTTCAGGTGCCTCCATATGACAGGTGGGTCACTATTCTACTCACCGAAGAAGGTGTGCGACATCATCATCGCCTGCTCCATGCTCCATAACTTGGCATTGCGACGCCAGGTGCCTTTTCTGCAGGAGGATGATCCAGATGACGGTGTTGTTGCAGCGGGGGAGCCTGGGGAGCCTGTGGACAGTGATGAGGCGGAAGCTGATGAAGATGAAAACGACAACAGGGAGTCAGTCATACAGCAATATTTTCAATGAGACACAGGTGAGTACAATGTCATGTTTCACATTATATTACATTTCACACGTCTACCTCTATCCTGTACCTACATTTCACTCCCTATTTGTTAACTGAGTTTTTCCCTTCCATTTCAGTTTCACTAATGTGTTAACCTACTTGTCAACAGCTTGAACCCTTGAAAGGCTTGTGATGTGTGACATTGGTATGTTGACCTTCCAATGGGTAACCTTTTTTAACACTGTAATTGACAATACAAAGTTCACAACCATTGACTGACTCCAATATTATTAAGGTTTCAAGGGTGTTTATTGAAGTGCATAAAAATGTAGGGGTGTTGTGAAATGGGGAGAGGTCATGGTGGAATAATCTCCATGGCAGAGTCCAGTCTATTAGTCTTACAGGTACATTGCACATCTCGCCATTGGAAGTGGAGCTGGGGCAGTTAAAGTATGGACAGGGTAACAAAGTGGGACAGTGGGGGGACAATCAGGGTAGTCTTATTTCCTGGCGGGGGTCTTGCCATCTTGCTCTGTCCTGTTCCTGGATCTCAGGGACCGCTTTCGTGGTGGTTGTCTGTCTGCAGGGGGTGGGGTGCTGGTGTGTTGGTCCTGTGGCTGGGCGTCCTGTCCACTAGCGCCGGCGGAGGTGGTGGGCATTTCAACGTCCTGGCTAGTGTCAGGGGCCCCTTGGAGTGCCACGGTGTCCCTCAAGGTCTTTTGAATGTCCGGCAGCACCCCTACGATGGTGGCCAGGGCAGAGCCGATGGTCCTGAGCTCCTCCCTGAACCCCAAATACTGCTCCTCCTGCAGACGCTGGGTCTCCTGCAACTTGTCCAGGACCGTTGCCATTGTCTCCTGGGAGTGGTGGTATGCTCCCATGATGGAGGATAGGGCCTCGTGGAGAGTGGGTTCCCTTGGCCTGTCCGCCCCCTGTCGCACAGCAGCCCTCCCAGTTCCCCTGTGTTCCTGTGCCTCCGTCCCCTGGACCGTGTGCCCACTACCACTGCCCCCAGGTCCCTGTTGTTGTTGGGGTGGTGGGTTAGCCTGGGTGCCCTGTAGTGGTGGACACACCGCTGATTGACCTGTCCTGGGTAGGGAGGTATGGGCCCGCTGGGTGGGTGCTGTGCTGGTGTTCCCAGAGGGTGGCAGTTCGGTGTTGGGCTGTGGCTGGGCAAGGGGAACCGACTGTCCTGAGGCCCACGATGGTCCGGGCTGGTCCTCAAGATCCAGTAGGGCAGAGCTGCTGTCGTCACTGTGGGCCTCTTCTGGGGGTGGAGTGGTGTTGTCTGGACCCTCTGGTGTGGTGACGTTCCTTCGGGTTCCTGCGGGGGTATAAGTACATGATTATTGCATGTGTGTGTTTCATGGTGTGCAATGGTTGGGTGTGCGTGAACCCCAGTGCAGGCATTCTTGTGTGGGGGCTTGTGTGGTGATGGTTGGGGGGTGTTGTGGGTCTGTGCAGTGACCATGCTTTAGTGATGGGTGTCCATGCTTAGTTGTGTCATGCAGGTCTTGGGGTTGGGATGGGTGGTTGGTGTTATGGGTAGATTAGTGAGGAGATAGGGGAGGGTGTGAGGGTGGGGGTGTGTGATAGCATGCAGGTAGGGTGGGGGATATGACAGTGAAGATTAGACTTACCAGTGTCCGTTCCTCCAACGACTCCTGCGAGGCCCTCAGGATGCAAGATGGACAAGACTTGCTCCTCCCATGTTGTTAATTGTGGCGGAGGAGGTGGGGGTCCGCCGCCAGTCCGCTGTACCGCGATGTGGTGCCTGGAGACCGTTGAATGCACCTTCCCCCGTAGGTCGTTCCACCTCTTCCTGATGTCCTCCCTATTTCTTGGGTGCTGTCCCACAGCGTTGACCCTGTTGACTATTCTTTGCCATAGCTCCATCTTCCTGGCTATGGATGTGTACTGTACCTGTGAGCCAAATAGCTGTGGTTCTACCCTGATGATTTCCTCCACCATGGCCCTGAGCTCCTCCTCGGAGAAGCGGGGGTGTCTTTGGCGTGACATGGGGTGGTGTGTGTGATGTGTGTGGTGGTGTATGTGTTGATGAGTGTGGTGAGTGTAGTGGTATGTGGTGTTTTGTGCTTGGATGTTGTGTGGGTGATGGTGTAGTGTGCCTCTGTGTGATGGTGTTATCTATTCTGTGCTGTCTCTCTCTGGCCTTCGTCTCTAATTTGTGGTCGTAGGGGTTTGTGGGTGATTGAGTGTGTGTTTTATATTGTATTGGATGTGTGGGAGTGGTGTTTGTATGTGTATCAGGTGTGTGTATTTGTAATTGTCCAATGTGACGGTGTTTTGGAGAAGTGTGTGCATTTTGAGCGCGGCGGTGTGTACCGCCAATGGAATACCGCGGTTGAAAGACCGCCGTGTGGATTTGAGGGTCCTAATAGCATGGGCGTGTTTCTGTTGGCGTGGAGGTGGAGGATTTGTTTCCGCATATTTATCGCTGACCTTTGGTGTGGCGGACTTGTGTGGGTGTCTGAATTTCGGCGGATTCCGTGATGTGTGTCCTAATAGCTGTGGCGGTCTCCCGCCGCCGCCGCGGTGTATTGGCGGTCTTCTGCACAGCGGTAAGTGGCTTTTACCGCCAATGTTGTAATGACACCCATAGTCTTCAAAATAGATGATTGTTGTGCAAACTTTTTTCTTCTCATTTATACAGATGTTTTTGCTTCTAAAAAGACCACTGTTAGCTAAAGAATAGACCTATTATTTATAAAGGTTGATATGAAAGTTCACAAAAAATAATGTAGTATTGTATGAGAGAGAGACTCATCAATCAATCAATCAATCAATCAAGAATTTGTAAAGCACACTATTCACCCATGAGAATGTAGACAAAATTGTTACACAGTAAAACATAATTCCAATCTTAGAAGTTGCATTCTGAAAAATATTGTCTTTCTGTGAAAAGACGGGGACTGAACGCGTTCTCATGAGTGAATCGAAAGCTGATTGGTTAACTGAAGAAAGAAGAACCCACATGAAGTTATAGCATTAATAGTGTCCGTATATAAAAGTGCCTGTTCCTGGAGTAGCTAATCTCGTTACTCCTTACTTATCCTCATTCACTACCCATCCTTTATATGTTTTGCGGTCCATGCCATCCATTGCTTAGGGACTCTAATGAGTTTCTTGAAACTCTCTTCATAGGAAGTTCTGCTCAGATTGATTATTGAGCTATTGAGCTGATTGTGATGCGGAAGCTTTATGATTTACCTTTTTTTACTTCTTATTCCTAGAATAGGGATTATTTCATTTATGGAATGTGCTTAATGCATTTATTATGATTAATTGATCACTATATTTGAGTATTGACAAACTAATGACTGATATTGATTAAATTATGTGAATATCCTTTAACTGAAAAACATCTCCGCTCCAGCAACCTCAATTAAGCAACTAATTAAGTTTTTATGAGAGCAAGAAATGGTTGCTGACATTCTTTTGTGAAGTGAAAAGGTAAAAACGCAGGAGGGGAGGTTGTACAGAATGGGTCAAATATAGATGTGACAGGTGAAGTATTAAAAGTACATTTAGAAAAAGGATTAAAGCGAAAGGGAAGAAGACACGGGCATAAAGGAAAGGGAAGAGGAGAGGGAGCGGAAGGGGGAAGTTATCTGGAAGGTGAATAGAATGGGGAAATGAGGGGAAATGTAAATGGGGTTGCAAAGTAGTAAAAGAAAAGCAAAAAGGAACAAAATGGGAGGATTCTGGTATTAAAGAAAAGGCAGGAGAAGTAAAAGGGGAGAATTATCAGGAGAAGAGTGTATAAAATGGAGAAATGCAGAAGGGGTAGGGGAAAAGAGTAGGCGAGATAAAGAATAGAAGGGAGTAAAACAGGGAAGGGAGTAAAGTGATAGGGCGGATACGGATACGGATGGGTGATAAAGAAACATACAGGAGGAAAATGGGAAGTAATAAGTGGAGTGTTTATAGGATGGAAAAGACATGAATGTGGGAAAATAGTAAAAGTAAACAATTAGGAGTAAAGCAAGAGGTTACATGATGTATGGATATTAAAAGAAAGGGGGAGAGGAGGTTTGGGGATAAGAAAGAAAGCCCCTGTTTGTGTACAGCTTATATTTGTCAAAATGCGGAAACCCATCAATAAAGAAAAAAGCATCAAAAAAGATTTAATCAGAACATTTATCAGAGCCACTTTCTTTAAATATATATTTTTTTGGAAACACATATAACCCTCTATAAAATCAATCTAAATGTTAGAGTGGAGTGCCACTTGCTCAGGGTCAGAAAAGGAGATGAGTGGAAAACAGCATGTAGGATTTGTTATGGGATTTCTAGAGTACTGTGTAGTGCCCTTTGTATGCAATACCCCTGCAGCATTTAAGTTCTTCATTAACGATGTGTAAGGGAAGTGCGAGCGTGCCACAAGATCCAAACTTTTATTAATACTATATATGGGATCCTGCGCTAGAGGACGATGGATCGAAGAGTCATAGGTTTGAGGGGATACAACCAATGGGAATTGTGAGTACTAATATTCCAATGACAATTCAACAATATTCAATAATATAAAGCCCCAGTCAATAATCACAACAATTTAGTAACAAGAAGACATAAGTTTTATTTCCCTATATTAACAATGCTAAGGTCACGAAAATAACTCTCAAACACAAATGATAAGTATAAAGAATCAATGGCGGTTCATTAAAACAGTGTATATATCATAGAATCACACTTATTAATTATATAAAAAACGGTAATGATGGTACAGAAGACTTTAGTTCAGCATTAAAATGATTTCAAACCAGAACATAAGCGATAGATGATTTTTTCTCTAACTAACCACAGCTTAGCATTACATGTTGGGCTTCATGTGAAAAGAATTTAGAGACACAAATTTAGAAAACTCTTAACTCAATTTTGTCAATTTCTAAAACTAATAATGTGCAGCAATATAAGTTGCAGTTGGTACCTGAAAATAGTAGTAACAGCATAAAAGATCAGCTTCCACTTGAGGACACCATCAACAGCTTTGGGCCTTACGACAGCTAATCTCGACACTCAACTGCTCTCAAGGAACAACAAACCGACGGTCCATGCATTCTAATTCCCTAATTAGTCTGAACAGATTAATATACTAAAATATAATCAACTCCTGATTGGTCAATCTATGGGGTGTATTCATTTCAGCCAATTGACAGCTAATTTGATGACCTAAAGTTGACAAACCTATGCTAACTATAACATTTTCTTTTAGTAGATACATCTTCCTTCCGTCTCGTCTGTAACTCCATTGTCTCATCCGCCTCTTGCATTTCTTGTTTTCAGGAAGAAACTCTCTCAGCTACATTTACTTCCATCCCCGAGGAAAGATCAGATATTAATAACATTCTTTAATTAATGTCTAAGGACACTTCAATTTATGCAATGCTCGGTTACCATATGACCTTGTAGGAAATGTCACCGCAACCTGCTAGGGGAAGCTGTGGATACCTCTATACAAGCTTGAAAACATTCATTATTGAAGCTTCGAATCATGGAAAATAACTGCAGCATCTGAATATAGTTTTGCTCAGTTAAGAACTAAAAGAACAATTATTTAAAAGTTTTCTCATTTTACACATTAATTCATCACTCATTATTCATACGAAAATCATTAATAAACATATTTGAAAATTCACGCTTTCACAAAAGTTTCTTGATGAATTTGATATTGTGTTTATTAATGACATTCTATTGTACTTTCTGGATGAGCTTAACCACATTCAACATATGTTTACTGTTTAATTGCTTTACGTAAATCTATACTACACAAATTCTCAATTTGATTTTTATCCTGCAGAAGTAGAATTTCTAGATTTTAGTTATTTTACCACCACTGGAATGAAGATGGATAAAAGGAAAATTAAAGTGGCCAGAAACTGGCCAACACTGAGATCAGTTAGACATGTACAATGTTTCCTGTGTTATGTCAATTACTATTGTTGATTTATTAATTTATTACGTCAATGCACAAATGACACAACTTTTCTGAAAAAAATGTTTTATTTGTATATATATTCAAGCTTTCTGTAAGTTTAAGAAAATATTTATCTCTGCACCATTTTTATCTCACCCTAATCCAAGTCAACCTTTTTTGTGGAAGCTGATGCTTTACATGTCATGATTGGTGCCATATTGTCGCAGAGTACTGAGGTGAACTACATCTATGTCATGTTAATTGTATTCAGCCAATCTTAACTATACAATTGCTGAAAATGTATTGTTAGTAGTCAGACATGCGTTCTCAGAATACTGTCATTATCCTTTGGGTGCTAAACACACAGTGCCATGTACATAGACAATCGGAGCAGCTTATGGATTCAGGTTTTAAACCCTCAGAAGCTGTGATTAATGATGTTTTTCAATTAATTTACCTATATAGTAATTTTCAGGCTAATATTGCAAAATGCTGATGCTTTAACTAGAAAAGATGATGTCAAAATGAAGTTAAAAAATGTTAGGTCTTACAACACTTCAAAATAATTAGAGCAATGCCATTGAAGAATTGTTTTGAGGGACGTTGATGAAGTTTTGAGATCAAGAAATGGAAAGAATGGTTGAGAGATGATAAACAACATTTGATGCAAGGATTACCATTCCAAGGTCAGAAATTACTCTTTCCAACCAAGAACTTACATGTGTGTTTGTCGTGTGTCTGTTATTGCAAAAACTTATTTTCGATTGGTGTCATGCCATTTCTTTTGCTGGACACTTGGGATGAACAAAAAACTCAAATTCTTGTGCAGAGGCATTTATGGTAGTTAACGTGTTAAAGGTGTCATGAACACTGTATAGTCTTGTGATGTTTGCACGTGAGCCAAAGTAAACCAGTACCAACATCGAGGTTTGTTTACAGCCTTTACCCACTCCCTCAGTACCCAAGGAAAATATCTCTATAATTGTATCAAGTTGCTGTTTGATCTGGGAAATTGTACAATTGTGTTTGTGTTAGATAGTTTGACTAAAATGGCTCTTTTGTTTAGAGTCATGTAATGCCTTCTGCTGAACACCTGGCAAAATACTCTTAAGTAAAGTGGTTCATTTACATGGCTTCCTCAAGGTAAACATGGCTGACAGGGGAATGCAGTTCAATTCTAAGTTCTGAAAATATGGTGTAAACCTTTACAGATTTCTTTGTCCCTGTGAATCATTTACCACTCCTGGACTAATGGGCAAACTAAACAGGTCATCCATACCTTAAAACAATACTTGCAATAATATGATTCTGACACCTCATACTTATGGGTTGATTTGTTTTGGTTGACAATAATACTGTTCATAACTCAACAAAAGCTTTCACATTTTTATGGTATCTACAGATATCATTTTTTATATACCTGCTATTGGAAACACACTTAAAGATACAATAATGTCATAAATATTTATGAAAGAGGGCTAAATATTCAACATCTTCAGAAGGCTGAAGAAATTATACAAGTAACAAGCTGATGAGAACTAACTGATGGGCCATTGTATTTCCCAGGAGATTAAGTGCAGCTTTCTATGAATAAACTGACATTCAAGAGCAAAGGTAGGTTTAATTGACATTTCTTTAGTCCATAAAAAGTAAAAAAGAATCAGTAAAATTTGAGTTCTTACTGTCAGGAATTATTGAAATTCACCCTATTTTACACACATTATTACTGCAGCTAGCTTTTTCAGCCACTTGACTGGAACCACCTCTAGAAATGGTTCAGGGACAGCCGGAAGTTGAAATTCACAAGATATTGGGTTCTAAGTATAACAATGACAAATTTTATGGCAAGGCAAAAAACCACAGGCAGATTTCTGGGAACTGGCCAATAACATTCATGCTAGTTTGATCTCAGCTTTTCACAAACAGCATCCCACAAACTCTAGTCCTATACAGTTGAGTGAATTAAATCTTCTCTATCACCAAACACAGAAGTGAAAGCTTAAGGATAAGTGACATATTTTTCAGGAGATGGTGGCAACCATTGACTCAGAAGATTTTGTTCACTGTAAAATGTGTAGTTGATCCTAATGTTGAATTTGTTTTCTTTCTTTGTTACCACCCAGTGATGATTTTAAAATGATTTTGCCCTCATTGATTGTCTGTGCCTTTGCATATCAGTATATTTAAGTTTACTTACAGTTCTTGGCACACAAAATCTAAAATTACAACCACTTTTTTATTTTCCTTTTTTATGTACAATGGGCATTCATAATTTGTTACTACAATATTATTCTTACATTTAGGTCTAGAATATGGATGCCATCTTTGTATTCAGATACTTCTTTTGCGGACAATCATTCCCCATTCTTGAGATGTCTGAGAATACCTATTCATTCATTCATGTGTCATCTGGAGCGTGATCATTTTTAGGATGAAACATTTTTAGCTTTTATAATCATGAGTTTTTCCACATTGTGAGGAAAGAAACTGGTACTTTTCACTTTAACAAGTGCACCTGCTGCACTGAAAGACCACTCCAGGGATACTCTCGCTGCAAGACATGTCAGATATTGTGTCCGCTTAGGTCAAACTAAGCCTTTATAATCATCAGCAGCACAATGCTAGAATTGAACCACTCATGGTACTTTCAACTTAGCAATGACATATTTACAATCAGTGTCAAACTTGTCCACCAAAGGAAAGGGGTTTATGTAAGTGAACAGCTTGGAGGGAACAGAAACCGTATATGCAGTTGTGCCCTAGACAGGAGAATACTGTCATGAAATGTCTATCCAAAGTTTTGGATGTCTTTGAATTGATGCCTCACAGCTGAGCAGTTTTTTAAAAAGGCAACAAAAGGTTTTTGAAATTCTTTGTTGAATTGATCACCTCAAAGAAGAAACAAATGTTTGAACAAATTAGTTTGCACATTGATGTAATCTAATGCAGTGTTCAGATGATTGCCTACATTTGAAAGTTAAAGCTCCACAATCTTTAAATGGACAGCCAACTTGGGCACACACTGTCATTAATAGGGACCCCATCAATTGCTCATGCTGACTATTCTAGAGATTTTCCAACAGAGAAACAGCTCTGGAATTTGCCTGTCGACCTGACAAAAACCACCAGGTGGTTTCAGTGCATTGTGGAAAGTGCTTTATGATTCAGTGAATTAATTTGTTCACCAGTAAATATTTCTATGACATTAGATTTTTGTCAGGATTTGAAGGATTTAAAGGATTACATTGACATGGTGGTAGGAGTCCTTACTGCACATCTTCTTTATTTCACATAAGTAACTGAGTAATCCAGTCTTGAGAGTTAATATGAAGTATATTTTTTTATTTCGGCAAAAGTAAATTTAGATATTTCATTTGCAAAAAAATGTTTAGAGAACTAAGCAAACAAGATGTGCACATTTTCTGGGATTCTGGGCGTTTTTGAGTGGGGGATGTTAAGCTGCTATTAAAAACAATTGACTTTGATTGGGTGAGTAGTGAAGAGCAGAACTCAGATAGTGTTTTCTTTGGATCAGAGAATTGCCTAATCTTCAGAGATCAATCTGTTGTGGTATGAGAGACAGTTCAGTAATAATTATACCCAGTAGAAAATATATATATAAATATATAAATATATAAATATATCAATATATATATATATATATATATATATATATATATATATATATATATAAAAATATATCAAGAATGCTTTTGAGACTATAATGATTTGTTTTACCTTTACAGTTAGGAGTGTATTTATGTATTCACTCAGCAATAATTGCAGACTCAACAGTTTTTTATCTTCGGTCTTGGGGTGGGAAGAAAGGACTCTGAATGTTAAAATATATTGCTTAATTTAGTGACCAAGCAAAGACTGGAAATTCAATAGTAACACAATAATTTTTTTCTCTCTTTGTTTATTTTTAGATCTCTTTCTCAACTATGCTGGACCACTTTGACACTGTACAACTTCATACGTGGTTTATGCTCCCTCCGAGCTTTTCTGTTCCTTAAAATCCTTCCCTTTGCTGGACAACTTTTACACTCAGTGTAAAAATATGAATGCTAAGCTGAGGGTACCCCAAGGGGTCCAATTCTAGCACTTTGCTACTCCTGTAGAAGAAGTCACAGTTTGACACAGGCTCGCAATTAAATGTCTAGAATGCCCTATAACCATTATTTCCCTGCAGTGGGTGTTCAATGCTTCAGATGTACTTGTCAGAGAAAGAAGGACCAGTTTCTTTCCTCAAAATGTGAAAAGACATATGATTATGAAAGTTAATAAATATTTAATTCCAAAAATGATCAGACTCCAGAAGACACACCATTGAAGGACTGTGATATCAGACATTTCAAATGTGGGAAATGACTGTATCTCAGAAGAAGTACCTGAATATAAAGATGATGTCTATATTCTCGACGCAAACATAAGACTAATATTATAGAAACATAAAAGAAATGTTTGAAAAGGCAATTAAAAAATTGCTTTAATTTTATATTAGGTGTGCCAGGAACTGTAAATAAACTTAAGTGTACCAATGTGTAAGGCACAGACAATCAAATAAGAGACATACATTTTGGTCTGGTGATTGAGTGGTAACATAAAAAGAAAACAAATTCAACTTTAGGATCAACCATACATTTTACAGTGAACAAAGGATTTTATAAGTCTGCAAAAGATTCCTCAATTTCCTGAATTTGGTGTTGGTGAAGATTCAAATTACTGAAAATGCTAATGAGCTGCACCCTGTAAGTGATGGAACTAACACATGGTTGTGCACCTCTACACTGCATTAAAGTTAAATTTTATGTAACATGGGTCAGATTGAGTCCTAATACACAATATATCAATAAAATCATAAACCAATATACAATAATATTCCAAAATTGGTCATATCAAAAGAAACCTTAATTTCAGTTTAGACAATTAAGCAACATAAATGACTCTGAACATAAGGTTTATCAGGGCCAGAAAAGTGAAATGTATTCAAAGAAATGTGGAGATACCTAAAAAGAACACTCACTTAAAAAAAACATAGGGCCTTATTACGAATCTGGTGGTCCATGGACCGCCAGGTTCGTGGTGGCACTTGAACAGCTGCTGGAAGGGGCGGTCCAAACGTCCTATTATGACCTTGGCAGAGCTGCCACGGTCCGACTGCCAGCACCATCAGGTTGCAGATTGTGAGTCCCTTTTCTGCCAGCCTTTACATGCCGGTAGCCCTGCCATACAAAGGCTAGCGGAAAGGGGGTACTGGGGCCCCCATTGACAGCCCCATCGTTGTTTTGACTGCCCAAATTATGGGCAGTAAAAAGCGTGACGCGTGCTGTCGCACCCAACGCACCATCACTGTAAAGGCCCTGTTTCTCATTGGGCTGGCCGGCATCCCAGTGGGGAAATCGTAATAGGGCCAGCGGGCAAAAGACCGGCGTAGCGATCTTCCATGTCAATGAGTTTGGTGGACTGCTTCCACAGCCCACCAAGCTCATAATGAGAGCCGTATATTTTGCTTCACTAATGCACTGACAAAAATCTCTGGAATGCGCTTCTTAGTCCAAAGAAGACATTTAGGGGCATATTTATACTCCGTTTGCGCTGAATTTGCGTCGTTTTTTTCGACGCAAATTCGACGCAAAACTAACTCCATATTTATACTTTGGCGTTAGACGCGTCTAGCGCCAAAGTTCATGGAGTTAGCGTCATTTTTTTGCGTGAACACCTTCCTTGCGTTAATGAGATGCAAGGAAGGCGTTCCCGTCTTAAAAAATGACTCCCAGGCATGTGCGTGGTATTTATACTCCCGGGCAAAAATGACGCCCGGGAGTGGGCGGGGCAAAAAACCCCGCATTTGCGCCTCTTTTTAACGCCTGGGTCAGGGCAGGCGTTAAGGGACCTGTGGGCTCAGAATGAGCCCAGAGGTGCCCTCCCCTGCCCCCAGGGACACCCCCTGCCACCCTTGCCCACCCCAGGAGGACACCCAAGGATGGAGGGACCCATCCCAGGGAAGAAAAGGTAAGTTGTGGTAAGTATTTTTTTAACTTTTTTTTGTGGCATAGGGGGCCTGATTTGTGCCCCCCTACATGCCACTATGCCCAATGACCATGCCCAGGGGACATAAGTCACCTGGGCATGGCCATTGGGCAAGGGGGCATGACTCCTGTCTTTGCTAAGACAGGAGTCATGTTAATGGCGTCTGGGCGCCCCCAAAAAATGGCGCAAATCGGGTTAAGACGATTTTTTTGCCTCAGCCTGACTTGCCCCATTTTGGGACGCCCAAACGCCATTTTTCCCTACGCCGGCGCTGCCTGGTGTACGTCGTTTTTTTTCACGCACACCTGGCAGCGCCGGTTGGCTAACGCCAGCTAACGCCATTCAATAAATACGGCGCCCGCATGGCGCTTCAGAATGGCGTTAGCCGGCGCTAATTTTTGGGCGCAAAACTGCGTTGGCGCAGTTTTGCGTCAAAAAGTATAAATATGGCCCTTATTATTTACTTCGCAAGGTTCGTAACAGGAGATTAGCATGCTAAAAGCACACGTTTAAAAATGGTCACAGCAATGAAATTAAAACATGTACAAATGATTCTCAACTGCAATATACACAGCAAATATATGTATCTATATTGTAATGCAAAGCAAATAATGAATTAAAAAATATGCATCACCATGAGGCAAGGGCACAACTGCTTCATCTCCCTCCTATTTAGCATCAGATCACCAGATCCCAGAATCAATCGCAGAGAGAAAGATCAATTATCCTCATGAGAAGGGTGACATATCCCAGCATCCTGTGTATGCCTGAGATCGGCAAACACTCTCAGTCCCTGGTTCATCTGGTCTTGGCCTCTTATACGTTGAACAAACAAGAGAGGAAAATTAATTCTAGAACCTCCCTCTCACTGCAGAAGTTTATTATTAAAAAATGCTGATTGCTTTAGGCAAGCTTTTAAAATAACACGTCAGGACTTGGCCACAATCCCAAGGTGCTAATTCAAAACAAGACTGTTCCCTGCCGTCTTAGTACATTTTTATCAGCCTAAGCTCTTGGTGGAAAAGAACACGCAAAATAAAAACATGTGCATATTGTACAATGTGGAAAACTACTTGCAGCTTTTAGCGTGGCAGTGGCTATTGCTAAAATAAAGTCAATAGGCAAAAGGAAGCTGGTGGTCACTAATGTGACGGCGTGCTGCTAGGCTAAGTGCAACTTGGTGTCAGTGGTCAAAACTCACATATCATTACATTCCACCCTTTTGACCAATGACTCATATACCTTAGAGTCCTAAATTCAACTTCTTTTTCTTTCTTAAAAAAACATTACAAGCAAATTAGGTATGTATTGTACACAGCAACATAATGAAATGACAAGAGAAATCACTATATCAGATACACAGTCCACCTGTAATGTTTGCTGGAATGTAAGTAAAAGTGAAGTCCCCATACGAGAATAGTCAGCCAACTGGCAACTTAAACATGTTTAATGCGACTGCCAGCAGTCATCAGGTGATAACAAGCCATGTTGTGGGTTCCATTTGAATTACAATCAAACAGGTTGATAGAGCATCCAGGGGTACTCTGCATTATTACCATGCAGAACTTTGATCTGTGACGCACGATTTGTACCACATGGATCCATAGGTATTGCCCTTCAAAAGCAGCAGGGGTGCTGCGCAACATGATCAATCAATCAGGTCCAGGTTGGGGGTGCTGTCTCACCCAACCGCACATGCCCGAAGAGAGACTACACGGCACACTCAGGCGCAAGTTGTAGTATGATCTGTAAAAGGGCTAAAGTGACGGAAGCACCGCCAACAGGCTGGCGGTGCTTCCCTGCCCATTCTGACCGCGGCGGTAAAGCCGCGGTCAGAAAAGGGGATCTGGCGGTTTCCCGCCGGATTTCCCCTGTCTGGGCTGAATCTCCATGGCGGCGCTTGGAGATTCCGACCCCCTTCCCGTCATCCTCTTCCTGCCGGTTTTTACTGCCAGGATGGCGGGAACGGGTGTTGTGGGGCCCCTGGGGGCCCCTGCACTGCCCATGCCACTGGCATGGGCAGTGCAGGGGCCCCCTAACAGGGCCCCAGCATGATTTTCACTGTCTGCTTAGCAGACAGTGAAAATCGCGACGGGTGCAACTGCACCCGTCGCACCCCTGCAACACCGCCGGGTCCATTCGGAGCCGGCTTCTGGGTTGCAGGGCCTTTCCCGCTGGGCCGGCGGGCGCTCCCTTGGCGGGCGACCGCCGGCCCAGCGGGAAAGCCAGAATGGCCTCAGACCGCAGAGCGGCCAAGTGGCGGTTCCCGCTTGGCGGGCGGCGACCGCCGCCCGCCAATGTAGGAATGACCCCCAGTGTCTCCTTCCTGCCCTGCCCAGAAGTCTAAAGCCTGTTGAATTATTTATTTTGCAAAATCCAAAGCACACTGCTGCTCTCCACACCATTCAAAATCATGTTTTTTTCTTGTCGGTTTGTACCAAAGGGTTAAGATTTTACTCAGATGCTTGAGTGAGGGTCATGCTGTCTCCAAAAATCAAACATTCACATAAATCATTGTGTCTCTTGCGTAGTGCAAGAAGTAGCAAACTTCAAAATCGTTTGTTTTACCTGCAGTAACATCTCTCTATGTCCTGGCCACATCTTACTCTGCAAAAGCTCTGTGAATATATTGTTAACATCCTTAACTTCTTGTTGGGTGTAATCTTTAAAGAATGCATTTCAACTCCTGCCAATTTCTGTGGGCTACTCTGTATTTTGCGTCTAAATATTGGCTGAGCACAAACTACGTTCTGCCCATGTAGCTCACACTGGCCCACACTTTCTTTAACCTCCTCTTTACTGGAATGTGAAAAATCAGATTTCCCTGTGACGGCTTGGTGGGTATCAGGCTTATCTTGTAATAACTTATTCTGACAAGTCAGCATAGTTACAGTATTTTTTGAGTCAAGCTGTTTCTTTGATTTCTTATTTTCATATTTTAACTGCTTACATCTCTCATTCAAATTTTTTTTGTAAACAGACAAAAGTATCCAAACCCTGAAGTCAAGATCAAAAGGTTCATCATCCCGTTCAAAAGGCACTTTTTTTAAACATAAAAGTACAGTTATTCATTCTGTTTGATCCAAGCACCCATCCCAAAATTTAGAGAGTCCTGATAAACAAGAAAACACATTTTCCAAGACGTAAGAAATTTTAATTTCACATGCATTTTCAGACATGGTTTGTGGTGCTTAACTTTCCGAATAAAAATATATTTTCACTTTTAAATCGTACACTTTCAACTACCAAACTCCCTTTAGACTGTCCGACTACGGCAAAATGTTTTGCTTCACTAATGACCGAGCTGATACACTCATGCACTGACAGAAATCTCTGAAATGCGCTTCTTAGTCCAAAGAAGACATTTATTTTTCACTTCGCAATGTTCATGTAAGGAGATTAGCATGCTGAAAACACGCTTTTAAAAATGGTCATAGCAATGAAATGAAACATGTACAAATGATTCTCCACTGCAATATACACAGCAAATATATGTATCTATATTATAATGCAAAGCAAATAATAAATAAATAAATGTGCATCACCATGAGGCAAGGGCACAACTGCTTCATCTCCCTCTTTTCAGCATCAGATTGCCATATCCCATAATTGATTGAGGAGAGAGAGAGATCAATTATCCTCACAAGAAGGATGGCACAACCCAGTGTCCTGGGCATGCCTGAGTTCTACAAACACTCTCAGTCCCCGGTCCATCTAGTCTCAGCCTCTTATACTTTTAACAAGCAAGAGAGGAAAGTTCTAGAACCTCCCTCTCACTGCAGAAGTCTATTATTAAAAAATGCTGATTGCTTTAGGCCAGCTTTGAAAATAACACATCAGGACTTGGTCACAATCCCAAGGTGCCAATTCAAAACAAGACCGTTCCCTGCCGTCTTAGTACATTGCTACCAGCCTAAGCCCTTGGTGGGAAAGAACACAAAAAATAAAAACATGTACACATCGTACAATGTGGAAGACTAATTGCAGCTTTGAATGTGGCCGTGGCTAATGCTATAATAAAGTCAATCGGCAAAATGAAGATGGTGGTCACTAATGTGACAGTGTACTGCTAGGCTACGTGCAACATGGAGTCAGTGGTCAAAACTCACATATTAGTTCATCCATAGTATTTATTATGAGTAACATATAAATATGTGAACATATCTTCTTCCTCATTTATGCCGTCAGTGTTATTGGTGTTTAATTCAAGGTTAAAGATGCTGTAATATTCTAGTGTGCATCTTGAAAATATTGTTACCAATGTTTTTTTATGACATGGATTTGGACCCCCTGAACCTGTTCCCGAGTGCAACATATTTGTTTCTTGTTGTTGTTAATTAACTATGTACTAATCTGATCTTTGTCAATGTAACTTTTTGATAATAAAAGTTCAGGCACTAGACTGTCTATTATTGAGTCACTTCTTACTCAATTGATTTCTTTTATTCAAAACGGCTGTAATAGTTTTGTGTTGTGAACTGTATGTTGCTGTCAGTCTCACTTCTTAGCTATCACTCCTCTTTTTGTTTTCTAACAAAGAGTAATGCCAGCATTCTTTGTGTGTTCACCTGTATGCTGCTTGATGTAAAGTGATCCCACTGTATACATTTAAAAAATAACGTCTGTTTGTTACTGTGCAGCTCCTGATCACTATATATCCTCGTAGTTTATAGCATTTCACAATAATGGGCAATCTCTTTTAATGGTTCAGGAAGGAATTTTTTTTTGTCTAATATACATTTCCCTGATGCTTCTTACCTGTGGATTGAATTAGCTACATACCAACCATGATTACTGACATTACATGAAGAAAAACAGTTTAATTTTTCTCACAGTTGATGTTAAAATCAGATTTAGATTATCATCATTAACCTGATAATCTCTTCCTTACATCAATTCCAAATTATAATAGGCTTCCAAAATACCTCAGCCATATTATGACCTTTTCATACATTATCTTCTGATGTTCAGAATGTAGTACTTGTTCCATCCACCAACCCTTGTGCAAAACTACATGGGTAGGTGCAAAATATGTGTATTTTTTCTAAATATGAGTGACATTATGTGTGTGTGTGTGTGTGTTTCTGTATATGGCAGCCACCACTGAGAAGTTATAGTTTTATAGTTGGGCTAATGTTTTCATAGGCAATGCCTTTATTGTGTTCCAAGTAATTTTGGCACCGTTTTACAAATTTCCATGAAACTCTCCAAAAAAGTGCTACTTTCTGACTAGTTTGCACATATAATGTTTTGTGGTGATCAGAGAAGTGGGGGCCCCAATTTTGTTTTCCCCATTAATTTTTCGCTAGGAATATTTGACACAATTACAGCCCACACCACTGATCGTATTTATGCCAAACTTGTGAAAAAGCTAAATTTTGGTCAAGAAAGAGTGCTTTTTGTGATTTGGTGAAAATTGGTTCAGAGGTTTTGAGCAATTAATGCTCACAAATGTTGTACATTTCTCATCATAGAGGATCTGTAGAGCTGATTAGCTGCCACCCACACCAACCATGAAGTGCTGGCAGCCATTTTAGTAGTAGAGATGCAGTATTGAGTTCTACAAAAATGCAAAAAAAACATGAGGGATCAGAGTAGGGACATCATGGTAGTGGGGTACCAGAAGCACTCCGCCTAGGACCAAAAGGATTTTTTTTTAATTTTGCATTAAATCTGCAGAGGATCCAGGAATCTGCAGCACATAATTAGCACAAAATTAAAAAGAAAAAAGCACAGGCTCCTGTACCACTCAAAACATCCCCCCCCTCTGGATGGTCAGGGCCTCGGGGGGTGCTGTAGTACTTAAGGAGAGCTGGAGGAAGCGCTCCCTCTCCCTGAGCCTAATAAGAACTCAGGATTCCGTAACCTGGCACCGCCATCTTAATAAAGTGGGGTAGGGTGTGTGACCTCCCTCCCCGTGACTAAAGAAGTCCCAGGGCCAACATCCTCCAGGGCAGAGTAATTACTAAAGGGAGGAGATGCAAGCGGCCCCCCTTCCTGAGCATTATTAGTGTCAGGCCCCCATCCGCTGGGGCCTGTACACCATCTAAAAGGGAGGGGGCTTCCCGCCCCCCTCCCTGAACCTTTAAAGGAGCCCACCCCTGGGACACAATATTTTCCCAGCCCACAATACCATGGGCAGAGAATCATTGGTTGGATCCTGGCTTGCTAGGAGCATTTTCAAATGTCCTACCAACTGGGAGCAAACATACACGTTTGCTCTCAGCTGGCAACAGTTTTACAAATGCTCCCACACGCCTGTGTTCTGTTTTCCTGCCCTCAAGAACACAACACATATTGCTCCTGCCCAGAGGGAGCAGGCAAACATAGCTTCTCCCTCTTGGAAGCCAGCTGTGGGTCATGGTACCTTGGGGCTCCCACCGACATCCCCCAGCATGGTACTTGATGTATCCAACTATATATATATACATAAATATATAAATATATATATATATATATATATGTATATATATATATATATATATATGTATATAAAGATAGATAGCTAGATAGCTAGATAGATAGATAGATAGATAGATAGATAGATAGATAGATAGATAGATAGATAGATAGATAGATAGATCATAATATAATATAAATCATATAAATGATATAGTTTCCATAAGAGGAGCATTTTTTTGTTTTGCCAATAACTTTGGTGCTGTTTGAAGAATCTTCATGACATTTTCAAAACCTATACAGTCGGTCGGGTGCTATGTTAAAACTTTATGAGTGATCTATCAAGCGGGGACCAAGAAAAAGGGAGGTTCCCAAATCATGTTTTCCCACATGACTACAGCCCAAACCACTGGACAGAATGACACCACATTTGTTAAAAAGTTAGTAGTTTTCGATATATTAAAGGGAAAAAATATGGATATCTAGGGATGCAGACCCTCCTCGGATCCACCGTGGATCCACCACAGGTTAATCTGCAGATCCATGCGGCAAAGCAAAAATCTGATTGGCTGGCAGCACCTGACAGGGAAAGTTGTGGCCATCATTTGTTGCATCGGGAAAGGGTCCTGGGACTAAAATATGGGGGCAGTGCTTTTTAAGGGGCCATGGTAGAGATTCCCTGACACCCTGGCAATACATAAAATATAGCTAATGAATAAGTAAAGGGCCGTAAATGCCAATAAATCCATTTTTTGTCATTTGTCAAAATCTGGGGATCCATCTGCAAGGCTCAGCATGGCCCCTGGTGGAAATCTGCAGGTGGATCAACGGATCTTGTGAAAGTTAAAAAATATATATATATATATATATAGGTGTGCGAAAACAGAGCTGATTGCAGAGGCCCCCTAACTTTTTGACCAAATTTTTCACTTTTTGCTGGTGATTTCCTGGCTCTGATGGTGCCCTGTGTCCTGCTAACCAGTCCCAGGGCCCGTGCTCTGTCTAAAATGAGTATGCCAATCAGGCTAATTATAATTGGCTATTTCAACCTCCTTAAAAGTCCCTAGTATATGGTAGGGTATGTAGGTTGAGGAACCCAGCATAGGTAGTGAACCCATAGGTGAACTGCTGAGATGCCTAGGGTCATTTTGAAGGCAGGCCTGCCTTACTGGCTCCTTTTAAATTAAAGTTATATGCAAATTCGACTTTGGAATTAAAAGTACTTCCAAAGTTTAAAATACCTTATTTTTACCTATAAGTCACGCCTAAGGTGTGCCCTATGTGCCCCTAGGGTTGGGTGCCATGTAACTATAAGCAGTGACCTTATAAAAATTGTTTTATAAGCCCTGGTGAGATAAAATAGCCAAATTTGTTTTCCCTCACTGTAGTGAATGGCCTCTATAGGCTAAAATGGGGAAACTTTATTTTAATTAACAAAGGCCTCCTAAGTGTCAGATACCTTGAGTTTGGTCAAATCTTCTCTGATTGGCCAGCGTCTGGCAGCCTGGCCACGCTGCCTTGATGAGGTGGCTGGGGCTGAACACAAAGGATATACCTGGGAGAGGGGATCTGCCTCAGCAGATGGTGAAGCAGGATGGGGGAAGAGCAGCCAAACCGGTCTTCAAAGGCAGGAAAAGACATTTGGAGCAGCTCAGGACCTACATCACATCCTGCAACCCCAGACAATTAGGTGCCCTCTTTATTATATTTGGAGAGGGGTGAGTTTAGGATTTTTAGCCACACCAGTGGGTGGGCTCAGTCAGATCTAACCTCCACAAATTACTTGTATTTTTGTAGAATGTTGCTCCCTGGGATTGATTTTTGCCACACTTCCCAGGAAGTGGTCATCAAAGGTGGAAGGTGTCTGCCTGTGATTGGACAATCAGGACCCCCTTGTTTTCCACCCCAGTAGCAGAGATAAATATGGCAGCGCTGCATCCACACCTCAGATCCCTACAAGAAACAAGCAAAAAAGAAGAAGGATTGCCCTGCTGGACCCTTGACCTCCACCTGGACACTGCACTCTGAAGGACTACACCTGCTGCACATTTCGGCTTCACAACTAAAGGGACTTCACCTGTCTTATACTGCTTCATGAAGGGACTCCCTGATTGCTACAGGTACAAAGGTGCTGCCCAGAGTCCCCTGCATCAAGTCCTGCAAGCAGAGCCCAGCTGACAAGCATCTAGTGGCCATTTGAGGATTCTGACCGGATGCATTCTGGAATTGTAGTCCAAAATCCCAAGGAGCAACTCTGAGTTTTTGGAACCTTGGATCAAGTTGTGGACACTTCAAGGACCCAAAAAGGACCTCTGGAAGAAGATCCAGAAGTTTGGAGATGTTTGGAGCAACTCCATGAGTGAAGTGGTGCATTGTGGGAGTTGTAGTCACAGACCCCAAGAGGCAAACCAGAGCCTCTAAACCATTGGCTGGTGCTGTGGACCACTTTCTTGAATCAAATAAAACTTCTGAAAGTAAGAGGAACAGTGTACCTCGTGTATGGCCTGAACTCTGGACTTTGTCCCTTTCTAGTATGACCTTTTTTAACCCTTTGAGCGCTTGTTGCTTTTATGCACTAGAAAACATTTATTATTTAAAAATTCATATCTTTGGTTCCCCTTATCCAATGTTAATCATTTTGGTGTCATTTTAAAGAAGAAAATATAATCTATTGTTATAAATTTGTGTTGGATTTTTATTGTGTTTTGTGTTTTACTTATTTACTGTTTGTGATTTTTAAATGCTTTACACACTTGTCTACTAAGTTAAGACTTGTTGCTCATTGCCAAGCTACCAAAGGTTGAACTGGGATTTTATTTATTGAGACCTAACTGGCCCCATGTGGAGGTAAGTGGCCTGTTGCTAAGTGTAGGTACTCACCTGCCCTTACCAATAATTCACTTTTCAACTGTCTATCTATCTATCTATCTATCTATCTATCTATCTATCTATCTATCTATCTATCTATCTATCTCTTTCTCTCTCTCTCTCTCTCTCTCTCTCTCTCTATATATATATATATATATATATATATATATATATATATATATATATATATATATTCATATGCCCAATCAAAGACCCAGACAAACACTCACTCTTACACCAAGACAAACACTCTTGTACTCACTCAAACACCCAGACAGACAAAATTACACCCACTCTCACACCCAGGCAGACACTGTCACACTCCCTCTCACAGACACTCTCACACCCAGAGAGACACTTTCACAATCACTCTCACATACACTCTCACATCCAGACTGACACCCTCCCACCCACTCTCACATTCAGGCACACACTTTCATACCAATGCTCACCTCCAGGCACACACATTTATACCCACTGTCACACCTACACAGACACCCCCACATCAACTGTAATCCCAAGGCACACACTCACACACTCTCACACAGTCTCACATCCACTCTAACACCCAGATAGACACTCACACACCCATTCTTACACCCATCAGATACTCTCACACCCAGAGACACCTTCTCACACTCACCCTTACATCCAGATAGACACTCCCACACCCACTCTCAAATCCACAGATCCACAGACATTCTCACACCAACTCATACACCTTGAGACACACTGTCACATCAATTCTCACACCCAGAGACACCCTCTCCCACCCACTCTTTGTAAGGAACCCATCCAGTTTGCCCCAACTCTTGCACATTAAACTGATCTCCACCACTCAAAGGGGTTCTGCCATGCAAACTGCACCACAGTGCCTGCCCCTAAGGCCAAACACATCTTAAAGTGTATATAAATATGTATGCAGTCATTGCCAACCCAGGTTCCTGCATGCTTGTTTGTATAATGTGTGACCCTGTTGTGCTTATCTATTGATTGCATTTTTGTCACCTTGTTGTTTTTACGTGCAGTTTATATACATGTTTTTATGAGTCCAGGTGTAGTTTACGTTGCTATTGTTTTACAGAGATCCACCTGTCATTGCACTAGGAAAGAACAGGCACAAACTGACTCAGCGTGATTCTCCAATAATAATAAGGTCTGCGTGCTGAAAGCACGTGGACCCTCCAGTTGCTATGCCTGTGTGCTTCAGGCATGCAGATGACTCAGCACCTGGGCACCTGGGGCTTTGACTATTTAAATGGTGCCTGAGGTGAACTCAATTGATTTGCCTCAAGACACTTCCAGCCTGCACTTCAGATATTGTGAAGATGATGCACATTGTTCCACAGTGAAAAAAACAACTTCCAAGCTACCTATCAGCTGCAAAATGTGAAAGGAACCTTAAGAACTTTTGATCCTTAACATTTACAGATCTCGTTCAGGTACACAATTAAGCCTACCATTGTTATACTACTAATTCTGCTGGTCTTTCTCATAGTGTTGTACTTTTGTGTTTATATGTTTTGTATGTAATTTTGGTTCCTCTGTCCTCTATAGTCAGATATAAACACATACATTAAAGCTGTTCACTTACCAGTAAGAAAGACACATCACCACTCACTCATTTCCCAGAACAAAAACCTCAGTCAATCTTCCTATCCAACAAAGCATCCTGGTGCAAACATCTTCAGGTTACCTCACAGGTAATAGGGTACCCAAGGGTAGGGCAGGTGGTGGGAAGGGGTTAGGGAGCCTTTCAAGGGAAGACCCATTGCTAAAAATTGGTTCTTGTTTTGCATTGTTAAAGGTCGACAACATATCTTAGAAAAAAAGCACCAAAACCCCAGGGCCATCTCCGCTCTGTTGACCAGGCATTTAGTTTGTATAATTTGACAATCAACTCATAGGTACGGTCAGTAGGTGGGGTTTGTTCCATATCTTTTCTGCAAGGCTGCCACTTCTCGACAGGAAAGAGACTGCAACATTACCTTTTACATTCTTACCCCCAGGCAGACATTCTCACAATCACTGTCATAACCACACACCCACTCTCACACCCATAGAAACACTTTCACAACCGTTATGAACACCCACTCTCACACCCAGAAACACCCAGTGACACCCACTCTGACACCTAGAGACAGCCTTTCACACCCACTGTCTCACCCAGAGCGACACACCAACAGCCACTCCCACAACCAAATACTTCTTTTTATACACATTCTCACACTCAGGCCCCTATTTATACTTTTTTAGCGCCGCATATGCGCCACTTTTTGATGCAAAAGCAGCGCAAACTTCTAAAATACAATTGTATTTTAGAAGTTTGCACTACTTTTGCGTCAAAAAATGAAGCAAATGCGGCGCTAAAAAAGCATAAATATGGGCCTCAGTCTCACACCTATTGCTATACTCAGACATACACTCTTACACCCACTGTCACACCCAGGCAGAGACTCCCACACTCACTGTGAGCCCCAGGTTGACAAGCTCACACCCAGTTACACACTATTACAGATACTTTCACATCCGATCTCACATCAGATAGACACTCTCACACCCATTCTCAACCCGTGCAACACTCTCCCATTCCCAGTCTCACACCCAGACACTCTCATAACCATTAGCACTCCTGCATGAATCCACGGATCTGCCAGAGAATGGTGGATTTACACTGTACCATGCTGAGTGGCCTGTTAGATCTGTGGATCCAGCGAAAACCACTATCAAATTGGGTTGTCATTTGAGGAGTGTTGGAAAGGGTTAATTATAGCAGCCAGTCATAAGTGGTATGCCCCATTCCCAACCAGAGTACTGGAAAAGGCCATTAACCTACAACTTATCAATAACCTGGAAAGAAACAACTTGCTTGACCCCTCCCAATCAAGATTCAGAACCAATCACAGCACAGAGACAGCTCTGATCACTGAAGCCAACCATAGCCACTCCCTACTTGACAAAGGAGAATCAGACGCACTGATACTGCTCAACCTCTCCAACGCCACCACACTATCATTAATCGCCTATGCCAGATTGAAATCACAGATGGCATGCTTAGATGGATGGCACCCTTCCTCACAGGAAGCACCCAGAAAATCTGCCTCCACACTTCATATTGCAAGCCAAGCACATAATGTGCGGCATCCCCCAAGGCTTATCTATTAGCCCTACATTCTTCAACATCTACATGACTCCTCAGGCAGACATAGTTAGAGCATGCAACATCAACATCATCTCCTACATCCTATCACTCTCCACCGACCCCTCTGTACTGAAGGTTAACTTCCACAACTGCATGAAGGACATCTCAGCATGGATGAGGGACAACTGCCTAAAACTCAACACCGACAAGACGGGCGTTCTCATCTACAGTAAACACAGAGCCCTCTGGAATGACTCCTGGTGGCTGTTGAAACTCTAGCCTACACCCACTCTTAAAGACCACACCTGCAACCACTGCATCATACTGGACAGCAAGCTCTCCATGAAACAACAGGTCAACGCCGGATACTCAGTCTGCTTCCACTTGCTCCAAATGCTCCACAAAATCTTCAAGTGGCTCCCCATCAACACCAAGAGGACAGTGACACATGCCCTTATCGCCAGCCGACTGAACTATGGCAGCACACTTTATGCAAGCAACTCCACCAAACTCATGCAAAGACTCCAGTCAATCCAGAATGCAGCCTCCAAACTGATCCTCAACCTACCCAAAACAGCTCACATCACCCAGCACCTGAATGACCTCCACTGGCTCCCAGTCTAGAAGAGATGCCAATTACAGCTCCTGACCCATGCCTACAAAGCCCTCCATGACCAGGGACCTGCCTACCTGAACTACAGGATAGCATTCCACCACCCATCTACGAACCTCCACTCTGCACACCTTGCCCTAGCAAAGATCTCCTGTGCATGCCACTGCTGTACTGGAGGATGCTCCTTCTCCCATCTTCCCGCTAAAGTGTAGAACATCCTCCCCCTCCACCTCTGCACCTTGCCCTCACTGACAGACTTCAGAAAGGGGTTACAAACCTGGCTCTCCAAATGAGACCCACAGCAAAGCACCTGATTACCCTTGTGGGTGGCTCTAAATAATACCTGATTGATTGATTTGCGATTGAATAACTTTAAAAGTAAAGTTGAAAAGGTTGCCATTAATGGTTTCCTTGTGTGAGAGTGGTGTACCATCCTTATGCTTGATTATTGCACATTTTCAGTGAGAAGGAATTCTAACTGATACTGAGAGAGAAATATACACATCAACAAACACACTCAAAGTTATGTGTAGAAATATGTAGTTTACTATAAATGTATTAGTAAAGTTATAAGGTGAATGAAAGTGAGCGCCATGTTGGTAAAGAATGAAAGAGTTTATGAGAATTACCAAACTTGCTTGAGAAGTATTCCTATTAAGTTTCACTATAGAAAATTATATCTGATGTAGGTTATAGGTAGGGCACAGTATATATTGCGTTGTGATTAAAACTGTTGTACTGAGAATTATAAACTGAAATGTATATGTTACACTGAAATGGATAGTTATATTTGGAAGTTCCTATGCATACTCCAATTCAGATATGTATTAAGAAAACGATAAAGCCACTCACATTGAATGATATACTAAAAGAACCAATTACAAACTAATATACACAGCAGGGAGTAGACATGCATGAAGCAGTACCAAATTGTTGTGATACAGTTTGTAAAATATGTATTGAAGTACTTATACAATCTGCTTGGATATTAATAGAAGTACTTGTTTAGACATGGTTTGGGCATACTATTGCGGAGCCATAGTGTGTATATTTCCTGCCAGTTCAACTTGATATTCAAATCTGCTTTTGCAACTGTTAAACTCTTCTTTTAGTACAGAAGAAGAATACCTACACTATGTTGTAGCAAGGTGATACAGCACTGTCATTTAGGGTTAAAAAGTGTAACGTTCATTTTGAGTCTCTCTAACTAAGATGGGCACTAGCAGATACTTATGCATACTTTATATGCAGACTGCCACAAATACTCAAACTTGCATATTTATTTATCAGTTGATAGAGGGACTCATACAGCTAGCCAGATACAGAAAGAGCCACTTATACATTCATGGAAACATCCAAAAAGCAGATATGTTTGCTGTAGTGTCAGATCTAGATGGCAACTGATACAGTCACGCTGATCTGTAGTCAAGTACTGTCATAACCTAGTCACTCATTCGGACAAGTAAACATTTAAGTATGGTATGGGCTTACTACTTGTGAGTGTCTAGTTTTACTATCAGCTCAATGTGGCATTTCAGAACCTGTTTGATGACTGTTATTCTCCTGTTTTAGTACAGAAAACTTACCCTCTAGATAGCCTGTAGGTGGGTATACAGCAGGGTGGTTTGTGAAAGACGTGTTTCTGAGTTTAACTGATATAGATGTACCCATGCATACTGGTGCGCTCAGGTATATATGCGCTCCACCACCCATATTGCTAGTCATCTACCTATTAATAAATGGATAGAGCCCTCACCTATCCAGTTAGATACTGAAACAGCCACATATACATTCATACATTCATGCATACATCCAAATAGCAGCTATGTATGCTGTAGCATGAAATCTAATTGGCAAGTGATACAGTCACTCCAACGTGTAGTCAAGCACTCTCATAACCTAGGTATTTATTCAAACAAGCAGTTGTTTAAACTTGGTTTGGGCCTATTAGTGTTTAGTTTTACTTTCAGCTCACCATGGCATTTTAAAACATGATTGGCAAGTGTTACATTCCCCTTTTAGTGCATAATACCTAACACCTAGGTAGGCCATAGGTAGGAATAGACCAGGGTGGTTTGTCAATAAAAGGAGGAACATGTCCGTCTGAGTTTTACTGACTTGCATGTTCACTCTGCCAATCTATCAGCCATGTCTATTAAGACAATGATACACCGCTCACATACCCAGTCAGACACTGAAAGAGCCATTTATACATTCATACAGACATCCAGACAACAGTTATGTAAGCTGCAGTATGAGACCCACATTGCAATTAATACAGTCACTTCGATGTGTAGTCAAGTACTCTCCTAACCTAGTCGGTCTTTCAGACAAGCAGTCATTTAATTAAGGAGAGGACTGCATACATATAGCAGTTATTGTTTTCAGCAGTATTGGAGCTAGTTGCCCACACAGTTACACATCCTTCTACTTACCTATTTACTTAAATATCTGATGGAATTCTCAAACAGATACTGATATAGTAGGTCACATATGTAGACAAATGTGGACACAACCCATTCATCTATAAAGATCAGTACTACTTTAAACCTGGCTCATGCCTACTAATGCAGGCTCTGAGCGTGCAGCTTTCTTATTAGGTTGACTTGCCATTAGAAAGGCTGCTTGTCTATCCTTAAACTGTTGTTTTACTTCAGAAAGTTCAGTACTTACATAGATTATGGTGCTTTTTGGTTAAATAATCAAATATGTCCTTTTTAACTTTCTCTGAGTTTGACGTATACCTGCAGACTCTTATGCTCATATGTGCATTGTCCCACCTCTACTGCTACTCATATACCTATTAAGAAAAGGATAGAGCTAATAGCACATCTGTTAGGCACATAGTTACATATCCCTGCACTTACCATATTTAATTCAATATCTGGCGGGATACTCATAAAGTTACTGATACAATCAGTCAGATATCTAGTCACATACTGGCACAACCTACTCACCTATTCAGACAAGTATTACTTTAAACATGGCTGAGGCCTACTACTGTCGACTCTCAGGGCCTGCTTCACAAAAGGTAAACTTAGACCAAAATTCTAAGTTTAGACCCAAAGTCTAACTTACTTGTAGTATAGTTACACTTTTGGTCTAAGTTTAGACTTTTGGTCTAAGTTTAACTTTGTGAATCAGGCCCTAAGTGTGCACTTTTACCCCCACTTCCAGTGCCCATTAGAAAGGGTGCTTGACAATCCTCAAACTATCCTTTTACTACAGAAAATTAAGCACTTACATAGTCTGTAGGTAGGTGATAGAGCAGGGTGCTTTCTAGTTTAAACACTAAAATGTCCTTCTAGATTTCACTGAGTTAGACATGCAGTTGCACACTCATATGCTATTAATGAAAGGAGGGAACTACTGACGCAGCCCCTTAGACATTGAGATGACTGTTTATAGATTCATATACACACCTAGACAGCAGTTATGTTTCCAGCATGATTGCAGTTATTTGCAGACACAGTTAAATATCCCTGTACATAGCATATTTACTTAAATATCTGTCAGGTTACTCATACAGGTACTGATAAAGTCAATCACATATGTAGGCAAATACGGACACAACATACTCACCTATCCACACAAGTACTACTTTAAACATGACTCACGCCTACTAATGCGGACTCTGAGTGTGAATTTTTCATCCTCAGCTCGAGTTCCTATTAGAAAGACTAGAAGGTCCCAAGAGACTTGTAATTTGTGAATATTTCCGAAGTACCAATTCCTGATGGGATTGTTTAGGACAAAGTAATATTTGATATATATGGTCCCACAGAAGTAATTCAAATACTGTGTGTTCACATTATCAATGAATGATATAGTAATACCAGGCATTGTTTCTGATGATTGGGATGTGAAAACAGTTGATTCTATGATGACTGAATTGCAGTATTATACTGCCTTTGAAAACAAAGATGTTCATCAATGTAGAGAGAATTATAGTGATAAGTTTTGCTATAAATATTATGGGCACCATTTCATACATAGAGCGAGTAGCCCCAAAACTGTTTTTAATTATACACAATGGGAACATTGTCCGACTCCACCACAGGGGAGTTCCAAAACATATTCTGAAAAGTTTACATATTTTTCTGGGCACAATGTAAAAAATGCTGAGTCATAGTATTTTAAGGTACCTCCTATTAAGGATATACATATATTATTGACAAATACGAAGTTTATATATTCAGAATCCTTTGTTGCCCGGTTATCTATAGAAGGCTACGAATATTGGCTGAAGTCGATCGATCTGAAAAGTGTATGGGGAACAAAAAATTGGCAAATTAGGGGAAAGGAAGCTTTGTTCAGAGCATGCCCTATTCCTTTACAAATGATCTTTTTAAATGAAACAGTACAACAAACAAGTTGTTTAAGCTTAGCTAAAATTAGGGAATTAAACATGCCCACTATACCTGTCCCTGCAAAGTTTTATATATGGCAAAAATATACAAATGCAACTGAAGATCAGCTCGATAAATGGGTCCAGAATGGTATATTTAATGTTTCACTGACACGTCCTGGTGGGTGGTTGTTGTGGCCAATAGATACCAATGGGTATCATCAAAGTTTTATCAACTCCTCTGGGGGTTTTAGAACTAGTAGGCCAGACACGAGCTATATATCATCCGAACATGCGGGTATAGTTACGACATATGGGCCCTCATTACAACCCTGACGGTAGATCCCGCTTACTGCCTTGCAGAAGACCGCCGACATACTGTCGCGGCTGCGGAATTCCGCTACAGGTATTACGACTCACAGCTCGGAATCCGCCACAATACAGACACCCACATAAGTCCACCACATCAAAGGTCAGTGATAAACTGGCGATACCAAAACCCACACCATCATGCCAACAGGAATATGCCCACATTATCACGACCCATGAATCAACGCGGTGGTCTTTCAACCGCGGTAATCCATTGGCGGTACACACCGCCGCACTCAAAATCCACACACATTTACAAATACAACCACATTGGACAATTCAAAATACACACACCTGATACACATACACACATCACACCCACACACCCAATCCAATATAAAGCACACACCCACATCACCCACAAACACTTATCTCCGAAAATTTGAAAGTAGGCCAGAGAGAGAGATTACCGAATACAACACCAGCATCCACAGACACATACCATCATTTTTACAACATTCATGCACCTCAAACAACACACACCAACACATCCCCTCACACATCACAACAGACAGCACCTCACACATCACCCATACCACGTCAATGCACCTCAAAGATACCCAAGGTTTTCTGAGGAGGAGCTCAGGGTCATGGTGGAGGAAATCATCCAGGTAGAGCCACAGCTATTTGAATCACAGATGCAGCAGACATCCATTGCTAGGAAGATGGAGCTATGGCTGAGAATCGTCGACAGGGTCAACACAGTGGGACAGAATTCAAGAACACAGGATGACATCAGGAAGAGGTGGAACGACCTACGGGGGAAGGTACGTTCCGTGGTATCCAGACACCAGATTAGTGTACAGAGGATTGGCGGTGGACCCCCACCTCCTCCCACACAACTAACAACATGGGAGGAGCAAGTCTTGGCGATCATGCATCGTGAGGGCCTTGCAGGAGTAGCAGGAGTACTGGACTCTGGTAAGTCAAATCTTAACTACCATATCCCCCCACCCCACCTGCATGCCATCACAAACTCCTACCTTCACCCTCACATCCATCACCCCAACACCCCACAGATACCCCACTACCACAACCCACACATCCCAAAATCAAGCCCTGCATGTAACTCCAATGCATGGACACCCATCTCCAAAGCATGTCCAGTTAAGAGACTCACTCATGCCCCAAAATCACCAATCACACAAGGGCCACAGCAATAATGCAAGCACAGGAGTAGAGGTTAACTCACCCATTGCACAAGATGGCGCACACAGATACTAAGATTATGCATTCACACCCCAACAGGACCCCTACCCAATGTCACCGGACAGGAGGTGCTAGACATATCCAGTCCCCACACAGAAGAGGCCCACAGTGATGACAGCAGCTCTGCACGCCTGGATCAAGATGACCAGCCTGGCCCATCAGGGACCTCAGGACAGTCGGTTCCCCGGACACAGTCACAAACCACAACAGAACCTCCCCCCTCAGGAAACACCGCCACAGCACCCACCCAGCGGGCCCATCCCTCTGTCCCCAGGACATGTCAATCAGCAGTGTGTCCACCACTACAGGGAACCCAGGCAAACCCACTCACACAGGATGATCAGGGACCTGGGGGCAGTGGGCACACGGTTCAGGGGACAGAGGCACAGGATAACAGGAAAGCTGGGAGGACTGCTGTGCGACAGGGATAGGACAGGCCCAGGGAACACACTCTCCACAAGGCACTCTCCAACATCATGGGAGCTTATCATCATTCCCAGGAGACCATGGGCACGGTACTTGCAAAGTTTCAGGAGACCTAGCAGCTGCAGGAGGAACACTACCTGGGGATCAGGGAGGACTTGAAGTCCATCAACACCACCCTGGTCACCATTGCAGGGGTGTTGGCAGACCTTGTCAACACCAGGAGGGACACAAAGGCACACCAACGGGCCCCTAACACTAGCCTGGACGAAGAACAGCCCTCCACCTCCGCTGGCTCTAGTGGACAGGAGGCACCGCCACAGGAACTCCAGGCCACCAGCACCCCACCCCCTGCAGAAGGAGCACCACCCCGCAAACGGTCCCAGAGGTCCAGGAACAAGACAGAGAACATTGCCAAGACCCCCGCCAGGAAATAAGACCCCCCTGAATGTCACCCTTCGGTCCCACTTTGACACCCTGTCCACCTTAAACTACCATTGCTTCACTTCCAATGCCCCATTGGACAATGCACCTGCAAAACAAATAGACTGGATTCTGCCATGGACAATCCTCCACCATCACCCCAGCCCATTTTACAACCCCCTCCACTTATTTGCACAGAAATAAACACACTTGAGTCACAAAACAATCTGGAGTCAGGCTGTGCTTTCACAAATGTGTAATTGCAAAATCTCTGGAAAATAGCAATGTCAATGTACTTGTTCACATAACAATGTTACACAGCTGTAGGCCAGCAGTAAACATAGCAGAGGGCACAAAGTGGGACCCAGATCTGGGAAATGGAAAGGAAACGTAACAAGTCAGGGTCCATACACTGAGTGAAAATGACAGACCTATGCTAGCTCCAACAATAGTATGAGATGTGGGAAGCAGATACATCTTCTTACATGTGTCTAACTGGAAGTATTGCATGATGATGTTATTTCAGTTGTCGACATCTTCTTCTTCTGCCTCCTCTTCTTCACTGTCCACAGGCTCCACAGCTGCCACAGGACCACCATCTGGCCCATCCTCCTGCAGAAAAGGCACCTGGCGTCGCAAAGTCAGGTTGTGCAACATACAGCAGGCCACGATGATCTGGCACACCTTCTTCGGTGAGTAGTATAGGGAGCCACCTGTAAGATGGAGGCACCGGAATCTGACCTTCAGGAGGCGAAGGTGCGTTCTATAATCCTCCTAGTTCACCCATGTGCCTCATTGTAGCGTTCCTCTGCCCTTGTCCTGGGATTCCTCACTGGGGTCAGTAGCCATGACAGGTTGGGGTAACCAGAGTCACCTGCAAATGTCGAGGGACAACTGTTAGACAGACACTAACCCTTAGGGACAACCCCATACCCAGACACCAATGTCAACTGTGTTTGGACCTTGGGCTCACCTATTAGCCACACCCGTTGCCTCTGGAGTTGGCCCATCACATAAGGGATGCTGTTATTCCTCAAAATGTAAGCGTCATGCACAGAGCCAGGATACTTGGCATTCACATGGGAGATGTACTGGTCTGCCAAACACACCATTTGCACATTCATAGAATGGTAGCTTTTGCGGTTTCTGTACACCTGTTCTTTCCTGCGGGGGGGACAAATGCCACATGTGTACCATCAATGGCACCAATGATGTTGGGGATATGCCCCAGGGCATAAAAGTCACCTTTCACTGTGGGCAAATCCTCCACCTGAGGGAAAACAATGTAGCTGTGCATGTGTTTCAGCAGGGCAGATAACACCCTCGATAACACTTTAGAGAACATTGGCTGGGACATCCCTGATGCCATAGCCACTGTTTGAAAAGACCCACTGGCCAGGAAATGGAGTACGGAGAGAACCTGGGGATTCCTGTGGGATGGCGGATAGCTTAAACCAGGTCTGGCTCCAACTGGGCACACAGTTCCAGGATTGTTGCACGATCAAGTCTGTAGGTGATAATGATGTGTCTCTCTTCCATTGTCAACCACCAGTGCTCTGTACACCGGAGGATGCTACCATCTCATCACCTGCCCCAGCAGACGTGCCCTAGGGAGGAGAACAGCGAGCAGAGGGTCATCCAACACTTAGGTATCACATTGTGTTATTTGGTTTAAAGTTGTAAATTTGCAATGTGTCTTTATGTGTCCATATTTCAGGCCTAAATAGGTGTGATGCATTTTTTTTTCATGCTATGTGGCCCCCTAAAATGGCGTCTGCCTGACCTGTAAGGTGGGACAAGGGGAAATGAGGTAACTGTGCTGGCGTCGTTCACTGTCGCTGTGGGCGGTCGAAGACCCCGGCGCAATTCAGCATTGGTTAACATTGGGCCCTATGGGTCCCAGGAGCCAATGACGATGTACGCCGGTGGTGACGGTACGCACCGCCATGGACGTGGCCGCCATTTTCTTACTGTTCCCTCACTTGATACCAGACCTTCTACAGGAGAGGACCTACACTGCAAGTGCTGCTGTAACCTGTGTCTGGAAGCGACGATGGATACAGTGTCTAGGGAAAGGGCCCCTGCCTTCACTTCGGAGGAGTTGGAGAAACTGGTGGATGGGGTCCTCCCCCAGTACACGCAACTGTACGGTCCTCCAGAAAAACAGGTGAGTACACTGTGAGCATGGTGGATGGCACATGTGTGTATGGAGTGGCGTCGATGGGAGAGAGTGGGGAGGGGACAGGCCTGCATGTCAGGATGGTGTGTGTATATATGTCTAGGCCAGGGTGGGAGGTGTTTGGCAATGCGTAAGATGAAATGTACAGGATAGAAACATCCATTTTTACTTCACTTTTCCTCTAGGTCAGCGCCCACCAGAAGAAGGGTATTTGGCGTGCCATCACCAAGGACGTCCGCACCCTGGGGGTCTACCATAGAAGGAGCACCCACTGCCGTAAAAGATGGGAGGACCTGCGCCGCTGGAGCAAGAAGACAGAGAAAGCCCAGCTGGGGATGGCCTCCCAACGTGGAAGGGGTGCCCGTCGCACCATGACCCCCCTGATGTACCGGATCCTGGTGGTGGCCTATCCGGAGTTGGATGGGCACTTGAGGGCATCACAGCAGCCACAAGGGGGTGAGTACACTCTCCTTCAGCTGACTCTGCGCGCGTTACGAGGTGTCTGGGTGGGCGAAGTGGGCTGTGGGTTCCTATAGGCCAGGGCGAACTTGGTAGGCTAGGTCCTTTGTTAGGCAGGCTCTGTGGCACCCCAACTCCACTACTGGTAATAGCCATCTACACCTAGTCAGGCTCCTGTGACTTCCAGGAGTGCAGCAATTGGGCTTAGGCCTCGTCCCCCATGGCCATGTGAATTTTCTAGGAACTGTTAGTATATGGCTTAGTGCATAGGGCTGCTTCCTGTGTGTTGTGTCCACCAACAGTAGTGGTGTTGCATGCACTGAACATGTTTTTCTTCTGTCTCCCCCCCCTTTTTGTTTTGTCTCCCTGTTCTTGCGTGCATTAGCATCATCTGGCGGAGAAGCATTGGCAGCGGAGCAGGAGGGAGCTGCAACTCACATGGCCCTGGAGGGTGAAGCAATGGAGTCTGAAGCCACCAGTGGGACGGAGGGTGATGGGAGCCCCACGACAGGGACAGGAGCATACACCAGTGACAGTGACTGCTCCTCTGATGGGGGCTCACTTGCGGTGGCGGGCACCTCTGTGCCCACTGCATCAACAGGTACAGCTGCCACACCCCTACCAGCACTGCCCTCCCAGCAGCCACTCAGCGTGTGTCCCGTGCCCGCTCACCCAGACGGGTGGGTATCTCCTTTGCCCCAGGCACCTCAGCCCCTGCCCCAGTCAGCCTTGCTGCCCTCCGTGAGGAGGCTATTGACCTCATGAGATCCCTCACTGTTGGGCAATCTACCATCTTGAATGCCATCCAGGGTGTTGAGAAGCATTTGCAACAAATGCATACCTGGAGGGCATTCATTCTGGGCAGGCGGCCCAACAGAGAGCATTTCAGGCTCTGGCCTCAGCACCTCTGACAACCATTGTCCCTGTCTCCAGCCTCCTCCCTCCAACTTCCTCCACCCAGACCCAATCCCCTGTACCTCAGCCTATCCCAAGCACACCATCAGACCAGCATGCATGCTCATCAACACACAAGAGTGGACATGGCAAACATAAGCACCACACATCCCACAAGCACTCACACAAGCACCATACCCATGCAGACGCAGCAAAATCCACTGCTTCCACTGTGTCCCCCTCCTCCAAGTCCTCCTTCTCCCTCCCTGTCTCGTCTCCACTCACACCTGCATGCACTACATCTTCAGCCACTACCTCCATCAACAGCATGCCCATCACCACACACCACTCACGTGCAATCACCACCCCCACTACCATTCACATATCCCCAGTGTCCTCTCCCAGTGTGTCTCTGAGCCCTCCTCCCAAACTAAACAAACCCAGGCATACATCCACACAACAGCCATCCACCTCACAACAGCCTCCGGCCCATGCACCTTCACCCAAATTCAGCAAACGTACTCCTCCTACAACCACTACCTCTTCCTCCACTCCCAAACCCCCTCCATCTTCCCATCCCAGTGTGTCTAAAAAACTTTTCCTGGCTAACTTTGACCTCTTCCCTTCACCCCCCCCGGCCTTCCCCTAGGGCCAGGCTTTCCAGGTCCCAGCCCAGCTCCTCAGCCACCAAATCCCCAGGCCAAGTGGTGCCAGCAACTGCGGGGTCATCGAGTGCGTCACCCATCAGGTCTGCCAGTGTGCCACGTAGTGAGGCCAAGGACATTCCGCCACCTGCCAAGGTGAAGAAGGTGCCCACATACCGTCGACTGCATGGGCAGTACATGTAACTCGGGCTCCATGGCATCCTGGTTCCTCGTTGGGTGTCGAGAGGTGAGTGTGTACTGTTTCTGCTGCGCTTTTGATAGTGTTGGTTCCGCCTTAGAAAAGGTGGCGGATAGGCGTGTTGGAATACAGTGGGCGGTACTTTGTCCTCTGCCAGTCTGTTGGCGGTTACCGCCGCGGTGTTTGTTTCTACCGCCGTGGCGGTCGGAGTGTTAAAGTTGCTGTCTATGTTGGCGGTTTCCGCCATGGTCGGGATTCCATTTTTTTTTTTGCCGGCCTGTTGGCGGTATTACTGCCGCTTCATCACCGACCGCCAGGGTTGTAATGAGGGCAATAGTGTAGGAAAAGTGTGCCAGCAATGGTTAAAATCATCCTCACTAGATTAGAGAACACCTCAGTCTCCTGTCTAATACCACTGACTCACAGGACTTCCTGTTAGGCCCCAGAACACACCGTAGGAAACGTTTCTTATATGAAGTATATAATTAAATTTGGAAGCTTTCCCAACAGGAAGCAGCTGCCCGATTAAGGCAAATAGACCAGGACAATTTCAAAAAGGCTTTAGCTGTTGTGGATAATGGGATTAACACCTTGTCAGACCAGATGTATACCCTAAATAATATTGGGCCTGATTCCAACTTTGGAGGACGGTGTTAAACCGTCCCAAAAGTGACGGATATACCACCTACCGTATTACGAGTTCCATAGGATATAATGGACTCGTAATACGGTAGGTGGTATATCCGCCACTTTTGGGCCGGTTTAACACCGTCCTCCAAAGTTGGAATCAGGCCCATTGTCTCTTCTGCTATAGACATTATACAAACAGGTATGTCTTCTTTACATCATGGGCAGAGTCAGCTAAGGTCCATTATGCAGTTGGGTTGGACACTTCAAATATTGAAGGCGGGTCACGTTCCCTGGCAGCATGTCAGTTCAAGGGAGATATTTTCTTCCTTTAATTTAATGCGACAAAAACAACTAATGGCTAAGAAGGAAGCGACTTATGTCATGCTTAACATCGAGAAATTTGAAAAGTTGTATTTTACTGTGGCCGAAGTACCATCTGCTGAGTGGCTAATACATGGGGTCATTAATCTGCCTATTTCAACACTTCAATTCACCTCCTGTTTAAACCACAATCCTGTAGGCAGAAATGAGAAGCTGGGAGATAGTTGCATTCATGAGGTGTGGGAGCTTCAGTGGCATGAAAGAAATCTTTCTTAGCTGTAGTGAATGCGAGACTTCAGTCAGCCATTCGATGGTTTGTAAACAGCTGTCCTTGCATGGGGCATGTAACGCCTCTGCTGGAAACTTGGCATGTTATCTGAAGGGAGCTCCAGTCCCCTTGATTAGACCTACGTTTCAGGTGCTTTCAAACGGCAGCTATGTCCTCCTCAGTGGTGAAGACTGTTGTGGCATGCGGGCCAGAATAGTTTATGTTGTTTCGGTCCCTAAGGTTGTTACATGCTGCGGGAACGTACTTTCCCCCCACTAAAATTAAAGAAGTAGCTGACATTTGGCCTCACATTGCTACTTCAAACGTGAATTTTGACAAGTTGAGCAGACTTAAGGCTTTACTGTTTCAAAAGCATGTGGCCCTTACATCTGCGCACAAGACCTACGCACTTCAGGTGGCAAGGTCGTCGGCAGAGATACAGTCCCTATTAAATACAAACTTTCCAAGACACTTTGGTGAAGTCGTGGGATGAATATTTAATGTGTCCAGTACAAGAGGAATCGCACATTTTTTCAAAGCTGTTGGTTCTGTTTTCATTCACACCTTCTCCTCCGTATTTGGTTTGATACCATCAGCAATCAGCTTAATATTTCTCTAGCATTTTTGGGTTATTTTTGATAACTTTGGCTTTATTAGCTGGCATACTGAGTTGCTGTTTTTCATGCGCAATGGCTGTCCCGCCGAAAACGAGGAGCAATGAAGGCGCTCCCATCAGCGCAGGTTTGTCGTGAACACATGATGCAGTATTTTGGAGCAACACTACTGGGGCAATTGGAGTGTGGCTGGTCTTTGTTATTTAGAATGGTCTTGCATTGTGTGCAGCCCGTGTTTCAGTGCCTCTGGTGCTCTTTCGAACTTGTTCTGGAAGTCTGTCTTTCGACGCAGCGCTTGCCTACATTGGACGCTGATCTGCTGATGTTCTCGTTGAGGGTTCATTACCGGACATGCGCTTTGAGGTTGCGTTTGCTACGAAAAGCTACTTATGAGTTACCCTTCGTGGAGGATATAGCTCACGATTCATCACTGAGCACACCACGGAATGCCGCCTTGGCTGAGGCTACAAAACACAAATGCTACTTGATCCTTCTTGGTGAGGACTTCCCGACTTTAACATTGGCCAAAGTGGAAGATCTCCTATTCTCCATGACTCAGGAATATATTGGAACTTTTCAAAATTGACTTGCCCTTTGAATTAGGACTCATGCCACATGCTCATGTTGTAAATTGTCATGTTGGATGCTCTTGTGTCCCTTCGACTTGTCATCATTGACTTTGCTTTTTATATATACCTTAGGTTGAGCTTTTTAGCAATACATTTTTATCTTTTGGCTTTGAACCACTTTCAACCGACAAGGGGAGGGTGTTGTGTAGCCATTTTAGTTATAGCTCCATGCACATTATTTTAACACACTAGGCCACTGTGCACTTTAACCTAGATATATTTTATTCAGCTTCATTTTATTATTGGTACAATAACCATTTTTACGGTCTTGTTTTATTTTCATCTATCTAACTGTTTTTGCCTAGGCCAGCACTCTCTTCTCAAACAAGACATTCTTGATCACTCTGTGCTTCTTTCAAGGCTACAGCATGGTACATTGCCAGTGAACGTGGTAGAAGTTTAGTCTCTGACATTCGTAGAAAATACACATTCTTACGTAGAGACACTTTCTCAGAATATCAGCTGTGTTGTTATATAAACACTTCCTTGTCCCTTACAAGTTAGAGGGGATTCTAGCCAGGGAACCATGACTGTATGCTGATTGCCGAATACTTCGCTACAGATGCTAATGCAGACCGCAGGCCTTTGCTCAGGTATAGGGGTTGATGTCTTCCCAGGGGAACCTGAAGGGCAAAATTAGAGCTTAACATGCTATGCTCTATCCTAGCCTAGGTAGGGATTAGTCAATCGAAAATAGTGACAATATGATAGCGTTGTTTTCATGCTTTACTCTTCTGGTCACAATTCTAATACTCTCATGTTGTGTCATGCTGGTGATTGCAGCTCATTCTTTGCTATCTAAGATGCAGTCGTTTTATTACTGCTTCTGTTTGTCATTTATATGTGAGACTGAATTGTAAATGAGAGAAACAGATGAGACCTGCGTGACCACGACTTCCCAGAGAAGCCAAGTATGTCATGCGCTCGGCTGCCCAATCATCACTATCCGTTGGTAGGGATGAGGCACTGCTAGATAGCCAGAGCAAAACCCGGATTGGAGCGACAGGTGTCACCCGCAGTGGGTTGGACTTGGTCTCCCACACCGCAGGCGATTCTGCTGCTCAAAATCCAGTAGTCTCATGAGAATAATGAGAGCCTACGCAACAGTACAATGGGCTAATCTATCCCATTGTTGCATCTGCTGCAAGTCCAGCTAAATAAGGTGTCAGAAAGGTTTGTACTCAGAGATGTGAATGGAAACTCAGAAGCGCATGCCATGGTTGAGAGTCTAAGCTAACGCTTGACTTATAATGCAATGCTGCAAAATAACATTATCACATCCAAAGAGTCCATCTGTGCTACCGTACTTGATCCATGCTACAAAGAAGATCTTCCCAATTTCATTTCTTTTTCTGAAGGAGATGTTTCAAAATACAGGAAGTGGATTATTGAGCAAGCTAGAGAACTGGAGGAAGAATGGCAGGAACTTAGAGTCCCACTGTGCAGTTCTAGGTGTGCAGCCTTCAACTTCCAGAAAGGGCAGTCATGTCTGACAGCAGTTAACATCAGCACCAAGAACATTGGCAACAACAGCATCAGATGACTCTGACCAAAACTCTGCACTGGCTTGGTTTCAAGTGGCAGGTCTTAAGTCAACTGCAGAGGTGAAGGCAAAATAGTTCAAGCAAGTGGCAACACCAATGTCCATTCAGAGGATGTTCCAGGTGATCCTGGATGACCCAAAAGGGGTGTATGTGGATCAAAATACATTGGTGTATTGTATGGGAAGATGCACCAATGGCCAGACCTTAGCAGGCTGGCAATAAAGTATCTGGCTTGTCCTGTAGCTGCTGAACATGTGTCCAGTACAGTTGTTACAGTAAGAAGGACCAGTCTCTTGCACTTAAGTGGAACGTTAAACCTTGTCCCATGCCTGTCATTGTGGCCTGACGGAAGTGTCCTACTGCCATGTTGACATGGCATTTAAAACCCCTTGCCAATCCTTAAGCTCCTCTTTTATTACATATGTAACCTCTAAGGTAGGTCCTAAGTAGCCCATAGGGTAGGGTGCTGTGTAATTAAAAGGTAGGACATGTACTTTTTATTTTTTAGTTTTACATGTCGTAGTAGTGTTTGCACTGCTTAGAGGCCTACCCTTCCCGTATGGTAACATTTGGGAATTCTTTATTAATATTAAAATGTTGTAATTCCTAAACCAGGAGTTGTAAATATGTCATGTTTGGTACCTATGAACTTGTAAAGGTAATCCTTATTTAATTGTAAAGTCAGATTTATCATTGCAAGTTCATGTTTAAAACATTGTCATTTTCCTGCCCCTATCTTTCTGTGCCTTTAAGCTGCCCTAGGTCACATAAGTGGGTGTAACTGACATTTGGGACTTGTGAATTCACCCCAGATGGTCACGCAATAGGGGCATTAGCAGAGCCAGATTGGGCCATTAACCGACTTGAGGGGGGGGTTAAATCTAAGCACAGCCCCATGTGCAACTGAATAGGCTGGGGTCTGTCACCATATAATAGGCTTAACAACCCTGTATTGTTAGTGTAGCCAGACAGGGCATGGGAGGCAGGAAATTCCTGGAAATTCAGAGAACCCTTCTGAAACCTTCTCCTAACGTCCAAGAGCATGGCACCAGGGTATAAAAAGAGTGCTCTCAGGCCTGCTCACAAGTTCAGTACTGGACATACGGACAGACAACTCTTAGAGGATTGCCTGCTGCTGTGACATGCTGTGCACTCTGCCAGATTTCTGTGGTACCTGAAAAGACTGCTTTGCTGCCTGGATCCTGCTTGGGACCTTCGGAGACCAGCCCTGCTGCAGAGCCCTGCATCACCGCTAATATACCCAGGACTCTAGAAGTGACTACAAGGGCTAGTTCAGCTCTTCTCCTGCTTTGAGCCCCAAGGACATAACAGGCTCCCGCCATCTTAAACCTGTACCTGGACCCTGCTAGAGTGAGTCTTGCACCCCAAAGAGGACTCCCTCCACTCTAGGATCCTTGGTTGTAGTGCTCAAGGTACCTAGGTGGTGAATGTCTAAAATAGGGACTTGCTATTTTTAACCTAACACTTTAAGAAATCATACCTTCAGTTTTCCTAATTGGATTGTGATGATTTTGGTGTCAAATTATTTATTAAAATTTTCTCAATTTTTCTAAATTAGTTTGAGATTTTTTGTGTGCTGTGTTTTCACTGTGTTGCTGTTTGTGTACTGCATAAATACTTAGCACAATGCCTCTAAGTTTAGCCTGATTGCTTTTTGTGAATAGATACCGAGGGTAAAGAAGAGGTTAATTTAGTGACTTCTTTTGGTTCATCCTGCAAGGGATTGTGGCTTTTGCTTGACCACGGATCAAACCCCAGTCAACCAACAACCCAAATTCTCACAGGAGATAAGAGAAAACATCTCAGTCGGAGCGACTGCCTGGGGAGTCCTGCACCACAGGCGAGGAAATGATAGCACAGCTTACCTCTTGAGTGGTGCAGGGGTCCCCCTTGAGCTTTGTTGTTTCCTGTTGGTTTGGCTGGGCGAATGGTGGATGGTGGCTGTGGGGGCTCCGTGCTGGGCTGCAGTGGTTGGTGCTCTTCATGATCTACGCACAGTACTATGGAGCATCAGCAGAGTCAGCACAGGTCGGGACTCCTGGGGTGAGATGAGAGTTGAAAGAGAGGAAACAGAGACGAGGTTCGTGGTGGTCAGAGAGTACAGGCAGTACTGCTCGTTAATGGAGGATGATGGATAGCGGTCTGATGGTGAGCTTGGCCCAGGTACTGGGCTGGTCTAGGTCCTCAATATGGTAATTGTATACCCCACAAGAAGCAGGGTAGGGATCAAACTTGGCCCTCACAGGGTAGTGCTGACAGACACACTTTAAGGCCCCACAATGCCCAGTAGGTAGATGAGAAGGACATTGTGGGACCGGATCAGATGAAAATAAAGGTGCCTGTAAGACTAGTCAAATCTCGGCCCATGATTTCTTCCATTAAAGCCCCTCACTCTAAGAAATACTCTGCAAAAATAGTGCCAGTAAACCTCCCCCACACCCTAAATGAGAAACAGGCCTCTCTGGTTAAGAAATCCCAGCGAATTACACCTTCATTAAAAATGTATTTTAAAATTTGATCTGATTTAAGTGGGGTCTGTAGTGAGGGTAACATGAAGCAGAAGGAAATGTCTAAGGGGGTCATTCTGACCTTGGCGGTCTTTTCGCAAGACCGCCGAGTTACCGCCGCGGTGAAGACCGCCGACCGCGGCGGTATGCCGCTGTGCGCATTCTGACCGCTGGGAGAGTTCCGCCGGGAAACCGCCAGCAGCCACACTGGCGGTCGGCGGGAAAGTGGAGACTGGTCAACCTCCACCGCCACGCCAGCAGAACACCGCCCACAGAATTACAACCCACATTTCTGTGTGGCGGTCTTCTGTTGGCGGTCTTCTGTTGGCGGTCACCTCCCCATGGCTCCCGTCACCTCCCGGAGGACCAACGCACAAGGTAAGTTGATCGTCCGTGAGGGGAGGGGGTGGGGGGGTGTTGTGTGATGTGTGCGTGCATGGGGGTGTGCGTGTGAGTGTGTAGAGGGGGTGTGTGAGTGCGTGCATGCGGGCGGGGAGTGCTGCTGTGCCTATGGGCAATGTGTGTAGTTCGGCGGGTGCGCATGTCGGCATGTATGTGTGCGGGTATGTGTCCCCGTTGTGTATGTGTGTGTGTAGGGGGTGTGTATATGTGCATGTTGGGGGTGTGTGCATGTCGGGGTGCGTGTATGTGCATGTCGGGGTGGGGGTGGGGAGGGGGTTCGTACCACCTCTGGGGGGTGGCAGGGGGGTGGAGGGTGTGGGGGGAGGACTCGGGGGGGCAGTGGAGGGTGGGGGAGACCCCTATCAGTGCCAGGGAAGGAATTCCCTGGCCCCGATAGTGCCTACTGCCATGGTTCGCATGGCGGTTCCCGAACGCCAGAAACCGTGGCGGTAAGCAGGGTCATGATACCGTTGGCGGTCTTGGGTCGACCGCCGGACCGGAGTGCGCAGACTCCAGCCCGTCGGTCATGACCGCCGTGGCTGTCGGAGTGGGGAAGTGGCGGTCGGTCGCGGCGGTGACCGCCGCGGTCAGAATGCCATTTTTAATACCGCCGGTCTGTTCGCGGTCCGACCGCCGCCTCTCCACCGACCGCCAAGGTCAGAATTAGGGCCTAAGTGTAGAAACAAGACTAGGAACATGGAAGCTGAGAGTATTGATCCTGAAAATTTATCTTGCAGATCTCCCAGTGTTAACAACATATAATACATGTGCATGCTTGTAATGGGACAAGATTGATCCAGCAGAAAGTGGGTTCCTGATGGAAGAGAGCACTAGGCAGCACAAGATTCCGGTGATGGAGGATGCAGATATAAGGAACAGTGGACCTAATGGATGGGAAGCAGTTCATCAGACACTTACCCAATTAACTAAAGAGATTAAAGAGCATTTTACAATCTAGGAGGCAAATCAAAAAGAGATTCAGGCTACCTGTTCTATCTTAAACGTAAGATAGCGAACTTAACTCAGGGAACACAGGAGTTGGAAGGTGGACTTAAGGACCTTCAAACTGTGGTGCAAGCAAATTCCTGGGAGGTGGTGCATCAGAAGTTGAGCAAGAAGGCTCTGTCTGCAAGACTGGAAAGAATGGAGAATAACTCTAGAAGGCATACATTTAGATTCCTGGGGGGTAAAGGAAGGGATGAAAGGGGCAGATATTAAAACATTTGTAATTAAATTACTGAGGAATTCCTTTCCTCAGGATTGTGTGGTGCACAATCCCGAGGCAGAAATCCAGTGAGTGCACAGAGACCGTTTTAAACAGCACCCTGGCTAGAAAAGCCCACAAAAGATCTTGGTGAATTTCCTCTCATACTCTGTGAAGGAGAAAATATTGGGGCTAGCCCTGAAAGCAGGATCATTGCACGCTCTGGGGACAACCTTTAGGATTAGATCTCACAACTCTAAAGAGACAGCTGACAGGCAGTGGGAGCAGGGATACAGATTGGTAGATTTAAAGAAATTGGGATCCATGGCACAACTTAGGTTCCTAGCCATCCTGAAAGTGAAGTGGCAGAATAAGATGCATAAGCGGACATAGATCATTTTATTGCTCAAAATAATTTTCATAGAGAGGTCTGAAACCGAAAATGATAATGCTGCAAGGATTAGATCTATGTAAAGTTAGAAAATGCACTACCTTACAAGGCCATTTTTTACTGACTTGTCTTTAAAACAAAGTATGTAAAAGTAGTTTTCATCACTTTAGAATGTTAGCTGTGTATCATTCATGGTTGCAAAAATCAGTAGGGATACTTTATTATGTAAAAACTCCAGCTTTATGTTTAGGAGCTATGAATATAGCTCTATTACATGGTACTATAGCAGCTGTTGAGAAAGTTTGTGAAGACATTCAGCTCAGTTTCTTTGGTCCTGAAGAAGAATACAGGGAAAATGAGGAGGTAGTGACTGGAGGTGAGGAGTGACAGGACACGAGATTAGCATTGAGAAAATTGCAAAAGATTTAGGCAAGTTCCATGCACTATCTTCTCAGAAACCTGAGCATGTTTGCCTTTGTTGTTGCCGCACTCACTACAAAAAACAAATTCGCAATCTAGCTACGTTTTCTAAAATTGAGCAAGATGACAGAGTTGAGTGGCAGGAACTTGGTGCATATCTATTTGTAGAAGAATGCTTTGATTTAGCTAGACAGCAAACAATATGTGAATAGTGTCATGATATATTTGAGGATAATACAATGCTAGCAAGAACAATTCCTAAACATTGGAATTGGTTCCATTTCCACAAGAACTTGAACAATTAAACATGTATGAATCACTTCTAATACAAACTATGCAACCATTTAAAGCAATAGTTTGAATGGAGCCGAAGACAGGGAAACTACCAGTAACAGAACTACCGAAAAAACTTGAAGGAAGAGTTGTCTATTTACCTTTGGATTAAAATAAAATGTTGACACTGTGGGTGTTGAGAAAGATGTAGATGAACAACTCATTATTCTAGTAAATGGAATGCCCACTACAAGTAAAATAAAACTTGGCAAGAGTTAGTAAAAAAAAGCCACAAAATATTTGGACAAAAATAATATTATTTTACAGAAATGTTAATATTATTGGAGATGTAAGTTGTATCGATGATGAAGCACTACGATCAAGTGGGCAAATAGAAAATGTGGATAAGCAGAAGTCAGAAGAAATATGTGAGCACTACTGTATCCATCCACTTCATTCAAAATAGGTTCTTGGGAATGTCAATGATCTGTTTCAAATGAAGCAATCTAGAGGCGCTCCAATGAGTTTTTAAGAAAAAGGTTTAGAGGCTTACTGCTTTCCACAGCTATTTCCCACAGGAGTAGGTGGGCAATAGGATGACCACCCTGTACAAATACCAGCATCTGAATACAGGTCAACACTACTATATTCAGAGGACCATAGTTTTTGTCAGTGTATTCCTATACATTCCATCTATTATTTGAGAGTGGCTTGTCATGACTGTTTTATGCTGTGAACCATATTCTAAAGGCAGGAGTTAATCTGCAAATTCTTCCTGCAAGGGAGTTTGTTGATAAAATACAAGGTAAGGATAAAAATATGGAGTACCACTTAAATAATTTGAAGGCATGTTAACGTCAAATTAATGAATACCGGTAATGTTGTCATGAAGGACTGACAATTTATGCTGCAGAACTTTGGTGCACTTACTTGGTTTGTGACAAGTATGCATTGGATGATTTGCTAGAATCTCTAATACAAGCAAACTCTAAATTTAGGGATAACAATATGAAGACAACAGGAGAACTTTGCTCTTTGAATCCTGCTAAGCAATGCTGGGTTTTATATTCAATAAAGTAAATCCTCCTCTTTAAGAAATTACAGATTTGTTTAGGCATAAACAATACCAGGCAAGAGGTACTCTTCACATACACATTATCTTATGCATAAAGGATGCCTCAACATTTGGAACTTATAGTGACGAGTGTGTACTGTGTTTCATAGAACTGTATGCTACATGCACCATCCCAGATGAGAATCATAACAAAACCCTAGGAAAGCTCGTTCTGTACTTCCAAATACATAGATGTGGCACCAACCCTGTTCTGCCTCTTTGTCAACGGGGTAATCGCCCATCTCAATGGAACTGAACACACTGATGCCCCAAAATTGAATGGCAGCAGGGTGCCTGCAATCATGTTTGCAGATGACACCCTGCTGCTGTCCAAAACCCCCATGGGGATACAGAGGATCCTTGATTCTCTTGTGGCTTTTTGCACAGATAGGGGGTTAGAAATCAATGCTAACAAAACCAAGTTTATGGTTATGAACCCAACCCCAAGATCACGCCCGAACCCCTTACTGGGAGCTTCACGTTTAGAGAGAGTCTCCACCTTTGAATATCTAGGTGTAACGTTGAATGAAACCATGTCCTGGGGAACTCACCAGACTAGGGTTAATCTTAAATTAGTGCAGACCACTGGCGGCATTGCTCGGTTGATGAGAAGCTCCACATATCGACCGCTGGGGCCGCTTATCAAGATATACAAGGCACAGGCTAGAGGAGCTCTGATGTACGGGGCGGAACTGTGGGGTCACACAGCTTCCTGCAGTTTGTCTATAACTGAGAACAACTTCATTAGACAGATAGTAGCACTCCCGTCCAGTACTCCGCTCCTCCCCCTGAGGATGGATCTGGGTCTGAGACCAATAGCAGATGAATTAGGTATCAGACCCATAGTCTTCTGGCGAAGGCTATGGAGCACCGAAGAACTCTCTTCTTATAGGGCGGAACTGAGGGAGTTTTTAACCCACCCTAAAGCTCTACAGATCCCGTGGATAAAATATATAAAAAAGTCCTGTATGGGATTGGGCCTCCCTGACCTGTGGTCGGATCCAGCTAACGCCGCACTAAGGATCCCACGAAGAGCTTTGGTCAGTGCTTACCACGAGCAGAAATTAGCTATGGCCCTAGACTGCAAGAATGAGGGGTCATTAACATCTGTATTCGCGCAAAGCAAGGACTCATACCGCCTGGAGAGGGTTCTGGATGCTATGTCTCCTGTGCTGGCCAGGAAGCTATTTCTCCAATGGAGATATGGCACATTGCCTCTGCGATCTTACACCTGCTCCTGGTCAACACTGCCATCTACCAAGCTATGTCCGACATGTGTGGGAGCAGAGGAAAGCGATCTGCATGTGGTCTTGTTTTGTCCAACTTACAAGGCCGCCAGGAAATATTGGCTCCTACCACTTATTAGAAACCTTGGTTTTAGGGAGTACCTCCCGGTGTATAGAATTTTAAAAACTGATGTTTCAGGTCCAATTGTGTTTGCACTAGCCAAATTCCTTACCAATGTCTGGCATATTCGTACCCGTATTTCAAAGTTGCAGGCTCCTATCTAACTTTAAGTTTTTATTTTAATTGTATGGTCTTTTATCTGATGTGTTTCCTGTTTATTTTTCCTTGATGGTTTTACATGTTTATATGTGTGTTTTTTGTGTACATCTTTTATGGCCAAATTGGCCGAAATAAAGATTAATTGATTGATTGAAATACATAGATGTGGCAAGTATTGTCTTCAAAGATACAGATGCAAAGAAAAATGTTATACAAGGTGTTGTTTTGGATTTCCCAGGCATATCATTTCCAAAGGAGTAGTAAACAGGTTTTTATCTGCAATCAGGCATGCACTGAAAAGAAAATCACCAAAAATAGAGATTTTGAGAAGATCAGAAGCCTGGCATTCTAAAATTATTGAATTCAAATCTGAACATACAGGTTGTTGCAGACAACTCTATTGCTGTTGCTAGCTATGTCACTTCACACATCACAAAATAAGAGAAAACAGAGATGAAGGAAACGTGGAGGATATTTCGCACCTGACGTACCACAACACTTCAGCTGGCTTGATTACGAGCCAGCACCAATGTTGTGGTCTGCTTCCCCCTGGTCCAGCGGTAAGCTCATAATAGGGCCAGAGGGTGGAAAACCAGAGTGACTTTTTTCCATCCTGAAGAGTTTGGCTGGCGGCCTCCGCTGTCTGCCAAACTCAAAATGAGGAAGAACAGCTGGAAAACTATAAAAAGAATTAGACCAGTGATATTTTCTACTCCTGTTTAATAGATTACCAGATTTTATGACATCATGCAACCTACCAAGGGTGATGTCTTTATATGCCTTTGTACCTACAACTATCAGTCATACTTATTAATTGTATTATAAAATAGTCATATTCATTATATTATTTAACAAGTATAGGTAAAACAGTTAGGTAAATATTTGTAGTGAGTGTGATGTATAGTAATATTAATTTGAAATAACGTGCTGTGTACGTGTGGTTTTTTTTACATTCTATATTACTGTTTCTCCCCCCCCACTGTTCAGTAATGAGTATCTATACAGACCACATTTATGGTGTAAAAGTATAGAAGCTGAGAACAGTGAAGGAAGAGAATATGAGATAATTAAATAATATGTATAATTGTTAACCAATGACCAATGATATAACTTTCTTGTGTTTTATTAACATCACCCTTTTTTTTACATATTGTGAAACATTAATAGAAAACTTTATAATATGAAACTTTAACTTCTAATTATCTTTTATCTCTTTCCACACAGATTAAAGGACACCTTTTTGCAGTAATATAGGTAATTATTACATCTTTCGTCATTCATACACTATCCATACACATACTTTGTACACATAGTTAATTATACTAAAACACCAATACACACTGATTAAAACATACCCAGGCATACACATATGCATACACTGACACACCCAGGGACACACTTATACATACACTGAGATACCCAAGCACACACAGATACATACACTGACACACCCAGGCACACACTGATGCATACAGTGAGAAACCCATGTACACACTCATCAATACACTGAGCCAACCAGGCACACAGTCATGCATGAACTAACACACCCAAGTACACATTAATTCATAGATTAACATGCCCATCCATATAGTGAGACACCCAAGCACATATGGATACATACACTAACACACCCAGGCACACACTCATGAATACACTGACACACCCATACACACTCATGCATGCACTAACACACCCAGGTGCACATTTATGCATACAGTAATAAACTCATTCACACAATTATATATCCAAGCACACAATGATGAATAAAATAAACAGACCTAGGCAGACACTGATGCATACACTAAGGTGGTCATTACGAGTCTGGTGGTCAGTTGACCGCCAAACTCATGGATGGCAGGTGGACAGCTGCCAATGCGGAGATCCAAGAGCCACATTACAACCCTGGCAGTGAGGCCACCAGGGAACTGCCAGCTCTGTCAGGAACAGAGATCCCGGCGGTCTTGAGGTAGGTGGCAGTCCTAATCTGCCAGGGCAGCGTTGCTCCGGAGAGCACACTCCCCTTCTCTGCCAGTGGTTTTATGGTGGTACCACTGCCATGAAAATACTGGTGGTAAATGGCCAGCACCATCACAATATTCACTGTCGGAGGGCTACAACATTGCTGCCAGCTTAATTATGCACTGGTCTCAAAGCTGTAGCGTGTTTCCCGCTAGGCTGGCGGGTGGCAACCGAGGTTTCCACCAGACAGTCTAGCGGGTAACTCTTAATGGGGCCGGCGGATAGGTAGCCTGTTTGACGGCAACCTCTACATCGGAAGTTTGGCAGATAGTAAAAAACGTCAGCCAAACTTGTATTGACCCCTTAGAACCTCTGGACACATACAGATACATACACCAAAACATACACTAAAACACCCAAGTACACACTGAAACATATAGTGACACACCCAGGAACAGATTAATACAAGCACTGACACTGCCAGACACAGAGTAATACATACACTAACAGACCTAGGCACACACTAATGCATACACTGACAACCAGATACACACTCACGCATTCATGAACACAACCTAGTACACACTTATGTATACACTGGCACATGAGGTACACACTCATACGTACAACATTAACACACCCAGCCACATACTGCTACTTATACTAACACACCAATGTACCCACTAGTGCATACATTTATACAGTCAGGACTAATGCATACTCTGACACACCCAAGCACACACTGATACATACACTAACATACCCAGAAACACATTAATGCATGTAATAATACACCCAAACGCACTGTAGTACCCTCTATCCGATGTACCAAAAAAAAAAACATATACCATTCTTTGAGTGAATGGAATGATTCTAACAAGAAGCTTCTTCAAATTTTTTTTTTTTTGTCATTGTATTTTGAAAAACTGGCCCTAAAATCGATGAGCACAACAAGAAACAAAGAAACAAAGAAGTCCCGTGATTCACTGTGTTAATATGATAAACATGGTTTCAAAATTGCCAAGAAAACTAGTAGCGGTGGTTGCGAATTGCAGCAAACAACTCAGTGACAGAGGACACCTTCGTAGAAAGGAGGACATGACAATTTCCACAGTAAGTTACAGTTCCTCCCAATGCTCTGCTTACAGATGGTACTGCAATAGTGGATAGTGACTGTCCTTCAGGAGCACTGAATGTTTAAGGACTTTCTCCGGCTGCCATGTTTCTCATCATCGTGGTGTACACTCTCTCATGGATGGTTCTCCGGTGCTTCTAAATGGAACTCATTCTATGGGAATACTGTTTTGCTGTTCAACAAGACAGTTGTTTGCCACAGATGTTACAAGTGAAAAACTGAGCCGTGACCTTCTTCTACCCTGCAGCTATGGTGGAGAGTTTCCACACTTCATTCTTCTTCTTGCCATGAGATGGCCCCTGCTCCTCCTCCATGGTGGGATGTTCTTGATATTCCTGGCCTGAAGAACCACTGGCCATTTTTGCAATATGAACAGCACAAAAACAACCAGTCCTACAGGAGCACTGGATCTCACTGCTTTGTGCACAGAGTTCAAACCAGACTAGCGTAGGGTATGGCTACAAAAGTAATAGGGTGTGGTCCAAATATAGCCAATGAAATGGGAAATTGTGGTTTCCTTCATGGATCTGTGATTCCCAATAGCAGGTAAAATCACATATTTAAAAGTAAAACAACTATAAGATAACACCCCTCTCACTCTCTCTCTCTCTCTCTCTCTCTCTCTCTATATATATATATATATATATTGTTGGAAAATGGGTTATTGGTAAGGGCAGGAAGGTACCTACACTTAGCAATAGGCCACTAACCTCCACTAAGGTCCAGTTAGGTCTCAGTAAATTGAGTTGCCGCGGCGGGTCGGTCCCTCTATGGAGCTTTTTTTCAAAAGTTGTCCAAACTTCTCCAAACTTCTGGGGCTTCTCCCAGATGTCCTTTTATGGTTCTTTTGAGGTCCACAGCTCACCACAAGGGTCCAGAAGTTCTGAGATGGTCCTTGGGGGGTGCGGACTACAACTCCCAGAATGCACCTGGTGCAAACTCCTTTTTGGCCACTGGACAGTGACTGCTGGTCGCTTTCTTCAGGAGTTGGTGCAGGGGACTCTGGTTAGCAATTTTTCACCTGTAGCAAACAGGGAGTCCTCCTTGAACCAGTTGAAGCCAGGCAAAGTCCTTCTTGTGGTGAAGCCCAAGTGTGCAGCTGGTGCAGTCCTTCTGAGTGCAGGTTCCAGGTGCAGGCCAGGGGTCCAGCAGGGCAGTCCTTCTTCTTCTGTTGTTCTTCCTTGTTGGATGTGGTAGGGAACTGAGGTGTGGGTGCAGGTCTGCCAGTTTTATCCTTGCTCCTGGGTGAAAAGCAGGGGGGTCCTGGTTCTCCAATCAGGTGCAGGGTCCTTCTCCCTGTGATGACCACTTCCTGGGAAGTGTGGCAAAAATCAATCCCAGGAGGCAACATTCTCCAAAAATCCATCATGGCTGAATCTGATTTTTGGAGGTTACATCTGGCTGAGCCCACCCACTGGTGTGGCTAAAAATCATAAACACACCCCTCTCCTGCCCCCTCCTAATCTAATCAAGGGGGCACCTAGTTGTCTGGGGTTGCAGGATGTGGGGGTGTTGCTGGTTGCTCCAAATGTCCTTCTCTGCCTTTGAAGACCAGTTTGGCAGCCCTCCCCCTTCCTGCCTCACCATCTGCTGAGGGGAGATTCCCTCCCACAGGCACATTCCTTTGTGTGAAGCCAGGCCACTTCACACCTCATCAAGGCAGCTTGGCTAAGCTGCTAGAGGCTGGCCAATCAGAGCACAGCAGCAAAAACAATGCAAGGCTGAAATTGGCCACTTTCCAGGTAAAGTTTAAAACTCTTTACCTGAACAAGTTATATTAAATCCAACAGCTGGAAGTTGTGGGATTTATTACAACAATTAATTTGATACCAAACTCTTGGTATGCATTATTTAAGGAGACTTTAAAAATTAAAATAAAGTCTCCCCATTCTAGCCTATGAAGGCCATTTACTACAATGAGGGAAAAACGAATTTGGCTGTTTTTATCTCACCAGGGCTTATAAAACTATTTTTATAAAGACCCTGCTTATAGGTAAATGGCACCCTGCCCTAGGGGCACATAGGGCACACCTTAGGGGTGACTTATATGTAAAAATAAGGTAGTTTAAGACTTTGGAACTACTTTTAATTCCAAAGTCGAATTTGCATATAACTTTAATTTAAAAGCAGCCAGCAAGGCAGGCCTGCCTTTAAAACGACACTGGGCACCTCAGCAGTGCAACTATGGGTGCACCACCTATGCTGTGGTCCCTAAACCTACATGCCCTACCATATACTAGGGACTTATAGGTAGGTTAACTTAGCCAATTATAATTAGCCTAATTTGCATATCCATTTTACACAGAGCACAGGCCCTGGGACTGGTTAGCAGTACCCAGGGCACCATCAGAGTCAGGAAAACACCAGCAAAAAGTGGAAAATGGGGGCAAAAAGTTAGGAGGCCTCTGCAATCAGCCCTGTTTTCTCACATATATATATCTATATAAGCAGTATAGGTAGTGCCCCGACAGGTGTACTGCGGAGGTGCCCAGTGTCATTTTAAATACAGGCCTGCATTGCACGCTATTTTTAAATTAAAGTTATATGCTAATTCGACTTTGGAATTAAAAGTACTTCCAAAGTCTTCAACTACCTTATTATTACATATACGTCACCCCTAAAGTGTGCCCTAAGTACCCATAGGGTTGGGTGCCATGTTAGTAGAAGCAGGGACCATATACAAAATTGTTTTATAAGCCCTGGTGAGGTAAAAAACACAATTTGTTTTTCCCTCACTGTAGTGAATGGCCTCCATAGGCTTAAATTGGGAGGCTATATTTTAATTAACAAAGTCCCCATTAGAGACAGATGCCTTGAGTTTGGTATCAAATGAATTGTTATCATAAATCCCACAACTTGTCATTGGTGGATTTAATATAAGTAGTTCAAATAAAGAGTTTTAAATCTCTAACTAAAAGTTACCAACGTCAGCTCTGCAGTGCTCTTCCCTGATTGGCCAGCCACTGGCAGCCTAGTCAGACTGCTTTGATCAGGTGTGAAGTGGCCTGGGATGAACACAAGGGATATGCGTGGAGAAGGAGCTCTGCCTCAGCAGGTGGTGAAACAGGATGGGGGAGAGCAGCCAAACTGGTCTTCAAAGGCAGGGGCGGATATTTGGTGCAGCTCAGGACCTCCCCCATTTCCTGCAACCCCAGACAATTAGTTGTCCTCTTGATTAGATTAGGAGAGGGCAGGAGAGGGGTGTGCAATTTTTAGCCACACCAAGTGGGTGGACTCAGCCAGATCTAACCTCCAAAAATCAGTTTCAGCCATGTTGGGTTTTTGAAGAATGTTGCTCCCTGGGATGAATTTGTGCCACACTTCCCAGGAAGTGTCATCAAAGGAGGAAGGAACCTGCCAGTGACTGGACAGTCAGGCCCCTTTGCTTTCCACCCCAGGAGCAAGGATAAATATGGCAGAGCTGCACCCACGCCTCAGATCCCTATAAGCAACAAGACAAAGAAGAAGAAGGACTGCCCTGCAGGACCCATGACCTGCACCTGGGCACTGAACTCTGAAGGACTGCACCGGCTGCACACTTGGGCTTTATCTCTAAAAGGACTTTGCCTGTCTTCTATTGCTTCAAGGAGGGACTCCCTCCTTGCTGCAGGTACAAAGGAGCTGCCCAGAGTCCCCTGCATCAAGTCCTGCAAGCAGAGCCCAGCTGACCAGTGTCCATTGGCCATTTGAGTATTCAGGTGCATTCTGGAAATTGTAGTCCCAGCTCCCAAGGAGCAACCCAGAGCTTCTGGAACCATGCATCAAGCAGTGGACACTCCATGGACCAAAAAAAGACCTCCGGATGAAGATTCAAAAGTTTGGAGATGTTTGAAGCAACTCGATAAGTTGAAGAGGTGCACTGTGGGAGTTGTAGTCCTAGACCCCAAGAAGCAAACCAGAACATCTGAAATCTTGGCTGGGGCTGTGCACCACTTTCTTGAATCAAGAAACACCTCTGAAAGTAAGTGTAACAGTGTTACCTTGTGGGTGGCATGAACTCTAGACTTTGTCCCTGTCTATTGTGACCTTTTTTAACCCTTTGAGTGCTAGTTGCTTCTATGCGCTAGAAAACATTAATTCTTTATTCATATCTCCAGTTCCCCTTATCTTATTTTAATTCTTTTTGGTGTCATTTTAAAGATAAAAATATAATCATGTTTTTATAAATTGGTATTGGGTTTTTATTGTGTTTTACTTATTTACTGTTTTATGATTTTTAAATGCTTTACACACTTGTCTCCTAAGTTAAGCCTTGTCGCACATTGCCAAGCTATCAAAGGTTGAGCTGGGTTTAATTTATTGAGACCTACCTGGACCTAACTGGAGGTCAGTGACCTATTACTAAGTGTAGGTACTTACTTGCCCTTACCAATAATCCACTTTCCAACAATATATATGTGGCCTGATATCAATATGGAAAATAGAGGCCCGTATACACTGAAAATAGATTTATAAAAAAATTGTGGGATCTGCCGATCAGAATCTACATACCCATTTTAGTTACAAGAAAAAACATGGAGTGCAGCTATCCACGTTTTGTGACACTGCAGAGGATCTGCCGATTATAAACATTTTTGTAAAAAAGGTAATAGAATAAATATATTTACATTTAGACTATCAATACTTTCTTTTATCAAACATATTTTCTCTTCAATTTTCAATGTTTACCCTCATTCTGACGGCATCATTGTTAGTTCTTCTCTCTACTTACTATATTATCTCTTTGATTATCCCTTTTTTTACTGGTTCCTCTGACCTTATTTTCTATTTTAAGTACCTTCACATTGCTTTCCCCTTTCTTTTTTGCCACAATTTAAAATTAGCTACTACTTTTTTTGCTTGTAATTTGAAATACAAATAATGTAGGAGGGTGGCCACAGGGCCTGGCCATAGGCCAGGACATGTGGACGACCTCCTTCTTCATTTAAAAAGTCTTAGAAGTTCACTGAAATAAAACAAAGTTTATAGGGATGTTTTAGTTAGGAAATAAAATTTAAAAAACTTTGAAATTCGTGAAAAAAAAAAAAAAAGTTTACAGGGACATTATAGCTAGATTCAGAATTTACTTGCACCACAGAACTTCAGCAGTTATAGCTACCAGCCCTAACTGTAACTTATCCCCCTGCATATTACATCATTCATGACATGGTCAGTGAGATCACTGATGACATCACTGATGACATCTCAAATGACATCACTGACATCACTGAGGTGGCAGTCCCTGGGTCATCAAGAATGCCACTGGGACTTGGCCCATGCAGAGGCTTAAAAAAGATTAAGTACAGGAGCCTGTGTTTCTTTAAAAAAAAAAAAAAAAAAAGCATATGGTTGACCTGCAAATCTGCCCTGACTCCCGCCATAAATAATTAAAAATGCTTTTTAGTCCTGGGGGAGACACGTTGTGAATGTGCAGCAACATTTGAAAAAAAAAAGGGTTTTTTTTGCCCTGGTGGGGTCCCCACCATCAGAGCTAAGGGGTTAGGATGTTTCTACCCTGGCCTCTTTTTTTTGTTTTTCACATTATTGTCTGGGACTCGGCTGAAGCCGACTTCCAATATAGCTGCCAACACTTGCTTGTTAAATGTTGACATCTATCCAGATCTCACAAGATCGGGAGGGGTAGCACATTCTCCACACCCTTATATGTACCAACTTGAATTTGCTTTACTTTCACAAAAACTACTGAACAGATTTACACCAAATAACAAAAAGGGCTCCTTCTGGACATAGATGTACCTTTCTGTAAGATTTGATGTAATTCTTTCCAGTAGTTTTGGCGCTATCACTGTTAAATTTTTCCTTTGGGAATTGACATTGGAAACACTCTAAATTTCCCCCCACTTTATATCAGCCCCCGCATGATGGATCACCCAGAAACTTTCCAGAAAAGCAGCCCCTATGACTGTCAAATGTTTTGGAAGATTCATCAAGCAGCGCCAAATATATAGGCAGGTAAAAAACAGCCTTTTCCATAGAAACTAAAACTACCTAATGGAGACTGCCAGTATGTAAAATATATATATATATATAGATATATATATATATATATATATATATATATATATATATATACATATATATATATACATATATAAATATAAACATAGATATATAGGGTAACAGGGACGTTATAGTCAGATTTCAATCATACAAAACCATTGAAGTTCTGCAGTTATAGTTACCTGAGCCACTCACACAACCACTCACTCACCCATTCAGTCACTCACACAGCCTTTCACTGAGAGAATCACTTGCAATAATGAGTATGTTGTGTATATCCTTGAATGCAAGTGTCATATGTAATATGTGGGGTGCACCATCCAGAAGGTCAAAGTACAAGTTTGCAGCACCTCAGAGCCATTAAAAATCAGGAGGGGAAATATCTAGTGGCTAAGCACTTTTGGGAAGTACCTCAGGGAGACCCCAGTGGTTTGAGTTTTTATTGTATTACACACACACCAGGGCACATCCACAAAGAGGTGATCATGAACTTGAACTGCAGAGGTACGATTTGAAGATAATCATCTTGCTGTGAACAGAAAAAACCTTGGGGTCATGACCTTGATGTTGAGCTGCATATGGATATCTGAATGTGCCCCATGGGCTTTTGCTGGCTCCCTATTGAGAAGTATTTAGGTTCCGAAATGACTGAATATTATGGGCTGATGGGATAGTTTGGTGATGTATGAATATACTCATCTGGGTATTTAGTCTGACCCCAGAAGGCCCCTTGAAAGAAGATGTACATTGATATCATGCATATTGGTTTCATGTGGATTGATGCATAGTTTTATTGTTGTTCTTACTGTTTTTATATTTGATTGATTTTTGGCAATGCATTTCATATAACCATAAAGGGAGCCATCTGGTATTCCTAGTAGTTGATACATCTGCAAATCTGTTTTTGGGCCATTAACAGTGGTGGTTTTAGATACCTCTGTATTATATTAGGGTTGCCAATTTGTGATGTACCATTTTTATTGTGTTCCACAGTTTGCCTGGCAAGGTGATGTCCCATTAATTTAGAAGTAATATCACAAATGGGTTAGGAGGCACATCTCCTTGGGATTAGATTTCTGTTAATACCATAACCTGGAATACAAAAAGGCAGACGGTCTAGCCCACCATGTATGCGTTTCACAACCCCAAGTTGGGGAAGTGAATGAGAGTTGGTTACCATGATGGAGTACAGATTCATATTTCAACACCTTAGAGCCCTGGAGTTGCGCACATTATGGAGTAAGATGCTGTGCTCAGATACATGTTTGTGTTTTTGACTCCGGGTTTGGGGCCATTCGCTATAACATGCCATTATTAAAAGAAACCACTGCTATTTCTGGTAATATGGTGTGATGATGTGAATAGGGGTACCCATAGAACAGCCTGAACAACATGCATTGAACATCTGGGAGCACAAGTTGACACCTTGAGTTATTTGCACCTTGTTCCCCATCTCATGAAATGTTGCAATATGATACTGTGTTATATGTTTTTATGATTGCAGCTGATATATGATGCAGTGAAATGTTGCTGTTTTTTACAGAGATATCATCATTTCGAGTGTGTGCTTTTCAGGGACTATACATACTCTATCCTTTTAGATGTAGTGGTGATTGCCTTACTAGGGGTTACAAATGGCATGTTTACATTTAGAAAGATCAGTGATATGTTAGGTGGTTAAATTCCAGTAGAGTCCTGCACACTGAGCACCTTATACCTTTAGTACCAATTGTCAGTTAGCGGCTGATTGATGTTTACATCTGCAATATTTGCATATAGTCAATTACATATCACCCCTGGGAACATGATTCAGAATGAAATTCCAATTCAATTAGTTGAGTTTCCCATCTGCAATGTATGTAATGCATATGAAAATCTTGATGTTAACCATATGCCTATGATAGTCAGAATGAAATATTGGCACTGGAATCACTACAAATATTGAGGCCCAGATTTAGGAAAAGTTAGCTACACCTTTGCACCATTTTTTTGCAAGTGGGTGGGATATCCCAACCATCCCTTTCCGCCTTCCTTCTTATAGTCCTGCATGCCATCATCCACCTCACACCCCACCACATCCGTTTCCCTAAACATTGGAATTGGTTCCATTTCCACAAGAACTTGAACAATTAAACATGTATGAATCACTTCTAATACAAACTGTGCAACCATTTAAAGCAATAGTTTGAATGGAGCCGAAGACAGGGAAACTACCAGTAACAGAACTTCCGAAAAAACTTGAAGGAACAGTTGTCTATTTACCTTTGGATTAAAATAAAATGTTGACACTGTGGGTGTTGAGAAAGATGTAGATGAACAACTCATTATTCTAGTAAATGGAATGCCCACTAAAAGTAAAATAAAACTTGGCAAGAGTTAGTAAAAAAAAGCCACAAAATATTTGTACAAAAATAATATTATTTTACAGAAATGTTAATATTATTGGAGATGTAAGTTGTATCGATGATGAAGCACTACGATCAAGTGGGCAAATAGAAAATGTGGATAAGCAGAAGTCAGAAGAAATATGTGAGCACTACTGTATCCATCCACTTCATTCAAAATAGGTTCTTGGGAATGTCAATGATCTGTTTCAAATGAAGCAATCTAGAGGCGCTCCAATGAGTTTTTAAGAAAAAGGTTTAGAGGCTTACTGCTTTCCACAGCTATTTCCCACAGGAGTAGGTGGGCAATAGGATGACCACCCTGTACAAATACCAGCATCTGAATACAGGTCAACACTACTATATTCAGAGGACCCTAGTTTTTGTCAGTGTATTCCTATACATTCCATCTATTATTTGAGAGTGGCTTGTCATGACTGTTTTATGCTGTGAACCATATTCTAAAGGCAGGAGTTAATCTGCAAATTCTTCCTGCAAGGGAGTTTGTTGATAAAATACAAGGTAAGGATAAAAATATGGAGTACCACTTAAATAATTTGAAGGCATGTTAACGTCAAATTAATGAATACTGGTAATGTTGTCATGAAGGACTGACAATTTATGCTGCAGAACTTTGGTGCACTTACTTGGTTTGTGACAAGTATGCATTGGATGATTTGCTAGAATCTCTAATAGAAGCAAACTCTAAATTTAGGGATAACAATATGAAGACAACAGGAGAACTTTGCTCTTTGAATCCTGCTAAGCAATGCTGGGTTTTATATTCAATAAAGTAAATCCTCCTCTTTAAGAAATTACAGATTTGTTTAGGCATAAACAATACCAGGCAAGAGGTACTCTTCACATACACATTATCTTATGCATAAAGGATGCCTCAACATTTGGAACTTATAGTGACGAGTGTGTACTGTGTTTCATAGAACTGTATGCTACATGCACCATCCCAGATGAGAATCATAACAAAACCCTAGGAAAGCTCGTTCTGTACTTCCAAATACATAGATGTGGCAAGTATTGTCTTCAAAGATACAGATGCAAAGAAAAATGTTATACAAGGTGTTGTTTTGGATTTCCCAGGCATGTCATTTCCAAAGGAGTAGTAAACAGGTTTTTATCTGCAATCAGGCATGCACTGAAAAGAAAATCACCAAAAATAGAGATTTTGAGAAGATCAGAAGCCTGGCATTCTAAAATTATTGAATTCAAATCTGAACATACAGGTTGTTGCAGACAACTCTATTGCTGTTGCTAGCTATGTCACTTCACACATCACAAAATCAGAGAAAACAGAGATGAAGGAAACGTAGAGGATATTTCGCACCTGACGTACCACAACACTTCAGCTGGCTTGATTACGAGCCAGCACCAATGTTGTGGTCTGCTTCCCCCTGGTCCAGCGGTAAGCTCATAATAGGGCCAGAGGGTGGAAAACCAGAGTGACTTTTTTCCATCCTGAAGAGTTTGGCTGGCGGCCTCCGCTGTCTGCCAAACTCAAAATGAGGAAGAACAGCTGGAAAACTATAAAAAGAATTAGACCAGTGATATTTTCTACTCCTGTTTAATAGATTACCAGATTTTATGACATCATGCAACCTACCAAGGGTGATGTCTTTATATGCCTTTGTACCTACAACTATCAGTCATACTTATTAATTGTATTATAAAATAGTCATATTCATTATATTATTTAACAAGTATAGGTAAAACAGTTAGGTAAATATTTGTAGTGAGTGTGATGTATAGTAATATTAATTTGAAATAACGTGCTGTGTACGTGTGTTTTTTTTTACATTCTATATTACTGTTTCTCCCCCCGCACTGTTCAGTAATGAGTATCTATACAGACCACATTTATGGTGTAAAAGTATAGAAGCTGAGAACAGTGAAGGAAGAGAATATGAGATAATTAAATAATATGTATAATTGTTAACCAATGACCAATGATATAACTTTCTTGTGTTTTATTAACATCACCCTTTTTTTTACATATTGTGAAACATTAATAGAAAACTTTATAATATGAAACTTTAACTTCTAATTATCTTTTATCTCTTTCCACACAGATTAAAGGACACCTTTTTGCAGTAATATAAGAATTATTACATCTTTCGTCATTCATACACTATCCATACACATACTTTGTACACATAGTTAATTATACTAAAACACCAATACACACTGATTAAAACATACCCAGGCATACACATATGCATACACTGACACACCCAGGGACACACTTATACATACACTGAGATACCCAAGCACACACAGATACATACACTGACACACCCAGGCACACACTGATGCATACAGTGAGAAACCCATGTACACACTCATCAATACACTGAGCCAACCAGGCACACAGTCATGCATGAACTAACACACCCAAGTACACATTAATTCATAGATTAACATGCCCATCCATATAGTGAGACACCCAAGCACATATGGATACATACACTAACACACCCAGGCACACACTCATGAATACACTGACACACCCATACACACTCATGCATGCACTAACACACCCAGGTGCACATTTATGCATACAGTAATAAACTCATTCACACAATTATATATCCAAGCACACAATGATTAATAAAATAAACAGACCTAGGCAGACACTTATGCATACACTAAGGTGGTCATTACGAGTCTGGTGGTCAGTTGACCGCCAAACTCATGGATGGCAGGTGGACAGCTGCCAATGCGGAGATCCAAGAGCCACATTACAACCCTGGCAGTGAGGCCACCAGGGAACTGCCAGCTCTGTCAGGAACAGAGATCCCGGCGGTCTTGAGGTAGGTGGCACTCCTAATCTGCCAGGGCCGCGTTGCTCCGGAGAGCACACTCCCCTTCTCTGCCAGTGGTTTTATGGTGGTACCACTGCCATGAAAATACTGGTGGTAAACGGCTAGCACCATCACAATATTCACTGTCGGAGGGCTACAACATTGCTGCCAGCTTAATTATGCACTGGTCTCAAAGCTGTAGCCTGTTTCCCGCTAGGCTGGCGGGTGGCAACCGAGGTTTCCACCAGACAGTCTAGCGGGTAACTCTTAATGGGGCCGGCGGATAGGTAGCCTGTTTGACGGCAACCTCTACATCGGAAGTTTGGCAGATAGTAAAACACGTCAGCCAAACTTGTAATGACCCCTTAGAACCTCTGGACACATACAGATACATACACCAAAACATACACTAAAACACCCAAGTACACACTGAAACATACAGTGACACACCCAGGAACAGATTAATACAAGCACTGACACTGCCAGACACAGAGCAATACATACACTAACAGACCTAGGCACACACTAATGCATACACTGACAACCAGATACACACTCACGCATTCATGAACACAACCTAGTACACACTTATGTATACACTGGCACATGAGGTACACACTCATACGTACAACACTAACACACCCAGCCACATACTGCTACTTATACTAACACACCAATGTACCCACTAGTGCATACATTTATACAGTCAGGACTAATGCATACTCTGACACACCCAAGCACACACTGATACATACACTAACATACCCAGAAACACATTAATGCATGTAATAATACACCCAAACGCACTGTAGTACCCTCTATCCGATGTACCAAAAAAAAAAACATATACCATTCTTTGAGTGAATGGAATGATTCTAACAAGAAGCTTCTTCAATTTTTTTTTATTTTTTGTCATTGTATTTTGAAACACTGGCCCTAAAATTGATGAGCACAACAAGAAACAAAGAAACAAAGAAGTCCTGTGATTCACTGTGTTAATATGATAAACATGGTTTCAAAATTGCCAAGAAAACTAGTAGCGGTGGTTGCGAATTGCAGCAAACAACTCAGTGACAGAGGACACCTTCGTAGAAAGGAGGACATGACAATTTCCACAGTAAGTTACAGTTCCTCCCAATGCTCTGCTTACAGATGGTACTGCAATAGTGGATAGTGACTGTCCTTCAGGAGCACTGAATGTTTAAGGACTTTCTCCGGCTGCCATGTTTCTCATCATCGTGGTGTACACTCTCTCATGGATGGTTCTCCGGTGCTTCTAAATGGAACTCATTCTATGGGAATACTGTTTTGCTGTTCAACAAGACAATTGTTTGCCACAGATGTTACAAGTGAAAAACTAAGCCGTGACCTTCTTCTACCCTGCAGCTATGGTGGAGAGTTTCCACACTTCATTCTTCTTCTTGCCATGAGATGGCCCCTGCTCCTCCTCCATGGTGGGATGTTCTTGATATTCCTGGCCTGAAGAACCACTGGCCATTTTTGCAATATGAACAGCACAAAAACAACCAGTCCTACAGGAGCACTGGATCTCACTGCTTTGTGCACAGAGTTCAAACCAGACTAGCGTAGGGTATGGCTACAAAAGTAATAGGGTGTGGTCCAAATATAGCCAATGAAATGGGAAATTGTGGTTTCCTTCATGGATCTGTGATTCCCAATAGCAGGTAAAATCACATATTTAAAAGTAAAACAACTATAAGATAACACCCCTATCTCTCTCTCTCTCTCTCTCTCTCTCTCTCTCTCTATATATATATATATATATATATATATATATATATATATTGTTGGAAAATGGGTTATTGGTAAGGGCAGGAAGGTACCTACACTTAGCAATAGGCCACTAACCTCCACTAAGGTCCAGTTAGGTCTCAGTAAATTGAGTTGCCGCGGCAGGTCGGTCCCTCTATGGAGCTTTTTTTCAAAAGTTGTCCAAACTTCTCCAAACTTCTGGGGCTTCTCCCAGATGTCCTTTTATGGTTCTTTTGAGGTCCACAGCTCACCCCAAGGGTCCAGAAGTTCTGAGATGGTCCTTGGGGGGTGCGGACTACAACTCCCAGAATGCACCTGGTGCAAACTCCTTTTTGGCCACTGGACAGTGGTCAGCTGGTCGCTTTCTTCAGGAGTTGGTGCAGGGGACTCTGGTTAGCAATTTTTCACCTGTAGCAAACAGGGCGTCCTCCTTGAACCAGTTGAAGCCAGGCAAAGTCCTTCTTGTGGTGAAGCCCAAGTGTGCAGCTGGTGCAGTCCTTCTGAGTGCAGGTTCCAGGTGCAGGCCAGGGGTCCAGCAGGGCAGTCCTTCTTCTTCTGTTGTTCTTCCTTGTTGGATGTGGTAGGGAACTGAGGTGTGGGTGCAGGTCTGCCAGTTTTATCCTTGCTCCTGGGTGAAAAGCAGGGGGGTCCTGGTTCTCCAATCAGGTGCAGGGTCCTTCTCCCTGTGATGACCACTTCCTGGGAAGTGTGGCAGAAATCAATCCCAGGAGGCAACATTCTCCAAAAATCCATCATGGCTGAATCTGATTTTTGGAGGTTACATCTGGCTGAGCCCACCCACTGGTGTGGCTAAAAATCATAAACACACCCCTCTCCTGCCCCCTCCTAATCTAATCAAGGGGGCACCTAGTTGTCTGGGGTTGCAGGATGTGGGGGTGTTGCTGGTTGCTCCAAATGTCCTTCTCTGCCTTTGAAGACCAGTTTGGCAGCCCTCCCCCTTCCTGCCTCACCATCTGCTGAGGGGAGATTCCCTCCCACAGGCACATTCCTTTGTGTGAAGCCAGTCCACTTCACACCTCATCAAGGCAGCTTGGCTAAGCTGCTAGAGGCTGGCCAATCAGAGCACAGCAGCAAAAACAATGCAAGGCTGAAATTGGCCACTTTTCAGGTAAAGTTTAAAACTCTTTACCTGAACAAGTTATATTAAATACAACAGCTGGAAGTTGGGGGATTTATTACAACAATTAATTTGATACCAAACTCTTGGTATGCATTATTTAAGGAGACTTTAAAAATTAAAATAAAGTCTCCCCATTCTAGCCTATGAAGGCCATTTACTACAATGAGGGAAAAACGAATTTGGCTGTTTTTACCTCACCAGGGCTTATAAAACTATTTTTATAAAGACCCTGCTTATAGGTAAATGGCACCCTGCCCTAGGGGCACATAGGGCACACCTTAGGGGTGACTTATATGTAAAAATAAGGTAGTTTAAGACTTTGGAACTACATTTAATTCCAAAGTCGAATTTGCATATAACTTTAATTTAAAAGCAGCCAGCAAGGCAGGCCTGCCTTTAAAACGACACTGGGCACCTCAGCAGTGCAACTATGGGTGCACCACCTATGCTGTGGTCCCTAACCCTACATGCCCTACCATATACTAGGGACTTATAGGTAGGTTAACTTAGCCAATTATAATTAGCCTAATTTGCATATCCATTTTACACAGAGCACAGGCCATGGGACTGGTTAGCAGTACCCAGGGCACCATCAAAGTCAGGAAAACACCAGCAAAACGTGGAAAATGGGGGCAAAAAGTTAGGAGGCCTCTGCAATCAGCCCTGTTTTCTCACATATATATATCTATATAAGCAGAATAGGTAGTGCCCCGACAGATGCTCTGTGGAGGTGCCCAGTGTCATTTTAAATACAGGCCTGCATTCCACGCTATTTTTAAATTAAAGTTATATGCTAATTCGACTTTGGAATTAAAAGTACTTCCAAAGTCTTCAACTACCTTATTTTTACATATACGTCACCCCTAAAGTGTGCCCTAAGTACCCATAGGGTTGGGTGCCATGTTACTATATGCAGGGGCCATATACAAAATTGTTTTATAAGCCCTGGTGAGGTAAAAAACACAATTTTTTTTCCCCTCACTGTAGTGAATGGCCTCCATAGGCTTAAATTGGAAGGCCATATTTTAATTAACAAAGTCCCCATTAGAGACAGATGCCTTGAGTTTGGTATCAAATGAATTGTTATCATAAATCCCACAACTTGTCATTGCTGGATTTAATATAAGTAGTTCAAATAAAGAGTTTTAAATCTCTAACTAAAAGTTACCAACGTCAGCTCTGCAGTGCTCTTCCCTGATTGGCCAGCCACTGGCAGCCTAGTCAGACTGCTTTGATCAGGTGTGAAGTGGCCTGGGATGAACACAAGGGATATGCGTGGAGAAGGAGCTCTGCCTCAGCAGGTGGTGAAACAGGATGGGGGAGAGCAGCCAAACTGGTCTTCAAAGGCAGGGGCGGATATTTGGTGCAGCTCAGGACCTCCCCCATTTCCTGCAACCGCAGACAATTAGGTGTCCTCTTGATTAGATTAGGAGAGGTCAGGAGAGGGGTGTGCAATTTTTAGCCACACCAAGTGGGTGGACTCAGCCAGATCTAACCTCCAAAAATCAGTTTCAGCCATGTTGGATTTTTGAAGAATGTTGCTCCCTGGGATGGATTTGTGCCACACTTCCCAGGAAGTGTCATCAAAGGAGGAAGGAACCTGCCAGTGACTGGACAGTCAGGCCCCTTTGCTTTCCACCCCAGGAGCAAGGATAAATATGGCAGAGCTGCACCCACGCCTCAGATCCCTACAAGCAACAAGACAAAGAAGAAGAAGGACTGCCCTGCAGGACCCATGACCTGCACCTGGGCACTGCACTCTGAAGGACTGCACCGGCTGCACACTTGGGCTTTATCTCTAAAAGGACTTTGCCTGTCTTCTATTGCTTCAAGGAGGGACTCCCTCCTTGCTGAAGGTACAAAGGAGCTGCCCAGAGTCCCCTGTATCAAGTCCTGCAAGCAGAGCCCAGCTGACCAGTGTCCAGTGGCCATTTGAGTATTCAGGTGCATTCTGGAAATTGTAGTCCCAGCTCCCAAGGAGCAACCCAGAGCTTCTGGAACCATGCATCAAGCAGTGGACACTCCATGGACCAAAAAAAGACCTCCGGATGAAGATTCAAAAGTTTGGAGATGTTTGAAGCAACTCGATAAGTTGAAGAGGTGCACTGTGGGAGTTGTAGTCCTAGACCCCAAGAAGCAAACCAGAACCTCTGAAACCTTGGCTGGGGCTGTGCACCACTTTCTTGAATCAAGAAACACCTCTGAAAGTAAGTGTAACAGTGTTACCTTGTGGGTGGCATGAACTCTAGACTTTGTCCCTGTCTAGTGTGACCTTTTTTAACCCTTTGAGTGCTAGTTGCTTCTATGCGCTAGAAAACATTAATTCTTTATTCATATCTCCAGTTCCCCTTATCTTATTTTAATTCTTTTTGGTGTCATTTTAAAGATAAAAATATAATCATGTTTTTATAAATTGGTATTGGGTTTTTATTGTGTTTTACTTATTTACTGTTTTATGATTTTTAAATGCTTTACACACTTGTCTCCTAAGTTAAGCCTTGTCGCACATTGCCAAGCTATCAAAGGTTGAGCTGGGTTTAATTTATTGAGACCTACCTGGACCTAAGTGGAGGTCAGTGACCTATTACTAAGTGTAGGTACTTACTTGCCCTTACCAATAATCCACTTTCCAACAATAGATATGTGGCCTGATATCAATATGGAAAATAGAGGCCCGTATACACTGAAAATAGATTTATAAAAAAATTGTTGGATCTGCCGATCAGAATCTACATACCCATTTTAGTTACAAGAAAAAACATGGAGTGCAGCTATCCACGTTTTGTGACACTGCAGAGGATCTGCCGATTATAAACATTTTTGTAAAAAAGGTAATAGAATAAATATATTTACATTTAGACTATCAATACTTTCTTTTATCAAACATATTTTCTCTTCAATTTTCAATGTTTACCCTCATTCTGACGGCATCATTGTTAGTTCTTCTCTCTACTTACTATATTATCTCTTTGATTATCCCTTTTTTTACTGGTTCCTCTGACCTTGTTTTCTATTTTAAGTACCTTCACATTGCTTTCCCCTTTCTTTTTTGCCACAATTTAAAATTAGCTACTACTTTTTTTGCTTGTAATTTGAAATACAAATAATGTAGGAGGGTGGCCACGGGGCCTGGCCATAGGCCAGGACATGTGGACGACCTCCTTCTTCATTTAAAAAGTCTTGGAAGTTCACTGAAAAAACCCAAAGTTTATAGGGATGTTTTAGTTAGGAAATAAAATGTAAAAAACTTTGAAATTCGTGAAAAAAAAAAAAAAAAGGTTTACAGGGACATTATAGCTAGATTCAGAATTTACTTGCACCACAGAACTTCAGCAGTTATAGCTACCAGCCCTAACTGTAACTTATCCCCCCGCATATTACATCATTCATGACATGGTCAGTGAGATCACTGATGACATCACTGATGACATCTCAAATGACATCACTGACATCACTGAGGTGGCAGTCCCTGGGTCATCAACAATGCCACTGGGACTTGGCCCATGCAAAGGCTTAAAAAAGATTAAGTACTAGAGCCTGTGTTTCTTTAAAAAAAAAAAACAAAAGCATATGGTTGACCTGCAAATCTGCCCTGACTCCCGCCATAAATAATTAAAAATGCTTTTTAGTCCTGGGGGAGACACGTTGTGAATGTGCAGCAACATTTGAAAAAAAAAGGTTTTTTTTTGCCCTGGTGGGGTCCCCACCATCAGAGCTAAGGGGTTAGGATGTTTCTACCCTGGCCTCTTTTTTTTGTTTTTTACATTATTGTCTGGGACTCGGCTGAAGCCGACTTCCAATATAGCTGCCAACACTTGCTTGTTAAATGTTGACATCTATCCAGATCTCACAAGATCGGGAGGGGTAGCACATTCTCCACACCCTTATATGTACCAACTTGAATTTGCTTTACTTTCACAAAAACTACTGAACAGATTTACACCAAATAACAAAAAGGGCTCCTTCTGGACCAAGATGTACCTTTCTGTAAGATTTGATGTAATTCCTTCCAGTAGTTTTGGCGCTATCACTGTTAAATTTTTCCTTTGGGAATTGACATTGGAAACACTCTAAATTTCCCCCCACTTTATATCAGCCCCCGCATGATGGATCACCCAGAAACTTTCCAGAAAAGCAGCCCCTATGACTGTCAAATGTTTTGGAAGATTCATCAAGCGGCGCCAAATATATAGGCAGGTAAAAAACAGCCTTTTCCATAGAAACTAAAACTACGTAATGGAGACTGCCAGTATGTAAAATATATATACATATATATATATATATATATATATGTATATATATATATATATATATATATATATAAATATAGACATAGATATATAGGGTAACAGGGACGTTATAGTTAGGTTCAGATTTCAATCATACAAAACCATTGAAGTTCTGCAGTTATAGTTACCTAAGCCACTCACACAACCACTCACTCACCCATTCAGTCACTCACACAGCCTTTCACTGAGAGAATCACTTTCAATAATGAGTATGTTGTGTATATCCTTGAATGCAAGTGTCATATGTAATATGTGGGGTGCACCATCCAGTAGGTCAAAGTACAAGTTTTGCAGCACCTCAGAGCCATTAAAAATCAGGAGGGGAAATATCTAGTGGCTAAGCACTTTTGGGAAGTACCTCAGGGACACCCCAGTGGTTTGAGTTTTTATTGTATTACACACACACCAGGGCACATCCACAAAGAGGTGATCATGAACTTGAACTGCAGAGGTACGATTTGAAGATAATCATCTTGCTGTGAACAGAAAAAACCTTGGGGTCATGACCTTGATGTTGAGCTGCATATGGATATCTGAATGTGCCCCATGTGCTTTTGCTGGCTCCCTATTGAGAAGTATTTAGGTTCCGAAATGACTGAATATTATGGGCTGATGGGATAGTTTGGTGATGTATGAATATACTCATCTGGGTATTTAGTCTGACCCCAGAAGGCCCCTTGAAAGAAGATGTACATTGATATCATGCATATTGGTTTCATGTGGATTGATGCATAGTTTTATTGTTGTTCTCACTGTTTTTATATTTGATTGATTTTTGGCAATGCATTTCATATAACCATAATGGGAGCCATCTGGTATTCCTAGTAGTTGATACATCTGCAAATCTGTTTTTGGGCCATTAACAGTGGTGGTTTTAGATACCTCTGTATTATATTAGGGTTGCCAATTTGTGATGTACCATTTTTATTGTGTTCCACAGTTTGCCTGGCAAGGTGATGTCCCATTAATTTAGAAGTAATATCACAAATGAGTTAGGAGGCACATCTCCTTGGGATTAGATTTCTGTTAATACCATAACCTGGAATACAAAAAGGCAGACGGTCTAGCCCACCATGTATGCATTTCACAACCCCAAGTTGGGGAAGTGAATGAGAGTTGGTTACCATGATGGAGTACAGATTCATATTTCAACACCTTAGAGCCCTGGAGTTGCGCACATTATGGAGTAAGATGCTGTGCTCAGATACATGTTTGTGTTTTTGACTCCGGGTTTGGGGCCATTCGCTATAACATGCCATTATTAAAAGAAACCACTGCTATTTCTGGTAATATGGTGTGATGATGTGAATAGGGGTACCCATAGAACAGTCTGAACAACATGCATTGAACATCTGGGAGCAAAAGTTGACACCTTGAGTTATTTACACCTTGTTCCCCATCTCATGAAATGTTGCAATATGATACTGTGTTATATGTTTTTATGATTGCAGCTGATATATGATGCAGTGAAATGTTGCTGTTTTTTACAGAGATATCATCATTTCGAGTGTGTGCTTTTAAGGGACTATACATACTCTATCCTTTTAGATGTAGTGGTGATTGCCTTACTAGGGGTTACAAATGGCATGTTTACATTTAGAAAGATCAGTGATATGTTAGGTGGTTAAATTCCAGTAGAGTCCTGCACACTGAGCACCTTATACCTTTAGTACCAATTGTCAGTTAGCGGCTGATTGATGTTTACATCTGCAATATTTGCACATAGTCAATTACATATCACCCCTGGGAACATGATTCAGAATGAAATTCCAATTCAATTAGTTGAGTTGCTCATCTGCAATGTATGTAATGCATATGAAAATCTTGATGTTAACCATGTGCCTATGATAGTCAGAATGAAATATTGGCACTGGAATCACTACAAATATTGAGGCCCAGATTTAGGAAAAGTTAGCTCCACCTTTGCACCATTTTTTTGCAAGTGGGTGGGATATCCCAACCATCCCTTTCCGCCTTCCTTCTTATAGTCCTGCATGCCATCATCCACCTCACACCCCACCACATCCGTTTCCCCAACACGCAACAAATGCAGCAGGAGACAAGCAAGGATTCCTCAATTTGTTGAGTTCCCACATGTGCTGGGTGCAATGCACTGCACCCATGTCCAACTTGTCCCTCCTGCTGCAACAGAACACCTCTTCAGGAACCGCAAACATACACACTCAATTAATTTGCTGCCCGTTGAGGACCATCGCGGAATATTCATAAACATCCTTGCAAAATATCTCAGCAGTGTTCATGATACCTACATCCTCAAACACTCAACAATCAATCAGTGATTCTTGGATGGACAATATGGCAATAACCTACTTGTAGGTAAGCCAGCATACAATTCATAACACAGATAACACGCTAAACTTGTGGGAAAAACAATCCATACACCACACTAAACACACATGGAGATGGAAACCCGGATGTTTAGACAACAACACATATGCCACATGCCTCACTACACCACATTGAATGCGCATCACCCTCATATACGCCCATTGGTACAAGTACTTAGCAACACCTGACTTACACTTCACATGATGGAGCAATGTCCCCTTGGCATACAAAATTTGGGGTCAAACCGCTACGTGTCCACATGTTTATTACAAAATACAGATCTTTCACACAGCACATGTAGCATGAAATAGCTCAGCTATGTTTATTCCATTTGCCATGTCACCATCAAACAACTCACATATTGGCACTGCCCCACATGTACAATGCTGTAGAAACCTGAGGCAGCACCAACAATTAATGCCACCCTAGTGGTGCCATTACCATCTACATATCACCAAAGCATACCTGATATTCTATTTGTGTTCACCTGTCCCTTGTGTGGTGCATAGTAGAAGACACATTGAAATACAACATCACCATCACTTATAGATCATGTGTAGGAATGGACACCTCACAGCACACCAAAAATCATACCGTTAAATCCCACATCTTCTTACCATGATTCAAGGGTGCCAACAGTAGACTCTGGCAGCTGAACTCCTGCCAAAGTACTTTTAGAGGCCAGAAACATAATATTGATGAGATGTGGGACTTTGTAGGGCTATACTGGTAAAGCAGGGCAGTGCAGAAAAGCACCTCCTGTCCTGTCCCACTGTGTCTGCAAATTCTTGAACATATCCCAATACAGCCCATACAACTGTGCAACACTGTGCATATGAACCATATGCACATATGCATGCTAGTAATAAATTGGCAACAACAACAGTTTGTGCAAGGGGGATATTTCAAGGCTAAAGGAGTGGGATTCACATGCAAAATACTCAGGGCACGACACCTGTAACATGACACTCATCACACAAAATAGGTACAGCATTTTTCTAATATCACTCTTCTGCAGGTCTAAAGTTAAGGGACTAAGGGCCAGATTTGAAAAAAGTGGCATGGCATCCAATGCAGCGCCACTTTTCTTGCACCCATTCGCGCCCCCTACCACCACCATGTATGCGCCATATCTCTAATATGGTACACCATGGCACAGAGTAGGGGCAATAGTGCAAAATATTTTAAACCATAGAAGTACTGTGTAGGATTAGTGGAAAGAAAATGGTGCTAATCCTGCACAGTACATAGGGGCCCATTGAGAGCAATGTTGTGCCCCCTTTTAACACATGCTATGTGCAGGCATTAAGAGTAGCCACTAAAAAGTATGCAGTGGACTCACTTTTATTCCACTCCACCGATTTTGAAGTCTCCCTAACGGGAGAACGCCCACTTGCATACATGATGGGTGGCACAGTCATAATGTGGTGAAAAGGGTTACAAAGTGCTGCAATGCATGCATTGCGCCACATTGTAAAAATGTCACAGCAATTCTGGCATCACCCTACGCCCACTTAAATTTGGGCCTCAGGTTCAAATAGAAACAACACCACACATATTCTGCATGGATGAACTGTCAGACCAGAAATCAATTAACAATCACCAGGTCTCTGTGGCACAACCCATGATTTGAAAGTGTACCACCACATATCAATACAGCTATCCATTCAAACAGAAACATACACAATACTAGATGCAAGTCTGAAGCACCACTCCTCTGATAGCAAATATGTGCCATGGCACATAGCAAATAACACACATGAATGTCTGATATATTTTCTCACATTTCTTTACAATGGACCAGGTTTACAGCATCCAGCCATGGGTCGTGAACCAATATGGCAATCCAACATCTGATGCTGAGCAGGCTTACAATGAAGGTCACAAAAAGAAAAACAGGAATGTGGTGGAGCAGACATTTGGCTTATTTAAATCCAGGTTCAGGTTCCTAGCTCTTAAAGGAGGAAACTTGTTATATGCATCACCCCTTGTGTGCAAATTATACTTCTGTGTGCTATTTTCCACAACATCTGTGCACACACAAATGCCCCCTGGGACGAACAGGTAGATGTCCCCAGTAAGGAGGATGAGGATAATGATGCACAACAGGAGGTTGGGGAACAAACAAGCTCTGTTGCTGGAGCACGCAGAAGAGACCAAATTGTGCACAACTGTTTCTCTTAGACACTGTACTAAAAAATCATACCTTAAAATATTGCAACAAAAGAACTTTAAATCTGATTTCTCATGGCATACTCATTATCACCTTCACATACCATTTTTAACTTGCCCATAGATCAGAGAGCCTGACTAAACCATAGCAGATGTAACTGACTTTGGAACACAGTCAGGAACTAAAAACAAATTAGGAGAATGCACTACCACATGAATGTGTGGGTGAAAGATAGGCCTAGGCTGTAGCAATTACAATTTACATTGATACACACACAACACACAAGTGTGTTGGTTTGACATATGCCTATAGGAATCCTGGAAATACATTTGAAGTCTGCTATACAGATATATGGCCTAGATAAAAAAGGTGTAGAAATCACTTACAATGGTAGGTTTGTGTCTGCTAGATAACCAAGCAAAGTCTGAATGACACTATCACATGTGATAACTGAAAACATACTCCTCTGTGGCACTCACATGTTTGACTAAGAGAGAGCGACATACAAGGACCAAAAAAACACATAAATGTCTAGGTCTCCCACACTCAATTCAGTTTGAAATATGCATGAGGGATAAGCAATGTCCAACAAGTCACAGATCCTTGCCAAATCGTATGTGTGATGAAGGACACATATAGGTTGAATGTCACATCTTCTCTACTCATAGCTGTCATGAGTAATCACACATACTAAATACACTCATGGTGAATGTTACATAGGTTGTAGAATGCAGATGTGAGTGCATGCCCATGTTGATTAAATGATGCGGAAGGACAGCTGAGAGAGTCCCTTACGTCACTTTGAGATCCAATATGTTGAGGTCACTCAGGCACTACACAAGTGCTGTGGCTCGTGTTCTGTAATGTGTGAGAGTCAGTCATGTGATCTAGCAAAGCCTAGAAATGCAAGAACAAATGTTGCTTAGCCTCTAGAAAAAGCTGTATTCATCTACAAAGTTCACAAGTCTGGCTTACTATGCTGTGCATGAATGAATGGGCAATGTTGATGAAAAAGATGGGTGCTAAGGATACTAAGGGTAATCAGCAGAAATGATGCCAGCAATGTTGAACTAGAACCATACCTGACAAAATACGCCATCAAGGTGTGTCAAGAAACACACAGAATAAGGCTCACTGTACAACACACCAATGTTTCCATGTGACACAAGACACATATACACAAACAATGTGTAGGTCCATACATTTTCCAGTCACATTGCCAATGATTACAACTATGTGTTTGGCCAGCACAAAGTAGTGTGACAGAAGCAAGTGACAATTAATAGTACGTGTACACTGGGTCTTCAGATATTACCCAGTTCCACAATCTAATCTCAAAATAAGCAAACGCAGCAGACTCATAGAAAGCACACCTATCCCTATATATTCCCAGCTGGGTCTTAGGCAAGATATTGAATTGTTCTCTGTGTGCACCTCAACCAAACACCTGCTGCTAAGGTGTAAACCTTTTTATAGAAAAAGGAGAAGAACACATTAAAAAAACATAATGGTGGTGCACCACTTTTCCAAATTGTCGAATTATATATTAGAAAGTACAATCCTTTTGTAATAAAGATGTGATGAATCTTCTCTTTATTTTCATCTACTTATTCTGAATAACACATAGAATTTGTGGTAACAACAGCCAAGAGACAAGGCATTTCGTCCTTCAGCACAGGACTTCTTCAGGGCTGTAACATGACACATAGTACACCATAAGAGTACAAACAACAAAACACATATAACCACAATTTTACACAATTGAGAATTAAAAATTGTCTACACATATACAAAAACATAAATACAAACTACTACATACGATTAGATAAACAAAATAAATGTGAGCAAAACAGCAAGGGAAACTGACAAGGGGGTTTAACAAAGGATCATTAATATGGTGAACAAATAGTTTGTAATCTGTCATGACCACACAAACTTGCCAAGTCAAATCAAAGAAGTGCATGAGAAAAGCAAAGAGATATCCTCAGTGGAGACAGCAAAGCCCAAACTGGAAGAAGGTTTGCAGAGTAATCTTGCGCTTATTTCAAAGGAAGAATCAAGAAGAGAAGATCCAAGATGGCCGTTGTGAGTCCTGAAGGTTAGTTACAGTTCTAGTCTTGCAATCGGTTGGTTGCTAGGTTATGAGCTCTCCAGCTGGAAGCCTTGCACTTCAACTGAGGTCTGACAGGAATCAGCTGTGTGGAGAGAGAGCGCGCTTCAGAACAGAAACTCCTGTGAGGTAAAATTACATTTGAAGACTATATTACAGAAAACTGATAAATATTGTCAAGGTTTATTCGAAGAGTTTGATAGTAGACCGTTCCCGTGGAAGTCGGCAAGGCTACAGAGTTAATGTATGAATTAACCTTATGTTTACAAGGTTCTTGTTTAAGATATTAAAGTCAAAGAAAAAACGAACTTTAAAAGAGCAAGTATGTACAAATGTCAAGGTTATAAACAAAGGCCAAGTTTAAAGGAGAAACGAACTGTTAACAAATAAGCATTTACAAATTCAATGGTAATAAACCAAAATAGAGTTTAAAAGAGAAACAAACTTAAATAAACAAGCATTTACAACTACAAGTTATCGACAGATGTCGAAGTAAGGAAGTAGAAACTATCTGTAGTAAACAAGCATTTACAAATACAAGTTATCAACAAAAGTCGAAGTAAGAAAGGAGAAACAAACTTTAATAAACAAGCATTTACAAATACAAGTATTGACAGAAGTCACAATAAGACAGGAGAAATTAAATAACATCAGCTGATTTGAAGAACGCATTATCACCAACTACTGTATATATATATATATATAGCAACATAAAACCAATCTCTAACAAAGGTTGAGAAGTTCTTCCAGAATCAGTAATAAGCATTTTTTTAAGAAGAGCTATCATTTATAGAGAGAAGCAAGGCTACAGAGAACTCAGGGTGAGTGAAGAAATAATAGAATTAAAGAGAAGTAAGTGTTGAGAGTAGAAAGTGAAAAACTGATGCTGTATGTCCCTAGTAATTGCGACTGTGACTCTTGCAGGTGCTGTATCCAATCTTAGATGTGAAGAGGCAGACTGAGTACTGGCGTTCATCATCTCTGTGGCAGTCTCCCTACCATCCCATTCCCCTTTCCCCTTCCGGGGTACTCAGCACGAAGGATTAATATTCTATTTTTCATACCAAAGAAGGATGGGAGTCTTCGAACTTGCATTGATTATCGAGCCCTCAATCAGGTTACCATCAAGAATCGATACCCACTGCCTTTAGAGTCAGTTTTATTAGATCAAGTAAAGAATGCTAGAATCTACACCAAATTGGACCTGCGAGGAGCATATCATTTGATTCGAGTGGCTTCAGGGGATGAATGGAAAACCGCTTTTCGGACTCGATACAGATTATTTGAATATCAAGTGATGCCTTATGGGTTATGCAATGCTCCCGCTGCCTTCCAGCATTTCGTTAATTATATATTACGAGAATTCCTCGACCGGATTGCCGTGGTTTATATAGATGACATTTTAATCTTTTCCGACAATCTACAGGAGCACATTTCCCATGTTCGATCCATCCTCACAAGGTTGCAAGAAAACCATCTCTATGTAAAATTGGAGAAGTGTACATTTCATGTGGAACGAGTTGAGTTCTTAGGATTCATTTTGTCACCAGAAGGAGTTAGTATGGATCCTGCCAAGATAAAGACAGTGCAACATTGGCCTTCTCCTTGCAATGTCAAAGAGATCTAGAGTTTCTTGGGGTTCGCTAATTTTTATCGAAGATTCATATCCAATTTTTCTCAAACAGTTACACCCATTACTCGATTGTTGAAGAAAGGAGTGAAGTTTGAGTGGACAAAAGAAGTTATCACTAACTATATATATATATATATATATAGCAACATAAAACCAATCTCTAACAAAGGTTGAGAAGGTTTTCCAGAATCAGTAATAAGCATTTTTTTAAGAAGAGCTATCATTTATAGAGAGAAGCAAGGCTACAGAGAACTCAGGGTGAGTGAAGAAATAATAGAATGAAAGAGAATTAAGTGTTGAGAGTAGAAAGTGAAAAACTGATGTTGTATGTCCCTAGTAATTGCGACTGTGACTCTTGCAGGTGCTGTGTCCAATCTTAGATGTGAAGAGGCAGACAGTACTGGCGTTCATCGTCTCTGTGGCAGTCTCTCTACCATCCCATTCCCCTTTCCCCCTCCGGGGTACTCAGCACAAAGGATTAATATTCGTTGTGAGTAGCTCGAGTCGGGACTGAGGAGTTATCTTCTGCTTCTGAGGAAATCGAATTGAAGTATCCTGACATAATCTCATAAAGATGCCTAATATAATCAGCAAGTAAATGATTTCATACATATAGAAAGTGACCTATACATAGACAATTTATGTGAATCCGATAAGTGCCAAACTGGACATACATAATCCGTTTCTGACTGGTTTATTATTTGTGTATGTCCTCATGCCCTTGGAATCAGCCGTAACATATCTAATATGAAACAAAACAACCCCATACTTAACAATTTCGGGAGTACTCAAAAATATTAATACCACAAAGTCGAATCAACTAGCCCCAGTGGTAAATATCAAGTGCAATCTCAAACAATTGATCAAATTTGCACTTTCATCCTCCATATAAACTTAAAATCACAGATCAGCCAACCTAATACAATCACTAAATACAACCTCTGTTGGCTAGAGACCCAATTAAAACCGAATAGGTACCAAATTCAATCTAAAGCGACTTATTCCAGATTACCCTCTCTTACTACGTATGGTTGCAAAGTCACAAATCCACAAGCGTGTTATAATCATAAAAATCAACCCATGTCAGCATGATACCCAATCGTACAATCAGCGTAATAAACAAGTCCATAGACCGTGCAAACGGCATCCACACATATACACATCAAAAAGTAGCTTCCAGATCATTATGACCAATATATTAGCCGAATTTCACGGTTGCCCTCATTGATGAAACGACACAGTATGCGACAGGCATATCGAGTCCTCCATGGGCAGCGCGGTTTTAAATATCCTGCCGATTCCGGCATCCTCAGGTGCAGACGCTTAGTAGGCGATCCGTCCTGACCCGGAAGTGCAGCCCAATAAGGCGGAAAAAGAGGCTGCATCAGAAGTGAGTAATGAATGGGGCAGCCATCTTAGTACAGGCAGCAAATATCCCGCCGTAGGCCGGTAAAGTGTAATCCTCTTCAAATTTAACACCCAGTATTGCATCCCACAGATCCACATTTGGTTTCCATGTAAGTAAAAAACAGCATTTACTAAGAAATCAGTTCACGGGCCATCCCGACACGGAGAGTCAGTGCCTTTGGATACTAAACGTGCCATGTCGAAAAGGATAATAAATGCAGCGGCCATCTTAAAGCATACGTAAAACATGAAAATTCCAAAATAATCAAACTCTAATCATTCTTCATTATGGTCAAGCCCTGTACCACTTTCCACAGGTGCTCAAGTACTGTATGTTTGAGTACAAGGAAAAAAACAACCAGATGTTGGTCAGTTCATACAATATGCCAGATGATCAATAGAAACCACAGTGGCCATCTTTTTTAAAAGATGTTTTTTATTGAGTCAAATACGAGAACATTAACTTAACATTGCCAGGACAGAGATATGCAGTTGTGAATATATATGCATAAGGAATATTGTACTTAGAAATGCATATTAAACATGTACATGAATTAGGCATATACAGCAATATAGTATCAAAGACTCCAAGTTTGAATAAAGAAAGAAGAAAGAGAGAGGGATAGGGAGAAGAGCTATAAGGATAGAAAAGGGAATCAAGTGATAGGCATGTGGAGAGACAGGTAATAGACATTAGTTACAGCGAATGTAAGATGAAATAAGTATATATAAGAAGAAAAACAGGAAATATATTGACATTTTTTAAAAAGGAGGAGAAAAATCAATTTCCTTCGCAGTGCGTGAGAGATAGTTACTTAATGGCAACCATAGCTGATGACGTTTGAAGAAAATTCCTGTTGAATCAAGCTTGTAGCTGTCAAGTCTATGATGATAACATACAGAATTCCACCACTGTCTGAGAGTAATGTTCTCAGAAGATTTCCAGTTAGAAGTAACAATAGAGATTGCAATAGAAAGCAAAAGGTCCACCAATTTTCCAAGAGGCATTAATGAACTCCAGATATCGTGTTATGACACCCAAAAACAGTAATTCATATGACATTGGTAAGGAGATCTGAGCTATTGCTGAAATGCGAGACCATTTTGAGGACCAAAAAGTAGATAGAGATGGACATGAAAAAAACATGTGAAAGTCAGTACCCTGCTGAGTGTGGAAGCGCCAACAATTGTCATTTTGTGCAAGTTTGAGTTTGTAAAGGCGTACAGGAGTGTAGAAAAGTCTATTATAAAAAAAAATATAGGGTATGTGTGAGGCTTGCAGTGCATGCAGTGGAATGTATCTTATACCATATTCTATCCCATAAAGAAGTTGGCCAAACAACACCAAGATCTGATTCCCACAATGTCTCAATAGGTGATTTGAGTCTAGGTGAAACAGACGTTCTTAAAAGTTTATAAATTCCAGCTGCCCTAGGATAATTAGAAGTTACAATCGGGTTGGAGATGATGCAAGAGAAGAATGATTATGATGTATACGTTTATTGAGGGCCTCTTGGACTAGAGTACAAAGAATGATATACTGGGATTTCATGCGAATGGGGAGATTATAAATTGCTGAGAGAGTAGTGAAAGGGATGATAGAGTCTTTATGATATAATTGGGAAATGAGAAGAATACCTTTAGTCATACAAGCCTTCCAACACAAGGTTTTACCTTGTTTCCTAAGTGAACTATTGTGCCGAATAGGACTGTTAAAGAATTGATTAATGGGGGTAAGATGCGAAATAAAAAAAGGTTTCAGTAAGTTGACTGAATGGGAGATATTGCTGGGCAACCAGAATTTGGGGGGGTTAGACATAAATATAATGTGTTTATGGGAATAGGGAGTAATAAATGTTTCTTCCAAAGAGAACCAGAGCTTTTTAGGGGCATCATTGAGTGTAGATAAATAGGGATGTATTTGCTTAATGCCAAAAGATTTTGTGATAAGTTATAAAGTCAGGGAAATTAACTCCACCTTTTACTTTAGGAAGTTTTAATTTCGAGAGAGAGATTCAGGATTGTTTACTGTTCCACAGGAACTTGGATAGAATTTTATCAATTGAACTAAAAAATAGTTTAGGTATCCTAATAGGAAGCATCATAAGGAAGAAGTTAATGATAGGGAGAGGCATCATCTTAATGGTGTCCAAGCGGCCCCACCACGTGAGATATAACGGAGACCATTTCTGTGTGAGATCTACAAGCTTTGCAGATAAGATTTCTAAATTAGTCCTTAATGTATCCTTGAGAGTAGTGCAGTACCATACCCCCGGGCATTTAATCTTAGAAGAATTCCAAGATAATCCTGCATCAAGGAATACAGAGCCAGTGCAATGAGCATTAAGTGGTAAGACCACTGTTTTGTCTATTTTAAGTTTATAGCCAGGTACATCAGAAGATAAGTTGAGCTCATGCAGGAATGCAGTAAAAGAAGTGTCAGGGTGAGACATGAACAAAAGAATATCATTAACATATGCCATAAATTTGATGTGTGCATTATTCATTTGAAACCCTGTAAATTGTTTAGATGTTTTTAATTGGTATAGAAAAGGTTCGAGAGACAAAATAAATAGTAAAGGAGATAATGGGCATCCCTGATGAGTACCCCTTTTAAGAGGGAAAAAAGGAGATCGGATACCGTTTGTTATAACCAAGGAACATGGTGAGGAATAAAGAATGGATATAAAATGTCAGAATTAAGGGCCAGATGTAGGAAGCCTTTTGCGCCTCGCAAATAGCGAAAAATGCAGTTTGTGAGGCGCAAAAGGCTGAACGCGATGCAGAGTCACATTGTGCAAGTCGGTACCGACTCGCAAAATGTGATTCCGACTCGCAAATAGGAAGGGGTGTTCCCTTCCTATTTGCGACCGCATAGCGATGCTGAGTTGCTTTGTGACCGCGAAAGCGGTCGCAAACCAACTCGCAGCTACCATCCCCTTGAAGAGGATGGTAACCCATTCTCAAAAGGGAAGGGGTCCCCATGGGACCTCTTCCCCTTTGTGAATGCCCACAAAAATATTTTTTCAGAGCAGGCAGTGGTCCTATGGACCACTGCCTACTCTGAAAAAAACGAAACCAAATTGTTTCTGAATTTTTTCTTTTTGCAGCTCGTTTTCCTTTAAGGAAAACGGGCTGCGAAAAGAAAAAAAGAACTGCTTTATTAAAAAAGGCAGTCACGGACATGGTGGTCTGCTGTCTCCAGCAGGCCACCATCCCCGTGATTGCCTAGACTCGCTATGGGGTCGCAAACTGCGACCCACCACATGAATATTGATGAGGTGGGTTTTTGCGACCCCCATAGCGAGTCGCAGAAGGTGCCTGAGACACCTTTCTGCATCTCGGATTGCGAGTTGCAATTTGCGAGTCGTTATGACTCGCAAATTGCAAGTCGCAAACTGATACCTACCTACATCTGGCCCTTAGTACCTAGTGCATGCCATTCCAATGCTTTCGACAAGAAACCCCAGTAGACCCTATCAAAGGCCTTTTCCGCATTCAATGATAAAGCTTCTAGAGGAAAAGTTTAGATGCCTTGTTAATAATATTTTAAAAAGTACAGGAATTATCTGATACATTTTTATTAGGGATAAAACCAGATTGATGAGAATCAATAAGGTCAGGTATATATGGGAGTAAACGGAGAGCTAAAACTTTGGCATAGAGTTTACAATCAGTATTAATTAAAGATATGGGTCTATAATTTTTACAGTCAGTCGCATCCTGATCTTTTTTGGGAATAAGACAAATCATGGCCTCCATAAATGAGCCAGATGCAGAACCTGACATTATAAAATGATTAAGTAATTGAAAGAGTTTGGGGAAAAGAGACTTAGCAAACTGAATAAAGAATTCTACTGTGAAGCCATCTGGGCCTGGAGCCTTACCCTTGGGGAGAGATTGTAAAGCTGTATATAGTTCGGTAAGTTGTAGGGGTTGGTCTAAAGATAAGAGGTCAATCTGCAAAGGGTCTCTTGGTTTGAGATTAGAGAAATATTGGTTGAGAGATTCAACTGTTGGTATGTGTTCTGGAGTGTAGAGGTCCTTATAGTAAGAAGCGAAACACAATGCTATCTCTTTATCTCTAAAGTGTTTAACACCATTGTTATCTGTGATAGATTTAATAGTTGTTTTTTCTTTTCTTTGTTTCAATTATCGAGCTAGAAGAGAACCAGCTTTATTGTTACCTCCATAATATCTGGCATTTATTTTCAGGAGGGTGCTGCATGCTTAGTCAGTGCTATATTGGTTAAATTCCATTTTAGCTGAGACTAGTGCTTCAAGATGTGATTTACTAGTTTTGTGAGTATAGTATTCATGCTCTAGGGACTTTGGGGGTTATTACAACTTTGGAGGAGGTGTTAATCCGTCCCAAATGTGACGGATATACCACCAGCCGTATTACGAGTTCCATAGGATATAATGGACTCGTAATACGGCTGGTGGTATATCCGTCAGTTTACCGTCACTTTTGGGACAGATTAACACCTCCTCCAAAGTTGTAATAACCCCCTTTATATTTTCAAGGATGGAAGTCGATTTTTGTTGAGCAGACTTTTTTTTTGAGTGAGCGTAACTTACGATGAAACCCCTCGAAACTGCTTTGAATGCATCCCACAAAAAATTAAATGATCGTTGATGTGAAAGTATTCTTCTATAAACTTACTGTAGGAAGCGATAAAAGTAGCATCTGAAAGTAGAGAGTTATTAAACCCCCATGAAGATGTTTTAGAACCATTAAGAAAAAGATCAAGGTCAGTAATCACAGGTGCGTGATCTGAGATCAAAATAGCACCGATTTCAGAGCTGACCATATGTTGCAATAAACCTTTACTCAGAAAGATATAATCAAGCCTAGAATGGGAATGGTGGGTAGGAGAATAAAAAGAGTATTCCAAGAGGTCGGGATGGCACACTCTCCAGGAATCAGAGAGAGAATGCTGTAAAATAAAGTTTTTAAAAGCTTTGTGGGAGGCATGTGGAATGAAACGTGACGTGGAACGTCTGTCCAAAAATGGATCGAGAATTTGGTTGCAGTCACCACCTATTAGTAAATTGTTTGAGGACTGTTCAGAGACAATATGTGAAAGATTCTTCAAAAAATTTGGATCTGGATGTGTGGGGCCGTATATATTTAGGATAGTAAGAGAAATATTGTCAATTGTAAATGTAACAAGTACCCAGCGACCTTCTGTATCTTGATGCTGTGAAATTATGGTAGGTTTGAGAGATTAATGACTGAGTATAATTACCCCATTTTTGTTTGTGATGTAAGGGGAGTAGAAAATGTCCCCCACCCATTGTTTTTTAAGCTTAATTGCCTCAGAGTCGTTGAGGTGAGTCTCTTGCAAGAAAGCAATGTGGCATTTCAAACGAGCAAGGTGAGATAAGACACACTGATGTTTAATGGGATGTTTAAGCCCCTTAACATTCCAAGTAACAGTTCTAAGTTGCATAACAAGAAGTATTAATAAACAACTGCTGTAACAAGGAAAAAACTAGGCATATCAATTTTGTAAAAGCAAAGAAATGGGAAAGAAACAAGATAATAAAGAAAAAGAAAAGGAGGAAGATGACCTCCAGAAGTTGTATATACATGGATGTAGCAATACAGGCACTAAAGTCCACGAAAGCTAAAGAAAACCAGATAGAAAGTGAATACCCCGAAAGGTAGAGGGACAGCGGAGAACCTGAAAAGACAGGCAAGACTGGCTTCAGCACAAGAAAAGTGATCTTAGATATTAAAACATATGAAGGCGAGTTTCATGGAAGAAAAAAAAAACACTACAAACGAAAAATGTACCATTCAGGAGACAAAATAACATAATAACTACAGTAAAGGACTGTGACATGAAAAACAATAAAAATCAAAGCTTACCAGTGGAACGTGTAGGAGAACAGTTTGGATGGTGAGAAAGGGATACAGTTGGGAAAGGAACATGAGGATTGCACAAAGAACACGATCTAAAAAAAATTACAAAAAATAAAAAAAAAAATATATATATATATATATATATATATATGAAAATAAGAAGATGCAGAGAAGGAAAACCATGGATATAAATATTAAACATAACCATTACTATTAAACTGTCCAGAAAAAAAAAAGAAAGGACATTAAAGACAAATTAAATTATATCTTCAAGTAATTGCAGATGCACCTAGTTCCATTGCTTCTGTTTTGTGTTGGTTAATAAACGTTTGTAGTGCTGAAGGTTCCTCAAACGAGTAAGATTTGTCCTTGAATGTAATTTTGAAAAGGCATGGGTGAAGAAGACCATATCGAATATTCAAGGATTTGAGTTGTGGACGTGAGTCCAAAAACTGTTTGCGACGTGCAGCTGTAGCAGGAGAGAAGTCTTGTGTGAAAAACACTTTATGACCTGACCATAGCAAAGAGCCCATCTTTTTGGCTTCCAAGAGTATTTGCATCAAGTCAGTATATTGGAGAAAGAGAATAATAATTCCTCTAGGATATGCATGAGGGCCAGTTGAAGTCTGTGGACCTAAACGATGTGCTAGTTGGATAGAGAGGGGAGAGGTAGGAGGCAAGCGAAGAATTGAAGGATTTGCTTTTTGAAGGAATGCAATCATGTTAGAGCCTTCCGAACCTTCTGGAATCCCAAAAAGGTGAAGATTATTTCTACTGTTACTGTTTTCTAAGTTTTCAGTAAGCCTTTTAAGTTGAGCTATGTCTTTAGAGATCTGAGGATTGACAGTGTTACAATCTTCAAGGTTACTGACTCTCTGTTCCAGAGTACAAATTTGTTGTTCGTGTTGGGACCATTGCTCCTCAATATGTTGCGAAGAGGCATTAGTGTCCATCATAAAGGGCTTTAGTGCACGCAATTCCTCCATTACATCATCTAGAGTAAGAAGTAGGTGATTTTGAGGGAGAATCTAGGTCTTTTTTTGGGCGCTTGACGGAGGAGGTGTTAGATTTTTTTCCGCATTTTCGCCAGCAGTATGAGATGAAGAGGCGCTATCCTTTAAAAAGACTGCAGCACTATACATTGTTAAAGCTGATGGTAGAGAAGATTTAGTTATATGTGTACGCACCACTCGAAGAGGATTATTAGACTTCGAGAAAGATGATGACTGGCAACTCTGAGAATTATGTGGTCTCCCCATAAAAGCCAGCAGCAATTTGGTAATAGGAAGCCAGCAATGTGAGGTGTTGATGAAATTATATTACGATGAGAAGCTGCTGCCAGAAGTTTCGAACAACAGAGCATAGTATAATAAAATATATAAATAGAAAATCCTAAATTATTCTCTCATAACAGGCATGACAGAATACCAGAAGAGCAAAGCACTTTACTGCACATAGTCAAACAATTGGTGACTAGTTTTAAGGGAACCTTCCGAAAAGGAAAAAATCTCCACCGTCAAAGGAAAGCATTTACCATGATATGAAGAGCAATTTGAAAGAGCTCCTTGACAAGAGCTGCCAGTGAATACTGAAAGTGGAAAACCTCAGCTAAATGTGTTTGAAGAGAGAGGTCAAAAGTTCAGCTGGCTGTCAGAAGGTAATAAATATTCCATTGCAGAGGAAACTAGATTTGTAGAATCACATCCAGGGAAACAGTTAAAGTCAAATAGAAACATCTCTGTGAAAGTTTAGGTTTGTGCAGAGGCTTAAGGAATGAAATGCAAATGACACAGATAAATAATTACCTCAGGCCCTCACATGAAGTCTCTGAAATGACTTCAAAATGTCTCTGTAAGATAAAGGCATATTTATGCAGCCGCAGTGTTCCGGTGCTCAAAAATGCTGAAGAAATTAATCATTTTGATGTGAAAACATCTCCTTCTTTCCAGGAAGTGCTGAAGCCTCAGGAGCTCTAAAGAGCAGCGGCCATCTTGCATGACCTCCAGCCACACCCCCGTGGCCATCTTAAAGTGTATCAAAACAAAACTTTCTCTAAATGCACTAACCGGTCCAACAAAGGTAATTGTATGTCACTTAAGATCATTCAACAAAATAATTCTACAGTTCCATATATTCCTTTTAATATCGCCACAATCTATCAATGTCATGCCGCGGGTGCTCACGGCATCTAATTCTCGGCCAAAGGTGAGGTCAGTGGTCCATTTACTGAGCTGCTGGGCTCACAGCGGGCCGCCTGCTCAGCTGAAGCGTATTTTGCTGCCCGGGGTGAGGTTGAACGCTCCGGGGTTAGGTTTCAGGCCTCTTCGCGTTCAGCGTGCACCCTGATGTTATTCCGTAAAGGCTCCCCACAGTTTCCCTATACTTTGATACTTACCTGTGGGGCTCTTCTTCCTGTTCTTCCTTCCCTGCATGCACTGGTTTCCTTTTTCTTTTCCTTTTCCAAGATGGCGTCTTTTTTCCAGTTATTCCTATGGAACACTCCCAATTCAAGGAGGCTTTTTTCTTTTCCTGCATGCCACTTCCTGTCCATTGGTATATAAGGAGCCAGATTGGTGTTTTCCTCGTGATGCAGCACTTACTGTTTGCGGTGTTCCTCGCTCCTGCTTCCTATTCTTGTGGAGTGTTTTTGCTGCTTGTTTTTTCCAGCAGCTGTGGAGTGCCAGCTCTTGAAGTCCTGTTATCCTGACATTCTCTTTTTTAACTGTTTCTGTGAGTTCCTGCAAAAGTGTTTTTTCCCTTTTGAGTTTTTCCCATGGGACTCCTTCTGGAATTGCCCAGGTGTTTTCTTCTCAGCAGCACTGTGGCTACCAGAAGGGGATGCCCCTATCTCGGCCAGACCAGAATGTGCAAGAAAGAAAGTTGCACTCCAGTTTCAACTCACCAGGGCAGTCAGCAAAAGGCAGATCGCGGCAATCAATGACTTAACCAATCATCATATGAATAATCTCACCTATGTATGCCAAGTCATGTCAAACCATAGCAAATGATGAGGCATGCCCAACACAAACAAGCTGTTAGTCCCTAGTATATAATAGGGCAACCCTGAAAACAACCTCAAAATTAACGAAACATACTTGACCAAGGGACCACAAATATGCAGTTGTATGTCTGCAGGTGACTGTGCATTGCAGTGCTGATGACTGATCTTGAGGATGGCAGACCCCCCAATACACAGAGGAGGGTACATCAACTCTTGACATAGTTAGGGGCCTTCTGCCGGTGCACAGTGAACGGAGCTGCGGTTACCACACTCAACCTATGTCAATCAATGCAACAATGGGCCTCTGTGGGCATATAAAGTCCCACTAGAACACTGATGTCTAGGGTGCCATCACTGCCTAAGAGCAGCCCTGCCATACAGGTTATATGCTAATATGGAAATCTGGCAACTAAACAAAAGGGTGAGTCATAGAACATTCCAAGTGTATGTGCTAAACATATAGGCCCTCATTACAACCCTGGTGGTAATTACCACCAAATTATGACCATGGCAGAAACAGCTCAGGCAGACAGCCACTTTAACACACCGACCACCAGGGTGGAATCAACAGCCACCAAAGCGGTAACCGCCAACAGCCAGGCAGAAGACAGTGTTCCGCCCACCGCATAATGAGAGGCCAATCTGCCAACTTTTCCGGGGCGGTACCAATGACATCAAAGGCCTGGTGAAAACACTGCACAAAAGTCAAAGGTCTCATCTGTGGTGACTCAGGGAACAACCATGCCACCATGGAGCCCGAGCTGCATGTCTTTCCCATGCTCTTCTACGTTTTGCTTCACTACGAACACCAACAACGGCGAAGATGACCATGGTGAGTACAGCCGCCTAGCGCACAGGGGAGGGAGGGAGGAAAAAGAGAGTGACACACACACGCAACACCACCACCCCCAACACCATACACACAATCAGCTGCAGCAACAGAACATATGTACCCCGCACTCCTCAGGAATAGTGCAAGGACAACTACAGTAGAGTAAAAAGAGTGTAATCAGAAAAATCAGTAGCAATACATGCATCCAAATCGAAAAGTATATACATATTCAAAAATCAAGGGACACTGCCCAGTCCTCAATGTTCGTGGGCCACAGGGCCACATTACAAAGTCCAAGGCCCCACCTCACTCCTGCAACAACATGGAGAGAACATAGCAGGGGCATCAGGACGAAAATAGCCAGGCACCTCAGGGAAATGGGGAACGGGAGGGGACCTCAGCCGGAAGATGGTACAACGCCACTAGCACTGGAGGGGCAGCATGCCCTGTGCTCGATCCTAGGGAGTGCAATGCCACAGTCTCTCAAGTGGGTGACTTGCTCACTGGCAATAGAGGGGGCAACATGCCCTGTGCTTGATCCTGGGGAGTGCATGGCCACCGTCTCTTAGGTGGGTGACTTGCCCACTGGCTCTGGAAGGGGCATCGTGCCCAGTGATCTTCATCCTGTAGAGGATGGGGTGAGTGGATGGCATCTCCACTGGTTCTGGAGTGGGAATCATGCCCTGTGATGCAGATCTTGGGGAGTGCAAGGTCACAGTCTCTCTGCTGGGTGTCATACATACAGTAATTGCAGGGACCAGGCCACCCAATAGCCCATGGACACAGGACTACACACTGTCTGCCGCCGGTGATGGCTGTTCAGTGGTGGCAGTAATGGTGCTGCTGGCAGAGCTGGTGGTGGTGGGAGGAGGCTCCAGCCCATCTACTGCAGCCTCGGACGGCTACCCACTGGTGCTGCTGCTGGTGGTGCTGGTGGCAGTGCTGCTAGTGGAGCTGGTGGTGGTGGGGGAGTCTGCAGCCCATCTCCTGCAGCCTTGGACGGCTGCCCACTGGTGCTCCTGCTGCTGCTGGGGGTGGCAGTGGTGGTGCTGCTGGCAGAGCTGGTGGTGGTAGGGGGAGGCTTCAGCCCATCCCCTGCAGCCTCTGATGGCTGCACCACCATGGTTGGTGGTGGGGGCTCAGACTGAGTCCCAGCACCAGGCCCATTGTCCTCACTGGCTGCTGGTGCAGGCCCCTTGTCCTTCCTTCCTTCAGCACTTGGTGAAGGCTCCTTGCCCTTCTTTCCTTTAGCGCGTGAGGCTGCCTCCTTGCCCTTCTTCCTTGCAGCACTTGGGGCTGGCTCCTTCCCCTTCCTTCCTGCAGCACTTGGGGTTGCCTCCTTGCCCTTCCTTCCTGGAGCACTTGGGGTTGGTTTCTTGCCCTTCTTTCCTGCAGCACTAGTGGCTGGCTCCTTGCCCTTCCTTCCTGCAGCACTTGGGGCTGGCTCCTTGCCCTTCCTTCCTGTAGCGCTTGGGCCAGACACCCTTTCCGGCTGGCTGGCTGGAAGCCGGGATCCTTTCCCACCTTGTGTCGCTGGGGACACTATTGTGCCAGTGGATGGGGTGGCTGAGGTGCTTGCCTGGGTTTTGACCACCCTGGCCTGACGTGAAGGACCGGGGGAAGGAGGACGGAAGAGGTCAACAGTGGAGAGGAAAAGTTTCTTAGGGACATTGGGGCTGGAAGAGGGAGATGGTTTGGGAGTGGAGGAAGAGGGAGTGGTTGTAGAAGGTGTAAGTCTGCTATGTTTTGGTGCAGGTGCATGGGCTGGATGCTGTTGTGAGGTGGATGGCTGTTGTGTGTCGCGTATGTGTACTTTAAGAGGAGGGGGCACAAGACACAGTGGGAGAGGACACAGGGGATGTGTTTATGGTTGTGGGGGTGGTGACTGCCAGTGAGGGGTGGGTACTGATAGATGTGCTAGAGATGGAGGAACTGGATGAGGATGTAGTGCATGCAGGTGTGAGTGGAAACGCAACTGGAAGGGAGGTGGACGAGGAGGAGGAGGGGCCCACAGTGGAGGCAGTGGATGTTGGTATGTCTGCATCTGGATGGTGTCTGTGGGATGATGTGTGGTGCTTGTGTTTGCCATGTTCACTCTTGTGTGTTATCCTTTGTGCATACTCATCTGCCTGTGTGCTTATGATAGGTTGGGGTTGAGGGGAATGGGATTGGGTGAAGGAAGTTGGAGGGGGGTAGTGGAAACAGGGACAATGGCTGCCATCAGAGAGGAGGCCAGAGCTTGGATTGATCTCTGTTGGGCCACCAAGTCAGTGTGAATGCCTTCCAGAAATACATTGGAATGTTGCATTTGGGCTGTCAGCCCCTGGATGGCATTCACAATGGTTGACTGCCCAACAGAGATGGATCGCAGTATGTTAATAGCCTCCTCACTCAGGGCAACAAGGCTAACTGGGGCAAGGACTGAGGAGCCTGGGGCGAAGGAGATGCCCACCCTCCTGGGTGAGCGGGCATGGGAAACTCACTGAGGGGCTGCTGGGAGGGCGGTGCTTGTACGGGGGTGGTGGCTTAACCTGTAGATGGGGTGAGCACAGAGGTGTCTGCCACCACCAGGGAGCTTCTATCGGAGGAGGTATCTGTGTACAAACTGTCCCTACCAGTGTCCGCTGTTGTGCTCCCCTCGCCCTCCATCCCACTGGTGCCCTCACTGTCAGTGGATTCGGCCTCCTGGGTCCTGTGGGATGCAGCTCCCTCCATCGCCAGTGCCTCTGCTCCTCCGCCAGATGATGTTAATGCACAGAAGGACAGGGTGACACAACAAAAAGGGGGGAGAGACAAAGGATACACTTGGTCAATGGTGGCACCAAAACCACCATTAGCGTACACAACATACACACAGGGAACAGCCCTACGCATTAGGCAATGCTCTACCAGTTACAATGCTAGTCAGCAGCCCATGGATAGGGACACATACCGCCAATTGCAGCATACCTGAGACCCACAGACCTCTGCCAAGTAGTGGATGCCTACTAGCTTGGTTGGAGGACATTTACATCAGAACCCTGCCCAACATTGGACCTACTCTGCAATGTCAGTCCTGGCCTAGGGGCACCCACAGGCCCACATCCCCCACCTAGATACCACCTCACTCAGGCGTAAGTTGTAAGCAGGGCACTGTACTCACTCCCTTTTTGCTGCTGTGATGCTCCCAAGCGTCCATCCAACTCCAGATAGGGCACTGCCAGTATGCGGGCCATCGGGGGTCAGGGTTCGACGGGCACCCCTTCCTCGTTGGGAGGCCATCCCCAGCTGGGCCTCCGCTGTCTTCCGTGCCCAGCATCTCAGGTCCTCCCACTGTTTCCGACAGTGGGTGTTCCGCCTGCAGTAGACCCCCTGGTAATGGCACACCATATACCCTTCTTTTGATGGGTGCTGACCTGCAGAGAAATACACATAGGGAATGGTATTAGGCTGACGGTCCTGCCTGTTACACTTATGGCCCACCATGCCCCTTCCCATCCCCATTAGCACAGACGAGGCCCAGCATACATGCTGCACTTTGCCCAGGGCCCATCCACCAACCACCGCCTACATGAGGCCTTCACACACAGTACTCTCACCGGGTTGACCCTGTCCACGATTCTCCGCCATAGCTCCATCTTCCTAGCAATGGATATCTGCTGCCCCTGTGATCCAAATAGCTGTGACTCTACCCAGATGATTTCCTCCACCATGGCCCTTAGCTCCTCCTCAGAGAATCTGGGGTGTTGTTGTGGTGCCATGAGTGGTGTGTGAGTGGTGTGGGTGTGTAGGGTGATGTGCTGGGGTGTGTGATGTAAGGTGCGTTGGTGGTGTATAGGTGATGGTGGTATGTGGCTCTGGTTGTGTGAGTGCTCTTGCTGTCTCTGCTGGCAATTATTGGTATTCGTAAAGGTTTGTGGGTAATGTGGGTATGTGTTTTATAGTAGAGTGGGTGTGTGGGTGTGGTGTGTGTCTGTGTCAGGTGTGTGTAGTTTGAATTGTCCAATGTGGTGTTGTTTTGTTTGAGTGTGTGTATTTTGAGCGCAGTGGTATGCGCTACCAATGGTTTACCTCCATTGAATGTCTGCCGTGGTGATTCATAGGTCATAATGTGGTGGGCGTTGTTCTGTTGGCATAATGGTGTGGGTTCTGATACCGCCACTTTATCACTGACCTTTGGGCTGAGGGATTTGTGTGTGTGGCTGAATAGTGACAGATTGATGTGTGTGTGTCAGATTATGGTTAGCGGATATCTGTCATGGCGGCGGTATGTTGGCGGCAGTCAGCCTGGCGGTAAGTGGGATTTACCGCCAATGTCATAATGAGGGCCGTAACCTGTTATCCCTGCTATAACCTGTGTTGATAGGTAAACCACCATACCCATAATGCATTTTGTTGTCAATTGTTAAGCTATTCAATCCTGAGTGGCTCACATACTAGTTCTTAAATATGGTTTTCTTTCATGTGATGTAAAAATAACTCTCCACTTCTCCCAAATGTTCTCTCCGTAAATTTTTTATGTGTACAAACAAAACAGCATGTGCGGGGAAACATTCCCCTGCTAACCCTGGCCACTTTCAAATGTCATCCAAGATATTAGTTTAGGTGGGCCTCCTGTTTCTCCTCACAGTGGCCTCCCCTTCCTTCATTGCCTTTTCTTCCATTATGATGCAGCTGGCGGGCACCCCTTAAACAATCATTCAACCAGAGGTTGACGTTTTTTTGGCCACCCTGCCTATGGGGTCGGGGCTTGTGAGTGGACATCACCACTATATATCCAAAACAAAAACACTCCTGAAACGGCAGTGTAACAAGCCTACCAGACGGTTTGTAAATTCAACACTTTATATATATCTCCTACTGGCGGAGTGTTTTTGTATTGCCAATAACTTTGGTGCCATTTAACAAATCTTCAAAAAAATTTCAAAACTGTGTTTAAAGTTTTAGGGCGATCCGTCAAACGAGGGTTGAGAAAAAGTCAGAATTCAAAAAACCCTTTTTCCCCATTCTACAACAGCCTGAACCGCTGAACAGAATTACACCAAATTTGGCAGAAAGTTAGCTCTTGGTACACAAAATAAAGCTTTTTGTGATTTGGTGTAAATCAGACTAGTAGTTTTAGAGATATTAAAGGTAAGAAATATAGCTATCTGGGCACCCAGATAATTGACTGATCCTCCACAGATCACTTCACAGATTCACTAGTGAAAGTAATAATTTGATTGGCAAGCCGTAACTTGTCAGGAACGTTGCGGCTGCCATTTTCTATTATTAGTGGCAAAAACGGTGGTTGCAATGCAGATAAAGGTGTCAGGGAAAAGGTTCCCTGACCCCATTGAGGTTTATTTAACTGTCATAACAGATTCATTAATGGGTTGAAATACTTTTAAAAAATTGTTTTGTCATTTGCCAAAATTCTCAGATTCGTCTGTGTGGCCCATTGTGCCACCCCAGTGTGACTGTATGGTTTGATCCGCAAATTTCACAAAAAACACAAAAATATATATAGATATTGGTGTAAATCTGAAGTATAAATATATATAATAATATATATCTGTATATATGCATTCACACCCACTTTAACACCCAGACACACCCTCTCACACCCACTCTCACAGTTGGACAGATACTCTCACATTCAAAAGGATATGGTCACACACACTCACACCCCAGACATAACTCACACCCACTCTCACACCCAGACAGACACTCACACTCAATCTCACACTCAGGGAGACACTCTTACACCCACTCTCATACCTAGACAGACACTTTCACAGGTATTCTCACTCCCATACAGACACTCTCACACCCATGATCACACTCAGACAGACACTCTCACATCTACTCTGACATCCAGACACTCTCACAATCAGATACTCCCACACCAAGACAGACACTCTCACACATACTCTCACACACAGATAGACACTCTCACATCCTCTTTAGCATCCTGGGAGATACTTTCACCCACCCTCATACTCAGACAGCTTTCACATCCACTCTAACATCCAGACAGACACTCTCACACCCACTCTCACACTCAGGCAGACACTCTCACACCCACTCTGATATCCAGACATACACTCTCACACCCATTCACACATTCAGACAGACACTCTCACATCCTCTCTGACATACAGACAGGCACTATCACACCCACTCTGACATCCAGAAAAACGCTCACACACCCACTCTGACACTCATACCCACTCTAGCACCCAGAGAGTCTTGCAGCCATTTTGACATGTAAACAGACACTCTCACACTCAGACAGACACTCTCACACTCAGACAGACATTCTCACACCTACTCCGTGGATTCACAAGCAAAAGCAACAATCTGATTGGCTGGACACAGCTTGTCAGGGAAGTTGCGGCCACCATTTTCTTTTTTCTGGGAACGATTCATGGGGCTGAAAGAGGCCTGCAGGGGAGATAAGATTAATTAATGGGTTGAAATAGTTTCAAAGATTTGTTTTGTCAGTTGACTAAATTCACAAATTTGTCTGCGGGGCCCAGTGTGGTGTAAATTTGTGGATCAATCCATGGATTTTGTGAAATAAATAAAAAATATATAGATACTTTAACACTCACTCTCACGCCCAAACACACCCTCTCACAATCAAACACACACTCTCACAGACAATCTCACACCAAGAGAGACACTCTCACGCATACTCTAAGACCAGGACAGAGACTCTCACACCCACTCTCACACCCAGACAGACACTCTCACACCCAGACAGACACTCTGACATTGACTCTTACACCCAGACCGACACAGTCAGACAGACACTGTTACACCCACTCTCACACTCATGCACTCTCATAATCAGACAGACACTCTCACACCAAGAGAGACACTCTCACACACATACTTTTACATCCAGACACTCCCACACCCACTGTCACACTCAGACAGACACTCTCACATCTGATCTGACATCCAGGCAAACACTCTCACACCCACTCTCACAATCAGACACTCTCACAGACACTCTCACACCAAGAGATACACTCTCACACACAGTCTCACACCCAGATAGACATTCTCATCTCATCTTTAACATCCAGGGAGACACTATCACACCCACCCTCATACCCAGATAGCCACTCTCACATCCACTCTAACATCCAGACAGACACTTTCGCACCCACTCTCATATCCAGACAGACACTCTCACACCCACTCTCACATCCAGACAGACACTCCCACATCCTCTCCGACATGCAGACAGGCACTGTCACTCCCACTCTCAAATTCAGACAGACATTCTCACATCCACTCAGACATTCAGACAGACACTCACATACCCACTCTCACACTCAGACAGACATTCTCACACCCACTCTGTGGATTCACAAGCAAAAGGAACAATCTGATTGGCTGGAAGTAGCTTGTCAGGGAAGTTGTGGCCACCATTTTCTTTTAACTGGGAACAATCCCTGGGGCCGAAATGGGGGCTGCAACGGAAATAGGAGTAATTAATGGGTTGAAATAGTTTAAAATAATGTTTTTTGTAATTTGATGAAATTCAAGGATTCATCTGTGGGGCCAGCGAGGTGTAAATTTGTGGTTGAATCCATGGATTTCATGAAATAAAAAAAAATATTTACAGATACATTCACACCCACTCTAATTCCCAGACACACCCTCTCACACCCACTCTCATACCCAGATACATCCTCTCACACCCCCTCTCACAATCAGACAGACCCTCTCCCAAGAGAGACATTCTCACACATACTCTAATCCCAGGACAGACACTCTCACACCCACTCTCACACTTAGACAGACATTCTCACACCCAGACAGACACTCTGACATCCACTCTTACACCCACACTGACAGTCTCACATCCACTCTCACAATCAGACAGACATCCTCACAGACATTCTCACACCAAGAGAAACTCTCACACACTCTAAAACACTCAGACAGACACTGTCACATCCACTCTCACAACCAGACACTCACAGCCATTCTGACATTGAGTCAGACACTCTCACACCCACTCTCACACTCTCACACAAAGAGAGACATTCTGACACACGCGCTCACACCCTGACAGACACTCCCACTCCCAATGTCACGCCCAAGGAGACACTCTCACACCCACTCTTACACCCAGGGGGACACTCTCACACCCACTCACACACAGACACACTCTCTCACACACCCACTATCACAATCAGACAAAAAACTCTCACACACCCCCACAGTCAATCACTCTCACACCCACTCTCACAATCAGACAGACACTCTCACAACAAGAGAGACACTATCACAAACACTCCAGACACCCACTTTCACATCCAATCTGACATCCAGACAGACACTCTCACACCCACTCTTGCACTCATACAGACACTCTCACACACACTCTTACACTCAAGAAGACACTCTGGGGGTCATTCTGACCCTGGCGGTAATTACCGCCAGGGCCGGGGTCGGCGGTAGCACCGCCAACAGGCTGGCGGTGCTCCGCCGGGCATTCTGACCGCGGCGGTACAGCCGCGGCCAGAAGCAGAAAGCCGGCGGTGTACCGCCGACTTTCCGCTGCCCAAGCTGCGCCGCCATGGGGATTCTGACACCCCATACCGCCACCCTGTTCCTGGCGGTTTGCCCACCAGGAACAGGATGGCGGTATGGGGTGTCGTGGGGCCCCTGGGGGCCCCTGCAGTGCCCATGCCAATGGCATGGGCACTGCAGGGGCCCCCATAAGAGGGCCCCACAACTGCACCCGTCGCACCTTCCCACTCCACCGGCTCCATTCTGAGCCGGCTTCCTCGTGGGAAGGGTGTTTCCCACTGGGCTGGCGGGCGGCCTTTTGGCGGTCGCCCGCCGGCCCAGTGGGAACCCCAGAATGACCGCCGCGGTCTTTTGACCGCGGTACGGTCTTCTGGCGGTTCCCGCTTGGCGGGCGAAGCTTAGAATCACCCCCTCTAACACTCAATCCACGAATTCACAAGTGAAAGCAACAATCTGATTGGCTGGACACAACTTGTAAGGGAAGTTGGGGCCACCATTTTCTTTTATCAGTGAACAGTCCCCGGAGTTGAAATAGGGGCTGCAATGGTGATTTAGGGGACAGGCTAGAGGTTCCCTTACCCCATGAGGGTTTTTTTTTAATTGACATAAAAAGATTAGTTAATGGGTTGAAATAGTTTGAATGAATTTTTTTGTTGTTTGTCAAAATCTGCAGATTCACCTGTGGGGCCCAGCGCAGCCCCTGGTGTAAATCCACGGTTGAATCCACAGATTTCACGAACTATCAAAAAAATACATATAGATACCTGTTATGCCATTAATTGTGGTTGACCACTGACTTTATGTTTTACCACTGTGCATAGTCAATGTTCACCAGTAGCACATTACATGTTGTATTCCGTTTAGCTGCCTATTGGCTTTAGTGTGGCATTAGACATTACATTTTGTATTTAGGTTAGCCGCCTATTGGCTTTAACGTGGCATTAGACATTATGGTGGTCATTACAACCCTGGCGGACGGTGTTAAAGCGGCGGTAAGACCGCCAACAGGTCGGTGGTAAAGATTTTGCAATTATGACCGTGGTGGGAACCGCCAACAAAGACAGCCACTTTAACACTCCGACCGCCACAGTGGTACAAACAAACAGCGCGGCGGTCACCGCCAACAGACAGGCGGAAGACAATGTACCGCCCACAGTATCACAACCTACCAATCCGCCACCTTTTCCGGGGCGGATTCACCGCGGATAAAAACACGTCGGAAACAGCCATTTCAAAGGGAAAACGCTCACCTCTACACACTCCACGAGGAAGGGGGGCATCATGGAGCCGGAACTTCATATTCTTCCAGCGCTAGTCTTCCTGCTCTTCTACGAGGAGCATCAATGCCGGCGACGAAGCCCACAGTGAGTACTGCACCTACGACATGGGGGAGGGGTGAGCCAAAAACACAGGGACACACACTCAACACCCCAACCCCCACCCGACCCTCACCCACTACAACACACACACCAATGCTTATCTATACATTACAGTAACCCCCCCAACCCCTGCGGAAGAATGCAAAGACAAAAGGAAATGAGTGGAACCATTGTAATATATCAAAATACGGTAAGCAAATATATACATATATATATATACACAATAAACAAAATATACTCCACGATTAGTAGTGCAGGTATTGCACCATTCATAGTTCGTGGACCACTGGGCCCGAAATGCATGGGCGAGGCCCACACAAGATACCTGATCCAAATGGAGAGAACACTGCAGGGGCATCATATAGAAATACAACAGTCACCTCAGGGGGAAGGGAAGGGGGGGCAACTCAGCCGGATGAGTGCACCATGCCAAATTCATGAGGGGGCTACATGCCCATTGATGTATCATGGGGAGTGCAAAGCCACAGTCTCTCAAGTCTCTACAGTGGGTGGTTTGCCCACTGTACCATCCTGGGGAGTGCAAAGCCACAGTCTCTCAAGTCTCTACAGTGGGTGGCTTGCCCAATGTACCATCCTGCGGAGTGCAAAGCCCCAGTCTCTCAAGTCTCTACAGTGGGTGGCTTGCTCACTGTACCATCCTGGGAGTGCAAATCCACAGTCTCTCAAGCCTCTACAGTGGGTGGGTTGCCCACTGTTCCATACTGGCGAGTACAAAGCTACAGTCTCTCAAGTGGATGCAGGTCTCCACTGGTTCTGGAGGGGGACTGGTTCCCAGAGTGCTTCATCCTGCCAAGGACAGACGGAGTGGATGTAGGTCTCCACTGGTTCTGGAGGGGGACTGGTGCCCAGAGTGCTTCATCCTGTTAAGGACAGACGGAGTGGATGCAGGTCTCCACTGGTTCTGGAGGGGGACTGGTGCCCAGAGTTCTTCATCCTGTTAAGGACAGACGGAGTGGATGCAGGTCTCCACTGGTTCTGGAGGGGGACTGGTGCCCAGAGTGCAGCACCCCCCCCCGTGACAGTCCCAGTTGCGTCACTGCCCCTGCCGCAAATGGGCTACCAGTGCTTTCCATGGCGGTCTTTGCCCTGTTCAGCAGTCCTTGGCCTGTTCAGCGGTGCTTGAGTTGCCAGTGTCTGACCTGTTCAGCGGTGCTTTCCATGGCGGTCTTTGCCCTGTTCAGCGGTCCTTGCCATGGCGGTCTTTGCCCTGTTCAGCGGTCCATGGCCTGTTCAGCGGTGCTTGAGTTGCCAGTGTCTGACCTGTTCAGCGGTGTTTTCCATGGCGGTCTTTGCCCTGTTCAGCGGTCCATGCCAAGGCGGTCCTTAATTGCCCAGCAGGGCTGTGGCTGGTGGTCCTTCATGAGTCATCTGGGCTGTGGCTGCCGGGGCCCTCCTGGCCAGCTGGGCTGTGGCTGGCAGTGGCCTCCTGGGCATTGACTCTGGCAGTGGCCTCCTGGGCAGTGATGATGGGGCTGGAGGTGGCCTCCTGGGCTGTGACGATGGGGCTGGCTGTGGCTTCCTGGGCAGTGACTCTGGCGGTGGCCTCCTGGGCAGTGACGATGGGACTGGCGGTGGCCTCCTGGGCAGTGACGATGGGGCTGGCGGTGGCCTACTGGCCGGTGACTCTGGCAGTGGCCTCCTGGGCAGTGACTTTGGCGGTGGCCTCCTGGGCAGTGACGATGATGATGGCGGTCTTCTCCGCCGTGCTGCTCCTTCCAGACTTTGGAGATATCTTCTGCCCCTTCCCCACCTTGGGAGGAGTCACAGCTGAGTCGACACTCCCCCCCGGGACCCCTGTGTGCGGCTTGGCTGGCTGGAGTCTTCCCCCTCTCCCGCTGGGCACTGTCCCACTTCTGGTGCTTCACAGGGGGGGGACTGGCTGTGCTGTGGCTCCGTGACACACTGGCTGGCCTGGTGGCCTGTGCACTCCACATACCTGTAACAACAGGCACCGCTGGTCCCGGAGATTTTTTGGCTGAGGTGCTAGTACGGGACCTATGAGTTGGATGGGGGTGGTGGTGGGAAATAGGTTAAGGGTGGACAGGAAAAGATTTTTGGTGACACTGGGACGGGTAGCTGGAGGGGGTTGGGGAGTGGAGGAAGAGGTGGTGGTTGTAGGAGGTGTACGTTTGGTGACTTTGGGTGAAGGTGCATGCGCTGGAGGCTGTCGTGAGGTGGATGGATGTTGGGTGGGTGTGTGCCTGCGTTTGTGTATCTTCGGAGGGGGCGTCACAGACACACTGGGAGAGGACACAGGGGACGTGTAAATGGTAGTGGGGGTGGTGAATGCACGTGAGCGGGATGTGGTGGTGGGTGTGCTGGTGCGGGAAGTAGTGTCTGTAGTGGTAGTGCATGCAGGTGTGAGTGTAGACGAGACTGGGAGGGAGGAGGGAGAGGAGGAGGGGGACACAGTGGAGGCAGTGGATGATGGTGTGTCTGTATGTGTGTGATGCTTGCGTGAGTGCCTGTGGGATGTTTGCCTGAGCTTCCCTTGTGTGGTGAGGTGTGTGCAGGCTGGTCTGATGGTGTGCTTGGGATAGGCAGAAGTACAGGGGATTGGGTCTGGGTGGAGGAAGTTGGAGGAGGGAGGCTAGACACAGGGACAATGGCTGCCATCAGTGCTGAGGCCAGAGTCTGAACGGTTCGATGAAGGGCAGCCTGACCAGAATGAATGTCCAGGAATGCATTTGTGTGTTGCAACTCCCTTTCTACACCCTGGATGGCATTCAAAATGGTAGACTGCCCAACAGTGAGGGACCTGAGGAGGTCAATGGCCTCCTCACTGAGGGCAGCAGAGGTGACTGGGGCAGGGGCTGAGATGCCTGGGGTGAAGGTGAGGCCCACCCTCCTGTGTGAGCGGGCACGGGCGAAGGCTGAGGGGCTGCTGGGAGGGCAGTGCTGGTAGGGGGAAGGTCCCATCGGAGGATGAGTCCGTGTCGCTGGTTGCAGATCCTGTGACTGCCGTAGTGCTCCCCTCGCCCTCCGTCCCACTGGTGTATTCTGAGACCATAGTGTGGCCCTCCATGGCCATGTGGGATGCAGCTCCCTTGTGCTCCGGTGCCACTGTACCTCCGCCTGCTGATGCTAATGCACACAAGAACAGGGAGACCACAAAAAGGGGTGGACGACAGAAGAAAGACAGGTTGAGTGCATGGCTTACCGCTACCGTTGGTGGACAATACAGACACAGCAGCCCCCTGCACTACGTCGTGCTGTTGGGCTCTACAGATGCAATTCCTGGGAAATGGCCTACAAGGCTATGGACGACATCTGCACACATAGATGACACAGGGGCACGAATACCTGTACATGGCACTCTACAGAGGTGGGGTGCCACATGGCCTGCCTTACGGAGGGGCCTTGCCTACGGAATTCGCCCTGGCCTAGGGAAACCCACAGCCCTCCTCCCCCACGCAGACACCTTCACTGCACGCAAAGTCCGCTGAATGAGAGTGTACTCACCCCCTTGTGTCTGCTGTGATGCCCTCAAGTGCCCATCCAACTCAGGGTAGGCCACCGCCAGGATCCTGAACATCAGGGGGGTCAAGGTTCGACGGGCACCCCTCCTACGTTGGGAGGCCATCCCCAGCTGAGCATCCGCCGTCTTCTTGCTTCAGCGGCGAATGTCCTCCAATCTTTTACAGCAGTGGGTGCTCCGTCTGTGGTGGACCCCCAGGGTCCGGATGTCCTTGGCAATGGCACACCAAATATCCTTCTTCTGGTGGGCGCTGACCTACATGACATGTACAGGGGAAGAAGAGAAGTCATTACCAACTGCACCATCAAAGTGAGTGGCCCACATCCCTACCCTTGCCATGTGGCACATGCATTCACAGTCCTTCATGCATGCAGAACTCTGCCCCCTTCCTTCTTACAACCAGCCCTCTCCACACAGGCATAGCCCATACAACATGCTCCCTGTGTACTTACCTGTTGGTCTGGAGGACCGTAGAGTAGCGTGTACTGGGGGAGGACCCCGTCTACGAGCTTCTCCAACTCCTCTGCAGTGAAGGCAGGGGCCCTTTCCCCAGACGCAGAAGCCATTGTCTCTTCCAGACCGAGGTCACAGCAGCACTTGCAGTGTAGGTCCTCTCCTGTCGAAGATCAGGTATCGAGTGATTCAACAGATAGAAAATGGCGGTCACGTTCGCGGTGGTTACGTCTGCGGCAGTGCGTACCATCACCGCCGGCGTACATCGTCATTGGCTCCTGGGACCCATAGGGTCCAATGTTAACCAATGCAGCATTGCGCCGTGGTCTTCGACCGCCTACCGCGACGGTGTAAAACACCAGCGCAGTTACCTCACATCCCATTGTCCCAGTTTAGAGGTCAGGCAGCCGCCATTTCAGGGGCCCACATGGCCTGATTACCAACTGTGTCGCACAATCCTAGGCCTTGTCTCACAACACAAATACAGGCTACATTTTGTGTATGAATGGTGTTCTGTGTAGACTGTGGGTACATACCTCTGAGTTGTTTGACTTTGTGGTCACTGTTGTCCTTCATAGGCACCGTCCGCTGGGACATGTGAGGATATGGCGGCATCCTCCGGTGTACGGACCGCTGGTGGACCTGTCGACAATGGAGGAAAGAAGTTTGATCATCCCCTACAGGTTTGACCGTGCCACAATCCAGAACTGTGTACCCAGCTGGAGCCAGACCTGATGTCAGCAATCCGCCATCCCACAGGAATCCCCCCTCAAGTGCAGGTGCTATCAGTGCTCCATTTCCTTGCAAGTGGGTCATTTCAAACAACAGTGGCCATGGCATCAGGGATGTCCCAGCCTATGTTTTCCAACGTGTTGTCCAGAGTGTTGTCTGCCCTGCTGAAAAACATGCAGAGCTATATCGTTTTCCCTCAGGTGGAGGACTTGCCTACATTGAAAGGTGACTTCTATGCCATGGGACATATCCCCAACATCATAGGTGCCATTGATGGGACCCATGTAGCTTTGGTCCCCCCCCCACAGGAGTGAACAGGTGTACAGGAACCGGAAGAGTTATCATTCCATGAATGTACAGATGGTATGTTTGGCAGACCAGTACTTCTCCCAGGTAAATGCTATGTTCCCCGGCTCAGTGCATGATGCCTACATCCTGCGGAATAGCAGCATCCCTTATGTGATGGGTCAACTCCAGAGGCACCGGGTGTGGCTATTAGGGGACTCTGGTTACCCCAAACTGTCATGGCTACTGACCCCAGTGAGGAATCCCAGGACCAGGGCAGAGGAACGCTACAATGAGGCCCATGGGTGGACTAGGAGGGTGATCGAACACACCTTCGGCCTCCTGAAGGCCAGGTTCAGGTGCCTGCATATGACAGGTGGATCCCTATTCTACTCACCAAAGAAGGTGTGTCAGATCATCGTGGCCTGCTGTATGCTTCACAACTTGGCTTTGCGACAACAGGTGCCTTTTCTGCAGGAGGATGGTCCAGATGGCGGTGTTGTGGCAGCTGTGGAGCCTGTGGACAGTTATGAGGAGGAAGCAGAGGAAGAAGACATTGACAACAGGGACTCAGTCATCCAGCAATATTTCCAGTGACACACAGGTGAGAAAACATTCCTGCCTACTACAAGTACTTTAACACTTCTACTTCTATCCTGTCTGTAGATTTCACCCAGTGTATGGTCACTGAGTTGTCATTTTCCCTTACGGTTTCACAGGTGTGGTTTCCAACGTGTGTCATCTGCTTAGATTCCTCATGGACTTGAGCTGTGTGAAATAGGAATGTTGACATGACATTTGAAAAAGCATTTTGTCACTGTAATTGCTAATACACAATTTCTAAATCACAGACTGACTCCAGATTATTTTGTGCTTCAAGGGTGTTTATTGAAGTGCTCAATATTGGGGGGGGTTGTAAAATGGTGAGGGGGGATGGTGGAGGAATGTCCATGGCAGACTCCAGTCTATTAGTCTCACAGGTGTGTTGCCCATATGGGCATAGGAAGTGGAGCTGGGGCAGTTCCAATATAGACAGGGTTACAAAGTGGGATAGTAGGATGACAATCAGGGTGGTCTCATTTCTTGGCGGGGGTCTTGGCATCGTGCTCTGTCTTGTTCCTGGATCTCAGGGACCGCTTGCGGGGTGGTTCTCCGTCTGCAGGGGGTGGGGTGGTGGTGTGGTGGTCCTGTGGCGGTGCCTCCTGTCCACTAGCACCGGTGGAGGTGGTGGGCAGTTCATCGTCCAGGCTAGTGTCAGTTGCCCCTTGGAGTGCCACAGTGTCCCTCCTGGTGTTAAGTATTTCCTTCAGCAGCCCTACGATGGTGCCCAGGGTGGAGCTGATGGTTCTGAGTTCCTCCCTGAAGCCCAAATACTGTTCCTCCTCCATGCGCTGGGTCTCCTGAAACTTGGCCAGGACCGTTGCCATTGTCTCCTGGGAGTGGTGGTATGCTCCCATGATGGAGGAGAGGGCCTCGTGGAGAGTGGGTTCCCTTGGCCTGTCCGCCCCCTGTCACACGGCAGTCCTCCCAGTTCCCCTGTGTTCCTGCGCCTCCATCCCCTGGACCGTGTGCCCACTGCCACTGCCCCCAGGTCCCTGTTGTTGTTGGGGTGGTGGGTTATCCTGGGTTCCCTGTAGTGGTGGACACATAGCTGATTGATGTGTCCTGGGGATGGAGGTATGGGCCCGTTGGGTGGTCGGGTGTTACCAGAGGGTGTAAGGTCTGTGGTGGGCTGTGCTTGTGTGAGGGGAACCGACTGTCCCGAGGCCCACGATGGTCCGGGCTGGTCATCTGGATCCAGTAGGACAGAGCTGCTGTCATCACTGTGGGCCTCTTCTGTGGGTGGGGTGGAGATGTCCCGACCCTGGTGACGTTGGGAAGGGGTCCTGCAGGGGTGGAAAAACATGATTATTGCATCTGTGTGTGTGATGGTGTGCAATGGGTGGGTGACCGTGTACCCCAGTGCTAGCATTCCTGTGTGGGGGCTTGTGTGATGATGGTTGAGGGGGGTGTTATGGGTATGTGCAGTGGGCATGCTTTAGTGATGGGTGTCCATGCTTTGTTGTGTCATGCAGGGCTTGGTGTTTGTATGTGTGGTTTATGTTATTGGTACATTTGTGAGGAGTTGGAGTGATAGGGGAGGGGGTGAGGGTGGAGGTCTGTGATAGCATGCAGGTAGGGTGGGGGATATGATAGTTAAAGGTTTGACTTATCAGAGTCCATTCCTCCACCGACTCCTGCAAGGCCCTCAAGATGCAGAATCGCCAAGACCTGCTCCTCCCATGTTGTTAGTTGTGGGGGAGGAGGTGGGGGTCCGCCGCCAGTCTGCTGTCCCACCAGGTGGAGTCTGGAGACCACGGAACGCACCTTCCGCTGTAGGTCGTTCCACCTCTTCCTGATGTCCTCCCGATTTCTTGGGTGCTGTCCCACTGCGTTGACCCTGACGACTATTCTTCGCCATAGCTCCATCTTCCTTGCAATTGAGGTGTGCTGCATCTGTGCTCCGAATAGCTGTGGCTCAACTCGGACGATTTCCTCCACCATGACCCTGAGCTCCTCCTCCGAGAACCTGGGGTGTCTTTGCCGTGCCATGGGGTGGTGTGGGTGATGTGTGGGGTGGTGTGTGTGGTGATAAGTGTGGTGATATGTAGTGGTGTGTGGTGTTTTGTGCGTGGAAGTTGTGTGGGTGATGGTGTTGAGTGTCTGTGGCTGCTAGTTTGTGGATGGTGGTGTCTCTCTCTGGCCTTGTCTCTGTAATATTATTCGTAGGGGTTTGTGGGTGATGTGGGTGTGTGTTTTATATTATATTGGGTGTGTGGGAGTGGTGTGTGTATGTGTATCAGGTGTGTGTATTTGGAATTGTCCAATGTGGCGGTGTTTTGTAGAAGTGTGTGTATTTTGAGCGCGGCGGTGTGTACCTGCCAATGGAATACTGCGGTTGAAAGACCGCCACGTGGATTCGTGTGTTGTGATAGAGTGGGCGTATTTCTGTTGGCGTGATGGTGGAGGTTTTGTTTTTGCCAGTTTATCACTGACCTTTGGTGTGGCGGAGTTGTGTTGGTGTCTGAATTTTGTCAGATTTCGAGATGTGGGTCATAATAGCTGTGGCGGAATTCCGCGGCCGGGGCGGTGTGTTGGCGGTCTTCTGCACGGCGTTAAGCTGCTTTTACCGCCAATGTTGTAATGACCCCCTATATTCTGTATTCAGTTAAGCTGCCTATTGGCTTTATCGTGGAGTTCACCATTGCAGTTGAGACATTGCAGATGAGCTGTGTTTTTCCACATGGTAGACCAAGCTGTGTTTTTCGTATTTTGTTCTCACTGAGCCCTAGCGTGATAAGAGAGCATATATTTTGGTGTTTTCGTCTCTACCCAGCCTTGGGAAGGAGCAAGCTTTGGAAACTTGGCCACTCTCCAGCTTGTTCTTTTCCAGCTGTGATTAGAGGAAAAGGCCTGTTAGCAGGCTTTTTCATTATAAGGGGTGTCCCTGGGCAGCAGCGAGGGTGAATTTTCCAAGACTTCAGTCAGGAGTGGACGTCAGCTGCCTGACCTCCCATATGGGTGGAAAATCTCTTTTTCGCAGTTAAACAGGAGTCATCAGCTTGCAGGCATAAGAAAGATGAAGAGCAGTGCCCTACGGTGATTAATTTTGACTTTTATTCTTTGCTTTGAAGTTATGCTATAATATAATCACATATATTTGCTGTGTACATAGCAATCAAGAATCACTTTGATATATTTTCCTTTCATTGCTGTGACTACTTTTAATCATGTGCCTCCAACCTACTAATCTCTTCTCTCAGGAACCTCGTGGTGAAGTAATAATAAATGTCTTCTTTAAACTAAGAAGTGCATTCCAGAGATTGTTTTCAGCTTGGTCATTAATGAAAGCAAAACATTTTGGCGTGAGTCGTCAGTCTGAGAGTCGAACTGGAGATTGGAGGTGCACGATTTAAAAGTGTAATTGTTTTTGTTGTTTAGAGAATTAAAGAAGCACAGCAGACCATATTTGAAAATGCATGTGAAGTTAAACTGCCTTATGGTGCTGTGAGAAACATGTTTTCTTGTTCATCAGGACTTTCTGAGTTTTGGGATGAGTGCTTGGATAAAGCAAAAGTGTTTTCATATTTAGAAAATGTGCTTTTTGAAAGAAATGATGTCACTTTTGTCCTTGACAGAAGGGTTTGGATACTTTTGTCTGCTTACAGGAAAATGCATGAGAGATGTAGGCAGTTAGAACATGAGAATAAGAATTTACGTGAGCAAATTAGCCAGAACTAATTATTGCAAGATAAAACTGAAATTTATAAAGCTGTTGCAGGAGAATCTGGCTTTTCCCATTCCAGTAATGACGAGGTTAAAAAAGGTGGGGGCCAGTGTGAGCCTCATGAGCAGAGCGTAGAGCTCCGGGCGCAGAGCAGCCCAGAGTTTTTGGCAGGAGTTGAAGTGCATTCCTTAAATGATTACACTGAGCATGAAGTTGAGAATGTTATATTCAGACCGCTTTTGCAAAGTACGATGTGTAAAATTAATTCAGACAAGGCAGAGGTACTGTTGCAAAATGTGCAGTTTCTGGGAATTCAGGGGAATCCAGAAAATAGACAGATGATGTCACAGGTAAAGCAAAAGATTTTGGAGTTTCTTACTATATGAACTAAGCAAGAGACACCGAGTTTCACAAGCTTGTTTGATTTTTGGTAACAGTATAGCCCTCAACTGAGTAAAATCTTTACACTTTGGTACAAAGTATCTAGGAAAAAACATGAGTTTGAAGGGAGTGAGAAGCAGCTGTGTGCTTTTCATTTGGGAAATGAAATAATTCAACAGACTTTAGATTTGTGCTCAGTGCAAGAGGGAAACACTGAGGTAAACTTGCATATGTGGCAGAAACAGGGGAGGACAAGGGTGCCCCTGGGGCTTTGGATTAGAAAACTATCTGACTTTGTGGAGCGCTGTACTCTTTTTGAAAAACAGTTTTTGACTTGTTATTGGGCTCTAGTAAATACTGAGCAAATTACATTAAATGATAATGTAATTCTGAAACCTGAAATATCTATCTTGCAGTAGGTAATGGGTTCACCTAAATCTCACAGTATAGGACAGGCACAAGAGGCTAGTATCCTACTTTGGATCTGGTAAATACAAAACAGGGCTCAAGTAGGACCTACAGGCATTACAGCCCTACATGAACATGTGTCACAAGTCCCTTTACAGGATGAGGAGAGGGAGCAGGGAGTACCACAGGCAAAATAATCACTAGTGAAATTGAGGGCACCATTTGAATTCTTGTCCCCTGAGGACAGAAAGCGTGTTTGTTTGACTAATGATGCATTGAAATGCATGGATACTAAAAGACAATGGAAAGCAGTGTTATACAATCCAGTTACTGAAACGTTGTTGTCTACCACAGGAGAAGGAAAAAGTAACCAATATGCAGAGTTGTACAATGTGTGTCAGACTTTAAAGCAAGAGCTGCTTGAGAAGTGTAATTTTTACACTGATTCTTAGTTCACTGCCAAAGGATTAGCCATTTGGTTTTCCACATGGCTTGCACATAACTTGTTAATTAATTCAAAGGAAGTGAGGAGCAAACAGTTGTGGCAGGAAATTTGGGGAATGTTAAAACAGAGCATAGTCATAGATGCTCATTGTCCCATTGACTCATTGGAACGCTGGTTCAATTCCCTTGCAGCTGTTAAAGAGAAAAAAGTGCAAAGACACAAGTGTCAACCCAAAATTCTGACTTGGTAGGGATGGCTAAGTGGGCGTACCAGAAATGTGGACATCTGGAAGAAAAAAACACTTACAGGTGGGCAGAAATTATAGGGATGCACATTCCCCTAGATTTGATAAAAACTGTGATTTTCCAATGTCCTATTTGTCAGCACACACAACAGAGATCTGTCCCACAAACAGTCAAAGATTAGTTGGGGAGAGGAACATTAACAGGACAGATATGGCAAATTGATCAGGTTTTAGGGGGAGTGATTGCTGCAGATTACCAAGGAGAAATCAAAGTTATTCTGATAACTAGAAGAGAATCTGATGCATTCATACAGATTGGAGACAGAATTGCCCAACTTGTCATAAGTGCAGTGAATGGAGGTGAGAGAGCGTAGCTTATATAATCTATATTTACATGAAATGTTTATGAATTAAGGTGTGATGATGCTGCATAGAAACTATAATAATAGTAATTTTGCTTAAACGTGCGCTTGAATTATGACCACGATGAGTGGCCACCAATATATACGCAAACTAATAATAATAATCAAAATGTTTATGTTACGTTCAAATGAGCTTAAACTAACATTTGCATAACTGTACTGGAAACCTCATAGGCCTTAAGTTAGCATGAGCCGGAGCTTAGCTGCCTGGCTCTCATATTAAATGCATTTTTCTATTTTTCAGTGTGCTGACTCACAAGGGGCCATGACCCTGCATGTTCTTTTTCTTCAAACTTGGAAGATGAATGTAACCATGTTAGATCCGTTCTCAGGCATATTTTCTATGCCCATGGAATAAATGTTAAAATAAATTGAAACAGTGTAGATTAATTTAATGTAGAAGGTCATTCAAACCAGTGAAGACAATGGAACTGCTGAACAAAAGATGTACAAAGAATTACAAAGGGATGAAGTCACACCGGACGTACCACCTCTGAAGACGTCAATTACGAAGACCAATCAAAAACTTGTAAAATAATATGGGGTGAAGAGTTAGATTAGCTAATGTGTTATATGATAGGTTAAAGATAGTGGGGTATAGCAAATTTCCAATAGAATTTTGGGGGAATGTTTAATGGAAAAGGGATAAAAACCCATGTCACGGGAAGTCATTTAGAATTAGGTAGGGAATGCTATTGATTTTATCCTGAAACTCTGTCACTCTGTTTGGTGACTTTTTGGTTTACTTAAAACCATCCTCGCCCTTAGATTGCCCATTTACACTTTACCTCCTTATGAGGGAAGTGCCCTTTTGCCCCAGAGCTGAGTTCTGACTGATGGCAATTTGACTGATGTCCTGAAGACGAGAACTGAACCTGTGCACTGACCTAATCCTTGGAGGGTAATTATGACAATGCATTTGTGATTTGTCTGTTTGCTTTTCCTTTCTAGGTACCAACTGCTTGCTTTTGACAGAGACCTTAGCTAGATGTTTTCCAAATTAGTGTTCTAAATTGTTTTGCATGAAGCCCAACATGCGAATGCTAATCAGTGGTTAGGACAGGTGTTCATCAAACTGACGCAAATAGACAAAAGACCGAAACTATGCTTTGTTGAAACTGACGTGTTATTGACACTCTGCTCAAAATTGATCTATGTTCACGCCGTGTTATGTTCTGATGTGTGTGATTCTCGCCTACATGAAAGCTTATCAAAGTTGCCATAATGTGACTATGCTATTATGTTTCTTGGTGTTGAGATTAATGCATTTGCTGTTAGATTGTAATTAATAGGGAATACAATTCGTAAAATTGTACTAAACAAGGTGAGGTTATTCATGGCTGAAAGGTCATGGTAATGTCTTTGAATTGATTAATGACTCTGACTAAAGTGAAATGCATTGTCGTGATAAATATTGATGACATTATTGATTAGCTATCTCGTCCTAAGGTGTCTCTCAACTGGGTCAAAAGATTCATTGGCCTAAACAAGTCCTGATGTGTAATAAAATATCATAAAGGGATACGTTAACAGAGGTTTGGTAAGGAAGGAGTCTGCCCCAGCCCTTCTGGCAGTGCAAGGAAAGGGAAGCTGTGGCGCAGCAGATAGAAAACCTTAGTGTTAAGGTGTGGGTTGAATCCCCAAATGACCCTCCAGAACCTGCAGAAATCATAACAAAGGGCCCCAATAACATCCTGCTGATTATAAAACAAGGTAAAAAGAAAGGAGGGCACATTTCAAATGAGAAATGTTATTTGCAAGAAAAGTCATACTTTTTTCTTTTGCAGATCCTACTACGACTCGCCACTGACCATGAGTGTGCTGTGTGTCTCCCTTCAGGTGTTTGCGTGTGGGGTCGGGGGAGGGACCTCACCCCCAAACTGAACCTGATTGATTAAAGTAGAAACCCCATGGATCCATTTTGTGCAACTGGTGCCTTCAGTTCAAGTTCTACATGGGATCAATACAGAGTACCATTGCAACTTGTTTGATTAAATTCTTCCACCCGAACTAAGAAACATAACCAGTTAGCTGTCTGTTTTTTTCGTGTGGAAACCCGACTTTCACTTATATTCCAGCAAACCTTTCAGGTGGACCGTGTACCTTTACATGAGTAGAACTCATGCTACATCAACTTGCTATTTTGGAGACACTATTCAATCAGTTATTATCCGAATCAGAGTATATAAGTTTCAGTCTTTTCATTGTAGATGTATCTGATTTGAAAGGTTATGAGATCAATACGTTAATCCACTTCCATTGCTTTACAGTGATTGTTTTTATCCTTCAAATCTAATTTGCTTATAATGTTTTTGTTTTTTTTGTTTGTTTGAAATAAGAGAAATGTAAACAAAAGTCATTGGTCAGAGGGTGGTTATGTTATGCCATTAAGTGTGTTTGACCACTGACTTTGTGTTTCACCACTATGCATATTAGTTGTTCAATGCTCACCAGTAGCACGTTACATGTTGTATTCAGTTTAGCTGCCTATTGGCTTTAACGTGGCATTAGACATTACACTTTGTATTTAGGTTAGCTGCCTATTGGCTTAAACGTGGCATTAGACATTCCATTCTGTATTCAGTTCAGCTGCCTGTTGACTTTATCGTGGAGTTCGACATAGCAGTTGAGACATTGCAGATGAGCTGTGTTTTTCCACATGGTAGACCAAGCTGTGTTTTTCGTATTTTGTTCTCACCGAGCCCTAGCGTGATAAGAGAGCGTATATTTTGGTGTTTTGCTCTCTACCCAGCCTTGGGAAGGAGCGAGCTTTGGAGACTTGGCCACTCTCCAGCTTGTTCTTTTCTAGCTGTGATTGGAGGAAAGGGCCTGTTAGCAGGCTTTTTCATTATAACGGGTGTCCCTGGGCAGCAGTGAGGGGTAGTTTTCCGAGACTTCAGTCAGGAGCGGACGTCAGCTGCCTGACCTCCTGTATGGGTGGAAAATCTCTTTCTCGCAGTTGAACAGGAGTCATCAACTTGCAGGCATAAGAAAGATGAAGAGCAGTGCCCTACTGTGATGAATTTTGACTTTTATTCTTTGCTTTGAAGTTATGCTATAATATAATCACATGTATTTGCTGTGTACATTGCAATTGAGAATCACTTTGATATATTTTCCTTTCATTGCTGTGACTACTTTTAATCGTGTGCCTCCAACCTACTAATCTCTTCTCTCAGGAACCTGGTGGTGAAGTAATAATAAATGTCTGCTTTAAACTAAGAAGTGCATTCCAGAGATTGTTTTCAGCTTGGTCATTAATGAAAGCAAAACAATACCTTTACACCAACTCTCACAGACAAGCATTCTCACACCAAAAGAGACACTCTCACACCCAGACAGACACTTTAACACCCACTCTCACACTTAGACAGACACTCTTACACCCACTCTCACAATCAGACAGACACTTTTTTCAGACACTCTCACACCAAGAGAGACACTCTCACATGCACACTCCCACACCCAAACAGACCCTCACACATCCATTCTCACAACCAGACACTCTCACATCCACTCTCACATTCAGTCAGACACTCTCACACCCACCTTCACACTTGGACACCCTCGCACCCACTCACGCACCAAGACAGACACTCTTACAACAACGCTGACCTCCTGACAGACATTCTCACAGTCAGACGGACATCCTCACAGACACTCTCATACCCACTCTCACAATCAAACAGACACTTTTTTCAGACACTCTCACACCAAGAGAGACACTCTTACATGCACACTCCCACACCCAGACAGACCCGCACACATCCATTCTCACAACCAGACACTCTCACATCCACTCTTACATCCAGTCAGACCCTCTCACACCCACTCTCACACTCAGACACTCTCGCATCCACTCACACACCCAGACAGACACTCTTACAACAATGCTGACATCCTGACAGACATTCTCACAATCAGATGGACATCCTCACAGACACTCTCACACCAAGAGAAACTCTCACACGCTCTCTCGCACTCAGACAGACACTGTTACATCCACTCTCACAACCAGACACTCACAGCTATTCTGACATTGAGTCAGATACTCTCACACCCACTCTCACACGAAGAGAGACATTCTGACACACACTCTCACACACTGACAGACACTCCCACTCCCAATATCACACCCATGGACACAATCTCACACCCACTTTTACACCCTGGGAGACACTCTCACACCCACTCACACACAGACACACTCTCTCACACACCCACTATCACAATCAGACAAAAACTCTCACACCCCCTCCCACAGTCAATCACTCTCACACCCACTCTCACAATCAGACAGCACTCTCACAATAAGAGACATATCCCCCACCCTACCTGCATGCTATCACATACACCCACATACACCCACCCTCGCCCTCACCCCCATCACTCCAACTCCTCACATATGTCCCAATATCACAAACCACACATCCCAAACCCAAGCCCTGCATGTAACACCAAAGAATGGACACCCATCACCAAAGCATGTCCACTGCACATACCCATACACCCCACTAAACCATTATCACACAAGGTCCCAAACAAGAATGCAAGCACTGGGCTACAAGGTCACCAACCCATTGCACACCGTGGCACACACAGATGCAATAATCATGCTTTTACACCCCTGCAGGACACCTACCCAACGTCACCGGACAGGAGGGTCCAGACATGTCCACTCCACCCACAGAAGAGGCCCACAGTGATGATAGCAGCTCTGTCCAACTGGATCTAGATGACCAGCCCAACCCATCTGGGACCTCAGGATAGTCGGTTCCCCTCACACTGGCACAAGCCACAACAGAGCCTCCCCTCTCTGGAAACACCAGCACAGCACCCACCCAGCGGGCCCATACCTCTGTCCCCAGGACACTTCAAGCAGCAGTGTGTCCACCACTACAGGGAACCCAGGCTAACCCACTACCCCAACAACACCAGGGACCTGGGGGCAGTGGTAGTGGGCACACGGTTCAGGGGACAAAGGCCCAGGGAAACAGGGGAACTGGGAGGGCTGCTGTGCGACAGGGGGAGGACAGGCCCAAGGAACCCACTCTCCACGAGGCCCTCTCCAACATAATGGGAGCCTACCAGCATTCCCAGGAGACGATGGCAACGGTACTGATCAAGTTTCAGGAGACCCAGCGACTGTAGGAGGAACAGTATTTGGGGTTCAGGGAGGAACTGAAATCCATCAATTCCACCCTGGGCACCATTGTAGGGGTGCTGAAGGAACTTGTCAACACCAGGAGGGACACTGTGGCACAACAAGGGGCCCCTGTCACTAGCCTGGACGATGAACTTCCAACCACCTCCGCCGGTGCTAGTGGACAGGAGGCACCGCCACAGAACCACAATACCAGCACCCCATCCCCTGCAGATGGAGAACCACCCCGCAAGCGGTCCCTGAGATCCAGGACAAAGACAGAGAACAATGCCAAGACCGCCGCCAAGAAATGAGACCACCCTGATTGTCATCCTTCTGTTCCACTTTGTCACCCTATCCATCCTTAAACTGCCCTAGCTCCACTTCCTATGCCCTTTGGACAAAGCAACTGTGAGACTAATAGACTGGACTCTGCCATGGACATTCCTCCACCATCACCCCTGACCATTTTACAACCCCCTCCACTAATTAGCACTTAAATAAACACACTTAAATCCCAAAACAATCTGGAGTCAGTCTGTGCTTTCGAAAATGTGTATTAGCAATAACTGTGGCAAAATGCTATATCCAATGTAATGTCAACATACCTATGTCACACAGCTCTAGTCCATGTGGAAACAAAGCAGAGGTCACACAGTGGGACCCACATCTGTGAAATCGAAAGGGAAAGTGACAACTCAGTGTCCATACACTGGGTGAAAATGACAGACAGATGAGAGGTAGAAGAATTAAATCAGATGTAGCAGGCATTGTTGTCTTCTTACCTGTGTCTCACTGGACATATTGCTGGATTACCGTGTTACTGTTGTCTATGTCCTCTTCTTCTGCTTCCTCTTCTTCACTGTCCACAGGCTCCACAGCTGCCGCAACACCTCCATCTGGACCATCCTCCTGCAGAAAAGGCACCTGTCATCGCAAAGCCAAGTTGTGAAGCATACAGCAGGCCACGATGATCTGGCACACCTTCTTTGGTGAGTAGAATAGGGAACCACCTGTCATATGGAGGCACCGGAACCTGGCCTTCAGGAGGACGAAGGTCCTCTCTATAATCCTCCTAGTCCGGCCATGGGCCTCATTGTAGCGTTCCTTCTCCCTTGTCCTGGGATTCCTCACTGGGTTCAGTAGCCATGACAGGATGGGGTAACCAGAGTCACCTGCAAATGTCGAGGGACAACTGTTAGACACACACTAACTCTTAGGGACATCCCCAGACCCAGACACCTAGTCACACTGTACTGGGTCCATGTCCTCCCCTAATAGCCACACATGGTGCCTCTGGAGTTGCCCCATCACATAAGAGATGCTGCTATTCTGCAGAATGTAAGCATCATGCACTGAGCCAGGAAATTTGGCATTCACATGGGAGATGTACTGGTCTGCCAAACACACCATCTGCACATTCATAGAATGGTAACTCTTCCGATTTCGGTACACCTGTTCACTCCTGCGGGGGGTACCAAGGCCACATGTGTCCCATCAATGGCACCTATGATGTTGGGGATATGTCCCAGGGCACAGAAGTCACCTTTCACTGTAGGCAAATCCTCTAACTGAGGGAAAACGATGTAGCTGTGCATGTGTTTCAGCAGAACAGACAACACTCTGGACAACACATTGGAGAACATAGGCTGGGACATCCCTGATGCTATGGCCACTGTCGTCTGAAAAGACCCACTTGCCAGGAAATGGAGTACTGACAGCACCTGAACTATAGGGTGGATTCCTGTGGGATGGTGGATAGCTGACATCAGGTCTGGCTCCAACTGGGCACACAGTTCCAGGATTGTGGTACGATCAAGTCTGTAGGTGATAATTACATGTCGCTCCTCCATTGTCGACAGGTCCACCAGCGGTCTGTACACCGGAGGATGCCGGCATCTCCTCACCTGCCCCAGCGGATGTGCTCTATGGAGGAGAACAGCGAGCAGAGAGTCAACCAACACTGAGGTACGTAAATATAACTTAATCAGAAAATGTTTTAAAATCTACATATGGCTGTATTAGTGTTTAAGCAAGGCCTAGATATGTGTGACGCAGTCAAAAATAATGCCATGTGGCCCCCTCAAATGGCGGCTGCCTGACCTGTAATGTGGGACAAGGGGATATGAGGTAACTGCGCTGGTGTTGTACACCGTCGAGGTAGGCGGTCGAAGACCGCGGCACAATCCTGCATTGGTTAACATTGGACCCTATGGGTCCCAGGAGCCAATGACGATGTACGCTGGCGGAGACGGTACGCACTGCCGCGGATGACACTGCTATTTTCGGTCTGTTCAATCACTTGATACCTGATCTTCGACAGGAGAGGACCTACACTGCAAGTGCTGCTGTGACCTCAGTCTGGAAGAGACAATGGCTCGTGTGTCTGGGGAAAGGGCCCCTGCCTTCAGCACTGAGGAGTTGGAGAAACTAGTGGATGGGGTCCTCCCCCAGTACACGCTACTCTACGGTCCTCCAGACAAACAGGTGAGTACACTGTGAGCATGCTGTATGGGCAATGCCAGTTTGGAGTGGTGTGGATGAAAGTTGGGGGGGGGTGAATAAGGCATGCATGAAACGACGGTGAGTGCATGTGCATCATGGGTAGGGATGCGGGCCAATGACTGTGATGGTACGGACGGTTATATCTTCTCCTTTTCCCCTGAACTATTCCTGTAGGTCAGCGCCCACCAGAAGAAGGATATTTTGCGTGCCATCGCCAAGGAAGTCCAGACCCTGGGGGTCTACCACAGACAGAGCACTCACTGCTGGAAAAGATGGGAGGACATTCGCCGCTTGAGCAAGAAGACGGCGGAGGCCTAGCTGGGGATGGCCTCCCAACGTGGGAGGGGTACCAATTCCACCATGACCCCCCTGATGTTCCGGATCCTTGCGGTGGCGTACCCGGAGTTGGATGGGCGCTTGAGGGCATCACAGCAGCCACAATGGGGTGAGTACACTCTCATTCAGCTGATTCAACAAGCATTGTAGGTGTCTGGGTGGGGGAGGTGGGCTGTGGGTTCACATAGGCCAGGGTGAGTTTAATAGGCAAAGTCCCTTCTTAAGGCAGGCCCTGTGGCACCCCACCCCACCTGTGTACAGAGCCAACTACACCTAGTCAGGCTCCTGTGACTTCCATGTGTGCAGCAATCGGGCATAGCCGTGTAACCCATGTCCTTGTGATTGATTAGGGAACTCCAAGTGCGGAGCGTAGTGCAGGGGGCATCTCTGTCTGTAGTGTCCGCCAACGGTAGCGTTATTGGATGCACTCAACATGTCTTTCTTCTGTCTTCCCCCCCGTTTTTGTGGTGTTCCTGTGCTTGTGTGCATTAGCATCATCAGGCGGAGGAGCAGTGGCATGGGAGCAGGAGGGAGCTGCATCCCACATGGCCCCAGAGGGCAACACAACGGAGTCAGAATTCACCAGTGGGACGGAGGGCGAGGGGAGCTCCATGGCGGGGACAGGAGCTGAGACCAGCGACACGGACTCCTCCTCTGATGGGAGCTCCCTTGTGGTGGCGGGCCGCTTTGTGCCGTCCGCATCTACAGGTACAGCCGCCACCCCGCCTACCAGCACCGCCCTCTCAGCAGCCCCTCAGCGTTTACCCCGTGGCCGCTCACCCAGGAGGGTGGGCATCTCCTTCGCCCCAAGCACCTCAGGCCCTGCCCCAGTCAGCCCTGCTGCCCTCAGTGAGGAGGCCATTGACCTCCTCAGGTCCCTCACTGTTGGTCAGTCTACCATTTTGAATGCCATCCAGGTTGTAGAGCGGCAGTTGCAACTGACCAATGCATACCTGGAGGGCATTCATTCTGGTCAGGCAGCCCATCAGCGAGCTTTTCAGACTCTGGCCTCTGAACTGATGGCAGCCATTGTCCCTGTCTCAAGCCTCCCCCTCCAACTTCCTCCACCCAGACAAAAACCCCTGTACCTCAGCCTATCCCAAGCACACCATCATACCAGCATGCACACACGTCAACACACAAGGGAAGCTCAGGCAAACATAAGCACCACACATCCCACAGGCACTCAGCCAAGCATCATACACATGCAGACATACCAACAGCCACTGCCTCCACTGTGTCCCCCTCCTCCTCGTCTCCCTCCTCCCTCCCAGTCTCGTCTCCACTCACATCTGCATGCACTACATCGCCAGCCACTACCCCCATCAGCAGCACACCCACCACCACAACCCACTCACGTGCATTCACCACCCCCACTACCATTCACACATCCCCTGTGTCCTCTCCCACAAACGCAGCCACACACCCACCCAACAGCCATCCACCTCACGACAGCCTCCAGCCCATGCACCTTCACCCAAAGTCACCAAACGTACACCTCCTACAAACACTACCTCTTCCTCCACTCCAAAACCCCTTCCATCTACCCGTCCCAGTGTGTCCCAAAAACCTTTCCTGTAAAATTTTGACCTCTTCCCCTCACCTCCCCCACCCCTTCAGTCTCCTAGGGCCCGCTTCTCCAGGTCCCAACCCAGCGCCTCAGCCACAACATCAGCGGGGACAGTGGTGCCAGTAGTAACTGGCTTCTGGAGTACACCAGGCAGCAGGGCAGCCAGTGTGCCAAGGAGCCAGAGCACAGACAGTTCCCCACCTCAAAAGCACAACAAGTCGGCCAGTGCCCGGCGGGAGAGAGGAATAAAATCTACCACCAAAGCATCTCCCAGGGGTACAGTTGGGAGTGTGGAGACAGCTACGCCACCATCCAAGGTGGGGAAGGGGCACAGTAAAACAGGCAAGTCTGGGAAAACCTGTACGGCGGACAAGACCGCCAAAAGCACCGCTGTCAAGGACACCGCCACCACAAGCACTGCTGCCAAGGACACTGCCGCCACCAGCACTGCTTCCCAGGACACCGCCGCCACCAGCACTGCTGCCCAGGACACCGCCGCCACCAGCACCGCTGCCCAGAACACCGCTCCCACCAGCACCACTGCCCAGGAAAACCGCCACCTCCAGCACCGCTGCGAAGGACACCGCCGCCACAAGCACCGCTGAACAGGACACCGCCGCCACCAGCACCGCTGAACAGGACACCACCGCCACAAGCACCGCTGCCAAGGACACTGCTGCCACAAGCACTGCACCAAGGACACCGCCGCCACCAGCAGGCTTCCCAGGACACCGCTACCACCAGCACCGCTGCCCAGGACACCGCTGCCACCAGCACTGCTGTCCAGGACACCACTCCCACCAGCACCGCTGCCAAGGACACCGCCGCCACAAGCACCGCTGAACAGGACACCACCACCACAGCACCGCTGAACAAGACACCGCCACCACCAGCACCGCTAAACAGGACACCACCGCAACAAGCACCGCAGGCCAGTGAGCGCCAAAGATTCTGACGCTACTGAGGCCGCCAGGAGCAGAATGAAGCACTCTGGGCACAAAGCCCCCTCCAGAACCAGTGGAGATTTACATCCACTACCTCAGTCCTTGGCAGGATGAAGCACTCTGGGCACAAAGCCCCCTCCAGAGCCAGTGGAGATTTACATCCACTACCTCAGTCCTTGGCAGGATGAAGCACTCTGGGCACAAAGCCCCCTCCAGAACCAGTGGAGATTCACATCCACTACCTCAGTCCTTGGCAGGATGAAGCACTCTGGGCACAAAGCCCCCTCCAGAACCAATGGAGATTCACATCCACTACCTCAGTCCTTGGCAGGATGAAGCACTCTGGGCACAAAGCCCACTCCAGAACCAGTGGAGAAAGGCATCCACTTGAGAGACTCTGGCTTTGCACTCCCCAGGATAAAGCACTGGGCAAACCACCCACTGGAGAGACTTGAGAGTCTGTGGCTATGCACTCCCCAGGATGAAGCAGTGGGCAACCCACCCACTTGAGAGACTTTAGAGACTGTGGCTTTGTACTCCCCAGGATAAAGCAGGGGGCAAACCACCCACTGGAGAGACTTGAGAGACTGTGGCTTTGCACTCACCAGGGTGAAGCAGTGGGAAGACCACCCACGGGAGAGACTTGAGAGACTGTGGCTTTGCACTGCCCAGGATAAAGCAGTGGGTAAACCACCCACTGGAGAGACTTGAGAGACTGTGGCTTTGCACTCCCCAGGATAAAGCAGTGGGCAACCCACCCACTTGAGAGACTTGAGAGACTGTGGCTTTGCATTCCCCAGGATGCAGCAGTGGGCAAGCCACCCACTTGAGAGGCTTGAGAGACTGTGGCTTTGCACTCCCCAGGATACATCAATGGGCATGGAGCCCCCTCGTGGATCTGGCGTCGTGCACTCACCCGGCTGAGGTGCCCCCCCTTCCTTTCCCCCTGAGGTGCCTGTTGTATTTCTATCTGATGTCCCAGCAGTGTTCTCTCCATTTTGATCGGGTATTGAGTGTGGGCCCCGCCCATGCATTTTGGGCCCAGTGGTCCACGGACTATGATGGTGGAATACCTTGGACTTGTATTCTTGGTGTATATATTTGTTTCTAGTGTAAATATATGTATATGAATGTATACATTTTTCATTACTGTTTTTGAATATATTATAACCGTTCTACTCATTTCCTTTTGTCCTTGCTTTCTTCCAGGGGGAGTTGGGGATTGTTAATGTAATGTATCAACATGTACTTGTGTGTGTGTTGTAGTCGGTGAGGGTGGGGGTGGGAGTGTTGCGTGTGTGTGTCACTCTTTTTTCCCTCCCCCCTCCCCTTTGTTGTAGGTGCAGTACTCACCGTGGTCTTCGCCGCCATCTTTGTTGTTCCTGGTAGAGAAGCAGGAAGATAAAGGCTGGGCGTATCTGGAGCTCGGATTTCATGGCGTCCTGATTCCTCGTGGGGTGTGTAGAGGTGAGCGTTTTCCCTTCCATGTCCTGTTTCCACTGTGTTTTTGTTCGCGGTGAATCCGCCCCGGAAAAGGTGGTGGATTGGACTGTTGCAATACAGTGGGCGGAACCTTGTCTTCCACCTGTCTGTTTTCGGTTACCGCTGCAGTGTTTGTTTGTACCGCCGTGGCGGTCAGAGTGTTAAAGCTGCTGTCTATGTTGGCGGTTTCCGCCACGGTCGTGATTCCATTTTTTTTACTGCCGGCCTGTTGCCGGTTTAACTGCTGCTTTAACACCGACCGCCAGGGTTGTAATGACCACCTTTGTTATGCAAAAGCTCCAGCTTTATGTATAGGAGATTTGAATAGAGCTCTGTTACATGGTGGTGTGACAGAAGTTGAGAAAGTTTCTGAAGTCATTCAGTTCTGTTTCTTTGAGCATGAAAAAGATAATACAGGAAATTATGACGTACTGATACGAGACATAGATGAAGTGGATATAGCAATTAGTACTGAAATATTTATAAAGGAGATTGCAAAGTTCGATGCACTATGTTCTGAGAAACCTGAGTATGTTTGTATTTGTTGTCACCACACTCACTACAAAGATCAAAATTGTAATGTAGTTTTCTAAAACTGAGCAAGATAATAATGAATGGCAGGAATTTGGTGCATATCTATTTGTAGAAAAGCATTTTGCTTTAGACAGAAAGGAAAGAATCTGTAAATATGGTTATTACAAATTAGAGGATAACAAAATCCAGCTAGAGCAATACATAATAGGTTAGAATTATTACCAATGCCACAAGAACTTGACTAATTAAATGTGTATGAATCAATTCTAATACAAACTGTTCATCCATTTCAAGCAATCATTTGAATGGAGCCAAAGACAGGGAAAATGAAACCAACAGAACTACAGAAAGGACTGATAGGAAGAGCTGTGTATTTATCTTTAGACTTTGAAATTGTAGACAATGTGGGTGTTGAGAAAGATGCAGATCAGCCACTCATTATTCTAGTAAATGGAATACCTATGAAAAGTAAAAAGGTAGGAAAATCTGGCAAGAGTTAGTCCTCATGGAGCTGAGGCCTATGCTGTGGCACAGAGGGTGCCATAGCAGACAGTATATATTCCAAGGGTGCTAGCCAGGGAGATGGGTGGCTGCACTGCCCATGACTTGAAAAGGCTGGTTGAAAGGGGACTTGTGATCAGCACAGCAGTATGACTCTGACCACCGCCACTCCACCAGGATCTATGACCCTGCCAGTGGCAGCCGTCCTCTGGTTGTCCGACCACCAGGGTTGTAACCTGGCAGTCAGACAGCCAGGACTGTGGCAGTCCCACCACCACCATGGGTTTGGCGATCCTCAGACCACCAAACTTGTGATAGGGCCCTAAGTGTGGATGGTACATTCATTAACATTAGTAGCACTGTATTCAAGGAAGATATGTCATGGGTTAGAACTTTGTCTGGTTTGCATCTTATAGAGTTTGATGACAGTAAAGTTTCAACATGTGTGCTACAGTATAACTGTTTGACAAATCTGTATGTCCCCAATTTAGGACAGTACCCAGTTTACAAAAATCCTAAAATATCTTACCAAACAAAAGATTTGGAAGGATCATACTGATATTCCTGAGAAAAAAGGCAAAAAGAGAAGAAGGAGGTATTGGAGAAAAATAATAGTACAAATGCTGGTGAAATTTTAGGTTATCAGTTCTCAAACATCTCTGGAGTCAACTGCTATGCCAGTGTAGTTCTCAATGCACTATTCTCTTTACCTACTCTGGTTTCTGAAGTTAATCGGAAAAAGGATAAAATATTGTTCTGTGCACTCTTTAGGCTGCTAGAACGCTTGTGCAGTGATAGAACAAAAACTTATTGTGCATCTTTTTTTAGAGATCTTGGAAATCTGTGCACTGGATCTGTACACTTCACTCAAAACACTCAAGAAGATGCAGAAGAATTCTTGATGGTCCTACTTGGTATCTTATATGAAGAGATGGTACCTATCAGGAGCATCGCCCCACTGGATTGAGGGGAAAGGAAAAATAAAATGATAATAACGTTATGTCATTATCATTTTATTTTTCCTGGGAGAAGGGGTGGGGCTGGACTGAAGGGATGGGGCTGGAAGAGGGCTATGTGCATCACAAATGGCACATGTCTGGCCAGTCATGTTGGACCGGCCAAACAGACATGAGCACTTTGCATGTTCTCTACCCAAATGTATTTGCAGAGGCGAGTGGAGAAAATGCCCATGCTCCCATTCCCAGTCTGAGCGGTGAAGTAGGCCGCTCAGACCAATCACGACGCTGCTGTCATGCTGGGGATAGCTGGGTCGTGATTGGCTGGGAGCTTGTGTGCAGGCGGGGAGAGGAAAGATTAACGCATCTCCCCCAGAGGTAAGCATTGTTTTTTCACACTCCCCCACCCCACCACTGCTATTGATGACATATTTAGACTAAGTTTCTCATGGCAGCATGCATATGAAAATTTTTCCTTTAAAAAAAAAACAGAAATAGAGCCAGAATGATATATCTACATAACTCTACTAGCCTCTAAAACTGTCAGTTTTGACAAACTGTTTAAAAATGTGCCACAGAATATTACCTGCACAAAAGCAAGTTAGATCTGCTTTTAACTCTGAACATAAGAAGAATTGGCATGTATATCATTTTAATGTTACAGCATTGAAATGCAAATGGAACTAAATTAGAAACTCAAATTGCTCATTTTAAAGCTGGATAAATCTCTATTTGTGGCAAAACATATACCTGTAGGACTGAATGTTATATCTAGACACTACACGATCTACTTCTAAATAAAACTGAATGGACTGAGGGTAATAATAGCAACCTTACGTTCAAGCAGAGATTACCCTATAAACTACCAAACATTTATCTTCTGTTTCCTGAAACAAAGTTCCAACAAGGACTACTACTTGGAAAATTAAAAACTACACATCTGGGACTTTTAATACAACAAGTTAAGACATCATACAGCCTACCAGGAGTGATAACTTTGTAATGGATTGCAAATCTACTTATTCCTGCAAGAAAACAACATACATAGGAATAAGTTGGAAACACAGATCACAAACCACAAACCAGGACATGGGTCTACTGAACAGAAAATGGAATACTCCTAAATTTCTATTTCAAGAACACCTGGAAAACTATAAAAATAATAACACAACTGAAATAGTCTACTCCTCTTTAATTGATTACCATATTTTATGACATCATGCGGACTACCAAGGGTGAAGTTTTTATATGCATTTTCACCTACCAGCTTTACTCATAAAAATAATTATATTAAAAACTACAATATAAATTATATTATTGAATAAGTGGAGATAAGGCAGCTCAGTAAATATTTGCAGTGAGTGTGATAAATATTAATGCTATTTTGAAATAACATGCTATGTGCTTATGGATATTATTATAGTCCAGATTACTGTTTCCCCCCCACTGATCAGTAATGACTGCAAAAGTATAGAAGCTGAGAACAGAGATAAAAGGAACAAGAGATGCTTAAATAATATGTCTAATTGCTCTACAAGATGTACATTTTTGTTTTGTTAACAATAACTTTTTTTTTTTACAGATTGTGAAGCTTTAATATATAAAATAATAATATGAAACTTTAACTTTTATTTTTATTTTCTCTCTTTCGGGACAGATTAAAGGAGATCTTTTTTTGCAGGAATGTAGGTAACAATTTTCATCTTACTTCATTCATGTAGTTCATACATATAACTTTGTACAAACAGTTACTAATGCTATAACAGCAATACAGACCAATAAAACACACCCTAGCATACATGCATGCATATGCAGTCACACACAGGGAAACCCTCATGCATACAGTAAACCAACCAGACACATGCTGATGCAGACACTGACACACCCAGGCAAACACTGATGGGTACACTAACACACCAAGACAAACAATTATGCAAACACTTAAATAGCCAGATACATACTCATCCATACACTCATGCATCCAAGCATACACTGATATACAGACTGACACACCCAGGCAGACACTAATGAATACATTGACACACCCAAAAATACATTTGTATGTACCCTGACACTCACAAACACACACTGATGCATACTCTGACACACCCAGGTACACACTGATGCATACACTGACACACCCAAGCAGACACTGAGGCGTACACTGACACACCCAAGCACACAATCATGCAAACACTGAGGTACCAGGCAAACGCTGAGACATACAATGAGACACCCAGGCAGACAATGATGCATACTAAACACACCCAGACACACACTGATGTATACGGTGAAAGATCCAAGCACATTCTTATGCCTACACTGACACACCTTGGCATACATTGATACATACACTGACATACCTGGGGACACACTAATACATACACTGACACACCCAGGCACACACTGATGCAAACATTGACACACCCAGCCATACAATGATGCACACAGTGACTCATCCATCCTCACACTTATGCACAGACTAACACACCCAGGCACACACTGAAACACACACTGACACACCCAGGCAGACACTGATAGATATACTGAGACACCCAGGCACACACCGATGCACACAGTGACAAATCCATGCATACAATGACACACCCAGGCACACACTCATATGCACACTAACACACCCAAGCACACACTGATCCACACACTAACACGCCCAGGCACACACTAATGCATTAACTGATACACCTAGGGGCACAATGTGACATACACTGACAGACCAAGGCACACACTGATGACACAGTGACACACGCAGGCACATGGTGATGCATACACTGACACACCCAGGTACACACTGATGCACACAGTCACATACCCATGCACACACTTATGCATACAATGACACAACCAGACACATGCTCATCCACACACTGACACACCCAGTCAGACACTGATGCATACATTGGCATATCCAGGTACATGCTGGTACGTACACTGGCATACCTAGGCACACACTGATGCAAACACTGACACACCCAGACACACACTGATGCACACATTTACACACTCATGCACACAGCCATACAGACACTGACACACCCAGGCACACACTAATACATACACTGAAACGTTTAGGGACACAATGATACATACACTGACAAACCCTAGCACACACCGATGACACAGCAACACATCTAGGCACACATTGTTACATACACTGACAAACCCAGGCACACACTGATGCATACAATGACACACCCATGCACACACTGATGCATATATTGATACATCCAGGCACACACTCATTCACACATAAACACACCCAAACACACTCATGCATGCACTGATATACCCAGGCACACACTAACACACCCAGGCACACACTCATGATAAAGTGACCCACCGAGGCACACACTGATGCATACACTGAAACACCCATGCACACACTGATGCACACAGTTACACACCCATGCACACACTGATGCATACTCTGACACACCCAGGCACAGACTGATATACACACTGGCACAACCAGCACACACTAATGCATACACGGACAAACCCAGGCAAACACTGATGTCTACACTGACATACCCAGGCACACACTAATGCATAAACTGACACACCTTGGGACACACTGATACATACACTAACACAACCAGGCACACACTGATGACAAAGTGACCCACTCACTGAGACGGCTAGTCACACACTGATGCAAACACTGCTACACACAGGCATACACTGATACACAGTTAGACACCTGGGCACACACTGATGCATACACTTAAACACCTATGCACACACTGATGCATACTCTGACACACCCTGGCACACACTTATATATACACTAACACACCCAGGCATACACTAATGCATACACTGACCCACCTAGCTGATATATACACTAACACAACCAGGCACACACTGATGACAAAGTGATCAACCCTGGCACACACTGATGCATACACTGACATACTTAGGCACATACTAATCCATACACTGACACACCCAGGCACACAAAGATGCACTCACTGACACACCCAGTCACACACTGATGCATACACTGACATACCCAGGCACACACTGAGGCATATAGTGACACACCCATGCACACACTGATACATACACTGACACACCCAGGCACACACTAACACAACCATACACACACTGATGCATACAATGATATACCCAGACACACACTGATGCACACACTATCACAAATAGGCACACTGGTGCATACATTTACACACCTAGGCACACCCTGATACATACACTGACACAGCCAGCTACACACTAATGCACAGAGACACCCAGGAACACATTGATGCATATGCCTAAACACCCATGCACGTACTGATGCACACAGTTACACACCCATGCACACACTGATGCATTCTCAGACACACCCAGGCACGAACATCTATATACACTAACACACCCAGGCACACACTAATGCATACACTGACACACCTAGTTAGACACTGATGCATATACTGACACACACAGGCACACAATAATACACAGAGTGACACACCCAGGCACACATGGATGCATACACTGACACCTTGGGACACGCTGATGCATGCACTTACACACCTAGGCACAGACAGATGTATACACTGACACACCCAAGTACACACAGATGCATGCACTGACACACCCATGCACACAGTGATACATAATTACACACCCATGCACACACTGATTCATACACTGACACTTTGCACTCAGTGACACACCCAGGCACACACTAATGCATACACTGACACCCCCATGCACACAGTGATACATACACTTACACACCCATGCACACACTGACTGGTACACTGACACACCCAGGCACACACTGAGGCACCCGGTCACACACTGATGCATACACTGGCACAACCAGGCACCCACTGATCCACAGTTAGACACCCGGGCACACACTAATGCATAAACTTAAACACCCATAGTGATGCATACAGTTACACACACATGCACACACTGATGCATTCTGTGACACCCAGGCACACACCTATATGTACACTGCAACATCCAGGCACACACTAATGCATACACTGACCCAACTAGGGGCACACTGATACGTATACTGACACAACCAGGCACACATTGATGACAAAGTGACCAACCCGGGCACACACTGATGCATACACTGACACAATTAGGCACATATTAATGCATACGCTGACACACCCAGGCACACCAAGATGCACTCACCAACACACCCAGTCACACACTGAGGCATACACTGACATACCCAGGCACATATTGATGCATATAGTGACATACTCACACACACACTGATGCATACACTGACACACCCAAGCACACACTAATACAACCATGCACACACTGATGCATAAAATTATATATCCAGACACACACTGATGCACACACCTTCACAACTAGGCACAATGGTGCAGACATTTACACACTTAGGCACACCTTGATACATACACTGACACACCCAGCTACACAATAATGCACACAGTTAGATACCCTGGCACACACCGATGCATATGCCTAAACACCCATGCACATATTGATGCACACAGTTCAAAACCCATGCACACACTGATGCATACTCTGATACACCCAGGTACACACTCATATATACACTGACACACCCAAGTACACACTAATGCATACACTGACATACATAGTTACACACTGATGCATATACTGACACACACATGCACACATAAATGCATAGAGTGAAACACCCAGGCACACACTGATGCATACACTGACAGACCTAGGGACACACTGATGCATACACTTACACACCTAGGCACATACATGCATACAATGACTTACCCAAGCACACACAGATGCATACACTGACACACCCAACACACAGTGATACATACAGTTACACACCCATGCACACACTAATTGATACACTGACACACCGAGGCACACACTTTTACACTCAGTGACACACACAGGCACACACTGATGCATACACTGACACACTCATGCACACAGTGATGCATACAGTTACACACCTATGCAAACATTGATTCATACACTGACAAACCCAGGCACACACTGATGCATACACTGACACACCCATGCACACACTGATGCACACAGTGACACACCCATGCACACACTGATGTATACATTGACACAACCATGCACACACTTATGCACCCAGTTATATAACTGAAGCACACACTGATCCACACACTGGCACACCTAGGGATGCACTAATGTATATAATGACACATCCAGGCACACACTGATGACACCGTTAAACACCCAGGCACACACTGATGCATACACCGATATACCTAGGCGCACACTGGTGCATACACTGACATACCAAGGCACACACTGATCCATACACTGACAACCCAGACACACACTCATGCATACATTGACACACCCAGGCACATACTCATGCATAATTGACACACCAAAGCACAAACTGTACACACACTGAGACACCCAAGCACAAACTGACACTTACACTTACCCACCTAAGCACAAACGGATCCATACACTGACACACTCAGTCACATACTAATGCATAGACTGACACACCCAGGCACATTCTGATATATACATTGACACACCTAGGCACACACTGGTGCACACATTAACACACCCTGACAAACACTGAATGCACACTGATATGTACACTCATACACCAACACATACACTGACACATACAGTAAGAAATCCAGTCAATAATAAAAATGCAGACATTGCTCTTTGTAGAAAATATGCCGGATCAAATAAGAAGCATTTTTTTACATTTTTTTTAACAAACTTTTATTTTTGGAAAAAAGGGCTCATTTATGCAAAAACAGCAAATAATAAAGCCACATGTAAGCAATTGCATTCTACAAAATATGTAAAGTGTTTTTTAACACTAAAATAAAAAAAACTCAACATAAGTGATTCTTCACCTTATCCAACATAGGCCCTCATTCTGACCCTGGCGGTCGGTGATAAAGCGGCGGCCAACCCGCCAACAGGCCGGCGGTCCAAAATATGCAATTCTGACCCTGGCGGGAACCGCCAACACAGGCCGCCGCATTAACACTCCGCCCGCCACGGCGGAACAAACAAACAGCGCGGCTGTCCCCGCCAACAGCCAGGCGGCAGACAATGTACCGCCCACCCTATCACGACCCACCAATCCGCCACCTTTTCCGGGGCGGGAGCACCGCCGATAAAAACACGGCGGAAACAGACTACGAACGGGAAAACGCTCACCTCCACATACTCCATGCGAGATTCCGGCAGTATGGAACCCGAGTTGCAGGTCATCCCCGCACTCCTATACCTGCTCCTGTACCAGGAGCACGCCCGGCGGCGCGGAAGACATCGGTGAGTACTGCACCTACGACACAGGGGAGGGAAAAGATTACCGGCACACACCCACCCACCCACACCCACTACAACATACACATCAATGCATTCCCACAGATCACTGTCACAACCCACAAACCCCCCCCTTCCGAAATAATGCAAAGACCAAAAGAAGAGATCTCAAACGGGCAGATATATTGAAAAATGGACAGCAGTAATCCAAATAAATAAATAAACTATGTACAAAATATATACAGCTACCAAAATGTAGTCCAACCACTGTCCGTGGACCACAGGGGTCCTGAGCAAAGGGGCAAGGCCCAGTCCCACGACAAGAACTCCACGGAGAGAACACTGCAGGGGCATCAGAAAGAAAAAAGGACAGGCACCTCAGGGGGAAGGGAAGGGGGGGCACCTCAGCCACTTGAGTACACGACGCCAGAGCCACGAGGGGACTCCATGACCATTGGCCATCCTGGGGAGAGCAAAGCCACAGTCCAAACAGTCCATACAGTGGGTGGCCTGCCCACTGGGCCATCCTGGGGAGAGCAAAGCCACAGTCCAAACAGTCCATACAGTGGGTGGCCTGCCCACTGGGCCATCCTGGGGAGAGCAAAGCCACAGTCCAAACAGTCCATACAGTGGGTGGCCTGCCCACTGGGCCATCCTGGGGAGAGCAAAGCCACAGTCCAAACAGTCCATAACAGACTCCACTGCCACTGGAGGAGGCATGTTGGCCAGAGGACATCCTGCAGCCCTGCCTGAGACAGATCCTGCCCTGCCACGTCTGCCAAAGGGCCAGCGGTTCCTGCCTGGAAGGGCCCAGTTCAGCGGTTCTTGCCTTGAAGGGCCCAGTTCAGCGGTTCTTGAGACGGCGGTCCCCAGCGGAGCGGAGCTGGAGACGGCGGGGCCCAGTTCAGCGGTTCTTGCCTTGAAGGGCCCAGTTCAGCGGTTCTTGAGACGGCGGTCCCCAGCGGAGCGGAGCTGGAGACGGCGGGGCCCAGTTCAGCGGTTCTTGCCTTGAAGGGCCCAGTTCAGCGGTTCTTGAGACGGCGGTCCCCAGCGGAGCGGAGCTGGAGACGGCGGGGCCCAGTTCAGCGGTTCTTGCCTTGAAGGGCCCAGTTCAGCGGTTCTTGAGACGGCGGTCCCCAGCGGAGCGGAGCTGGAGACGGCGGGGCCCAGTTCAGCGGTTCTTGCCTTGAAGGGCCCAGTTCAGCGGTTCTTGAGACGGCGGTCCCCAGCGGAGCGGTGCTGGAGACGGCGGGGCCCAGTTCAGCGGTTCTTGCCTTGAAGGGCCCAGTTCAGCGGTTCTTGAGACGGCAGTCCCCAGCGGAGCGGAGCTGGAGACGGCGGGGCCCAGTTCAGCGGTTCTTGCCTTGAAGGGCCCAGTTCAGCGGTTCTTGAGACGGCGGTCCCCAGCGGAGCGGAGCTGGAGACGGCGGGGCCCAGTTCAGCGGTTCTTGCCTTGAAGGGCCCAGTTCAGCGGTTCTTGAGACGGCGGTCCCCAGCGGAGCGGAGCTGGAGACGGCGGGGCCCAGTTCAGCGGTTCTTGCCTTGAAGGGCCCAGTTCAGCGGTTCTTGAGACGGCGGTCCCCAGCGGAGCGGATCTGGAGACGGCGGGGCCCAGTTCAGCGGTTCTTGCCTTGAAGGGCCCAGTTCAGCGGTTCTTGAGACGGCGGTCCCCAGCGGAGCGGAGCTGGAGACGGCGGGGCCCAGTTCAGCGGTTCTTGCCTTGAAGGGCCCAGTTCAGCGGTTCTTGAGACGGCGGTCCCCAGCGGAGCGGTGCTGGAGACGGCGGGGCCCAGTTCAGCGGTTCTTGCCTTGAAGGGCCCAGTTCAGCGGTTCTTGAGACGGCGGTCCCCAGCGGAGCGGTGCTGGAGACGGCGGGGCCCAGTTCAGCGGTTCTTGCCTTGAAGGGCCCAGTTCAGCGGTTCTTGAGACGGCGGTCCCCAGCGGAGCGGTGCTGGAGACGGCGGCCATTCTATGGCCAACTGCTCATTGCCTGGTGGTGCCCTCCTGGGCAGCGGGGATGGTGCTCCTTCAATGCCCACCTGGGCTGTGGGTGGTGGGGCCCTCCTGGCCAGCTGGGCTGGGTCCTCCCTGGGCAGCGGCTATGGGGGTGGTGGGCTCTCCCGGGGCAGCTGTTCCGGTTCCTCCCGGGGCAGCGGCTATGGGGGTTGCGGGCTCCTCCTGGGCAGCTGTGACGGGTCCTCCATGGGCAGCAGGCCTGCTGCCTGACTTCTCCGCCTTGCTGCCCTTGCCCTCCTTAGTCGGGAGTCTGTGGCCCTTTCCTCCCTTTGGAGCTGTGGCTGTTGACGGTGGCTGGCTAGTGTCCTGGGGGGATATCGAATCCGGGCTCCGGCGGCGGCCCTTCCGCCTTCTGCTCCTCTTCCCAGGGGGTGGGCTGGCTGTCCCCTTGCTGCTGGGCGAAGATCCAGACCTGCGGGCTGGTGGGCTCCAATACCCCTGCACCCTTGTCAAGGGGGCTGCAGGGCTGGTGGTGGCTGAGGTGCTCTTTTTACCCCGACGAGAAGGAGGGGGGGGCTCAGGGTCAGGAAAGAAGGTAGCAGTAGAGAGATAGATTTTCTTGGGACAATGGATAGTGGTAGGTACAGTGGGTATGGGAGTGGAGGGAGAGGATGTGGTTGTAGGCGAGACAAGTTTGCTGTCTTTGGGTGCAGGTGCAGGAGCGGGAGGCTGTCGTGAGGTGGATGGCTGTTGGGTGGGTGGGTGGCTGCGTTTGTGTGGTGTGGAAGAGGGGGTGACAGACACAGTGGGAGAGGACACAGGGGATGTGTAAATGGCAGTGGGGGTGGTGACTGCACGTGTGCGGACTGTAGTGGAGGGTATGCTGGTGATGGAAACACTGGCTGATGGTGAGGTGAATGAAGGTGTGAGTGTAGACGTCACAGGGAGGGAGGAGGGAGACGAGGAGGTGGGGGTCACAGAGGTGGTAGTGACTGTTGGCATGTCTGCATCGGAATGTTGCTTGTGTGAATGTCTGCATGATCTGTGGTGCTTATGTTTGGATGAGCTGCTCTTGGGTGTTGAGGTGTGTGCAGGCTGGTCTGATGGTGTGGGTGGGACAGGCAGAGGAACAGGAGACTGGGAGGAGGGAGTTAGTAGAGGGAGGCAGGAGACAGGGACAATGGCTGCCGTCAGTGCTGAGGCCAGAGCCTGGAACGATCGCTGATGGGCAGCCTGACCCGAATGAATGCCCTCCAGGTACGCATTGCTGCGATGAACCTCCCTCTCCACCCCCTGGATGGCATTCAAAAGGGTAGTCTGCCCAACAATGAGCGTTCGGAGGAGGTCAATGACCTCCTCACTGAGGGCAGCGGGGGTAACAGGGGCAGGGCCTGAGGTGCCTGGGGCGAAGGAGATGCCCGGCTTCCTGGCAGAGTGGGCACGGGGCGAACGCTGAGGGGCTGCTGGGAGGGCGGAGATGGTGCGCTGGGTGGCGGCTGTACCTGTAATGGCGGGGGGCACGGATGGTGCCACCCCCGCAAGGGAGCTCCCTTCCGAGGACGTGTCCGTGTCGCTGCAGGGTCCAGTCGTCCCCGTTGTGGAGCTCCCCTCGCCCTCCGTCTCACTGGTCCAGTCAGACTCTGTGGCATGGCCCTCCTGGGCCATGTGAGATGCAGCTCCCTCCTGCCCCGATGCCACTTCTCCTCCGCCTGATGATGCTGATGCACACAAGCACAGAAAGACAAACAAAAAGGGGGGGGAGAGAGAAATAAAGAGATTTTGAGTACATGGATCACCGGTACAGTTAGCGGACATGACAGACACAGATGCCCCCTGCACTAAGTTGCGCACTTGGGGTCCGCTACGCATTCCGTGGAACATGCCCTACACGCCTAGAGTTGACAACTGCACCCATGGATGACACGGCCCAGGGATGGCTGTACTGACACACTACTGAGGGTGGTGGCTGGGGACACAGGGGCTTACGGGGGTGCCCAGCCTACAGATATCGCCCTGGCCTAGGGGGACCCACAGCCCTCCTCCCCCACCCAGACACCTCCACTGCGCGACAACAGAGTAGATAATGCTTGTACTCACCCCCTTGTGTCTGCTGTGCTGCCCTCACGCGCCCATCCAAATCAGGGTAGGCCACCGCCAGGATCCGGAACATCAGGGGGGTCAGTTGACGGCAGGCACCCCGCCTACGTTGGGAGGCCATCCCCAGCAGAGACTCGGCGGTCTTCTTGGTCCCGCGGCGGATGTCCTCCCACCTCTTGCGGCAGTGGGTGCCCCGTCGATGGTGGACCCCCAGGGTCCGGACTTCCTTGGCGATGGCACGCCAAATCCCGATCTTCTCATGGGCGCGGACCTATGTGACACGTACAGGGAGGGAGAAATACCACGTTCAAGTTTGTCTGCATTTTCGTTGCCAGTGGCCCAACGCCCCCCATCCCCGCCAGGCCCCCCGCCAGGCCCCCCGCCAGGCCCAACATGCCCCCCATCCCCGCCAGGCCCCCCGCCAGGCCCCCCGCCAGGCCCCCCGCCAGGCCCAACATGCCCCCCATCCCCGCCAGGCCCCCCGCCAGGCCCAACATGCCCCCCATCCCCGCCAGGCCCCCCGCCAGGCCCAACATGCCCCCCATCCCCGCCAGGCACCCCGCCAGGCCCCCCGCCAGGCCCAACATGCCCCCCATCCCCGCCAGGCCCCCCCGCCAGGCCCCCCGCCAGGCCCAACATGCCCCCCGTCCCCACCAGGCCCCCCGCCAGGCCCAACATGCCCCCCATCCCCGCCAGGCCCCCCGCCAGGCCCCCCGCCAGGCCCAACATGCCCCCCATCCCCGCCAGGCCCACCGCCAGGCCCAACATGCCCCCCATCCCCGCCAGGCCCCCCGCCAGGCCCCCCGCCAGGCCCCCCGCCAGGCCCAACATGCCCCCCATCCCCGCCAGGCCCCCCGCCAGGCCCCCAAGCCAGCCAGTGGCCCCAAATCCATATAGAATTAAACTCACTTGTTGGTCTGGAGGACCGTAGAGTAGCGCATACTGGGGGAGGACCCCATCCACAAGTTTCTCCAACTCCTCTCCAGTGAAGGCAGGGGCCCTTTCCCCAGGCGCAGCAGCCATTGTCCCTTCCAGACCGAGGTCACAGCAACACTTGCAGTATAGGTCCTCTCCTGTGAAAGTTCAAGTCGCAAGTGAATAAGTAGATAGAAAATGGCGGTCACGTCCGCGGCGGTGCGTACCACGGCGGTGCGTACCGCCACCGCCGGCGCCCTTCGCCATTGGCTCCTGAAACCCATAGGCTTCAATGTTAACCAAAGCGGCTTCGCGCTGCGGTCTTCGACCGCCGACCGCCGCGGTGTGCCACGCCAGCGCATTGACCTCACATCCCATTGTCACACTTCACAGGTCAGGCAGCCGCCATTTCGAGGGTCCACATGGCTCAATTTCAACTGCGTCACACAGGCCTAGGCCTTGCATAGCCACTCAGACACGCCATTCACTGCATAGAGAATCGTTTACTGTGCAAGCTGTGAGTACGTCCCTGTGGGTTGCTTGACTCTGTGCTCCATGTTGTCCTTCCTAGGCACCGTCCGCTGGGTTTGGCGAGGAGACGGATGAATCCTCGCGTGTACCGACCGCTGGTGGACCTGTCGACAATGGAAGAACGCCACATTATCCTGACCTACCGGCTTGACCGTGCCACTATACATGAACTGTGTGCCCAGCTGGAGCCCGACCTGATGTCCCCCATCCGCCAACCCACAGGGATTCCCCCTCTGGTGCAGGTCCTGTCAGTACTCCATTTCTTGGCAAGTGGGTCATTTCAGACAACAGTGGGAATTGCTTCTGGGATGTCTCAGCCCATGTTTTCGAAGGTGTTATCCAGAGTGTTGTCTGCCCTGATGAAATACGTGAGGAGCTACATCATTTTCCCTGAGGTGGGCGAATTGGCTACAGTGAAGGGTGATTTCTACGCCCTTGGACATATTCCCAACGTCATTGGTGCCATTGATGGGACCCATGTGGCTTTGGTTCCCCCAAGAGACAGGGAGCAGGTGTACAGGAACAGAAAAAGTTACCATTCCATGAACATCCAGGTGGTGTGTTTGGCTGACCAGTACATCTCGCATGTAAATGCCAAATTCCCAGGGTCAGTGCATGACGCCTACATCCTGAGGAATAGCAGCATCCCTTACGTGATGGAACAGCTAGAGAGACACTACCTGTCGTGGCTACTGACCCCAGTAAGGAATCCCCGGACCAGGGCAGAGGAACGGTACAATGAGGCCCATGGGCGTACTAGGAGGGTGATCGAACGCACCTTTGGCCTCCTAAAGGCCAGGTTTCGGTGCCTGCATATGAAAGGGGGATCCCTAATGTACTCACCTAAGAAGGTGTGTCACATCATCGTGGCCTGCTGCATGCTTCACAACCTGGCTTTGCGCCGCCAGGTGCCTTTCCTGCAGGAGGATGGTCGAGACGGTGGTGTTGTGGCAGCTGTGGAACCTGTGGAGAGTGATGAGGAGGAAGACGACGGGGCTGAAACAGACAACAGGGACAGAATCATTGAACAGTACTTCCAATAGGACACAGGTAACAATTCAAACATAATTTAGTAAATGTGAACTACTCTCCTGCATCTCTGCTGCCTGTCTATTTGCCCCAGTGTATGATGACTGAGTTGTGGCTTTTCCCTCCCTATTTCAGATCTGGGGTCCCCTCTACGAGTCCTGTGCTTCGTTTCCCCATGGACTACAGCTTTGTGGCAGCTGTTTGTTGACTTCACTATGTACAAGGACATATTTGCAATGTCATGTCAATTACAATATTTTGAAATCACAGCCAGACTCCAGATAGTTTTGTGCAAAATAGGTGTTTATTTCAGTGCTCAAAATGGGATGGGTGGTTTCAAGTGGGTGGGGGCTATGGTGAAGGAATGTCCATGGCAGAGTCCAGAGTAACAGTCACACAGGTGTATTGTCCAGGGGCCTGTGGAGAGATGGAGCATGGGCAGTTCAAGGATGGACAGGGTGACAATGTGGGACAGTGGGCTGACATCAGGTGGTATCCTTTGCTGGCGGGGGTCTTGACATCCTACTCTGTCTTCTTGCGAGATCTCAGGGCCCTCTTGCGGGGTGGTTCTTCTCCTGCAGGAGGTGGGGGTCTGGTGGGCTGCTGTTGTGCGGGGGCCTCCTGTCCACTAGCGCCGGCGGAGGTGGTTGGCTGTTCTTGGTCCAGGCTAGTGGCAGGGGCCCTTTGTTGTTGTTGAGTGTCCGTCCTGGTGTTGATGAGGTCCTGCAGCAGCCCTACCATGGTAACCAGGGTGGAGGTGAGGGCTCTGATGTCCTCCCTGTACCCCCGATAGTGTTCCTCCTGCAGTACCTGGATCTCCTGGAACCGGGCCAGTACCGTCGCCATCGTCTCCTGGGAGCGGTTGTATGCTCCCATGATGGTGGTGAGGGCCTCGTGGAGAGTGGGTTCCGTGGGCCCGTCCCCCCCCTGTCGCACAGCTGCCCTCCGAGTTGCCCTGTTTCCCTGGGCCTCTGCCCCCTGGCCGGTGTGCCCACTACCACTGCCCCCAGGTCCCTGTTGTTGTTGGGGTGGTGGGTTATCCTGGGTGCCCTGTAGTGGTAGACACACCGCAGATTGACGCGCCCTGGAGACAGAGGCATGGGCCCGCTGGGTGGGAGCTGTGCTGGTGTTCCCAGAGGGGTTTGGGTCTGTAGTGGCCTGTGCCTGTGTGAGGGGAACCGACTGTCCAGAGGTCCCCGATGGTCCGGGCTGGTCATCAGTGTCCAGGTCGACAGAGCTGCTGTCATCGCTGACGGCCTCTTGGGTGGGGGGTGTGGAGAATTCTGGGCCCTCCGTGGCGGTGTGTTGACGGTCGGGTCCTGCAGGGGTATAGAGGTATGGTTATAGTTTCAATGTGTGGCATATGGGTGTATCTGTGGGTTCCCGTGTCCCCAAGTGCTGGCATTCGTGTGTGGGGGCTTTGGTGAGGGTGGCTTGTGGGGGGGATGTGTATATGCATTGGGCATGCTTTGGTGATGGGTGTCCATGCTTAGTGGACGCATGCAGGCCTAGGTTTTGGGATGTGTGGGTTGTGATGGTGAGACATTGGCAGGGAATAGGTGTGCTGGGGGTGGGGGTGAGGATGGTGGTGGGGGTGAGGATGGTGGTGGGGGTGAGGGTGGGGGTGAGGATGGGGGTGGGGGTGAGGGTGGGGTTCGAGGATGGGGGTGAGGGTTGGGGTATGATTTGGCATGCAGGTGGGGGGGAAGCAGTAGTGAAGCTTCAACTTACCAGTATCCATTCCTCCGCCGACTCCTGCGAGGCCGTCAGGATGCAGGATGTTCAAGACTTCCTCCTCCCATGTTGTAAATTGTGGGGGTTGAGGTGGGGGTCCTCCGCCAGTTTTCTGCACGGCGATGTTGTGCCTGGATACCATGGAACGCACCTTCCCCCGTAGGTCGTTCCATCGCTTCCTGATGTCTTCCCGATTTCTGGGGTGCTGTCCCACAGCGTTGACCCTGTCGACAATCCTCTGCCATAGCTCCGTCCTCCGGGCAATGCTGGTGTATTGGATCTGTGTGCCGAAGAGCTGGGGCTCTACCCGAACGATTTCCTCCACCATGACCCTGAGTTCTTCGTCTGAGAAGCGGGGGTGTCTTTGGGGTGCCATGGAGTGGTGTGTATGATGTGTGGGGTGGAGTATGTGTAGTTAAGTGTGTTGAGTGTGGTGGTGTGTGTTGTTTTGTGTGTGGATATTGTGTGGGTGATGGTGTAGTGTGCCTCTGTGTGATGGTATTCTGTGATCGCTGATGTGTCTCTCAGTGCTTCTTTCTGAATTTTTGGTCGTAGGGGTTTGTGGGTGATGTGGGTGTGTGTTTTATATTGTATTGTGTGTGTGGGAGTGGTGTGTGTATGTGTATCAGGTGTGTGGAATTCAAATCGGCCAATGTGGCTGAGTTTTGTTCGTTTGTGTGTATTCTGACCGCGGCGGTGTGTACCGCCAATGGAAAACCGCGTTTGAAAGACCGCCGCGTGGATTCGTGGGTCGTAATGGCATGGGCGTATTTCTGTTGGCGTGACGGTGGAGGTTTGGTCACCTCCACTTTTCCGCCGACCGCTGGTCTGGCGGTCTGTTGTGGCTGTCGGATTTTCTGAGGTTTGGCTGCTGCGGGTCAGAATGACCGTGGCGGGTTACCGCGACCGCGGCGGAATTATGGAGGATTTCTGACCGGCGGTAGGCGCCTTTTACCGCCGAGGTCAGAATGACCACCATAGTGATGATATCTTCATTCTTTTTAATCACAAGTTCCTAGCAGTTGCCGCAATGAAAGACCATTTCTTTGAGTTCAGATCACATAGGTGCCATGGAAATGTTTGCAGGTGCTTGTCCAAACCCAGAAGTTGAAGGAACAGTATCTGATACAGCAGAGGTTCTCTCCCTGACCCTCCTTCAATAGGCAAGCTCATGATTACTTTTGATGTGCTTCTACATTGTGGATATGCCATAGCTGTATTTTTTTAATTTCCCTCTGAAAAGCTATTTGCCACACAGCTTGCATTCAACATACTTCGTGCCCGCTTTCTTCTGACCTGTTGGGACACTGAACCAGACCCAGACAACAGTTTCCTTCCTGTTAGAACCTTCTTGTTGCTGAACATCTTCCTCCTGCTCTGGTGCCTGAGACATATTAGGACAAGCAGCTTCTGACATTCTTGTCAACAGCTATAAGGTTTGCACCCTCCTTCAACAGTGGACAATGAAAAAGTGTCAGTATTGGGTGTGTTTTTTTTTAAAGTTGGGTGTGGTTCATATGAACCAATAGAAAGGCAGATTTTCTTTTGTCATCCAGTGACTCCTTGGATTTTGTCGTTACTCTGCAGATTTTCCGTAATGTTAAAATAAATTATTTCTGCAGGAACAAAAAAAGAAACATTTAACAGATTTCAAACATGTTCATTCTTGTAGTATAATTTATTTCAGAGGCTCCCATATACCTAAAATATATATTTTTTTAATTGGTGACTCCACAGATCAGAATCCGCAGACATTTTTACATCATGTGATAGAAACAAAAAACATAGAGTTTGGTTATTAGACAATCTGCGGATATGTGGAAAATCTCAAGAACCGAAACAAATAATAATACATTAATTAATGTCCAGTGTACATAATCTATTCTGTCATATTGTTCTACCTATTAAATTCCTTCTCTTTCTTTATCTTTTACCCTCATTGTCCATACTTTGCTTCCCATTTTTGAATCAATTTGCTATTAGGTACTATCATTTTTCACATTCTTACTCCTTTATCCTTATTTACATAAATCAATATATAATAACATAATTTTTTTGTTAAAAAACATACAAATTCACTGAACAAATTAAGGGCTACAGGGTCGTTATAGTTAGGCTCAGATTTTGCACACTCAAAACCATAGAAATTCAGCAGTTATAGTTACCTGTGCTAACTATAACTGATGACCTGGCAATGCACTGCTTATGACCTAACATATTACATAACTCAGGACATGGTCGGTGACATCACTGATGACATCTCAAATGACATCACTAATGACATCATCAATTGAGTGTGAGTGTTTTCTAAATGTTCATAAGTGTGCAATGGGACCCCAGGGAGAGCCTCAAGTCCCCCCAGTCCCAGACAGCTCCCGCCTCCTGTGGGAGCCAGCATTGCTGTTGCACACAGGGAGCGGCCCATATCTCTGCATCTCTGCAGGCAGGGTATGACATGAAACCTCTACTTCCATCAGAAGAGAGCGCTTTGACAGCTCTCACCACTGGAACCGGAGTGTTTGTTCTGAATTGGCGGGAGCTGTCAAAGCTCCCTCCAAGTCAGAGCAAAGAGATATGTCCCGGGGTGGGCCACCTGGGAAATAGCAGGGGCTAGCCCTGGGGTGGCGGTCCCCAAGGCCATTATTGGTTACAGGAGGGAGACAGAGCAGCCCCACTCTTTTATTTTTCAAGGTCGGCCCTGGGGAGGTTGTGGTCCTCTGGCCATATGTGGCCCAGGAGGAGGGCCCCATTGCCCATTCTTTTCAAACACAGTTGGCCCCGGGGAGGTGGTGGTCCCTGGGCCTTATACAGCCTCAGAAAGGGGGGAGGGTCCTGTGTCCTCCCTACCCTTTATTATAAATAAAGCCTCTGGATGTGGTGGCCCCTAGGGCTCCAAGAGCCTCAGAGGGAGCCTGTATACCCCCCTTCTAGTCTTAGACAATGCCCACAGGACCTGGCCCATCCTGCGGCATTTTTCAAAACAAACATGTGAGCCTGTACTTTTTTTTGTTTTAACATTTTTGTCAGAGTTGTGGATCTTCCATGACTTTCAACATTTAAAAAAAAAAAAATGTTTTTTTCACCCTGGCGGGTCATTCTGTGACTCTGGTACCAGAGCTAAGGGGTCAGAGTAACTCTACCCTGGCCCCTTTTCCTTCACCTTTTTTTAGGGACTCAGCAGAAGCAAAGTCCCAAGATGGCTGGCAACACTTCCTGGTTGAAGTATTGGCAGCAAATCAGATCTCAGCTCAAGATTGGGTTATTTACATAATATTTCAAAAACTACTGAAAGGATTTACATCAAATAACAACAAGTATTTGCAATGCAATAGGTCTCAAATTTGCAAGTGTAAAAGCTATCGGCACTGTAAATGGATAAGTGGACTTTTTGCTGCATAATTTGGTCAACCCTGCTTCATAACTTGGTCCTTTCTTGAATATAATACCACTGAGCAAGCAACTCTACAAGATCATGCTGGACAAAGCAAACTTTTAATGAGAAACAGTGAAACAAGAATTGTGAAGGATAGGTTATCACAGCTCTATACAATGGTGAACACAATTTAAGTGCTTAACTATAGTTGAAGAAGCTTTGAGCTGACCTTTTGTAAGCTGTGCGCGGGCAGGATACACTGTCCTCTCCGTTACTGTGCTGTGAGGTAACTAAGAAATAATGAGAAGTAACTGGTATTCATACAAAACGCTCCAATAAAACTTGAAAGCGCCATGAGCGTGAAGAAAAAAAACAAAACGAACAATGACAAGCAATTGGTAGTAATGCAAATCATTCCAATACTGCCCATTGCACTGTGGAAAACCTGAAAGCCCATGGGCAAAATGAGCGCAAAGGAAAAACAAACCAAACAATAGGAAGTAACTGGTAGTCATGCGCTCCAATACTGCTCATTGTGCTGTGTAATACTTGAAAACACCATGGCAGTCATGAGCACATAGGAGAAACAAAGGAAACAATGTGACTAGTAGTCATGCAAAATGCTCCAATAGTGCCCATTGCGTTGTGTAAAACTTGAAAGAGTCATGGGTGCCATGAGCACGAATGAGAAACAAAATGAACAATGAGAAATAACTGGTAGCTATGCAAAATAATCCAATACTGCATGTGCTGTGTAAAACTTGAATACACTATGGCCGCAATGAGCATGTAGGAAAAACAAAATAAACAATGAAAAGTAACTGGTAGTCATGCAAAGTGTTCCAATACTACCCATTGCGCTATATAAAACTTTAAAGCGCCATGTCCGGCATGAGATGAAATGAAAAACAAAAGAAACTATGTAAAGTAACTTGCAGTCATGCAAAGTGCTTCAATACTGGCCATTGAGCTGTGTAAAACTTGAATGCGGTAACTCGAGTATTGGGGCGATTTGCATTACTACAGTTACTTGTCATTTTTTTCTTTTGTTTTTAGTCGCGCTCATTGTGCTTTCAATTTTTTTACACCATGAACTCAATAGGCAGTATTGGAGTGATTTACGTAAAGCGCTCCAATACTGTTGATTGAGTTCCCGCTATATAAAAACTGTAAGCACCATGAGCACGACTGAAAAAAGTATCAATAACAATTTGCAAATCACTCCAATACTGCTAATTGAGAGAAGGTCAAGCTAAAAGTAAAAAAGTAGTCCACAAACAGTCTGTAAAACATGGACATTGTGTGATGTTAACAGGAGTTGGCCGACGCTCGTGAAGATGGCTAAACACTGGAAAAGGCATGATGTATGCAATCAATCAATCAAAAAAAATTATAGACCGTGCTACTCACCCGTGAGGGTCTCAAGGTGCTAGAGGGAGGGGTGGGGGGTACTGTTCGAACAGCCATGTCTTGAGGTTTTTTCTGAAGAGTAGGAGGTCTTGGGTTTTGCGGAGGTTGGTGGGGAGGGAGTTCCAGGTTGTGGGAGCGAGGTAGGAGAAGGCCCTGCCTCCTGTGGTGGATCGATGGATGCGGGGGACTGTAGCTAGTGTGAGGTCGGCTGATCGGAGGTTGCGGGTGGGAGTGTGGAAGTTCACTCTTTCGTTGAGGTAGGTCGGGCCGGTGTTGTGGAGGGATTTGTGTGCATGGATGAGGATCTTGAAAGTGATTCTCTTGTCTATGGGGAGCCAGTGAAGAGATCTGAGGTGTGGTGAGATTCGTTGGTAGCAGGGGAGGCCAAGGACGAGGCGTGCAGCTGTGTTCTGGATTCTCTGGAGTTTGAGTTTGAGTGTGGTGCCGGCGTTGAGGGCGTTACCGCAGTCAAGTCTGCTGCTGATGAGTGCATGGGTGACTGTATTCCTGGTCTCTGGGGGAATCCATTTGAAGGATTTTTTTAGAGTGTGGAGTGTGTGAAAGCAGGAGGAGGTTAGTGCATTGATTTGTTGTGTCATGGAGAGGGAGGGGTCCAGGATGATGCTGAGGTTGCGTGCGTGGTTTGCGGGGGTGGGTGCGGGGCCTAGGGCAGTGGGCCACCAGGAGTCCTCCCATATGGTTTTGTTGGGGCTGAAGATGATGATCTCGGTTTTATTGGAGTTAAGCTTGAGGTGGTTAGTTGTCATCCAGTTGGCGGTGTCGAGGAGAGCAGAGCGTAGGTTGGTTTTGGCGGTGGTGAGGGTGAGGGAGAGGATGAGTTGGGTGTCATCTGCGTAGGAGAGGATAGTGATTCCGTGTGGTCGAGGATGTTTGCTAGTGGGATCATGTAAATGTTGAAGAGTGTGGGGCTGAGGGAGGACCCTTGGGGGACTCCGCAGATGATCTTGGTAGCGGTGGAGTGGAAAGGTGGAAGGCGGACTATCTGGTTCCAGTTGGTGAGGAATGAGGTGAGCCAGTCTAAGGCTTTGTGGCAAATTCCTATGTTGTGGAGGTGTGTGCGGAGTGTGTGGTGACAGACAGTGTCAAAGGCTGCGGAGAGGTCTAGGAGGATGAGTGCGATGGCTTGCCTTTGTCGACTTTGGTCCTGATGTCGTCAGTGCATGCAATGAGGGTGGTTTCTGTGCTGTGGTTCTTGCAGAACCCGGATTGTGAGGGGTCGAAAGTGTTTTTTTCTTCGAGGAAGTGGGATAGGCGGGCGTTGACTAGTTTCTCGGCAACCTTGGTGGGGAAAGGGAGATGGAACGATAGTTGGAGAGGATCTCCAGGTCGGCTTTGTTTTTTTTAGGAGAGTGGTGATTTCCGCGTGCTTCCAGGGGTCTGGGTAGGTGGCAGAGCCGAAAGAGGAGTTGATTATGTCACGGAGTATGGGGGCAATGGTTGGGCTGGCTTTGTTGTAGATGCGATGTGGACTGGGGTTGTAGGGGGATCCGGAGTGGATGGAGTTCATGGTTTTTTCGGTTTCTTTGTGTGTGGTGGGGGCCCAGGTGGTGAGTGTGTTGGGGGGGTCGTGAGTGGGGGTTGAGTTGGGTGAATGAGGGGTGTGTGTGGTGGGTGTGTGTGGTATGAAGCTGTTGTGGATGTCCAGGATTTTGTGGTGGAAGTGGTTGGAGAGGGCGTCACATAGGGTCTGTGTGTGTGTGGGGTCTATGTTGCTGGCTTTGGGTTTGGCTAGCTCTTTAATGATGTTGAAGAGTTCCTTGCTGTTTTGAGAGTTGTTGTCAAGGCGAGTCTTGTAGTGATCTCTTTTGGCGGTGGGTATGAGTTGGTGATGGGTGCGGATGGTGGCTTTGAGGGAGGAGAAGTTGGTTGTAGAGGGTTCTTGTTGCCATATTTTCTCCGCTTGGTGGCATTTGCGCTTGGAGTCTTGGAGTTCGGGGGTGAACCATGGGGCGTTCTTGATGTTGCGGGTGGCGAAGTGTTTTCTGAGGGGGGCTAGTGTGTCTGCGCAGGTAGTGATCCATTTAGAGAGGTTGTGTGCTCCTGTGTTGGGGTTGTTGGTGTGGGAGGGGGTTGTGAGCCAGTTGGGAGTCCAGGCGTTCTGTGGGGATTTTGTCCCACATGCGGTAGGGTGTGGTGTGTTGATGGTGGTGTGTGGGGGGGTTGGTGAAGGAGAAGTGGACACATTGGTGGTCAGTCCAGAGGAGTTTGGTGGTGAGGGTGTAGGCTATGTGTTGGCTTGAGGTGAAAATTGCATTGAGCGTGTGTCCTGCTGAGTGGGTGGGTGCAGTGACCCGTTGTTTGAGTCTGAGGTTGGTGAGGTTGTCTATGAGGTTGTCTATGAGGGAGGTAGAGTTATGGTCTTGAAGGTTCTCCAAGTGAAAGTTGAAATCACCGAGGATGATGTAGTCTGTGGAGGTGAGGGCGTGCAAGCTGATGGTGTCGGCGATGGTGTTGCAGAAGGCAGGGCGTGGTCCTGGTGGTCTGTAGATTAGTGTACCTGAGGATGGAGTTGTTGTTAATGTGGATTAGGAAGTGCATGTGTCCTGTGTTGTCGATAGTGTCTTGGGAGCTGGTGGTGACTTTGATGGTGTCCCTGTATAGGATGGCGACGCCACCACCTGGCCTGTTGAGGTGGTCTTTGTGTTGGAGTTTGTATCCCTTGGAGGTGCCGATGGCTATGTCGGGTTCTGTGGAGGGGTTGGTCCAGGTTTCCATGAGGAAGGCAATGTCAGGTGAGTGTGATGTGATGAGGTCCCAGAGTTCTATGGCATGTTTGTGAAGGGAGCAAGCAGTTGAGGTGGTTGTGGTGGGTGGTGTTGGTGTGGTGCATGAGGGTGTTGTTGCGGGGTGTGTTATGGTCGTGGGGTGGTGTGCTGCAGGGCTGGTTGGTGGGGGTAGGGGCAGAGCTGGTGTGTATTGCGTTGGGGGTGTTGTGTTTGTTGTCGGGGGTCGCTATGGTTGGTGTGTGGTGTGAGGGATGAGGAGCAGGAGAAATGACAGGTGTGGCAGGTGAAGGGGCCATGAGTGTGTGTGGGGCTGGAGAGGGTGCAGGTGGGGCGAGGGCCTAGGTTGAGTGAGTGGAGAGTGAGGGGGGAGTAGATTTGGCTGAGGGGGCCATGGGGACTGGTGCTGGGTGCGGTCTTGGTGCAGACGGGCGCAGATGGGCGCAGACAGGCTTGCCTTTGGCACGCCCGATGCGCGCTTCCGCGCCACGGCTGCCATAAATGGGGAGGAGGGAGGGAGTGGCAGCTGGGAGGAGGGAGGTCTGGGAAGGCTGGGGGGGGTGGGGCCGCAGGGATTAGCAGCAGTGGGAAAAAGCAAATGGAAAAAGGACGGTGAGGAGGTGGGGGAGGTGGGAGGTGCCACGGGGATGCAGCGACAAGGAAACAGAGAGGAGAAAAGGAAAAAGGACGGTGAGGAGGTGGGGGAGGCGGGAGGGGCCACGGGAATGCAGCGGCAAGGGAAACAGAGAGGAGAAAAGGAAAAAGGACGGTGAGGAGGTGGGGGGAGGCGGGAGAGACCACGGGGACGCAGCAGCGGGGATTTTCAGCAGAAAGGGAATGACCAAGTGGAGGCAACGCGGGGCGCCGGTGCGAGGAGCGACCAAGCATGCCTTGAACAAATTATATCAAGGGAGTTTTGAAAGGCAAGTCTACAAATGAATGAAAGTGATGGGCGTGAGATGGGTGTAGTTAAAGCTCAGAGAATAGTGGCCTAAAAAGGGCATTTTCTGGACCAACAGCTACCCTTCAGCCTAATTTGGAATAATTCCTTTCAGCGGTTCGGGCTGTAGTCATGCTCAAAAACCCTATGGGAATTAATATTGGGAAAACATGGTTTGGGATTACTCTTTTTCTTGGCCTGCACTTGACAGATCACCCTCCGAAGACTGTGCGCAGGGGTGGTTATAGGGGTTGGCATCAGGGACTGCCCATAGACCAGGCCCTGTGAACAACCCCGGCTGGCCATGGCTGAAGACTGTGTGTAGTGCTGGTTTGGGCGGTTATAGGTGTTGTCCACAGGCTGATGGACGTGCGCAGCATGAGGTTGGTTGGTTATAGGGAGTGGCCGCAGGGATTCCCTTCAGCCAATCCCTGAGGCCAACCCCTGCTACTCACGGACAAAGGCCAAGCTTGGCGGTGGTTGGATCAACATATGGTAATGAAAATTACTATACGTTAAGAAATTCACTGAAAAAAAACAAAGGTTACAAGGACGTTATTGACTAGAATAAAAAAAAAAAGACATTCACTTAAAAAAACAAAGGTTCCAGTGATATTCAATCAATAAATCAATCAATCAATCAGTAATTTGTATAGTGCAGCTTATCACCCCTGATTCAGCGAGGGGGCCTGCCTGAGGTGAATAGGTAGCATGTTCCAGTTCTGTGCTGCGAGGCAGCAAAAGTATCTGTCTCCCATTGCGCTCTTCCTGATTCTAGGGGTGGTGGCGTGGGCACGTTGAGAAGATTGATGCTGTCTGGCAGAAGTGTAGAAAGATAGGCAGTGGTTGAGGTAGGCCGGACGTTACAATTAGGCTCCCATTTGAAACAAACAAAACCATAGAAATTTACCAGTTGTAGTTAGAGTTTTCTAAAGTAACTGCAAGTTGTGCCCTAAGGTAACTATAACTCATGCCCTCGCCATGCACAGCTAATTATCTCACAAATTACAGTACTCATGACATCTTTGATAACAAAATTAATAATACTGTATAAATGTAATATTTGCAGTAAAATATTTGACAAAAACCTTAGGGCACGAGTTATACTAAAAAAACAAAGGTGAGAGTAATGTTACAGTTACGTTAAATGTTCAATAAAAACGCTGTGATGCCTACTTGATCCCATTATGTTAGTAGTGAGATTTTGGCCCTCATTACAACCCTAGCGGTCGGTGTTAAAGCGGCGGTAATACCCCCAACAGGCCGGCGGAAAAAAATAATGGAATCACAACCATGGCGGAAACCGCCAACATAGACAGCCACTTTAACACTCTGACCGCCACGGCAGTAGAAACAAACACCGCAGTGGTAACCGCCAACAGACAGGCTAAAGACAAGGTTCTGCCCACTGTATTACAACATGTCCATCCGCCACCTTTTCTGGGGTGGTACCAACGCTATCAAAAGCAAGGCGGAAACAGGACTTGGAAGGGAAACCAGTCACCTCTCGACACCCAACAAGGAACCAGGACACCATCAGCACGAACTACAGGTCCTGCCCATGCTGGTCTACCTCCTCTTGTATCAGGAGCAGAAAAGATGCCGGCGACGACCACGGTGAGTACTGCACCTAGCACACAGGGGAGGGGGAGGGAAAAGAGAGTGACACACACACGCAACACGCAACACCCCCTCCCCCACCCACAACACCATACACACAAATACATGGAGTAACATTACATATACACCCTGTCACCCCCTGGAAGAACGCAAGGACAAAAGGAAATGATTGTAACAAGTGTAATCATTGAAATACCAGATAGGCCAAATACAAAAATTAGTATATACAAATATGTACACCAACTGCACAAGTCCGGATATAAATTAAATGAATGTCCGTGGATCAGTGTCCCAAAATGCATGGGCGAAGCCCACACAAGATACCTGACTCGAAATGGAGAGAATACTGCAGGGGCATTAGATCGAAAATAAACACGCATCTCAGGGGGAGGGGGGCACCTCAGCTGGATGAACGGACAACGCCAATGCTCCACGAGGGGGCGCCATGCCCACTGCTGTATCCTGGGAGTGCAAAGCCACAGTCTCACAAGTCTTTCCAGTGGGTGGTTTGCCCACTGCTGTATCCTGGGGAGTGCAAAGCCACAGTCTCACAAGCCTTTCCAGTGGGTGGTTTGCTCACAGCTGTATCCTGGGGAGTGCAAAGCCACAGTCTCACAAGTCTTTCCAGTGGGTGGTTTGCCCACTGCTGTATCCTGGGGAGTTCAAAACCACAGTCTCACAAGTCTTTCCAGTGGGTGGTTTGCCCACTGCTGTATCCTGGGGATCCAGTCTCACAAGTCTTTCCAGTGGGTGGTTTGCTCATGGCTGTATCCTGGGGAGTGCAAAGCCACAGTCTCACAAGTCTTTCCAGTGTGTAGTTTGCCCACTACTTTATCCTGGGCAGTGCAAAGCCACGGTCTCACAAGTCTTTCCAGTGGGTGGTTTGCCCACTGCTGTATCCTGGGGAGTGCAAAGCCACAGTCTCTCAAGTGGATGTCACTCTCTACTGGTTCTGGGGGGGATTTGTGCCCAGAGTGCTTTATCCTGCCAAGGACTGAGGTAGTGGATGTGATTCTCCACTGGTTCTGGAGGGGGCTTTGTGCCCCGAGTGCTTCATCCTGCCAAGGACTGAGGTAGTGGATGTCAATCTCTACTAGTTCTGGAGGGGGCTTTGTGCCCAGAGTGCTTCATCCTGCCAAGGACTGAGGTAGTGGATGTCAATCTCCACTATTTCTGGAGTGGGCTTTCTGCCCAGAGTGCTTCATTCTGCCAAGGACTGAGGTAGTGGATGTCAATCTCCACTGTTTCTGGAGGGGGCTTTCTGCCCAGAGTGCTTCATCCTGCCAAGGACTGAGGTAGTGTATGTCAATCCCCACTGGGTCTGGAAGGGGCTTTGTGTCCAGAGTGCTTCACATGCAGTGTGGCAGGTCCCATTTCCTAACCTGGGTGTGTGTGCCACAAGATTTCCTGGGAACAGGTAGCATGCTACTCCATGGAGGCACAGACACACTCCACCCTGCTGCAACTTCGCCTGCCACCTGCAGGTACAAACAGTGCTGGGAGTCATGCCTCATGTACGCTGGGCAGGATCCAGGACATATCCTGCAGCCTCGGACAGCTGCCCACTGGGGACGATTGCCATGCCAGCTGTGGTGGCACTGTCGTAGCACGTCGCGGGGCTAGTGGCGGGGCTTGCGGCGCTGTCTGTGGTGCTGGCCTTGTGCATGTGTCTGCACCTGTTGAGGGACACAGCAGGATGTCTCCTGCAGCTTCGGATGGCTGCCCACTGGGGATGATGCTGGGGACTGTTGCTGAGGCAGCAGACGTGCAGGTGGCGGTGCTGGTGGAGGTGCAGGTGGCGATGTCCACCGCCGTACAGGTTGATGTTGTGTTTGACAGAAGGGGTGACTCTGGTCCCTCATCCACAGCCACCGTGTCCTGTCCTGCTCTGCTCTTCGGCATGTGTCCCTTCCCCACCTTTGATGTCTTTTCTGGTGCCTTGCCACTGTCCCCTTTTGGCTTGGAGGAGCCCTTGCTTGCTGGTAGGTGCGGCTTCTCCCTCCGACATGTGGGCACCTTCTTCACCTTGGCAGGTGGTGAAATGGCCTGCTCCTTGGCCTCGCTAGGTGGCATATTGGCAGCCCTGATGGGTGGTGCCTGTGATGAGACCAGAGTTGCTGGGACCACTGTGCTTGAGGATTTGGTGGCTGAGGTGCTGGGCTGGGACCTGGACAGCCTGGCCCTAGGGGAAGGATGGGGGGAGGTGTAGGGAAGAGGTCAAAGTTTGCGAAGAAGAGTTCCTTAGACACACTGGGACGGGAAGATGGAGGGGGTTTGGGAGTGGAGGAAGAGGTAGTGGTTGTAGGAGGTGTACGTTTGCTGAATTTGGGTGACGGTGCATGGGCCGGAGGCTGTTGTGAGCTGGATGGCTGTTGGGTGGGTGTGTGCCTGCGTTTGTGTAGTTTGGGAGGAGGGCTCACAGACACACTTGGAGAAGACACAGGGAATGTGTGAATGGTAGTGGGGGTGGTGATTGCACGTGAGCGGTGTGTGGTGATGGGCGTGCTGGTGATGGAGGTAGTGGCTAAAGATGTAGTGCACGCAGGTGTGAGTGGAGACGAGACAGGGAGGGGGGAGGAGGAGGACGTGGAGGAGGGGGATACAGTGGAGGCAGTGGATGTTGGTGTGTCTGCATGGGGATGGTGCTTGTGTGAGTGCCTGTGGGATGTGTGGTGCTTATGTTTGTCATGTCCACTCTTGTGTGTTGATGAGTGTGCATGCAGGTCTGATGATGTGCTTGGGATAGGCTGAGGTACAGTGGATTGGGTCTGGGTGGAGGAAGTTGGAGTGGGAGGCTGGACACAGGGACAATGGCTGCCATCAGTGCTGAGGCCAGAGCCTGAAATGCTCTCTGTTGGGCCACCTGGCTAGAATGAATGCCCTCCAGGTATGCATTTGTTTGCTGCAAATGCCTCTCAACACCCTGAATGGCATTCCAAATGGTAGCTTGCCCAACAGTGAGGCATCTCAGGAGGTCAATAGTCTCCTCACTGAGGGCAGCAGGGCTGACTGGGGCAGGGCTTGAGGTTCCCGGGGCGAAGGAGATGCCCACCCTCCTGGGTGAGCGGGCAGGGGAAACATGCTGAGGGGCTGCTGGGAGGGCGGTGCTGGTAGGGGGTGGCGGCTGTACCTGTTGATGCGGTGGCCACAGAGGTGCCCACCACCGCAAAGGAGCTCCCATCAGAGGAGGAGTCACTGTCGCTGGTGTATGCTCCTGTCCCCGTCGTGGAGCTCCCCTCGCCCTCCGTCCCACTGGTGCCTTTAGACTCTGTTACTTCACCCTCCAGGGCCATGTGAAATGCAGCTCCCTCCTGCTCCGGTGCCACTTCTCCTCTGCCAGATGATGCTAATGCACGCAAAAGGGTGACAAAACAAAAAGGGGGGGAAAGACAGAAGAGACACCTGGTCAATGCATGCTACACCACTACAGTTGGCAGAGACAACACACAGGGAGCAGCCCTATGCACTAATTCATGCACAAACAGTTCAGGGGAAAAGCACATGCCCAAGGGGGACTCTGTCTAGACCTATTTCATGCACAGCTGGAACCCATGGGAGCCTGACTAGGTGTAGAGGGCAAATACCACCTTTGGGGTTGGAGTGAGAATGAGCCTGCAAATCAATGGATCTACATTTTGGCATCTGCTCTGGCCTACGGGAACCCACAGCCCACCGCCCCCACCCAGACACCTCATCAAGCACGCAGAGTCAGCTGAATGAGAGTGTACTCATCCCCTTGTGGCTGCTGTGATGCCCTCAAGCGCCCATCCAACTCTGGATATGCCACCGCCAGGATCCGGTACATCGGGTGGTCATGGTGTGACAGGCACCCCTTCCACGTTAGGAGGCCAACCCCAGCTGGGCCTCCGCCGTCTTCTTGCTCCAGCGGCACAGGTCCTCCCATCTTTTCCTGCAGTGGTTGCTCAGTCTATGGTTGACCCCCAGGGTCCGCACTCCTTTGGCGATGGCACGCCAAATATCCTTCTTATAGTGGGCGCTGACCTAGAGGAAATGTGAAGTTAAAATGGATGTTACTCTCCTCGTACAGTTGGTCTCACACATTGGCCACAAACCTCCCACCCTGGCCCAGACATACATACACACACCATCCTCACATGCTGGCCTGTCCCCCCTGCCTCTTCCATCCATGACACTTCATGCAATCATGTGCCATCCACCATGCTCACAGTGAACTCACCTGTTTGTCTAGAGGACCATACAGTTGCATACAGTGATAACCAATGCTGAATTGTGCCACGGACTTCGACCGTCTACCGTGACGGTGTACAACACCAGAGGCAGTTACCTCATTTCCCCTTGTCGCACCTTACAGGTCAGGCAGCCGCCATTTCACGTGGCCACATGGAAAGCCAAATGACTGCGTCACACATATTTAGGCCAGGAATACGGACAGACCAAGGCACATAGAAAAAGTGTAACGTTTTTGCTAAACAGCCTTCTGATACCTAAGTGTTGTGTGACCCTCTGCTCACCGTTCTCCTCCATAGGGCACGTCAGCTGGGGCAGGTGATGAGATGGCGGCATACTCCGGTGTACAGACCCCTGGTGGACCTGCTGACAATGCAAGACAGACACATAATTATCACTTACAGACTTCATCGTGCAACAATCCAGGAACTGTGTGCCCAGTTGGAGCCCGACCTGATGTCAGCTATCCGCCATCCCACACGAATACCCCCTCTAGTGCAGGTCCTGTCTGTACTCCAATTCCTGGCCAGTGGGTCTTTTCAAACAACACTAGCCATGGCATCAGGGATGTCTCAGCCAATGTTCTCTAACGTGTTGTCCAGAGTGTTGTCTGCCCTGCTGGAACACATGCGCAGCTACTACGTTTTCCCTCAAGTGGAGGATTTGCCCACGGTGAAAGGTGACTTCTATGCCCTGGGACATATCCCCAACATCATTTGTGCCATTGATGGTACACTTGTGGCATTTGTCCCCCCCGCAGGAATGAACAGGTGTACAGATATCGGAACAGCTACCATTCTATGAATGTGCAGATGGTGTGTTTGGCAGACCAGTACATCTCCCATGTGAATGCCAAGTATCCTGGTTCAGTGCATGACGCTTACATTTTGAGGAATAGCAGCATATCTTATGTGATGGGGCAACTCCAGAGGCACCATGTGTGGCTATTAGGTGAGCCTAAAGTCCCCACACAGTTTCATTTGCTGTCTGGGTATGGGAGATTCCCTAATGTTTGGAGGATGTCTAACTGTTGTGCCTCGATATTTGCCAGTGACTCTGGTTACCCGAACCTGTCATAGCTACTGACCCCAGGGAGGAATCCCAGGACAAGGGGAGAGGAACGCTAAAATGAGGCACATGGGCGAACTGGGCGGATAATGGAGCGCACCTTCGCCCTCCTAAAGGCCAGATTCCGGTGCCTCCATCTGACAGGTGGCTCCCTATACTACTCACCGAAGAAGGTGTGCCAGATCATTGTGGCCTGCTGTAGGTTGCACAACCTGGATTTGCGCCGGCAGGTGCCATTTCTGCAGGAGGATGGGCCTGATGGTGGTCTTGTGGCTGCTGTGGAGCCTGTGGACAGTGAAGAAGAGGAGGCAGAAGAAGATGATGTAGGCAACCGAAACATCATCATGCAATACTTCCAGTGAGACACAGGTAAGATGATGGAATTGCTTCCCACATCTCATACAATTGTAGGACCTAAAATAAGTCTGCCTTTTTACCTCTGTGTATGGACCCTGACTTGTCACTTTGACTTTCCATTTCACAGATCTGGGTCCCAATTTGTGCCCTCGGTTATGTTTACTCCTGACCTACAGCCGTGTAACATTGGTATGTGGACACGTACATTGACATTGCTATATTCCAGAGATTTTGCAATTACACATTTGTAAAAGCACAGACTGACTCCAGATTCTTTGGTGATTCAAGGGTGTTTATTTTTGTGCTCATAAATGGAGGGGGTTGTGAAGTGGGCTGGGGTGATGGTGGAGGAATGTCCATGGTAAAGTCCAGTCTCTTGGTCTCACAGGTGCATTGTCCAATGGGGCATAGGAAGTGGAGCAATAGCAGTTTAAGGTGGACAGGGTGACAAAGTGGAACAGAAGGGTGACATTCAGGAGGGTCTTATTTCCTGGTGGGGGTCTTGGCATTGTTCTCTGTCTTGTTCCTGGATCTCAGGGACTGTTTGTGGGGTGGTTCTCCTTCTGCAGGGGGTGGGGTGCTGGTGGCCTGTTGGTCCTGTGGCGGTGTCTCCTGTCCACTAGCGGCAGCGGAGGTGGAGGGCTGTTCATCGGTCACACTGTCCACTTTGAACTGCCATTGCTCCACTTCCTATGCCCCCTTGGACAATGCACCTGTGATACCAATAGACTGGACTATGGTGGTCATTCTAACCCTGGCGGTAAAAACCGCCAGGGCGAATGACCGCGGTAGCACCGCCAACAGGCTGGCGGTGCACCGCTGGGCATTCTGACCGCGGCGGTTCAGCCGCGGCCAGAAACGGAAAGTCGGCGGTGTACCGCCGACTTTCCGCTGCCCTTGAGAATCCTCCATGGCGGCGGAGCGCGCTCCGCCGCCATGGGGATTCTGACACCCCCTACCGCCATCCTGTTCCTGGCGGGTCTCCCGCCAGGAACAGGATGGCGGTAGGGGGTGCCGCGGGGCCCCTGGGGGCCCCTGCAGTGCCCAGGCCAATGGCATGGGCACTGCAGGGGCCCCCGTAAGAGGGCCCCAAAAAGAATTTCAGTGTCTGCCTAGCAGACACTGAAATTCGCAACGGGTGCTACTGCACCCGTCGCACTCCAGCAACTCCGCCTATATCCTGGACTTTCCTCCACCATCATCCCAGCCTATTTCACAACCCCTTTACTTCTTAGCACTTAAATAAACACCATTTAAAAAATACAAGTTTGGAGTCTGTCAAATGATTGAACAAAGTATTTGCTTAACAAGCTTTAAACATGCAATACAACTGTACAGGAATAAATACATAGCAATGACCTGTAGTAGGCTGCAGTCAACATACCAGGTGCCAGAGTGGGCACAGATATCCGAAAATAGAGATGCCAAAGGGTACAGTAAGTGGCCATAGAATTGGGAGAATCTGCCTGCCATGTACAATGTCAAATACAAAACTGTCAATGCAAAGTGAAGTTACAGTGTCTTACCTGTGTGTCACTGGGTGTACTGTTGTATAATAGCTGTTCTGTTGTCCTCATTCTTATCCTCTGCCTCCTCATCTTCACTGTCCACAGGGTCCACTACTGCCACACACCCATCTCCAGCCCCATCCTCCTTCAGAAATCCACCTGTTAGATGGAGGCAACAAAACCTGGCCTTCAGGAGGCCGAATGTCCTCTCTGTTATTCTTTTTTTTTTCGCCCATGCTCCTCATTGTAACGTTCCTCTGCCCTTGTCCTGGGATTCCTCACAGGGGTCACCAGCTATGAGAGGTTGGGGTAACCAGAGTCACCTGCAAATATCGAGGGATGCCTGCTTGTCAAACACTAACCCTTATGGCCAACACCATACCCATAATACAAAATGTACTGGGTGGGAACCATGGGCTCAACATATTAACCACACCCGGTGGCTCTGGATTTGAGCCATCACATATGGGATGCTGCTATTCCTCAGGATAAAGGCATTATGCACAGAGCCAAGATACTTTGCATTGACATGGGAGATGTACTGGTCCACCAGGCACACTATCTGCACATTCATCGAGTGAAAGCTCTTTCTATTCCTGAACACCTGTTCATTTCTCCGGGGGGGGGAAGACAAATGTAATATGTGTACCATCAACAGGCCCAATAATGTAGGAGATATGTCCCTTTGCATAGAAGTCAGCTTTCACTGTGGCCAAATCCTCCACCTGGGGGAAAACAATGTAGCTGTGCATGTGTTTAATCAGGGCAGACACCACTCTGGTCAGCACTATTGAGAACATTGGATGAAACATTCCTGCTGCCAAGCCCACTGTCACTTGGAAGGAGCCACTAGCCAAGAAATGGAGCACTGATAGGACTTGCACCAGAGGGGGATCCCAGTGGGGTGACGGATAGCAGATATCAGGTCAGGATCCAATTAGGCACACAGCTCTGTGATAGTGGCACTGTCCAGTCTATAGGTGAGGATAATGTGCCTGTCCTCCATTGCTGCCAAGTCCACAAGGGGTCTGTTCATGGGGGATGTCTCCATCTCCTATTCATCTGCAGCAGTTGTAATCTAGGGGGCAAAACAGTGAGCAGCTGGTCAGTATTCCCCATTTTCAAACACTACACTGCATTGCATGTTGTGACTGTAACAGTATGTCGTTGGATAGGCCCAAATGGTGCCTATGTGTACTGTGACACAGTTAGGTGCCATGGCCTGTCCCCCCTGAAATGGCGTCTGCCTGTCCTGTGTGGAAGGACATGTGGATATGAGGTAATACCGCTGACGTTGTGTGCCGTTGCGGGAGGCGGTCAAGTACCACTGTTCAACTCCTCATTGGTTGTCATTGGGCCCTATGGGTTACAGTGGCCAATGGTAATGTATGCCCGCTACGGACGTGACCGCCATTTTCTATCTGTTCACTCACTGGCTACCTGACCATTAACAGGAGAGGACCTACACTGCAAGTGCTGCTGTGACCTGTGTCTGGAACCTACCATGGCTCGTGTCACTGGGGAAGGGGCCCCTGCCTTCACTGGTGCAGAGTTGAAGAGACTGGTGAATGGGGTCCTACCCCAATACCGAATGCTGTATGGGCCTCCAGACCAACAGGTGAATACACTGAGCACAATGCATGGGGCATGAGTGCATGGAGTGCTGTGTGTGAGGGCCACATGTAGAGGGGGTTGGTGGAAGGTTTCTGGGCAGTGTGATGCATGTATGGTGGGCAATGTCTGTGCGTAAGGGGATGTGAGGGCTATGGTGGGCCATGAGTGTAACAGGCCGGACGGTGTGACTGATACCTTTTTCTATGTTTCTTTTTCTGCAGGTCAGTGCCTATAAGAAAAAGGGTATATGGCGTGCCATCGCCAAGGACGTGCGAGACATGGGGGTCTACAGCAGGCAGAGCACCCACTGTCGCAAACGGTAGGAGGACATGAGATGCTGGGCAAGGAAGACGGCGGCGGCCCAGCTGGGGATGACCTCTCAACGAGGAAGGGGAACATGTCAAATCCTGACCCCCTGATGGCCCACATACTGGAGGTGGCCTATCTGGAGCTAGATGGGTGCTTGAGGACATCACAGCAGCCACAAGGGGGTGAGTACAGTTTCCCAATATACTACTTGCGCTTGGTGGGGCAGTCACCAGGTGGGGTATGTGGGCCTGTGGGTGCCCCTAGGCCAGGCCGGACATTGCAGGGCAGGGTAGGTCCCATGTTGGGCAGGGTTCTGATGTAAAATACTTCCAACCAAGCTAGTAGGCATCCTGTTAGACCTGACACCCTTAGGGTGGTCATCCCTAACTTTTTGCCTGTCTCCCTCCACTTTTAAGATGCTGTTTTTGCTGGTTTTAAGACGTTGCACACTTTACCACTGCTACCCAGTGCTAAAACACTTATGCTGTCTCCCTTTGAACATGGTAACATTGGATCATACCCAATTGGATAATTTAATTTACTTATAAGTCCCTAGTAGAATGCACTATGTGTGCTCAGGGCCTGTAGATTAAATGCTACTAGTGGGCCTGCAGCACTGATTGTTCCACCCACTTCAGTAGCCCCTGAACCTTTTCTTGGGCCTGTCATTGCAAAGTCTGTGTGTACAGTTTTACTGCCAATTCAACTTGGCATTTAAATGTACTTGCCAAGCCCAAATCTCCCCTTTTTCTACATATAAGATGCCCCTAAGGTATGCACTAAGTAACCCATAGGGAAGGGTGTAGGCAAAAGTAAGGACATGTACCTATGTATTTTACATGTCCTGGTAGTGTAAAACCCCTAAATTCGTTTTTACACTGCTGTGAGGCCTGCTCCCTTTATAGGTTAACATTGGGGCTGCCCTCATACATTGTTTGAGTGGTAGCTACTGATCTGCAAGGAGTAGATAGGTCATATTTAGTATAGCCAGAATGGTGACCTTAAATCCTACTGACTGGTGAAGTTGGATTTAATATTACTATTGTAGAAATGCCCCTTTTAGAAAGTGAGCATTTCTCTGCACTTAACTCTTTCTGTGCCTTACAATCCACGTCTGGCTGGGTTTAGACAGCTCCTTGTGCCTTCACTCAGACACACCCCAAACACAGGATACTCAGCCTCACTTGCATACATTTGCATTTTAAATGGGTCGTCCTGGGCTGGGAGGGTGGAGGGCCTGCTTTCACACAAAGGACTGCCACACCCCCTACTGGGACCCTGGCAGGCAGGATTGAACTGGAAGGGGACCTGGTGTACTTGTAAGCCACTCTTTGAAGTCTCCCCCATTTGAAAGGCACATTTGGGTATATAAACAGGGCCTCTGCCCCTACCAACTCAGACACTTTCTGGAGAAGAAACTTGTAACCAGAACCTGCATCCTGCCAAGAAGAACTGCTTGGCTGCCCAAAGGACTCAACTGACTGCTTTCTGTGAAGGACTGCTGCCTTGCTGTTGCCCTGCTGCCTTGCTGCTTTCTGCCTGAGGTGACGAACTTCTCTCCAGGGTCTATGATAGAGCTTGCTTCCTGTTCCCTGAAGTCTCAAAAAGACTTCGGGGGTCATTCTGACCCCGGCGGTCAAGGACCGCCGGGGCCAGGGTCGGCGGGAGCACCGCCAACAGGCTGGCGGTGCTCCGCAGGGCATTCTGACCGCGGCGGGATGGCCGCGGTCAGAACAGGAAAACCGGCGGTGTCCCACCGGTTTTCCGCTGCCCTGCTGAATCCTCCATGGCGGCGCAGCTTGCTGCGCCGCCATGGGGATTCCGACACCCCATACCGCCATCCTGTTCCTGGCGGTTCGCCCGCCAGGAACAGGATGGCGGTATGGGGTGTTGTGGGGCCCCCGTAAGAGTGCCCCACAAAGAATTTCAGTGTCTGCTTAGCAGACACTGAAATTTGCGACGGGTGCAACTGCACCCGTCGCACCTTTCCCACTCCGCCGGCTCCATTCGGAGCCGGCTTCCTCGTGGGAAGGGGTTTCCCGCTGGGCTGGCGGGCAGCCTTCTGGCGGTCGCCCGCCAGCCCAGCGGGAAACACAGAATCACCGCGGCGGTCTTCAGACCGCGGAGCGGTGTTCTGGTGGGGGAACTCTGGCGGGCGGCCTCCGCCGCCCGCCAGAGTTAGAATGACCCCCTTCATCTCTTTAAGAAGGACTTCTTGTGCTGTGAAATTCAACACACAGCCTGCCAGAAACCCTGCACTGTGGTTAAAATTTCACTGCACGCCGAACCAGAACGACACAGTCCGACTTCGCAACGTGAAGATCGACACAGCGCCAGCTTAGAGACCGGAAATTCGATGCACGGCCCACGGAATCAATGCATAGCTAAGCCGGAACAACACAGTCCGACTTTCAGAGAGGAATCGACGCAGCGCCTGCCGTGCAGTAGAAAATCCGAGGCACCACCCACCAGATTGACGCAGTGCCTGCGACTTTGTCCTGCCAGCACAGGAAATCCATGCACCGTCCCCGGGGCATCTGAAAACCCCACAACCCGAAGAGGATCCACGACCGAGCATTAGAAATTGATACACAGTCGTCCCTGCGTGGAAACTAAATGACGAATCAACGTGTGCGACCCGAGAAACCGATGCACACCCTTTGGTTTCCACACTTCTCCTCCTCTGCGGCCCTTTGCGGAGATTTTTTAAGCAAACCAGGTACTTTGTGCTTGAAAGAGACTTTCTTTGCTTTCAAAAGACTTAAAACACTTTATATCACTTTTCAGTGATATCTCTACATTTACTTATTTCATCTCTGATTGTTTTGACCTGTATTTAAACAAATAAATATTATATATTTTTCTAAACAATGTGTGGTGTATTTTTGTGTTGCTATATTGTGGTATTGTATGATTTATTGGACAAATACTTTACACATTGCCTTCTAAGTTAAGCCTGGCTGCTCAGTGCCAAGCTACCCAAGGGTGGGCACAGAACAATTTGAATTGTGTGTGACTTACCCTGAATAGAGTTAGGGTCCTTGCTTGGACAGGGGGTAACCTGACTGCCAACCGAAGACCCCAATTCTAACACATTTACTACTGGGAAGGGTTCTGTTGGTCTCAGGTATGCGGCTATTCCTGTCTATGGCTGATAACTAGCATGCGGCTATTGGCGTTAGGTATTCCTGTCTATGGCCTGGTGACTAGCATTGTGACTGTTAGTGCCTTTTACTAGTGTGTAGGGCTGTTCCCTGTGTGTGTGTGTGTCGTGCACGCCAACGGTGGTGCTGTTGCTGCCATTGACCAAGTGTATCCTTTGTCTCTCCCCTCCTTTTTGTTTTGTCACCCTGTCCTTATGTGCATTAGTATGATCTGGTGAAGGAGCTGAGGCAAAGTACACACGAAAGTACGGGGTTCTCTAAAAGCGGACGTCGCGGATATTAGCGTAGTCCTAGGTTGTATTTATTCCTATTTGGAAGGATAACGTCAGTGGAATGTCAGTTGGAAATTACCGAGTGGAACAGCGAGGGGAGGGAAGAAGGGAATTTCCTTTTACGGACTAGGTGGTCTTACACACTATATAGTGTCATGCTTCATCATTTGACCACCTAGACCCACCCAGGTAGGACAGTGCCACCTGGGCGGACTCAACCTCACTGTTAAAGGAACAGGAGGGAGTGCGTAAATAAACTTGTTTCTGGAAAGATCGGGATCCAGCTAATCTACTGAAAAACTAAAAACACCTAAGCAGACACCTGTGAAGAGCAACAAATTTAATGGTGGTGTCTGTCTGGTGTAGTTAAAAAAGGGGGGTTGGGACACCTCTGTGAGGACAAGGACTCACAGGGTCACCTAACTAATTACTAGCCAACATGTTTCTGCCCTCAAAAGTGAGCCAATGAAGGTCTTGGGGCATTCGTCAGGGCCTAGGATCCCTACGTCTCACGTTGGAGGAAAATACTCTATGGGGAAATCAAAGAGTGAGAAAATGAAAAAAGAATGATCTACATTACCCAAGGAATTACCTTGAGGCGGCCTATGGGGAGAAAAACAATTAATTAGCACTCTGGTGGCACACAGCACTGCAAAACCAACCAACTACACACGTGTCAAGGGGATGCATTCATGCACGAAACACATATGTTCAAAAAAGGTAAAATACATGCGTGGAGTGACTGAGTGGGTATATCTACACAAGTGGACAGTCCTATCACTGCAGGGAATTATAGTTCTTACCCTTTTCTTAGAGGCAGCTAGCCTCTGGTATCCAGGAGGGGGAGTGTCCCCTTATAGTCACACACTAAGGGATAGAGATGAACATAAAGACGAAGTGAGGAGAGGAACAGAAGTAGGCAGAATAGATACAGAGGGAACAATAGGGGGGGGGAAGGGAAAAGAAAGTTCCCAGTAGGAACCCACTATTGCTGGTAGAAAAATACTGGTTAAGAGAAACCGAAGTGACTATAGACAAAAAAAGTAAGATTAAAAGCAATAAGGGCTTATCTGTGTTGCCTGTGATCCGGTATGCCACTCACTACATCAAAGGGGACGCTCGCCGTGCGCCTACTTCGTCCTCTCCTTGGACCGCTTGTGACAAGTGGCTGAGGGAGAACGGTCTATTTATGGCTGTAAGAAATTCCAGGTGCGCCCTGTTAGCGCGTAAATTAGAGTTCAATTAATGTTAATCACCGCCGCGGGCCTCTTTGCGTTACTAGCCTCGATATGATTGCCGTAATGGCGGGCGCACCGGCCAAGCCGGGGTGCCGGCATGAATGTGATCGAGTGCAGAGGCGGGCCTCTTTAGGTTGATGGCGCGATGTGCTTTGCAGCACCCGCCGGCGCCCCAGCAGTGCTGGGGCGCCGGCATGAATGCGGGCGAGTGCAAGGGTGGGGCCCGAGCCGGAAGATTCCGGCCCGAGCGCCACCAGCGGAAGGCTCGCGTTTACAGTGGCCGCTGGGAAATGTAGTTCCCAGCGGTCCCGTAGCCCAAAGGGCTAAGAAAAAAAAAAAACGAGGAAAAACGAGGGAAAGGATAAAGAAAAGAAAGGAGAGGGGGGGGGGGAAAAAAAGAGGGGGGGGAAAAAGAAAGAAAGGGAGGAGGGAGAAGGGATATTGTAGAAGAAATGCAACCGGGGGGGGGGGGTGGGGGTGGGGAAAGGGGAAGAAAAAGATAGAGCAGAAGCGGACGGAAGGGAGGACTCATAAATTAGTCAGAGAAATCATTTATTGAGTGTGAACCAAGGGATCTCATCATTAAGACCATTGGTGTCCGTGTGTAATCTCCAGACCCAACGTTGTTCGGTCTGGAGCAATCTCTGTGTCATATTGGAGGACGATGGAGATAGTTGCTCAATGACCGTCCAGTGTAAATCATCTGCCGAATGTTTTTCCAGAAGGAAGTGGTTGGTCAATTTAGTAGCCTCTCGTTTACAACGGATCGTACTCCTATGTTCACAGATTCTCGTGGCGACCTTTCTAGATGTCATTCCCACGTATTTAAGGTTACAGGGGCATCTAATCAAATATATCACGTTTTTGCTGTTACAGTTGGTTAGGGATCTTTGAGCCCATGGAGTCTTAAGGTCTAGGTCTATTGTGGTTGACTTTTTGGTGAAACAGCAGACACTGCAGTTGCCACATGGGTAATGTCCTCTTGGTGGTGGGAGGCCCCATAGTGTGGTTAGTGTCGTCAGGGAATTGTTTTTTTCTTCTTTGGGTCTTGTGTGGACAACCATGTCCCGTATGTTTGTGGCTCTTTTAAACGCATGTAGTGGCTGCTGAAAAGGTAAACCACCAGATATAAGGATTTTCCACTCATCATTGATGATTTTCTGAATCTTATTGGATAGTGGATTGAAGGTAGTCACACACACAATTTGTTCAGTGTCAGACGTCCTAGTGCGTGGTTGTAGTAGTTGGTCCCTATTATTATTCCCCGCTCTTTTGTATGCTCTCTTCACCAGATGTGTGGGATAATCCTTGGTTTGCAGCTTACTAACCAATTTCTCAGCGTGTTTGCGGTAGTTTGTGAGGGTGGAACAATTCCGTCGTAGACGTAAGAATTGACCAACCGGGAGATTCTCCCTCAGGGACCTTGGGTGGAAGCTTTTGAATTGGAGCAGGTTATTCCGATCTGTGGGTTTATAATAGACCTCTGTGGCTAGAGCCCCATTGCTTTCATAGATTGATAGGTCAAGAAATGCTAGTTGGTTGTCACCTATGGTCATGGTGAAGTTCAGGAAAGGGTTAGCTGTATTTAACCAATTTACAAAATTCATCGCCTCATCTCTAGTTCCTGTCCAGACCAATAGAATGTCATCTATATATCGTTTCCAGAGTTTAATCTGCTGGGAAAACGGGTTGTCATCGTGGTTGACTACCTGTCTCTCAAAGTGATCAACATAGAGACATGCTAGGCTAGGTGCGAAAGTGCTACCCATAGATGTACCCTGTATTTGCAGGAAAAAGTTATCCTCAAACTTGAAGTAGTTCCTTGTGAGAGCCAAATGTGCCAAGTCAAGTATGAAGTCAGGCGGTGTACGTGACTCTCCTCTATTGGCTTCCAAAAGGTCGCTAATGACCTGCAGAGTGGCCTCCTGGGGAATGTTGGTGTATAGGGATTCTACATCCAGGGTGATCAACAGTTCTCTAGTTGTGTCAAAAGCCACAGAGTCTAATAAGACTAACACATCCGTCGTGTCTTTTAGGTAAGTAGGAATTCTTCTGACCAATGGCTGAAGGAAGAAATCCACAAATTGAGACAGGGGTTCTAGAACCGATCCGATCCCGGATACAATCGGTCTCCCTGGTGGGGGAATTTTCCCTTTATGCATTTTAGGGAGAATATAAAAGTAGGGAATCCTAGGGTTAGCCTGTATCAGGAAGTCTGCCTCATGTCGAGTAATCCAGTCGTTCTCTAAGCCCTTCATCACGAAAAAGGAAATTTCATCTTGAATATCAGGTGTGGGGTCTCGAGATAAGCGTTTATAATGGTGGGTGTTACCCAACAGACGTTCGCATTCATCTCTATACATTTTAAGTGGAGAAATTACCGTTGCTCCCCCTTTGTCTGCTGGTTTAATGATTATCATGGGGTCAGATGTCAGGCCTTTCAGAGCTGAAAGCTCGGCCGTACTCATATTCTGGTATGTTTTTTTGGTGGTCCCAGTAAGTGCGTTGACCTTTAGGGATACTGATTTCTCAAAAGCCAGGACCTCGGGGGGCATCTGTCCCGTGGTTGGGCAGAAGGTGGACTTTGGGCGTAGGCCAGTGTTTTTGTCTGAAGCCTCGTACTGTTTCTCCAAGAAGAACGTTTTCAAGCGTATCTTTCGAAACAAACCCGCTAGTTCTGTTCGGGTTTTAAATAAGTCAATTTTGGGCGTGGGCACAAAGTTTAAGCCCTTGTTTAGTGCCTTAGTTTCAATTTCACTCAGAACCCGGTTACTCAGATTGATAATGTTATCTGTTTGATTATCCGTCAGGCTCGTTACAGTGTTTTGCTTGTCCCTGGGAGGGGTTCCCTTTGTGCAGTATTCTCTGGGGTGTCCTCTCTTGGCCTCCAATGTACCTCTTTCCTTTTTCCTTTTCCCCTCCCGTTGCCTCTGTCTAAAAAAGGCTGTGGTGGCTCAGGAAAAGACCATTGTGCAGGGTGTTGGAAAAAGGGCGCCTGGTATTGAGGTGGGAGTCCATATTGGGAAGGCCAACCCCATTGTTGATTATGGTATGGAGGGCAGGGGGGTAACATAGGTGGGTGATTCCACCTTCCCCGGCGTTGCCCACGTCGTCCACGACGTTGCCGCAAATTATCTGATGATGAACTATCATTATCTGAACTGGTGTTACCACCAGATGAGGTGTCGGATATGTTGTTAGTTTTCGCTACATAATCCGATTTGGTATAAGGGTATATCTTCTCGTGGGAGAACCGATCGAGATCTTTTTGGAATTTAGAAATCTTTCGCTGAGTGAGATATTCCTTATGCTCGTTCATATTTTTGTTAACCTCCTCTAGTTTCTTTTTAAAGGAGAGAATGCTCATCCCTGATTTAAGGTTATTCTCACTCGTTTTTATCTGAATTAGGAGTGCCTCGGATAACCTTGTCGCTGTTTTTATAATCAGGATGAGCCAATCTCTAGTACACTTCCATGCTATCAAAGCCCAATCCTTTCTAAATTCTAGATCTTCAAGGAATATACGTGGGGCATTGGTGACCAACAGTCCGTTTGGTGCTGTATTGCTCCGGAGGTATTCAGTCAGAACGGCCCCGTGGAGAATAGTTTTGACATGAGATCGTTTTAGTTCTACTAGTGTATCCCAGTCGCCCAACTGGGACAAACTCTTGGAGAGGGTGGTATCACCAAGAAGTGAGGGGGCCGACAGAATGGCTGTCAGGTCCTCATCACTGAAGGAGAGTCCTTCCGCCATACTGGGGAAGAAAGAGCACCGATATAAGGCAGTAGGGGGAGAGGGGAAAAGAAAGGGAAGAGGACAAACAACCTTAGTGTTGGTGTGTGGTCCTGGACAAAGGAGCAATAGTTACTCACTAGAGGGGGGGGACTCTCGCAGCTAGCAGCTGCTCAACTATCATTACACATGGAGAGAGGAAGAGGGAGGAGGGGGGATAACTATGGAGGAACACTCCGTACTTAGCTCCCTATAATTCAAAGTACACACGAAAGTACGGGGTTCTCTAAAAGCGGACGTCGCGGATATTAGCGTAGTCCTAGGTTGTATTTATTCCTATTTGGAAGGATAACGTCAGTGGAATGTCAGTTGGAAATTACCGAGTGGAACAGCGAGGGGAGGGAAGAAGGGAATTTCCTTTTACGGACTAGGTGGTCTTACACACTATATAGTGTCATGCTTCATCATTTGACCACCTAGACCCACCCAGGTAGGACAGTGCCACCTGGGCGGACTCAACCTCACTGTTAAAGGAACAGGAGGGAGTGCGTAAATAAACTTGTTTCTGGAAAGATCGGGATCCAGCTAATCTACTGAAAAACTAAAAACACCTAAGCAGACACCTGTGAAGAGCAACAAATTTAATGGTGGTGTCTGTCTGGTGTAGTTAAAAAAGGGGGGTTGGGACACCTCTGTGAGGACAAGGACTCACAGGGTCACCTAACTAATTACTAGCCAACATGTTTCTGCCCTCAAAAGTGAGCCAATGAAGGTCTCGGGGCATTCGTCAGGGCCTAGGATCCCTACGTCTCACGTTGGAGGAAAATACTCTATGGGGAAATCAAAGAGTGAGAAAATGAAAAAAGAATGATCTACATTACCCAAGGAATTACCTTGAGGCGGCCTATGGGGAGAAAAACAATTAATTAGCACTCTGGTGGCACACAGCACTGCAAAACCAACCAACTACACACGTGTCAAGGGGATGCATTCATGCACGAAACACATATGTTCAAAAAAGGTAAAATACATGCGTGGAGTGACTGAGTGGGTATATCTACACAAGTGGACAGTCCTATCACTGCAGGGAATTATAGTTCTTACCCTTTTCTTAGAGGCAGCTAGCCTCTGGTATCCAGGAGGGGGAGTGTCCCCTTATAGTCACACACTAAGGGATAGAGATGAACATAAAGACGAAGTGAGGAGAGGAACAGAAGTAGGCAGAATAGATACAGAGGGAGCAATAGGGGGGGGGAAGGGAAAAGAAAGTTCCCAGTAGGAACCCACTATTGCTGGTAGAAAAATACTGGTTAAGAGAAACCGAAGTGACTATAGACAAAAAAAGTAAGATTAAAAGCAATAAGGGCTTATCTGTGTTGCCTGTGATCCGGTATGCCACTCACTACATCAAAGGGGACGCTCGCCGTGCGCCTACTTCGTCCTCTCCTTGGACCGCTTGTGACAAGTGGCTGAGGGAGAACGGTCTATTTATGGCTGTAAGAAATTCCAGGTGCGCCCTGTTAGCGCGTAAATTAGAGTTCAATTAATGTTAATCACCGCCGCGGGCCTCTTTGCGTTACTAGCCTCGATATGATTGCCGTAATGGCGGGCGCACCGGCCAAGCCGGGGCGCCGGCATGAATGTGATCGAGTGCAGAGGCGGGCCTCTTTAGGTTGATGGCGCGATGTGCTTTGCAGCACCCGCCGGCGCCCCAGCAGTGCTGGGGCGCCGGCATGAATGCGGGCGAGTGCAAGGGTGGGGCCCGAGCCGGAAGATTCCGGCCCGAGCGCCACCAGCGGAAGGCTCGCGTTTACAGTGGCCGCTGGGAAATGTAGTTCCCAGCGGTCCCGTAGCCCAAAGGGCTAAGAAAAAAAAAAAAAAAAAAAAAAAACGAGGAAAAACGAGGGAAAGGATAAAGAAAAGAAAGGAGAGGGGGGGGGGAAAAAAGAGGGGGGGGAAAAAGAAAGAAAGGGAGGAGGGAGAAGGGATATTGTAGAAGAAATGCAACCGGGGGGGGGGGGGGTGGGGGTGGGGAAAGGGGAAGAAAAAGATAGAGCAGAAGCGGACGGAAGGGAGGACTCATAAATTAGTCAGAGAAATCATTTATTGAGTGTGAACCAAGGGATCTCATCATTAAGACCATTGGTGTCCGTGTGTAATCTCCAGACCCAACGTTGTTCGGTCTGGAGCAATCTCTGTGTCATATTGGAGGACGATGGAGATAGTTGCTCAATGACCGTCCAGTGTAAATCATCTGCCGAATGTTTTTCCAGAAGGAAGTGGTTGGTCAATTTAGTAGCCTCTCGTTTACAACGGATCGTACTCCTATGTTCACAGATTCTCGTGGCGACCTTTCTAGATGTCATTCCCACGTATTTAAGGTTACAGGGGCATCTAATCAAATATATCACGTTTTTGCTGTTACAGTTGGTTAGGGATCTTTGAGCCCATGGAGTCTTAAGGTCTAGGTCTATTGTGGTTGACTTTTTGGTGAAACAGCAGACACTGCAGTTGCCACATGGGTAATGTCCTCTTGGTGGTGGGAGGCCCCATAGTGTGGTTAGTGTCGTCAGGGAATTGTTTTTTTCTTCTTTGGGTCTTGTGTGGACAACCATGTCCCGTATGTTTGTGGCTCTTTTAAACGCATGTAGTGGCTGCTGAAAAGGTAAACCACCAGATATAAGGATTTTCCACTCATCATTGATGATTTTCTGAATCTTATTGGATAGTGGATTGAAGGTAGTCACACACACAATTTGTTCAGTGTCAGACGTCCTAGTGCGTGGTTGTAGTAGTTGGTCCCTATTATTATTCCCCGCTCTTTTGTATGCTCTCTTCACCAGATGTGTGGGATAATCCTTGGTTTGCAGCTTACTAACCAATTTCTCAGCGTGTTTGCGGTAGTTTGTGAGGGTGGAACAATTCCGTCGTAGACGTAAGAATTGACCAACCGGGAGATTCTCCCTCAGGGACCTTGGGTGGAAGCTTTTGAATTGGAGCAGGTTATTCCGATCTGTGGGTTTATAATAGACCTCTGTGGCTAGAGCCCCATTGCTTTCATAGATTGATAGGTCAAGAAATGCTAGTTGGTTGTCACCTATGGTCATGGTGAAGTTCAGGAAAGGGTTAGCTGTATTTAACCAATTTACAAAATTCATCGCCTCATCTCTAGTTCCTGTCCAGACCAATAGAATGTCATCTATATATCGTTTCCAGAGTTTAATCTGCTGGGAAAACGGGTTGTCATCGTGGTTGACTACCTGTCTCTCAAAGTGATCAACATAGAGACATGCTAGGCTAGGTGCGAAAGTGCTACCCATAGATGTACCCTGTATTTGCAGGAAAAAGTTATCCTCAAACTTGAAGTAGTTCCTTGTGAGAGCCAAATGTGCCAAGTCAAGTATGAAGTCAGGCGGTGTACGTGACTCTCCTCTATTGGCTTCCAAAAGGTCGCTAATGACCTGCAGAGTGGCCTCCTGGGGAATGTTGGTGTATAGGGATTCTACATCCAGGGTGATCAACAGTTCTCTAGTTGTGTCAAAAGCCACAGAGTCTAATAAGACTAACACATCCGTCGTGTCTTTTAGGTAAGTAGGAATTCTTCTGACCAATGGCTGAAGGAAGAAATCCACAAATTGAGACAGGGGTTCTAGAACCGATCCGATCCCGGATACAATCGGTCTCCCTGGTGGGGGAATTTTCCCTTTATGCATTTTAGGGAGAATATAAAAGTAGGGAATCCTAGGGTTAGCCTGTATCAGGAAGTCTGCCTCATGTCGAGTAATCCAGTCGTTCTCTAAGCCCTTCATCACGAAAAAGGAAATTTCATCTTGAATATCAGGTGTGGGGTCTCGAGATAAGCGTTTATAATGGTGGGTGTTACCCAACAGACGTTCGCATTCATCTCTATACATTTTAAGTGGAGAAATTACCGTTGCTCCCCCTTTGTCTGCTGGTTTAATGATTATCATGGGGTCAGATGTCAGGCCTTTCAGAGCTGAAAGCTCGGCCGTACTCATATTCTGGTATGTTTTTTTGGTGGTCCCAGTAAGTGCGTTGACCTTTAGGGATACTGATTTCTCAAAAGCCAGGACCTCGGGGGGCATCTGTCCCGTGGTTGGGCAGAAGGTGGACTTTGGGCGTAGGCCAGTGTTTTTGTCTGAAGCCTCGTACTGTTTCTCCAAGAAGAACGTTTTCAAGCGTATCTTTCGAAACAAACCCGCTAGTTCTGTTCGGGTTTTAAATAAGTCAATTTTGGGCGTGGGCACAAAGTTTAAGCCCTTGTTTAGTGCCTTAGTTTCAATTTCACTCAGAACCCGGTTACTCAGATTGATAATGTTATCTGTTTGATTATCCGTCAGGCTCGTTACAGTGTTTTGCTTGTCCCTGGGAGGGGTTCCCTTTGTGCAGTATTCTCTGGGGTGTCCTCTCTTGGCCTCCAATGTACCTCTTTCCTTTTTCCTTTTCCCCTCCCGTTGCCTCTGTCTAAAAAAGGCTGTGGTGGCTCAGGAAAAGACCATTGTGCAGGGTGTTGGAAAAAGGGCGCCTGGTATTGAGGTGGGAGTCCATATTGGGAAGGCCAACCCCATTGTTGATTATGGTATGGAGGGCAGGGGGGTAACATAGGTGGGTGATTCCACCTTCCCCGGCGTTGCCCACGTCGTCCACGACGTTGCCGCAAATTATCTGATGATGAACTATCATTATCTGAACTGGTGTTACCACCAGATGAGGTGTCGGATATGTTGTTAGTTTTCGCTACATAATCCGATTTGGTATAAGGGTATATCTTCTCGTGGGAGAACCGATCGAGATCTTTTTGGAATTTAGAAATCTTTCGCTGAGTGAGATATTCCTTATGCTCGTTCATATTTTTGTTAACCTCCTCTAGTTTCTTTTTAAAGGAGAGAATGCTCATCCCTGATTTAAGGTTATTCTCACTCGTTTTTATCTGAATTAGGAGTGCCTCGGATAACCTTGTCGCTGTTTTTATAATCAGGATGAGCCAATCTCTAGTACACTTCCATGCTATCAAAGCCCAATCCTTTCTAAATTCTAGATCTTCAAGGAATATACGTGGGGCATTGGTGACCAACAGTCCGTTTGGTGCTGTATTGCTCCGGAGGTATTCAGTCAGAACGGCCCCGTGGAGAATAGTTTTGACATGAGATCGTTTTAGTTCTACTAGTGTATCCCAGTCGCCCAACTGGGACAAACTCTTGGAGAGGGTGGTATCACCAAGAAGTGAGGGGGCCGACAGAATGGCTGTCAGGTCCTCATCACTGAAGGAGAGTCCTTCCGCCATACTGGGGAAGAAAGAGCACCAATATAAGGCAGTAGGGGGAGAGGGGAAAAGAAAGGGAAGAGGACAAACAACCTTAGTGTTGGTGTGTGGTCCTGGACAAAGGAGCAATAGTTACTCACTAGAGGGGGGGGACTCTCGCAGCTAGCAGCTGCTCAACTATCATTACACATGGAGAGAGGAAGAGGGAGGAGGGGGGATAACTATGGAGGAACACTCCGTACTTAGCTCCCTATAATTCAAAGTACACACGAAAGTACGGGGTTCTCTAAAAGCGGACGTCGCGGATATTAGCGTAGTCCTAGGTTGTATTTATTCCTATTTGGAAGGATAACGTCAGTGGAATGTCAGTTGGAAATTACCGAGTGGAACAGCGAGGGGAGGGAAGAAGGGAATTTCCTTTTACGGACTAGGTGGTCTTACACACTATATAGTGTCATGCTTCATCATTTGACCACCTAGACCCACCCAGGTAGGACAGTGCCACCTGGGCGGACTCAACCTCACTGTTAAAGGAACAGGAGGGAGTGCGTAAATAAACTTGTTTCTGGAAAGATCGGGATCCAGCTAACAGAGGGAGCTGCATCCCACAGGGAGCCGGAGGCCGAATCCACCGACGGTGAGGGTACCAGTGGGACGGCGGGCGAGAGGAGCACCACAGCGGAGACAAGTAGGGACAGTTTGGACAGTGATACCTCCTCCGATGGAAGCTCACTGGTGGTGGCGGACACTTCTGTGCCCACCCCAACTACAGGTACAGCCGCCACCCCCGTGCCAGCACCGCCCTCCCAGCAGCCCCTCAGTGAGTTTCCCGTGCTCGCTCACACAGGAGGGTGGGCAGCTCCTTCACCCGAGGCACCTCAGGCCCTGCCCCAGTTAGCCCTCCTGCCCTGAATGAGGAGGCTGTTGACCTCCTGCAATCCATCTCTGTTGGGCAGTCAACCATTGCGAATGCCATCCAGGGGCTGGCAAGCCATTTGCAACAAACAAATGTATTCCTGGAGGGCATTCACTCTTGCATGGCGGCCCAACAGAGATCAATCCAGGCTCTGGCCTCCTCCCTGATGGCAGCCATTGTCCCTATCTCTAGCCTCCCTCTCCAACTTCCTCTTCCCAGTCCCATTCCCCTCAACCCCAGCCTATCCCAAGCACACATTCAGACCAGCATGCACCCAAGACAGCACACAGGAGTGGCTCAGGCAAACACAAGCACCATACATCATCCCACAGGTACACACACAAACACCATCCAGATGCAGACATAGCAACTTCCACTGCCTTTACTGTGTCCCCTTCCTCTTCGTCATCCACCACCCTCCCTGTAGCGTCTCCACTCACACCTGCATGCACTACAACTTCATCCACTACCCCGATCACCATCATGCCTATCACTACACACCCCTCACTGGCAGTCACCACCCCCACATCCATGCACACGTCCCCTGTGTCCTCTCCCACTGTGTCTAAGCCCCCTCCTTCAAAAGTACACAAACACAAGCACTCAGACACCCAACAGCCATCCACCTCACAACAGCATCCAGCCCATGCACCGAAACACAGCAGACACCTCCTACAACCCCTCCCTCTTTCTCCACTCCCAAAACGTCACCCTCTTCCTGCCCCAGTGTCCATAAGAAGCTTTCCTTCTTCGTCGTTGACCTCTTCCCTCCCCCTCCCCCTCTGTCCTTAACATTGGGCCAGGGTGGTCAGAACCCAGGCGAGCACCTCAGCCACCCAGTCCACAGCCACAGTAGTGTCAGCAGCTACTGCAGGTGAGAGAGGCTCTGGGAAACCAGCCATCAGCACTGACAGTGTGCCTGCACCAGCTGCCAGAGGGAAGGGCAAGGAGGCACCACCAGCTGCCAAGGGGAAGGGCAAGGAGGCACCACCTGCTGCCCAGGGGAGGTGCAAGGAGGCACCACCACCTGCCAAGGGGAAGGGCAAGGAGGCACCATCAGCTGCCAAGGTGAAGGGCAAGGAGGCACCACCAGCTGCTGTGAAAGGGAAGGGCAAGTGGCCTGAACCTGCAGGCAGGAAGGACAGGAGGCCTGGTGCTGGGACTGATTCTGAGCCCCACCACCAACCATGGCGGTAAAGCCATCTGATGCTGCAGGGGGAATGCTGGAGCCTCCCCCCCACCACTGGCACCCCAACACCAGCACCGCCAACAGCACCGCCTCCTGCACCATCACCACCAGCAGCAGCAGCCCCAGTGGGCAGTCATCCACGGCTGCAGGGGAAGGGCTGGAGCATCCCCCCACCATTGCCTGCACCGCCATCAGCACCACCACCACTTCCAGCAGCAGCAGCCCCAGTGGGCAACCGTCCGAGGCTGCAGGGGAAGGGATGAAGCCTCCCTTCACAACCACCAGCACCACCACCAGAACCACTGCCAGCTGCGGCAGCCCCAGTGGGCAGCCATCTGAGGCTGCAGGGGACAGGCTGGAGCCTCCCTACCACTGCCTGAACCACCACCAGCACCGCTGCCAGCAGCAGCCCCAGTGGGCAGCCGTCTGAGGCTGCAGGGGAAGCGCTGGAGCCTCCTCCACCACTGGCATCCCTGACACCAGCACCACCACTGCCACTATTGAGCCGTCACCGCCGGCGGGCAATGTGTAGTCCTGCCTCCATAGGCTGTACTGCATCCTGGACCCTGCAAATCCTGTAGGTGTGACACCCAGGTGAGAGACTGTGACCTTGCACTCCCCAAGGGCTGCATCACAGGGCACAAGGGCCCCTCCAGAACCAGTGGAAGAAGCCATCCACTCAACCCCTCTTTGCCAGGATGATGCACACTGGGCACAAGGCCCACTCCAGAACCAGTGGAAGAAGCCATCCACTCGCTGCATCCTCATCAGGATGAAGCACACTGGGCACAAGGCCCCTTCCAGAACCAGTGGGCAAACCACCAACTTGAGAGACTGTGGCTTTGCACTCCCCAGGACCAAGCAGTGGGCAAACCACTCACTTGAGAGACTGTGGCTTTGCACTCCCCAGGACCAAGCAGTGGGTAAACCACCCACTTGAAAGGCTGTGGCCTTGCACTCCCCAGTACATCCCACAGGGCATGTTGCCCCCTCCAGGACCAGTGTTGTTGTACCATCTTCCGGCTGAGGTGCCCCCTGTTCCCCGTCCTCCTGAGGTGCCTGTGTATTTTCAACCTGATGCCCCTGCAGTGTTCTCTCCGTGTTGTTGCAGGAGTCAAGAGGAGCCTTGGCCTATGTGATGTGGCCCTGTGGCCCACGGGCATTGAGAGCTGGGCAATGTCCCTCCATTTGTATATATGTATATACTGTTTTGATTTTGAAGCACAAATTTCTACTATTTTATCTTATTACACTCACTTTAATCTATTTCTTTTGTCCTTGCATTATTCCTGAGGTGTACGGGGTAGATATGTGATGTTATTGCATCTGTTTGTGTGTATGGTGTTGGGGGTGAGGTGGGGGTGTTGTGTGTTATGTGTATGTGTCACTCTCTTTTTTCTCCCGCCTCCCTTGTGTGCTAGGCAGCAGTACTCACCGTGGTCGTCTTCGCTGGCGTTGCAGTTCGTAATGCATGAATAGTTATACAATCATGGGGAAGATGGGCAACTTGGGCTCCATGGCATCGTGGTTGTTCCCTGAGTCTCCAGAGGTGAGTCCTTTGCCTTCTGTGTACTGTTTCTGCCGTGCTTTTGATGTCATTGGTACCGCCAAGGAAAAGATGGCGGATAGGCCTGTTATAATACTGTGGGCGGTGCATTGTCTTCCGCCTAGCTGTTGGCGGTTACCGCTGCGGTGCTTGTTGCTACCACCGTGGCGGTCTGTGTGTTAAAGTGGCCATCTGTGTGGGCAGTTTCTGCCGTGGTCATAATTCAATTTTTTTTACCGCTGGCCTGTTGGCGGTATTACTGCCACTTTATCACCGACCGCCAGGGTTTTAATGTGGGCCTCAGTGTATTATGGTACAGTACAGTAAGATAATGCATTTTCTTCTCCAAATCATTTAGTTTGCCCTCAGCCTCTTTTTGTGCAACCATTGAGTCACTCTTTATAGAATCTCTGATGCCCCTTTCTTAATCTCTTCATGGAAGGTATCACAAACTCAATTTTAATCATAATCGGAGAGTGAGCAGATAAGTCTCCTTCCCTTATACCAGAAAACAAAATGTTTGAGAGTAAGTATTGTTTGTTCATAAAATATTCAATTGTGTATTCTGTTCATTGTGCCTTTGACAAGAAAGTAAAGTCTCTGTACATTGAATGTAAAAGCCTCCATGGCTCTTGCATGCCATTATAGGGAGGTATGTCTGGCCTCTGTCTCATTGTTCTATTTGTGCCTGGGCAGTCAGACATCGTATCCGGCACCAAATTCAGATATCCTCAAGCTATCACTTTTCCGAGTCCAAACTCAACCAGACGTCTGTGGAGAACTCTTTCTTATCACCATTAAGGATCTAAATTGACCAAACATTCAAGGATGTGCATTATGCGTTTTGCAGATTTTAATCAGGAGTTCTTGTCATGCCACGCCTTTTGAATACATGCCGGCATTCACTTATGCAACTGTATTGTCACCCCTCCTTTTTTATAGCAGGAGGTTTTCAAATGAGCCAGATGATGATGATTCAACTTTTGCTACCTGGTATGATTTCAGTTTCTTGACTTTAAAGGGGATAGGTGCATTCCTGTAACATTACAATATCCAGAGACGTGGTGGCCATGTACAGTAACACTGCTTCCTCTCAGCATAGTTTGAAAGTCCATTCACATGAACAGCCCAGATGGACAGGGCGAGATATACAGAATGTTTAATTTCGTTGTATTACATGCACTTATTTATCAACAAACGTTAATTTAGCACTCAAAGACTGATATGGATTAAGAAACAAGTAATTAGTTGCAAATAACTTTAAGCAAAAGGGACTTATTTCTAACATCAACGCTTTCAGTATTATTGCTGAAATATGGCCACCCTCCTAATGTGCTCCTTCAACTTAGAAGTTAACAATGGATAGTAGTAGGTGGCTAAAGACACAGAGAATGTGATGCCATGGAGATTTGGGTTTATTTAACAGTGAGTTTTAAGGTGGATCTTGGTTTGTCAGGGTATTAGGGCTGTGCATCTCTCACTTTTTATGTCTTTTCTCTTCTCGATTTGAATCTGGTGTTGCCAGTGGGCAGGTTTTGTCTGTCTTGGCCTCTGTTTTTCTGATGATATGCAGGTTTCTCATTTCAGAGGTCAGGTTGAGGAGTCCATCAAGTATGTTTCTTCCATATCGTTTAGAAGTCTCTCGTATTCTGGTGGGTTGTGGTATTTCTTTGCTTTTCCATCAGTTGTTACCAACATAGTGGCAGGGCCAGAAGTCCAAATATGAAATCTCATTTACTAAAATGTAGACATGGCACCAGTAATTTCTTCAGAACTAGATTTGTTTTGTTTCAAAAGGTTCACTGCAAAACTATTTTCTAGTTCCCTTTCTGGTATGTACCAAGCTTTGTTTTTCCTCTGTTATGATTTGCCTTGTCTGTCTGTGAAGAAGTAACGTCGTCAAGTTGGGTCTCAGTTTACTGACTTTGATGTAAGATCAGGAGCAGACACTATGGCCCTCATTATAACCCTGGCGGTCAAAGACTGCCAGGGCTGTTTTGGAGTTCGTACCACCAACAGGCTAGCGGTACAAACTCGGGCGTTTTGACCGCGGTAGAAGTGCTGAGGTCGCACCGCCGGGACCGCCGGTTTCCCACCACTTTTGTCCCGGCGGTTTCCCGACACTTTTGTCCCAGCGATTGTAATCCCCCTGGGCAGCGCTGCCCAGGGGATCACGAGTCCCCCTCCTGCCAGCCTTTTCATGGCGGTATGAAACGTCATGAAAAGGCTGGCGGAAAGGGGAGTCACGGGGCCGCTGGCTTGGGCAGTGCAGGGGCCCCCTGCCACTGCCCCATGGAGATTTCACTGTCTGCGCAGCAGACAGTGAAAAGCGTGACGGGTGCAACTGCACCCGTCGCACCGCTGCAACACCGCCGGCTCCCGTGTTGCAGCCGAGATCCCCTCTGGGCCGGCGGGCGGAAAACAGGTTTCCACCGGCCGGCCCAGCGGGGATCTCCAAATAGACCCCGCTGGAGTGTGGCCGCATTGGCGGCCGCCCCTCGGTATCAACTTGGCGGGCAGCGGTTGCCGCCCGCCAATGTTGAAATGAGGGCCTATATGTTATTCACATTTTAAGAGGGGATGTAAATGTTAGACACAGGATATCTGGGATAAACTTGGCATGGAGTGCAATCCCATCTTTCCCCTCATCCTGCTCATTGTCTGCAAAGATTCATATATTTGAACACCTGCAGGGTCTTCTAAATCCATTGCTCTTGCATATCCCACCTTTAGGCCGTACTGACAGTGTTTTTTCAAGGTGTTAATCATCTTTGTATGTTAATCTAATTATATCTTAAAGGTTGCAAGGACCCTTCATGTTCATTTTATCCCTTTAGGTTCTGAATTAGCAATGCTAGATTGTGCCCATGGAAAGTGTAATTGCTTTGAGCTCTGATAATAGAGATTCTAGGGTGTGAATTGAGGAAGCCATTGCTGGTGAGGCAATATTCACCTCTTTAGCTCTGTCAAACAGAGCCTCTGAGAAGAGCACTTGGGGCCATATGTACGAACACATTTTCCCATTGACACAGAATGGGAAAAACCCTTTGTTACATCTGGCCCTTGGTGTGTTGTTTTATTACCTAGCAAGAAGGTATCCCGGACTGAAAATCTGTGGAGGAAACAATCATGCCCCCTTCATACCAGTGTCTAAAACAATTACTATGCAAGTCAGTACACAAGAGTATGAAGAAGGCAGGATCAATCTTGAATAGTGATCATGGAGGACAGCGTGTGGAAGCAATGAGCCTAAAGGGTGTCTTGTTGGATTGCTCCCTATATCAAAATGTACTCCTGTTTGTGTCAACAGGAAGAGTGAAAAAGTGTGAATAGCAGTACGTAATCTATGAGCAAGTAGACAATACTTCAGGGGCAGAGGCATTGCCCATTTAAAGATCCCTTTTCCTGAGGGTGCTTTCATGCTCTGCATTTGCTTATGTGAAACCAACATGTCCAGCTACACACAATACCAAAATATCATTAAACAAATTCCAGTTCAATGTGGTGGCTGCTCTTCAGCGGCACCGTTTTAGAGTGTGGTCCACCGGGGTGAGGTGCACCAAATACCCTGATGATGTTTCTCTTTCTATGATGCAGGTATGGTAACCCCTTTGATGGTCAAGATCCTCTCTTGTTTCCACTCCGGTTCTTGGAGCCTTCAGGCAGGATCAACGATGGCATTTACTATAAGCTGCTCAAACTCAAGGCATCATAACAGTATCTTCATCCCAGCCTGGTCAGCGTCCATGGTGTCCCTAAGGGGAGGTCAGTTTTCCGTGTATTTAACATATTCAGGTGGTAGGATCTGCCTGCATTCATGTCTCTTAAATGATGGCACTGCTGATGTCTTGTCTTCGTTAATGGTTCTCTACGGCTCTGCTACATTCTCGGATCTCTACTCTTTAGTCTGTTGTCTAGAGGAAGCCTATTTAGGACATTGTTTCACACAAACAAGCTTAGTGTTTTCGAGAGTTCTTAGATAGCAGCCATCTTTGAATCGGTCATCCCATATCTCCTTGGTCAAGCCCCTAGCCTCTTTTTTAAAGTATTTTCTTTTGTTGTTTCATTCTCCCACCCAGAGCCCCCTGAGCTTAGGCAGAGTAGAGGGATGCCTAGTGGCAATAATACATTGTTTTCTACAACGTTTTGCACCACAGTTTGCTGTTTTTTTAGAAATGTAAATACAAGTTGTCACTATTACTCAGTTTATGGGTCCATTTGCGAGACAATGGCTAGTGAATGGATGTTTTAATAGTTTAAACTTCTTACCTCGCCAGCTCTTTTCATAAATAATAGATTTTTAGTGTGTATTTCTATGCCGAGCGGTTGAAACAGTATAATAAAAGCTGCAATATTCCACCCTAGAAAACGGAGTGAGACTGTAGCAGAATCATTCTCAGTTAAGTGTATATGGTTAGTTGACTCGTCTTTTGCCATTTACAGAGAGGCGCCTGAGTAAATTTGAAATGAAGCTTCTCTTACAACATCTGAATCAGCATAGAACAGTCAGACAGGTGGGTGTGACGGTAGTGTATATGCTTTGAAAGTGTAGTCTGATTAGGTAACTGAGTAACCAGGGACATTAGTATTTGATTGGCCATTCTCATGGTTACAAAATTTAGGCAGCTGTTACTGAACAGCTCTGACAGTGTTGTGGAAATCTGCAATCATAAAGCATCTGCGCTCTACCTGAAAAAGACGACAGAAGAATCGGTCACTGACACCAGTTCTCAGAGTAGCATGAAGCCTCACTGCTTTACAGGTAAACGGAACATGTGTTTTTATTCAATTTGACTATACCAAAAAGACAGCTTACCATATTAAGGTATTGCTCTGCTACATTCTTGGTATAATGCCCTTTATTTCTTTAATATTTAGTTTTGGTTCAATCATTTTAACTATTATATGTTAATCTGTGAAACCTAATTAAATGAAAACTGTTGAGGCTCTTGGGCATTTCATAATTCCCATCAACAGCCAATCTAATTTACAAGTGTACAGTATCTGGTCTGCTTGAGAAACACATTCATCATAAGAAACAGGATTAATAGACGTAAACCCCCTAAATGACCGATTGGCTCGCGTCGTTTTTGTTTGAAGTGAAAGTAGTGGAAAAATGTCAGTTCGCCATTAATTTTTGTTCACAAACGTTTTATATTCCTGTCGAAGTTAAAGTGAAAATGTGCATGAATACGTAGTTTGCCCTTCTGGTACGGTACTCGGTCTCTAGTGACTGCCCCCCCCCCCCCCGCCCCCCCCCCCCCCGCGCTTTGCAGTCCCCCTTTCTGGAACCCGTATTCTATGAAATTCACTGCACACAACAGAGGGTCAGATGTATAATTATGTTGTTTGCAAAAACTGGTTACGTCTTGCGACCTGTATTTTTGTGACTAGTAGAGAAGTTTGCAAACCTATCGATGTACTAGTAAGACCATGTGGAAAATTCCGAAACGAAGTGGTTCACAATCTGACCCATCTAAGTATGTGCCACATGGACTATCTGCTGGTCTAAAATAAACTGGTCGCAATTTACAACCAGTATTTTTGGAGGCAGAAAGAATTTTAATGACTGGCCTATGCACTAATAGGTTGGTTCTTAAAATGTCAAACAGTAGTGGGTTGCAATCTAACCTACCTAATGAACTTAATGAGGTAGGTCACAAATGATGACTCAACATGAAAGGAGGTTATCACACGGATGGTGGTCTGATGGGTCAGCAGACCATCATGCCTGTGATTGCCTTAAAATAAAAAAAACATATTTTTAAGTGCAGCCAACTTCCCTTAACAGAAACGAGGCTAAGTAAAAAAAAACTTTTTTAGGTTAAGAGTTGCCATTGTTCCCTTGTACACTGCCTACACTTCAACAAACTTAATTTTTAACTTTCACAAAGGAAGGGGCCTCTTTACCTTTCGTGAATGCATTATCACCCCATTTAAGGTGTCCGTAAAATGTCAATGTTTTGCAATTAGAATTTGTTGGTAAAATGTTGGTACATAGGATACACATTTGATATTTAGAATAGACACCTACAACATGCCCCTTCCAGACAATGACTTGGTAGCCTTTCAGAGCCCATTTTAGGAGTTGAAAAAACTTCTCAGGCTCCTAAATGGGGTATATTCATACAAAAAGCATGTTAACGGTTGTAAATACTGAATTTGAGCATTTGCAACCATTAAAATGTTTAGTATGTGTGTCCCTAAATTTAATATGTAGGTTTCTAATTGTGACTCACTGCTATTAAACACAGTCACAGGGATGGTGGTCTTTATGTGTCAGCAGAGCACCATGTCTGTGATTTCTTTGAAATAAAGATATATATTTTTTTTAATCAGCCCTAAATGAAAGTCATTTTTTTTAAAGAAATATTTTTCAAAAAGTTCCTCTGAAAAGTGGCAGTCGTCACCTGGACAACTATTTACTCCGAAGTCACTTTCTCTACCATTCACAAAGGTGAAGGGATCCAAAGGGGAACCCTTTCCTTTTGCAACTATGTTACCATCCTAACTTGGAATTCAGTAACATTTGAATGGTTTGCAACTGGAATTCAGTTACCAAATCAGAATTTGCAAGGGATGCCCACAACATGCCCCATCCAAACTGCAATTTGGTAACAATTCAGAATTCGATTTCATGAGCCAAACAAGAGTTTACTGGCACTCATACTTAAGAAAAAAACCTATTTTGCAGTTGTAAGCACTCTGATTTTGTCAATCAGAGTATTTGCAAACACAAAATAGGTTAGTAAATATGGGGCCACATGTTCAATCTCAACATTTAGCGAGTTCCTAATTGTGACTTTTTGTGACTCACAATTAGGAACTTGCAAAATGCGATTAACAACAGACAAGGTTTGCGATCCCCAAAAGGATCACAAAGGACCTGCTGCATCAATATTCATGAGGCAGGTCACAATTTTCAATCCTTTGAGTGTGGACTACCCTCACAGGGATGGTGGCCTGCTGGGGTCAGCAGCCCACCATGTCTGTGATTGCTTTTAAAATAAAGCAATTTTTATGGGCGAGCGTAAAGCGCTCCGTCCATTCTGTAATCTCTCTATGGGCTTAAACCCAAACCCATGTCACGTTAATCACTTACATTGGTTTTAAAATCCGCTTGCTTTCATTTGTGAAAGGCATGCGTACATCATGCCTTTTCCAGTGTTTAGCCCACCTACACAGCACCGGTAAACTACTAAAAACATGCGAGGCTCGATGTTTTCAGCCTGGGGTCCAGACTACTTTATCTGTTTATTTTCCATGAAGCGCAATCGCGCTGCATTTTACAAAGCGTGATCGCGCTGCGTTTTTTTTTCTTTACTACACTAATAGCTCTAACTTGAGCAACTGCGAGACCCATTGCATTGAAAATGCTTGTTTTAAATGCAGCATTTCAAAATCAAACAAAAAAATTAGAAGAGTTCTATTTATCTTTAAAGAGTAGGCAGTGGCCCGTAGGATCACTGCCTGCTCTTAGAAAATGTTGGTGCCCACATTCACACGGGGAAAGGAGGCCCTTGGAGACCCCTTCCCGTTTTGCAACTGGGTTACCGACTCCTTCACGGAGTCGGTTAAGTATGAATGTTTTGTGATAGCATTCCAGTCCAAAACATTCATACATGCTGCAGTAACTTGTTATTAGAGAGGGATGCACTTAACAGATCCTTCCTAATACCGAATCGCAATACCTTTTTTTTGCGAGTCGGTAATAGGTTACCGACTCGCAAAATAGGGCTACTGCATGTATCACAGCAGTTTAACCGTTGCAAAGGGCCCAATTCCGTCTTTGTGTCCGCTAAAACCTTTTGTACCTGTGGCCCATGGATCAAGTTCCTAAACTTGTTATTGATTGCAATAACCAGATATTTTAAATATATCATATGTTACCTGTCATACATGGTCATAAAGTGAACTGCATTTGACCTTTGATCATATTCATAAAAAGTCATATGTGTAGCCACTGAGATGTAAAATGTTCTTTGTAAACTCCGTAAGAACGTTAGCTGTATGAAGCCAAGTGTGAGTAAGTGGCATAAAGCATTGATTTTTTAAAATGCCCCATGTGCTCAGTGAATATTTGTTGATAACGACCATGCGTGACTTGATCCCTGTTTATTTTGCCGCCACAACGGCTTTGCCAGGAGCCCGTGAACAGGTGCTCATTTGACACTTAAGTGCTATTTCTGATGTCGTCCTTCGCTCGATATACCCTCGAACATGCCTATTGAATCCATCTCTCAGTAATATGGGCTCGTCTGCAAATACCGCACAGGCACAAAGCTGTTTTCACCCTAAACAAATCCACGCATTGATAAGAAAAAGCAACCGAGGAAAGCTGCAAATGGGAAGCTTTGTCTGAGCAAATAATGAAATGTTTGCAGAGTAAAGGCATAAGAGCAGCTAGAAGCACACGAGCCGGTATTCTAATGTTCCCATCGTTTTGTAAATAGAAAGGAAAGATAAGACAAAAGAGGTTTCTAAAACCAAGGAGGCCGTGTGCTCAGCATAGCTTTATTTCGAATACGCTGTTATACAAACAAAAAAGCATGGCGTCTAATTTTGCTTGCATGATTAAAAATTTATTTGGACAATAACTTTCATGATTGAAAATGTCTTGGGCAATAGTACACGCTTGGCCATATAAACCAAAAAAATAAGTCTTTATGAGAATTCTCTGAGAATACTTCTTAATTTTTATTCTGTCATATATATACACGTATGCATGCAGACAAGCACACATAAAATTGTTTACAAGTGAAGAGCCAATCAAAGTTTAGGATGGGATAATGACGTGTGCCTTCTACTCTTAACCTTTATTTCATACATTCCCTATGGCCGAAAATATGACTAAAAGCGGCAATCAAGCTTCTGCTAAAAATACACAGAGAAATGGGCAGTCCTCGTAAGTGATGACTTGGTCTAAACATTGATGCCTCCATTGTGTGACCAATTTTCAGTAAAGTGTGAAAAGCTATGTGGTTAAAGTCAGTCAAGTCGTTTCCGATTCTAATTTATCGCAGTACCTGCAGGGCTGCAGGTCACAAGTTTGAATCCCATCTGAGTCAGCTTTTACATTTTCGAAGGAAGATTAAATAAATACTTTTCCTTTACCTGTTACAACTGTGTCCGTGCAGAGTTCGGTTGAAAGCAAATATATAAAGGCCCATATTTATAATTTTTTAGCGCCGCATTTCCGTCATTTTTTTAGGCAAAAGCGGCGCAAACTTACAATAAACAACTGTGGCCCATATTTATACTTTTTGACGCTAAACTGCGCTAACGCAGTTTAGCGTCAAAATGTTTTGCGCCGGCTAACGCCATTCTGAAGCGCCATGCGGGCGCCGTATTTATTGAATGGCGTTAGCCGGCGCAAGCAGACCGGCGCTGCCTGGTGTGCGCGAGAAAAACCACGTACACCAGGCAGCGCCGGCGTAGGGGGAAAATGGCGCATGGGCGTCTTAAAATGGGGCAAGTCAGGTTACGTCGAAAAAATCGTCGTAACCCGACTTGCGCCATTTATTTTCGACGCCCATCCCCCATCAACATGACTCCTATCATTGTAAAGATAGGAGTCATGCCCCCTTGCCCAATGGCCATGCCCAGGGGACTTCTGTCCCCTGGGCATGGTCATTGGGCATAGTGGCATGTAGGGGGGCACAAATCAGGCCCCCCTATGCCAAAAAAAATTATTAACAAAAAATAAAAAAATACTTACCTGAATGTCCCTGGGGTGGGTCCCTCCAGCCTTGGGTGTCCTCCTGGGGTGGGCAAGGGTGGCAGGGGGGGTCCCTGGGGGCAGGGGAGGGCACTCTGGGCTCATTTTGAGCCCACTTGTCCCTTAACGCCATGCCTGACCCAGGCGTTAAAAAGCGGCGCAAATGCGCCGTTTTTAGCCACGCCCACTCCCGGGCGTCTCTTTTGCCCGGGAGTATAAATACCACGTAAAGGCCTGGGAGTCATTTTTTAGACGGGAACGCCTCCCTTGCATATCATTAACGCAAGGAAGGGGTTCACGCTAAAAAATGACGCACATTCCGGGAACTTTGGCGCTATTCGCCTCTAACGCCATAGTATAAATATGGCGTTAGTTGGCGTTAGTTTAGCGTCGAATTGGCGTCGAAAAAAACGACGCAAATTCGGCGCAAACGGAGTATAAATACGGCCCTGTATTTTGTAGGTTTGCGCTGCTTTTGCGTCAAAAAGCTGCGCAAATGCGGCGCTAAAAAAGTATAAATATGGGCCAAAGTTTTATATTCAAGTTAGTCAGTTTAAGTATGGACTAAATGTAGTTTGTTTAAATATTTAGGCCATGGTAGATTATCTCTCTCAAATACATACTTTTTGTCAACCAAGGGTCTGACGGTAAACCGCACTGATGGTCGTCTGAAGTGTAGATTTCATTAACACGTCCACTTATATTTCATACTCACAACGTTTCCCTACAAGTGCTAAATCTGTGCTACTTGTTTCAGCTGGAGTGCATTGGCACTCAAGGACAGGCTTGCTAGAACATATACCTAAAAGATGTATTGCTACCGAATCTCTGAGCCATACATAGGCCCATATTTATACTTTTTTAGCACCGCATTTGCGCCGCTTTTTAACGCAAAAGCGGCGCAAACTTACACAATCCAGTAGTATTTTGTAAGTTTACGCCGCTTTTGCGTCAAAAAGCGACACAAATGCAAAAAGTATAAATGTGGGCCATAGAATAGTCTTTAGCTCCACCGGAAGGAGGATGGCTATTTTCCCATCACCGTACTAGCTATTTGATGTATCATGCTGCCTTTCAGAAAGTACTTTCATAAGAATGCATGAAATGCAAACTCGATGTAACCACCATTTGTCTCATTTGCTAGGTTGTTTCCCGTTAGCATTTGATACAGAACACAGACTGTTTTGATCACTTTTTCGAACACTGACAGCGGGGATAGGACTAGCTTTAACCCATTAGCTGTTTAGGCTTTTCCACACTCAGCGCTTGACCGAAATGTGATGTTTAGACATTCTGCCATTGCCCATGCTCAGTTTTTAGCTATCTTTGATGTTTGGGGCACTTTACATTTATCTCTTCATAACTTTCGTTCAACAAAATGTATCCAGGCAGAATTTGAATCCTTTGTTTCCAACATCTAAAGGTATCCAAAGTTTGTGGATTCCCTTTGAGAAAATTGTCAAAATAACTAAATATAGTAACATTTTTTTTGTTTTTTTGTTGGAGCAATGAGCAAAAAGTGCTGTGCAATAAAGCTTTTTTCCTCTAAAAGCATCAACAAAAGGTTTTCTGTGCAGGGATAATTATTTGACCTGCTTTCAGAAGCAAGCACTTGGAAGAGAAATATTTTTTTTTTACCACAACTAGCATTTTTCTAACAGGTAATCCATTTATACTATTTTATACAGTTTTAACCTACTAGCAGTTTGAGGTGAAAACAGGCGTGAAACCCATGGTTGAACCCAGAAAGCTATACATTTCTGAAAACTTTGCAAAATTATTGTTAGAAATGGGGTCTTTGGTTGACAGTCAGGTTACCCCTTGTTCAATCAAGGACTCTCACTATAGTCAGGGTAAAAAAGAATCACCCTCAGTTAACCCCTGCTTACCCCCTTCGTAGCTTGGCAGAGCAGTAGGCTTAATTTCAGAGTGCTAGGTGTAAAGTATTTGTACCAACACAAACAGTATCTCAATGAAAGCACTACAAAATGACACAACACAGGTTTAGAAACATAGAGAATATTTATCTAAACAAAACAAGACCAAAACGACAAAAATTCACAATATACAAGTCAAGTTATCAAATAAAAATCAAAAAGAGTCTTTAAGTAGTTTTAAACGCACACTAACACTGTTAGCATGAAAATGTACCTTGGGCACAACAAAAATAACACCGCATGGGTGAGTGTGCATCAAAAATGGCTTGCGTTGCATTGAATCCACTCACAAGTGGGACCTTGCATAATTTCTCCTTTTGTCGGGTCGGGGTGCATCGTTTCTTCTCTCCGAAGGACAGCGATGCCTCGATCCGTTCAGCACTCTCGGGTCCAGGCAGGCCTTGCATTGTTTTGACATGCCCAGCAGTGTTTACGTCGAAAATCCAGCCGTACAATGATCCAAAAACCACATTGCGCGGGTTGCGAACTCCTAGCCTTCATCAGCGATGCTGCACGTCGTTTCTCCAGCTCCGTGCATCAATTATTCGGTCGCGTTGCAGGCCAGTGTCGCTTTTCAGCTGCGAAGCCGGTGGCGCGTCGTTTCTTCATCCGCAGATGGGAGCCATGTCGATCTTTTCCCGGCACGGCGTTCTGTGCGTGGATATCTTCCTCTTAGGATGCCAGTTTCTCCTTTCAGGGTCCCAGGAACTGGGTGGGCACCACTTGGTAGAGTAGGAGTCTCTCCAGAGACTCCAGGTGCTGGCAGAGAGAAGTCCCTGAGGCTTCCAACAACAGGAGGCAAGCTCTAAATCAAGCTCTTGGAGATCTTCGAAAGATGGAAGGCACACAAAGTCCAGTCTTTGCCCTCTTACTCTGGCAGAAGCAGCAACTGCAGAATAGCTCCACAAAGCACAGTCACAGGCAGGGCAGCTCTTCTTCCTCAGCTCTTCAGCTCTTCTCCAGGCAGAGGTTCCTCTTGGTTTCCAGAAGTGTTCTAAAGTCTGCGGTTTTGGGTGCCCTTCTTATACCCAGTTTCGTCTTTGAAGTATGCCTACTTCAAAGTAAAGTCTCTTTTGCATGTGAAATCCTGCCTTGCCCAGGCCAGGCCTCAGACAATCACCAGGGGGTTGGAGACTGCATTGAGTGAGGGCAGGCACAGCCCTTTCAGGTTCGAGTAACCACTTCTCCCCTCCCTCCTAGCACAGGTGGTTCATCAGGAAATGCAGACTACACCCCAGTTACCTTTGTGTTACTGTCTAGTGTGAGGTGCAACCAGCCCAACTGTCAAACTGACCCAGACAGGCAATCCACAAACAGGCAGGGTCACTGACATGGCATAAGAAAGAAAATGCCCACTTTCTAAAAGTGGCATTTTCAAACATGCAATCTTAAAATCAACTTTACTAAAAGATGTATTTTTAAATTGTGAGCTCAGAGACCCCAAACTCCACACGTCCATCCGCTCCCATAGTGAATCTACACTTTAATCAGATTTAAAGGTAGTCCCCATGTTAACCTGTGGGAGGGACAGGCCTTGCAACAGTGAAAAACTAATTTAGCAATATTTCACTGTCAGGACATATAAAACACATCACTATATGTCCTACCTTAACCATACACTGCACCCTGCCCTTGGGGCGACCTAGGGCCTACCTTAGGGGTGTCTGACATGTAAGAAAAGGGAAGGCTTAGGCCTCGCAAGTGGGTACACCTACCAAGTCGAATTTACAGTTAAAACTGCACACACAGACACTGCAATGGCAGGTCTGATACATGATTACAGAGCTACTTATGTCGGTGGCACAACCAGTGCTGCAGGCCCACTAGTTTCATTTGATTTACAGGCCCTGGTACCTTTAGTGCACCTTACTAGGGACTTACTAGTAAATCAAATATGCCAATCATGGATAAACCAATTACATAAAATTTACAAAGAGAGCATATGCACTTTAGCACTGGTTAGCAGTGGTAAAGTGCTCAGAATTCAAAAGCAACAGGTCAGAAAAAATAGGAGGCAGGAGGCAAAAAGATTGGGGATGACCCTCCAGAAGCAAAAAGGTCCAACAATTACCAATTCAAGAAGTGCTGATTTGTGTAGATAGTTCAAGTTTTTTCAAAATAAATTAATCATTGTAACCAAAACATATACATAAAAGAAGGAAACAATAGAAATTTATGTCAGTGCTTTTATATGTAATATTTTGCCCTGATGGCTGATTTATGAAGTTAATATGCAGTTACATCTGTCAAGACTCGCATGGCACATAGCTTGATCCTTTCCTATCACCTGCACTAGGATGAGCCATGCCAGCAGGGTACTGTTTTTACTGGGGACTTGTGGGAAGACTGTGTGGCAAGAGATGTATGGATCCCCACATACTGCAGAACTTTCATTCATAGAAATTAGAGGAAACTGTGTGATTTTAACCAAAGTATGAGGTTTGCAGGGCATTGTGAGTAAGAAACTGTTATGGTACCCAGGAAAGGCATACCACATTTGACTCCTATAGATGTCTAGTTTTCAGAACATTCTGGTATTATTATGTTTCCCAGAGAGGCGGTTAAGCCTGGACTCAAACAGTGCAGCCAGTCAGTATAACAAGTAAGAGGAAATTCAGACTTATGCTGACTGTGACGGCTCATATGACAAAACTATGCTGAAGGTCTCTTAATTTCCTCTTGCTTGCCATGGGAATGGGATTCTGTGTGTCTCATGTTAGCAGAAATACTGTATGGGATTTAGCGTTGGTGGATAGCCTGTTGCCAGAACAAATCTTCTACATCCAATACTGTTTTCTTGTAAAGCAATACATACAGCTGTGGTGTCTAGTGGGCTTGTTGCCCCCACAGAGCAGCATTGTGGTAAACCCCCCAATTAAACCCTGACAGGGCAGAAAGACTGTTGGCACAGTGCAATGCCTTGGCTGACCATCTACACCCCCTTTTTTTCTGTTTATTTTTTTATTTCTACTGGGATATTCTCCTTTCCCGGCGGCTGGAAGATTGTGAGTAAACCCCCAATTTGCTCCTAAGGGGTGGAAAAAGACTGTTGGGTCTGCTCTGAGGTTGGGCACAGTATAATGTCTGGAGGGGCATCTCTGCCTCCCTACTTTTGTTTGTGGCCTTTTTTCCTTGGTTCTAGTGGGCATTCTGCTTGCCAGGTGTGTATATTGTGGCAAACACCTCCTATCAGCGACCAGTGGGGATGCTAGAGGTAAACCCCACTTAAATACCTTCGGGGCAGGAAGGCTCTTGTGCCCAGTGATGGGGCAGAGCACAAGCCCATACCCAGGGGGGATACTCCCCCCAAACAGTAAGAAGATATTTACTGATGGCATGATTTCCTCAGTTGGGGTGTGGATTGGGGTTAATCACCCCCTCACTGTCCCCCAGATGGGTCATAAAGGCTTTTGTCTCCATAGGGAGCACAGGTACGTGCCCAGACGGTGATCCAACCTCAAACAGTAAATCAAAAATATTCTCTGTTGGTCATATGGGCTTTATCCTCTCTCACACCTCCCAAGTAGGAAGATTGTGAGTAAACACCTCATGTACTAAATTTGATTTGTGAAACAAAAGCCTTTCCAGTGTGTCACCTGAAACATTTCCTTTTTGAGTACAGAGGATCACTCAATGCCATCAGCCTCAATACAAAAACAGTGAGGGGGACTTGATCAGGTCATCCTCTGCTTTACGGTGGTTAATGTAATAAACAGAATTGGTGTAAGCCATGTATGTAATCAGTATTTGTGAATGCCTGTGATTGAATACATTGGCACATGAAAACTAGAATTATTGGCTTCTCAATGCATGCTGGAGATGGGACTTATCTTCTTCATCAGACTTTTTTCAATATCTTTTTAACATTTTACTATAGCAATGCATTGCCAACTGCAAACTGTAACAGGCGGACGTCTAGTGTTGGTATCTCATTCAAATATAAAACCCCTTTTTCCAGAGTATTCCCACTGCCAGCCCACTAGAGGGGCTGTTGCTTCTGTAGGTGGTCAGTGCAGCATTCTTGTATCTGAAAAACATAATCCAATAACCTCACCATGTTGAGTGCATCACCGTTCCCCCAAGACCAACCTTCAATACTGTCCTTAAAGTGGACACAACCACCTCTGAGTCCTTGCATCCCACCTTTTTGCCCAATGGGTCCTCAATCATCTTATTTACTCATGCCCCTCCTCGGCAGGGTCCAATGTAGCACCTTCTCCCCTTGTCCCATATCGCAAATCTTGTGTAACGAGGTACTCATTCTGCTCATAAGAGGGGTATTAATCAGTTTTGGGCTCTAATTTGTCCTTGTTAGAAATGGGGTTTCTAGTTGGCAGTGCTTTACACACTGGCCAAGTAGGGACTGTCACTCAAATCAGGTTAAGGGAGCCACACAGCTAAGATAACCCCTGCTCACCCCCTTGGTTAGCTTGACTGAAGCAGCCAGGCTTATCTCAGAGGCAATGTGTAAAGTATTTGTAAACCCACAAAGTAACACACTAAAAACACCACAAAAGTACCATTTCAGAAAAATAGCCAATATTTATCTGAGTAAAACAAGGGCAAAACGACAAAAATTCAACCTATACAAGTAAAGATTTAGATAAGTCTTAATCCATAGGAATCAATAAATGCATCTTTTAAACACACTATCTGGGATGCATCAACATCAAAGACAATGTGGGCAGCACAGGAGATGAGTCCCAAAAAAGCAAAGCGGTGTGTCTGTTCCTTACTGCGCAGGGGAGGCAATGCATTGATTCCTGTTAGACCTGACAGCCTTAGGGTGGTCATGACCCAACTTTTTGCCTGCCTCCCTCCGCTTTTCTGACACTGTTTTTGCTGGTTTTAGGACTCTGCACACTTCACCACTGCTAATCAGTTCTAAAGTGCATATGCCCTCTCCCTTAAACATGGTAACATTGGCTCATACCGCAATTGGCATATTTTATTTACATATAAGTCCCTAGTAGAGTGTTCTACATGTTACGGGGGCCTGTAAATTAAAAGCTACTAGAGGGCCTGCAGCACTGATTGTGCCACCCACATATGTAACCCCTTAACCATGTCTCAGGCCTGCCATTGCAAGCTCTTTATGTGCAGTTTTACTGCTGCTGCAACTTGGCATTTAAAAGTACTTGCTAAGCAATAAACTCCCCCTTTTCTACATATGTCACCCCTAAGGTAGGCCCTAGGTAACCCATAGGGCAGGGTGCTATGTAGGTGAAAAGCAGGACATGTACATTTGTGTTTTACATGTCCTGGTAGTGAAAAACTCATACATTCATTTTCCACTACTGTGAGGCCTGTTCCTTTCATAGGCTAGAATTAGGACTGCCCTCATATAGTTTTTGAGAGGTAGATTCTGATCTGAAAGGGGTAACCAGGTCATATTTAGTATGGCTAGAATGATAATAGAAAATCCTGCTTATTGGTGAGGTTGGATTTTATATTACAATTTTAGAAATGCCACTTTTAGAAAGTGAGTATTTCTCTGCACTTAGAAACCATCTGTGCATTACAGCCTGTCTCCAATCAATGTCTGGACTAGGCTGTTTGGCAGCTCCCTTGTGCATTTCACCTAGACAACCACAAACACACAACACTCAGTCACACCTGCACTCATCTGCTTATTGAATGGGTCTTCCTGGGCTGGAAGGGTGGAGGGCCTGATACGTATATTTCAAAGGCTAGTGGCCTGCCCTCACATAATGGACTGCCAAACCCCCTACTGGGACCCTGATAGACAGGACTGGCCGGAAAGAGGAAATTGTGCACTTCAAAACCACTGTTTTAAGTCTCCCCCACTTCAAAGGCATTTTGGGTATATAAACTGGGTCTCTGACCCCATCAACTCAGACACTGCTGGACCTACACCTGCATCCTGTCAAGAGGAACTGTCTGACTGCCCAAAGGACTCATCTGGACTGCTTTACTGAGAAGAACTGCTGCCCTGCTGCCTTGCTGCCCTCTGACATTGCTGTGAATGACTCTGCTTTCCCCAAAAGTGCTCTCCAAGGGCTTGCCTCCTATTTTCTGAAGTCTCAGGGCCAAAAAGATATCACCTCCTCAGGAAACTTCCTGTTCAATGGAAACTGATGCACCACCTGCTGGAATCGATGCAGCACCTGCATTTTGACCAAGAAATCGCCACACAGCCAACCGGAATGATGCAGCCCGACTTCCTGAGTGGAAATTCGACGCAGCGTCTGCCTTGCGATGGAAACTTCAATGCATCACCTACTGGATCGACGCAGTGCCCGTGTCTACATCCAGCGAGTCAAGGATTTTTCCCTGCATCATAGCTGGGAGTGAAAATACCCCATATCACAGTGAGGAGCCAAGACCAAGTGCCGAAAAATTATGCAAAACCCTTTCAGAGTGGAAAGACACAACGCATTGTCTGAGCCACTTCGGACAACCCAACATACACCTTATTTTTCCATGCATCTTCTCATCTGCAGTCTCTGTGTGTCGTTATGTTTGACGCAGACCAGGTACTGTGTGTAACAAAGAGACAACTGTTTATTTCGAAGGATTAAGCCTATTTCAAATCTTGCAAAAATGATATTTCAACTTGTGCTTATTGGATCTTTGTCATTTTTTCCTTATGTTCTTCATATAAATATTATCTATTTTTCTAAACCTGTGTGGTGTTTTCACTATTACTGTATGATTTATTGCACAAATACTTTACACATTGCCTTCTAAGTTAAGCCTGACTGCTCAGTGTCAAGCTACCAGAGGGTGGGCACAGGATCATTTGGATTGTGTGTGACTTACCATGAATAGGATTGTGGTCCCCACTTAGACAAGGGTGTATACCTCTGCCAACTAGAGACCCCATTTCTAGCAATTCCTTACTGGCATGAGAGGTGATACATCAACCCTTTTCTCACAGGTGAGGCAATGTGATGGTTCCTTACTGGTAGGGGAGGTGATGCATCAGTTTTCTTCTTTCAGGGAAGGCGATGAGTTGGTTTCCAATCACGCAGCCTTGGTTCCTTAATGAGGTGCGGGGTTGATAAGAAAGTCACACCCAGGGACAATGCATGTAAAATCCATGTGCTCTGTGATGTTGGAACTACAGTGGAACAGGTGCTGTGCTGATCAAACAGGCGCAGCGTCGATTCATCCACCGACAAAACAGGTGCTGAATTGATTTATTCAACCGCAAGACAAGCGTTGCATCAATTTTCAGTCACAGCACCTTGATGTGTGGATGTTCTCCCTCAGGTCAAGAGTTTCCACTTCCTAGGGCCCAGGGACTGCATTAAGCACCACTTGACAAATCAGGACTTTCAGCAGAAGAGTCCAGTCTCTGGCAGATGAAGTCTTTGATGTCCCTGAGACTTCTTAACAGGAGGCATGCTCAGTTCAAGCCCTTGGAGAACCTTGGAAAGTAGGATGCAGAAAGCAAAGTCCAGTCCTTTCACTCTCAGGACAGAAGCAGTAAGCAGCAGACCAGCACAATAAAGCAACAGGCAGAGTGGCAGTCCCTCCTACAGCATCCAGCTCATCTTCCTGGCAGAATGTCCTTATTCCAGAAGTGTTTTAACTTTGTGGTGTCAGCGGTCCAGTATTTATACCCATTTCTGTCTTTGAAGTAGGCATACTTCAAAGAGAAGTCTTTGTAGAGCACAAGACCCTACCCTTCATTGTCCTGGCCCCAGAAACACTCCAGCGGGTTGGAGACTGCTTTGTGTAAGGATAGGCACAGCCCTATTCCATTGCAAGTGTCAGCTCACCTCATCTAAAGTTGTATTTTTAAAGTGTGAGTTCAGAGACCCCAACTCCATATCTCTAACTGCTTCCAACAGAAAATTGCACTTAAAAGATATTTGAAGGCAAACCTCATGTTACGCTATGGGAGAGATAGTCCTTGCAATAGTGAAAAAAAGGACAGGTACAACACCAGTACATGTCCTACTTTTTAAACACACAGCACCCTGTCCATGGGGCTACTTGGGCCTAATTTAGGTGTAACTTACATGTAGTAAAAGAGAAGGTTTGGGTCTGGCAAGTGGGTGAAATAGCAGTTTAAAACTGCACAAAGACACTGCAGTGGCAGGTCTGAGACATAAAAGACAAGGCTGGCAACACAAAAACTGAAATAAATGCACATTCTAATGGTCCACTAAATATCCAAACAAAAACAGGTGCTCATACACAAAAACACATAGGCGGTCATTCCTAGATTGGCGGGCGGCGGTCGCCGCCCGCCAAGCGGGAACCGCCAGAAGACCGTACTGCGGTCAAAAGACCGCGGCGGTCAATCTGAGTTTCCCGCTGGGCTGGCGGGCGACCGCCAGAAGGCCGCCCGCCCGCCCAGCGGGAAACCCCCTTCCACGAGGATGCCGGCTCCGAATGGAGCCGGCGGAGTCGAAGGGGTGCGACGGGTGCAGTTGCACACGTCGTGATTTTCAGTGTCTGCCACGCAGACACTGAAAATCTATGTGGGGCCCTGTTAGGCATGTGGCATGGGCACTGCAGGGGCCCCCATGGGCCCCACGACACCCGTTCCCGCCAGCCAGGTTCTGGCAGTGAAAACCACCAGAACCAGGCTGGCGGGAAGGGGGTCGGAATCCCCATGGCGGCGCTGCTTGCAGCGCCGCCGTGGAGGATTCCCTGGGGCAGCTGGAAGCCGGCGGGAAACCGCCGGCTTCCCTTTTCTGACCGCGGCTTTACTGCCGCGGTCAGAATGCCCCCGGAAGCACCGCCAGCCTGTTGGCGGTGCTTCCTCCGTCACCTACCCTGGCGGTCATAGACCGCCAGGGTAGGAATGACCCCCATAGTTACCATGATGTGTAATACCGGAATGCTATAAAGTAAACCAGTAGCATGAACCAAGCAAAACACAATTAGTGGAGCACACTAAGAAATCAAATGTATCAATAGTTTAAAGACAAGTAATGTCTTAAATACAATATTGGAAATTAACCATAAGTTACAAGAACATAAATTGAAATTCCCTATAATGGTGTTGGTGCTTAAATCATACTATATGAAACAAAACATCACTATAAATACATACAAGATTTATTTATAAGAAACAATAAATATAATACCAAAAATACATAACAAACACTAATAAATATGAAATACAATACAACCAACAGACAATGTAACAACAAGTACAATGTGCATAAACCATCGCCGACACATGTTTTGTCCAAACTGGACTTCTTCAAGGCTGAATGAATCATAATAAACAACATAAAGTTATAAAACATACATACATCAATTACAAAAATATATTATCTATTAATATTAAAAACATTTTTTTGATCAAATCACCTCCAATCACCATAGGCGTGATGTGACAACTGAAGGTAAAAAAAGACCAAAACCATGTGTCAATTATCAAAAGAGTTAAATTTTGTTAGAGAATGAGCAATTCATGAAACACCCTGAAAACAGCCAGGTATTAAGGTAAAAGAACAAGAAAGATTTTTTTTTTTTAAAGAATGCAACATGCAACAAATGTGAAGCAGGAAAAAGAAAGCCGAAAACTCATTAAATCAAGCACAGCCCTATGGAGCATATCAGCACCTCAGTGTATATACTGCCTATTTAAATAAGTACCTTAGTCATTCACATGGCACTCGACCTCATAATACCCGTTGGGACTGTCCAAAAAAAGGAAAGAACTACATTATTCCCTTTTACTATCAATGAGTCAATATACTATTGTCAGAAATTACATTTCCCACGCTGACCTGGATGTAAAACAACTTGTTCCAAATATCTTCAAATTCTGGCCCACATCATATTTTCTAACTTTATTCTGTCCTCCTGGTCTCAACTGAGAAACAACGTAATTTTTATGTCCTTCATTGCCTGTAACAAAAACAATAGAATCCGTGAGTTCTAATAAAAGCCAATTGCAATCAGAGGACATAACAAATAAATACACGGATCATAAACCTTAAATTCATAGTTAACCTCATGGTTATAGACTCACACAACTCAATGAGTACTGTGATAGAACCATCATACTATACTGAAACATAAAAAAAAGGATATAATCTACTCAATACAATCAGTACACTTAAGTTAAAGAATTGAAACAAACCTATACATCAGCTCTCTTTGTAACAAAATGACTGTATATCACTGACAACTTATGACTATGATCCTACAGAGGAAAAACACCACCATATAAACTGAGCCCCATCACAATATTGTCCGTACTATATACTCATTGCGCCAATTGAAACATCAAAGTTACCTATATATTGCAATGGCAAGCATCATGAGTCAATTTTCTCTTGTCTACGTCAAAAGATACGGACGAACATCACGCCCCAGCGATAAAAGAATCTTCTTAAGTATTGGCGAGAGCGTCAGCGTGCACCCAATGGCAAAGCGAGTTATTGGACTGTCGTAACCGGAGGCGGCAAGAATATAACATGAACAGAAAAAGAGGACTCAGACGTTTTTTAAAAAACGTGGCGGCCATCTTTGTATATCGAGCCTGTATTAATCTACTTTAAAAGAAAGCAGTAATGTACTGATGTAGAAAACAACAAAAAGGGACTAAAAACAACCTTAAGCTCATGGCGGCCATCTTTATATACCCAAATTTTGTCAAATCAACTGAGAAAATGGTAGTAATCACCCAATGCTGACTCCATATCACATAATCAAGACTTTCCAGCAGAAATTATCCACCGGATTTTGAAATTCAAAGCCTTAGGAAAAAAACATGAATCAAAAAATAACAAACTTACCAATAGATTTGAAAACCATCCATAGTGAGAGGCTTTTTTCAATAACCAATATAAACTCGCATATATAATCATAGAAAGGGCAAAGAGGTGTCAGATAAAGTACTAAAGTGTGTTAAAAGTGCCCATGCAGAGAGAAACGCTCCAATTAGTAAACGTACCACCACAACAAACATTAGGTGACCGTACTGTGCATAAGTCAGAAGGTGCAAACAAATTGACATTATGATTTCCATATAAATTAATAGCATTGTACAGCCTATAGTCAGAACAGTCAAAAGACATGTTTACTGGGTTACTCATGTGGGTGGCACAATCAGTGCTGCAGTCCCACTAGTAGCATTTGATTTACAGGCCCTGGGCACATATACTGCACTTTACTAGGGACTTACCAATAAATCAAATATGCCAATCATGGATAAACCAATCACCAATACAAATAAGAAAAAGAGCATATGCACTTTAGCACAGGCTAGCAAAGGTAAAGTGCCCAAAGTCCTAAAACCTACAAAACAGGTCAGAAAAAATAGAAAGAAGAAGGCAAAATTGTTAGTATAATCCTGAAAAAGAGGCCAGGTCCAACAGTCCAAATGATTGTTCTAGAGTCATGGGCAGTCAGTCCCGGCTCTACTGGATAATAGTGTAGTGCAAACAGCAGGCTCTGTTTTAGCCCATTTAACCAGTTCCATTCACCAGCAGTGCAGGGGCAGTGCCCCCTCAGATTTCAAATTCATGTGTATAGAACTTTTCACCAGGATCAAACTTAGGTTTTGATAGTGTGCAAGGCCCCTTGTCTGTTTGTTCAAAGATTTCACATGCACCAAGCATTAGAGAATGTTCAAAGGGAGGATGTATACAGTCACTTCTGATATGCATTGTACTACCTGTATTCAAAACTGAGATATGGCTGGACAGGACCCCACCATGTACAGAAAGTCTGAGCTGTCTAGCATAGAGCATTGGGCATGAAGTCCTTGCCCTGGATATGTCCTCCCTACTCTCTCGCAGGTCAGATAAAATTGATGGATGAAAATAAATTGGGCAAAACTTAACCTGTTTGATGGATTGTAGCAACAGACCCATGTCTTATCCAATGTGTCACAGCTTAGTGCACTGTCCCACCACTTTTTAAGTCTCAAAGTCCATTTGGTGTAATGTTGCTGCAACGCCCTGAAAATGCATGTGATGAGCTTTCTAATTCCATATTTAGTCATCATCTCTATTCGTGCCACTGTCAAGGGCATGTTCTGATCTGTTCCCCATGTAGCCAACATCACTCTTTTCAGGGCAGAATATAGCAGAAATCATCCTGGTGTCAAGCCATACATAATTGGCAAATCTTCAAAGATTTTAAAAGTACTGTCAACGTTAGACCTGTCAAAACCTGTCCCTCCTACCTCCATCCAGTCCCCTATCCGATACAATGTGCAAATAGAAGCACATTGTGGAATCACCCAAATTGAAAGACTTGGAGCATAAGGTGTTATCCTATTGCTCCCATTAAGGAATATTCTTCATAACCATGCAGCCATTTGTAGTAGTATGATACCTGTGTTGCTAGGTGGAGTAGTGCCCAGAAACTAGTGTAGGAGAGAGCATCCTTCTAGTTTCTCCAATATCTCTGCGTGTTCTGAGATCGACACCTGATCCAGCCAGTGCATCACCCATTGCAGTTGTGCCACAGTATAGTACAGCTCATAGGAGCTCCAAGACCACCCTCTTCCAGCGAGGTGTATATCTTATCAAGCGTGACTCTGCACCTACCATCACCCCACAACAGTATGATGAGTATTTGCTGTAGGATGCTGAATAAAGATGTCTTAAGAACCATTGGGACTACTGTGAAATGATAAAGAAGCTAAGGGAGTATTAGCATTTTTGAGGTAGAAACCACTAGGGACAAGGGCATCCAAATCTAAAAAGGGAGCAATTGACGAATTGGGTTCACTGTCCGGCCCACATTGCTGTCTATTAGATGAGTTTCAGCATGATAAAGTTGGTCTTCTAAGTATTTAAAAGTGTCTAGTTTCCCTGGTAGTTCCACTCTATGGAGGACCCCTCTTTGAGTATCAGTCACTGGGGGTAGTGGGAATAATCATGATTTGTCTTATGTGATCAAGAGAGAGCCCAGACACCCAGCCAAACTCATTGAACAGAGACATTACCTGTGGCAGCACTTCTGGGACCACTATGTGTGGGTATTGTAATATCCCATTGCCAAACCTCCGTACTTAGTAGGCATGGGAATGGCTCCATGGCCCAAAAAAAGAAAATAGGGAATGGGGCATCCCTGCCTGATACCTCTGCTGATTGGAAGCAAGTCTGATATAACCCATTACGTGCTCATCCATACCACTGGCTTGGCATAGAGTAACGACTCCCACATTATAAAGTTCAATGTCTAAGGAGAAAACCCAGCAATGTGTCTTTGTACTGCGCTCAATTCATAACCCAGAACACTTTATGGAAAAATTTATGACCTGGAATAAATCCATCATGGTCTGGGTGTAAAATTGTGCCAACTATTAGGGATATCCCCTTATAATCTAGATTTAGCAGTGATAATGGGTGATATGGTGACACCCAGAAGGTGTTCCATCGGGGTTTTGAGAGTACCATATTTAAGGTGTATCTTATGGGGTCCATTAGAATACCCTGTCTCGCAGCTGTCTCATACACTTTTAGCAACCAAGGTACTAACTGCAACTAATAAGCAGCATAGCACTCAGTTGAGATCCATGAGATCTGCTTGATTACTAGTTTAAATTCTTCAGTTTTTAAAGAGGTCTCTAATTCTTGCTTCTGCAGGAGGTCAATGGTAGGGGTCTCTATCTCTTCTAAAAATGCCAGAGCAGTCACCTGTGTTATTCCTGTAACGTCCCTATACAAACCTCCATCATAAGTTTCAAAGATTTCATTAATTTCCTGGCCAGAGATCATTATCTGTCCCTTTAAAGAATGATGTCCATTATGTATGTCAGTAACCAAGCATGCAATGTCAGTGTGTATCACACATACATCCTCTGGGACATTTATGTGACCCTCCATTCCCAGGACCCTATCTGGCAATATCTTTTATTTACCTATAACCTGTTTTCATGCACATGGTTGGTAAACGTGCACCCCAAGTATTCAGCATGTATTAATCTGTGTGCCAGGTCTGTTGTGCAGTATGCTATGTCTAAGTGGGAAAGTAGAGCATGCACCAATAAGCAGTAGGAGTGTTACCTCTCCTCTGGATGTAGCAAGTGCCATATGTTCTCTACTTGCTTAGTCTGAGCCCACTGTTGAAGGTGTCTGGAGGTGAAGCCAGACTGGGTAACCATCAGCGGTGGCATGGATCTATCCATTATCAAATCCAGTAGAAAACTAAAATCCCCATACCACACTGCTGCCGTCAAAGTACTGGGTAAGAAAGCAGGCATGAAGGAGGCAAAATAAGAAGACTGCCCAGCGTTAGGTGCACACATTGCCACCAGTGACAAAGGGGCACCATTCCAGATATCCTCTAATGCCACATACCTTCCCTCCATATCTATCCGGCTATGTAGAACTGTGTAGGGAACTCCTGGAGCCAACCATATGAGGACCATTCTGGCATACCGAGAATAGGTCATGCCAAAGAGCTCCCTGCAAAATTGTAGGTGTAATTTGTCAAATTCCCCCACTGTGAGATGTGTCTCTTGGAGTCTTTTCAAATATGCATAGATTCTATATCTGTTCTTGTATGTGCCCATATACCTCACATTCCATGTGAGCATCTGTAAGATTGAGTAGTCATGGTGAGAGTGAATTGTTATCCATTTAAGAGTCACATCGTGTATAGAGGAGTGTCGCGTAGGTTCTCATTATCCGAATGAGACAACTGGATTTGGGCGGCAGAATCACCCATACTGCGGGGGACTGAGTCTGATTCCGCACCATGTGACACCTGTCAGACTAATTTGTGTTTGCTCCGGCTAACTAGGAGTGCCTCATCTCCACACAAGAGCAGGGATGATTGGGGCAACCAGGCGCATAACATACATGACTCAGGGGAATCGTGGTCACTCAGATCTAATTTGTTTCTCTCAGTTACATTAGTCTCACATATGCAAGGACAATCAGAGGCAGAGTATAGTTCAATAAGGTTTTATTGAAGTAACTGCATCTTAGATAATGAAGAATGTATTGCAATAACTAGGATGATAAAGCACAATAAGAATACAATTGTGACACATAGAGTTAAATACAAGAATAACACTGCCATAGTGTCACTAAAGTTTATAGAGATAGTTCCTGCCTAAGCTATGTTAGAGCACATCATGTTAAGCTCTAATTCTGCTTTTCAGGTTCCCCTGGGGAAGACATCATCCCTCATACCCGAGCAAGAGGCCTGTAGTCTACATAAGCAGCTGTAGCGAAGCAATCAGCAAACAGCAGACAGTTGTGGCAATCTGGCTGGAATCTCCCTCTAACGTACATGGGTCAAAGTAGTGTTTTTATGATAAAATAACTGATGTTCCAAGAAAGGATCCCCACATAAGAGTGTGCATGTTTCTGTGAACATTAGAGACAAAGCGTACCACTTTTTTCAGCAACCTATCTTACTGCAGCTTTAAGAAAAGCACAGAGTGAGAGAACTATCTTGTTCAAGAACGCAAAGAACAGCTAGATAGAGAAAATAAACAAGACCACAAATGTAGCTAATGTTAAAATAATAAAACAAAGCCAAATAAAATATATCTAGTTTAAAGTGCACAGAGACAAGCCTAATATTCTAAAATAACGTGTATAAAATTATAACTAAAATGGCTACACAACACCGTCCCCTTGCTGGTTCAAAAGTGGTTCAAAGCCTGATTTATTATATGAAAGATACTAAAATGCATCTTAAAGCATATGTATGGGAATTTCAATGATGACAAGTTACAACACACTTGAGCATGTATTAAAATGGCAATTTAAAATGTTAATTGTGGTGTCAAGAAAACGCAAATTTCAAAAGTCAGAGTTAGTTGTAAAGTCGCCAATTGAATCCGGGATAATTGAAGATAGGAAATCTTCCACTTTGGCAGGTTTTAAAATAGGAAGTTCCTCACCAAGGAAAACAAAGGAGCATTTGTGTTCTAAAGCCTGAGCTCCAGCCAAGGCAGCAGCATTCCGTGGTGTGCCCCACAGTGAGTTTAGAGCTTCATGATCCACAAAAGGCAACTCATAAACAACTTTCCATAGCAAACGCACCCCCAACACGCATGTCTGGTAATGAGCCCTCAGCGAGAACATCAACAGATCAGCGTTCGATGAAAGCAAGTGCTGCGTAGAAAGATGAACTTTCAGTGCACATTCAAAAGGGCACCAGAGGCACTGAAACAAGGGCTACACACAATGGAAAACCGTTCTGAATGACAGAGACCAGTCACAGTCCAATTGCTCCAGGAGTGTTGCTCCAAAGTACTGCATCATGCGTTCACGACACAGATGTGCTGGTGGAGGCGCTTTCCGTCCTCTTTGTTGTAAAGGGACAGCCATTGCACAGAAAAAGTAGCAACAGCAAAATGCCACCAATTATAGCCAAAGTTATTGGAAATCCCCCAATAGTGTATGGCTGAAGGTAATAAGCCAAGTATAGAGGCGAAGGTGTGAACAAAACAGAACCAGCAGTCTTTAAGAAATGTGCGATTCCAGTAGCACTGGACGCGTTAAGCGCCACATGATTTTGAAACAATAAAGCCTTGAGTCTGCTCATCTTGTCAAAATTCACATTTGAAGTAGCGATATGGGGCCAAATCTCAGCTACTTCCCTCTGTCGTGTAGGAGGAAAAAGTACATTCCTACAGCATGTAACAACTTTGGAGACAGAAATTACATAAACTATTCAGGCTCGCATCCCACAACAGCTCTCACTATTAAGGAGCACATAGCTGCCAATCGAGAGCACCTAGAATGCAGGTTTAATTAAGAGGACTGGAAGTCCCTTCAAATAACAAGCCAAGTTTGCTGCCAAAGCATTGCACGCCCCGTGCAAGTACAGCTCTTTACAAAACATTGAATGGCTGATAGAAGTCTTGCATTCACCATCCCTAAGAAAGACCTCTTTCATGCCACTGAGACATTTGTACGAGAATGGTAGCTCCCACACCTCGTGTATGTAACTATCTCCTAGCCTTTCATATCTGCCCACTGGAATGTGTTTTAAGCAGGATATGAGTTGAAGTGTTGAAATAGGCAGATTGATGACCCCATGTATTAATCACTCAGCAGATGGTATTTCAGCCACAGTAAAAGGCAACTTTTCCAATTTTTCAATATTTAACATGACATAAGTCACTTCCTTGTTAGCCATTAGTTGTTGTTGTCACGTTAAATTAAATGTAGAAAATATGGTCCCTCGCGCTAATGTGTTGCCATGGAACGCGACCTGCTTTCAGTGTTTGTAGTGTACAACCTAACTGCATAATGGATCTTAGATGACTCTGGCCATGGTGTAAAGAAGACATGTTGCTCCGTACTATGCATATTGCAGAGGAAACAATGTTGTTTAAGATGTATGTTTGGTCAGACAGGGTATTAATCTCATTATCTACAACAGTTAATGCCATCTGTAAATTTTCCTGGTCTATCTGCATTAACCGGGCAGCAGCTTCTTGTTGAAAAAGCTTCCAAATTTCATTATAGACTGCATATAAGAAGTACTTTGTGCATTGTTTTCTGGGGCCTAACAGTAAAACCTGTAAATCCGTATTATAAGACAGGAGACTGAGGTCTTCTTTACCAGCATCTAGTGAGGAACTCTTCAACCATTGCTGGCATAGTTTCCCTACACTGTATATTGTCACTATACCATGTGTTCAGATGAAACATAGCGAGGGTCAGGCCTACTTGTTCTAAAAACCCCAGTGGAGTTTACAAAATGTTTATGACATCTATTGGTATCTATTGGCCATAATAACCACCCACCAGGCTGTGAAAGTGAAGCATCAAATGTGCCATTTTGGACCCATTCATCAAGCTGATCTTCTGTTGCATTGATAAACTTTTGCCATTTGTAAAAGTTTGCAGGGGCAGGAATACTGGGCGCATTCAAATCCTTAATTTTTGCTAAGCCTAAACCACTTGTCTGTTGTACAGTTTAATTAAAAAATATCATTTATACAGGTATCAGGCATGCTCTAAATAAAGCTTCCTTTCCCCTTATTTGCCACTTTTTTGTTCCCCACACACCTTTTAAGCCAATCAACTTCAACCAATATTCATAGCCTTCTATAGCCAACCCTGAAACAAAGGAATCCAAAAAAAATTAATTTGGTATCTATCAATAACACATGTACATTTTCTGTCAATGATAATTTAAAATAATAGGACTCAGCATTTTTAACATTGTGTCCAGAAAAATATACATATTTTTCAGAATATGTTTTAGAACTCCTTTGTGGTGGAGTTGGGAAAAGTTCCCATTGTGTGTAATTAGAAATAGTTTTCGGGGTACTTGCTCTGTGAATGAAATGGTGTCCATAATAATTATAACAGAACATGTCTCCATAATTGTCTTTGGATTGACCAATGTCCTTACTTTCAAATTCAGTAAAATACTACAAATCAGTCATCAAAGAATCAACTGTTTTCACATCCCAGTCATCAGAAACAACTCAGGGTATTATTACATCGTTCATAGAAAGTTTAAACACATATGGTATTTGAATGACCTCAGTTGGGCCGTATACATCAAATGTGTCTTTATCCCACACAATCCCTTCAGGAATTGGTATAGCTGAAATGTTCTAGACAAGTCTCTGTGGACTTTGTGAGAAGAAAAATGGGGTTTCAGGACCTCATCCACCAGTTCAACTGTTGATCGTTCAGGAAGGTAATGACCATGTATTAGTAGAAAGAAAGTAATAACAAAGCCAATCCAAAGGAGGAAAGCTAATATACTCAAGGAAAGCCACTGATAGTTCCATGGGAGGATAAAATAATTTTCAGCTTACGTGTTTTTGACAGTTCAGATGCAGAAGAGGCAGATGAGTCAGAGAAAACGTCATTGATGTCCGCAAAGTATCCAGAAGCAGTTTGTGCAAAAACTAGAGCTGTATTTTGAAGAGGAGAACTAACAGTGGTCTCCCGCTGTGGTTTGGAAGCCATCCATTTGTGTAGAATTTGAGAATAATCAATCAACATTTTCTGTGTAGCTTGTTGTAAAAGATGCTTGTGGAACTAATGAAAGATCATTTTCCACCCTCCCCAAGCTCGGAGAGGCATCAGCGTTGCTGCTCAACACTTGTAAAGGGACATCTTGACCAGCAGAGAGGGAGATTGGGGTACTACTGGTTGTTCCTTTTGTTCTGCTGTGCAGGATCGGCCACATGGTATAACTTGACATTGTCGATAGAGACAAAGCAGATTTCTTTAGAACCAGGCAGCAATGGTAGAAAAACAGTGCTGGTACCATGTATTCCCACGGCTGGAACCAGTGCACAATAGGAAGGACCAAACTCCTTTTTCACTGCAACTTTTTCACATACTAGATCCCAATCTTTGGAATCCAGCCGGTAGATGTTATTGGTACATCCTTAATTCCTGTGGAGGCAGCACTGGCAGAAGCGTTGTCATCATAGAACCGTTGTAATTCCTGCAAGACAGTGACACGTTCATTTATGTCAAAAGGTGTTTCTGCCGCCTCCACGCCAGGACCATCAAGATCTGGAACATACATTTGAGTTCCAAACAGGCACTCGTATGAAGTACGACTCCCCAGGGACCTTCTATGCAGATTATTAAGCGCTCTCTGGACTCCATGCAGGTGATTAAGCCAACTACGACCCCTATCACTTTGGCTGTTAAGGTTTGCTTTAAATCTCTGTTTCGTCGCTCCACTACACTATTTCTCTCTGGATGAAATGGAGACGAGTAATGGAGTTGTATCCTTAATGAAGCCATGCCCTCCCTGAATGCCCTTGAGGCAAAAGAAGGGCCCTGGTCCGAGTGGAAAGTCTGAGCATCAGCCGAGCGCTGTGGCCACACCCATAGAAATCTGGAGCAGGAATCAACAGCGACTAAAATGTATTTGTATGCACTGTCAGGTGTCAAAGGACCACAATGGTCCAGGAACACACATTGTAATAGTTTGTTAGAAATTAGGAGGGGTGACAGCAGTGAAAGTTTGATGGTGGACCCCTTAATTTGTTGGCAGATATCACAACAAAGGACATACTGATTGGTTTGTTTGTATAGACCTGGCCACCAATAATGAGCTTGCAAGAGTTATATTGTAGCCGCTACACCAGCATGGGCAGAAGCAACTCCCTCATGCGCTGCTTTGATCAACTCTGGTCTTCGGTCATTGCTGGGAATCTCACAATTACCCACACCTGGTATCATAGCTATGGCGGAAAACAAGTCTGCCATCCGGTAGGAATATTTAGCAGGATATGCTTTTGGCAAGGACATGCCTTCAGCTGTGGCTGTCATGGCAGCCCATATTTCATCATCCAGTTTTGTCCTAGAAGGAGTTACTGCAGCAACAGAAGCCGTAGCTACTGCTGATTTGGCTGCTGCATCAGCAAGTGTACTCCCAGCAACGTGTAGTCCAATGCACTGGTGTCCAAGTGTATCTACAACATGGACATTTGGTAGCATTTCCGCTACTTTCCCCCACAGAAGTCTGTGTTTGATGGTGCTACCTTTGGAATCTCTGAACCCATTCTGGTGCCAGTTATGCAGTTATTGATAGATGGACTGGACACAATAGTATGTATCACTGACAATCAGTGTTAGCTGGTCAGGATCCATATGTTCCAGTGCCATCAATAGAGCCTTTAGTCCTGCTAGATGTGCAGTGCAATCCTCTAGGGTTTGTGTAAAGGGATTATGTGCATAGAATTTTCTACCCTCCATTTAGCCACTCACGACTGCGCAAGGAGTGGAGTGTTGATGCTTTGTGCATATAGCAGGTTGTGCTGAGCCATCAGTGTACATGAATCTTTGATATTGATCAATAGGCAATGTATTTGCCTGAACTGGGTATTATAGTTCATATTGCAAAAATTCCTGAGTTTGTAACTTTGGGTCAAAAATATAGTCAACATCATTGGCTGTCAGAGACGTTGCCCATTAGATCCAAGGTGGATGTAATGCTTTGGAACGCTGGCTTTGGTAGCAGCCTTGAGGGCTGGGATTGTCGAAAACGATAATAATCCATTTCCCTTGGGTTAGTGCTCTTTCGTTAATGACAGCCATCTGAACAGCAGTGAGAATTTTCTCAGTGGGAGTAAAGCGTTGTTCTTCTGTTGGGTACAAATGTGATTTGCATGCAATAGGGGCTGTCTCACCCTCATTGAATGTTATATAGGTGAAACCAATGGCACCAGCAATTACTCTGATGACAAGATGTTTTTTATTGTCCCTTGTGTGTATGTGTTGTTCTGCAAGCATGTCTTGTTGGAAGGCTCTGAGAATGCGTGTGTATTCGACTGTCCAGAATTTACAGGAAAAGTCAGGATGTATCAAGTCATGTAAGGGTTTGTTGCGTGATACATAATCTGGAATGTATGTTCTGCCAAAATGTAGAAAATCCAGTGGTGATTGGAGTTTTTTAATGGTATTTGGAGGTTGTTACTGCTCATTTTTCTAAGAATTGTGGCGCTAGGCTCTTTCCTTCACTTGGTAATTCGTACCGCAGAAACAGGACACTAAGGAGGGCTATTTTTGTTTTTTTGAAGTTGAATTTATAGCCAAATTTGGCAAATCCTACAACAATTCGGGCTAGCCATCTTAAATGTTGCAGTAATTCATCAACCGTAAGGTAGATATCATCTACATAGGACAATGCTTCAGGTTCAATGTCATGCAATATTGAAGTTACACGAGCCGTGATCAGTCCTGGACTGTTCTTGTTTCTTGTGCTCCTGTGGTAAACAACAGAATTGTTTCTGAGCGCCTAGTGCACTGAAACTTGTTAAGTCTCTACTCTCAGGCACTATGGGCCTCATTACAACCCTGGCGGCCAAAGACTGCCAGGGCTGTTTCGGCGATTGTACCGCCAACAGGCTGGCAGTACAATCTGGTGAATTACGACCACGGCAGAAGTGCTGCAGTCACACCGCGGGGACCAGCGGTTTCCCTCCATGGTTGTCCCAGCGGTTTCCCTCCATGGTTGTCCCAGCGGTTTTAATCTGCCAGGGCAGCGCTGCTTTCAGCGCTGCCCAGGGGATTACGAGTCCCCTTCCCGCCAGCCTGTCCATTGTGGTAGAGACAGCCTTGGAAAGGCTGACGGGAAGGGGAGTCGCGGGGCCCCTGGGGGGCCCTGCACTGCAGGCCCCCAGGCACAGCCCCACCCTTCTTTTCACTGTCTGCACAGCAGACAGTGAAAAGCACGACAGGTGCAGCTGCACCCATCGCACAGACGCAACACCGCCAGCTCCATTAGGAGCCGCTCCAATGTCACAGCCCACCGGTGATGTCATAATGCGGCTGGCGGGATTGTGGCCGCATAGACGGCCGCTCGGCGGTAAAACCTTGGTTGGCAGCCTCAGCCGCCCACCAAGGTTGTATTGAGGGCCTATATTTTGGCAGAAGAAACCATTGGAAATGTCCAATGTTGTTTTTTATTTTTTGCGCAGTATGTTGTTCATAAGTGCTGTGATATGAGAGTTTTGAATAGCATATGTGCGTGTATAACTGTTTAACTGTCTACAGTCTAAGACTATTTTGTATGAATGGTCCGGTTTAGCTACAGGGAATAAAGGATTATTCATTGGTGAGACACAGGGTTTGATTATGCCCTGGTACTCTAGTTGTATGAGGATTTCCCTCACAGGTGCTTCAGCATCATGTTTTATTGGGTATTGTGGTTGGGGGTGATTTTTTATTGGAATTACATGATAGGGGGAATCTTTATAAAGTCGCGTAGGCTCTCATTATCCTAATGAGACTACTGGATTTGGGCGGCAGAATCACCTGCACTGTGTGAGACTGAGTCTGAACCCACTACAGGTGACACCTGTCTGCCTAATCCGGGGTTTTCTCCGGCTAACTAGCAGTGCCTCATCTCCACCCAAGAACAGGGATGATTGGGCCTCCCAGCGCATGAAACAATTGACCCCTCAGGGAAATTGTAGTCACTCTGATCACATCCGTCTCTTTCAGTTACATTAGTCTCACATATACAAGGACAATCAGAGGCAGAATAGAATTCAATAAGATTTTATGGAAATAACTGCATCTTAGATAATAAAGCATGTACTGCAATAACTAGGACGATGAAGCATGACAGGATTAAAATTGTGACAAGGAGAGTAAAGCATAAAAATAATACTACAATATTGTTACTAGAATCTTTAAAATAGTTCCCACCTAGGCTAATGTTAGAGCACAGCATGTTAAGCTCTACATCTGCCCTTCAGGTTCCCCTGGGAAGACATCATCCCTCATAACTGAGCAAGAGGCCTGTAGTCTACATAAGCAGCTGTAGCGAAGCAATCAGCATACAGTCATGGTCATCTGGATGGAATCTCCCTCTAACGTATTTGGGTCAAAGTAGTGTTTTTATGATAAACAGCTGATGTTCCAAGAAAGGATCCTTCCTTAAAAGCTTGTATGTTTCAATGAACACTAGAGACAAAGTGTTACCATGTTTGCTGCCAACCTATCTTACTGCATCCTTGAGAAAAGCACTGAGTGAAAGAAATGTCTTGTTTAAGAACGCAGTGCTGGCCTAGGCAAAGAACAGCTAGATAGAGAAAATAAAACAAGACCGCAAATGTGGCTATTGTTAAAATAATGAAAACAAAGCTGAATAAAATATGTCTAGGTTAAAGTGCAGAGCGGCAGGCCTAATATGCTAAAATAATGTGTATAAAATTATAGCTAAAATGGCTACACAACAGGATAATGGTGGAAGCTCACACAGACCAACTAATAAGCTTAAACATGCAAAACCAACCCCAATAAACTCTCTTTTCCTGGCTAGTGCACACAACTGTGTCATGTATAGCTAAAACATAAAAAGGTGTAGCAACCAAAGTAGAGTCCTTCCGAATTGTGATAGGGGGAGTCCCACACATTCAACTGAGTACATTGCCATGCAAAGAGTGCTCTCCAATTCCAGGCAAAGAGTGCTCTTCAACGTCATATTCCATTTGGTGCCCCCATTCCCAAACCTGTAATACATGTTCTTGCAGTTTAGCGGCATGTTTAGGCAACATCTCAAAAATAAAGGAAAGGATACAACTGGGACTATATCTGAGATGTCTGCTGTCACCTGAGTAATCTGTGGGTCACATTGCAGGTCCTCTGGAACATCTTCCATTAAATATCTATCTTGTGAGTTCAGCATGTTAATTTCTGAGCATTTGGGTCAGGTGTACCTGTTCTCTCAAGTTCAGCGACAACCAGTGCCTTTTTCTTCATGGATTGTTTATTAAAAGGATGGCTGAAGAGTTTTCGGGTGACTCGGTTTTTGCTCCTCTTTATCTTCTATCCTGCCTCTGCATTCCCAGTGTGCTCACTTCCTTGGTCTCCAACCAATGCAATTCTTCTTTCAGAGAGGAGAAGAATATTTTTTTTACCTCTCAGAACTTTGAGTTTTGCAGGAAATAATAGTGTGTGTTTGAAACTTAGAAGTCAATTACTGAGTAATTGGATTCCTACTGTCTTTGCACCTCTGCTGTGTAGTCAGGCTGAACCATGACATTGCTATTCTCTAAAAGCAACAGACCCTTGGTTCTGGCAATTTGCACTATATTGTCTCTGACTCAATACTTCAAAAGCCTTGCCACCACTGACCTAGGAAGCACATCTGGAGGAGACAGCCTGCCCAATACATGGCAGGTGCATTCCACAGAAAAAACAGCCTATTGGCTTGCCTCCTAGGACTGTATTTGCCAGCCACTGCTCCATATAGAGATCCATACTTGGACCTTCCGTATTTTTCTGGCAGCCCCACCAATCTGATGTTCTTTCTCAAGCGGCCTTCTCCATCATCTACTGCTGCATCTCAATATGTCTATTTCTATCTGCAAGGCCTCCATCTGTGACTGAGTGGTGGTTATAGGTCATCAATGTCAGAAAAATGTCATGAGTGCTCACCTTATCTTGAGTCTTTTTGTAATCATCTTGCAAGATACCAGCATCAATCATTACAGCATTCAGTTTCAGTTCTAGAGATATTTTAGGGAATCACACTGCTGTGAAGAGCTTTTTGAATTTCTCACTGTGGCCTTGAAAAAGTGCTCTACTGTGGGAGGTGCACCAACGGATTCTGTAGTGGGCAAAAAGGGCCTCTTGCCAGGTCTGCTCGCTTTTTGTTTTACCATTATGGGTAGTATTCTTTGTCGGCTGAGGTGTGAGGCTTTCCCATATGTTCAGTTGAGATGAAGGTCAGTCAGGGGCTGACTGACTCCCTGGCACCACCCTGGCTAACCAGAAATGTTAGTATGGTGTGAAAGTTCCCTATCCTATTCTGCTAGCTGTCTTTTGGGCCATTCAGTATGTGTGCCCAGGGATTGATTATCTGATTACTGCCATGCCACCTCACCAGTTAAGTGTGCACCCTCTGCCTTGGAGCAGATTCTGGCAGCCCTTCAACTCTCTTCAAGTAAGATGTCAGCAGTTCCCCATAGCACGATGAAGAGCAGGCATGCCACAACAAGGTCCAGCAGCAAGGCCTAATGTAGACCAGCCAGTTCCTTGGCACTGTTTGGGCCGACCAGGGGTAGCAATAGTTTGTATCTCTGCTCTCTCAGCCCCTCAGTTGGTGCCGCACATGGCGCTGCTCACTCCAGGGTTGCCCTTACCAGACTGCATTGTTGTGGTCTGGGCTCCCTGGCCCTTTCATACTGCAGCATGCCCCTAGCATTGGGTCTGTGATAAGTCTTCACTATGTGAGCCACCTCCTCTAATGTGCTGAAGATGTAAATTCCATCAGGGCAGTGTTCCAGTGTCGACATCAGGCCCTTTCATACTGCGGAGCACCTCGGGGCTGAGGCTTCAGTTGTTCGCACCTTGTGGCCCACCTCCTCTGGTGTGTTGGAAGTGGAATGCTGTCAGGGCCTTATTTAAGTTTTGGAATTGAGCAATGCTATCCGCCTCTCTCCATTGCCTCCTGAATGGGGGAAGCTATCTCCAATCCAGTCCCCACAAAAGCAGGACTAGGGCTCTCAACATTTCTCACTCTGGGAGAGGGCAAAGTCGGCCTTCCCCAGGACGACAGGTAACTTCACATTTAACCCGAGCCCAACAGCTCATCCTTCCGACTCAGGCTCAGGTCCCAGGCTCCAATAGTCACTGGTGGGCCTGCCTTGGGGGGTTGCACAGTTCTTCCATTTTCCACATTCCTGGTCTTTTGAGTTACACTGCACGTGCGCTGCAGAGGCCTTGCTTGGGCTCACCTGGCTTCTCTCTGCGATGAAAGGGCCACAGTTTTTTTGTCCGCGATTAGGGCCCCCTGATCCCGCTGGACCGATTTGTGCAGTGTCACCTGTGTGTGCACCGTCTTTCCATTCTTCTCACGCATGGGGCATGGAATTAAGCTACCATTTCACAGGATGAATCAGCGTTGGGACGCAGCCCGCAGTTAAGAGACTTGCCCAGTTGCCATATTGGACACGCACCCCTTCTTCTTCACACTTTAACCCAAAACCAAAGGGGGAAAAGAGGAGAAGGAGAAAGTTAAGAAACCAGTGACAAAACAGACAAAGCAGGGATCAGAATCAACCTCCACGGCGGAGATAAATACTAGGAAATCACAGGGTAAAAGAGGTCTGAGGTGAAATCAAGCCAAGGTAGACTTGGCTATTGGGCTACAGAGCTAATGGTGGGTTCCTAAAATAAACTCCGAACCCTACAAAATATATATATATATATATATATATATATATATATATATATATATATATATATATATATATATATATATTTTTTTTTTTACAAATTCTGCATTAGTTCTAGGATATTCAATGCTGCAATAAGTGTTTAGTAGCCTTCTGCTTATTGTAGTTCATGCTTGAATGAACTTCCAGGACATCAGATATTGTCCAATACATTTAGCAACAGAACGAATCCCGAACTTCCTCGTCAATTGAGAGAACATTGACTGTTACCCCCATGCAGTGGCGGCAGAATCAATCTACCTGCACCATTATTATTAATTACAGAGGAATGAATAGACTGACATGGACAGAAAGGACATAGTTTTGGTTTGCTTCCTCTCAAAGTACTCTGCTTATATTTACACATGTTCCTGCAGCATCTTTCAATTGTAAGACAGGCTGTCCACCGCCTAAACTATTTACTCAAATATTTTTTGAGTATCCCTGCCAAATATCTTTCTAAAATCTGACCGAATTATGTTTACAAAAATGTAGAAAGGCACACACATTTAATAGATAATACTCTTAAACCTTAGTCGATTAAAGAAAACTCTTGTTTTGCTTGTACAAAAGCTCAAATGATATATATTTTGCTTTTTTATTTTGGGCGGAAACACAACTGGATTTTGCGTGGATAGTTTCCATATTTCCTGTAAATCATTTTAGTTCTGCAAATCTAATACTTAGCACACTAGGTGCAATGAGTGCTAGGGAACCCTCGGCATTAACTTGCTTGGAGTACCTAGCGGCCCTGCACCAGTGTGTCCTGGGGGTGATACTCGCATTGTATTACTGCATCAAATTACACCTAATAGTTAACACCACTGGGGAGGGGCAAAGGCCTACTTCACCCACTCATGTTATGGAATGATTACTAAAAGCTGTCTTCAAGAAACCTGATACAATAAGATCGAATTCACAATATCTGGTTGTATTTGAAGGTAATGGACTAGATGAATCCATGTTAATTAAACCCACTCACAAATTGAGGCTTAAATATATAAAATTACATCTAGGCCTAGTAAGCATGGGTGAAGGGACAAGCAGGTCACTGAAGGTCCACTGAAACAACAACATTTTAGCAAAGATTGATAGCCTGCAAGAGTTGAGTGTTTTTTAAATTGTAATTAATTTAGACAATAAGTGTACTTTTGGATTTATTCATAAATTTTGGGATAAGTTTAATCAATTCTTGTCATCATAGCTGTTATATTTCTTATTTCTTATTAGGGTATTATGTATTCTATGTTTACATCTGCTGCATCTGCATTCATCTGCATACTGATGGGTCTTCCTGGGCAGGAATGGTGGAGGGGCTCTCACTTACACTTTAAAGCCTAGTGGTCTGACCGAACACAAAGGACTGATAAACCCCCCACAGATCTCCTGATAGGCAGTACTAGGTTGAAAAGGGAACTAGTGCACTTCAAAACCACTATGTGAAGTCTCCTCCACTTCAAAGGCACATTTCAGTATATATGCTTGGTCTGTGACCACCTAAAAGCAGACACGTCTGGACCTACAAATGGACTCTGTCAGAAATACTGCAGTGCTGCCCAAAGAACTCATCTTGACTGCATTTCTGGAAGGACTGCTCTCCTGTTTGTTGCCCTGCTGCCTGTGGTTCCCTTACCCTGGTGGAAGGACTTTGCCTTCTCCCCACAAATGATCTCCAAGGGCTGCTCTGACTGCCTCCTGTTAAGGCGTTTCAGGACCATCAAAGACTTGAACTAAGAAAGAAAATTCACCACAACGGAAAAATCGACACAATGCCTGCAGAATCGACACAGTGCCTGTCTTGCAGCTGAAAAATTGATGCACTGATGTATTCATCATCACAGTGTATATGGATTTTCCATGCATTGTCCCTGGGCATCAATTTGCCATCAAATCCCGCACCGCAGTAAGGAATCAAGGCTGCATGCCCAGAAATCGATGCATCACCTTGCCTGCGAGGAAAGAATCAATGCATCACCTCCGACTCACTAGAAAAATGTATGCATCGCTTTACTTTCTGACACCTCACCTCCTCTGCTGTCTGCAGCATCTTTATTTATGACACCTCCCAGGTACTTTGTGCTAAAGAGATACATCCATTGATTACTATGGATTAAGACTTACTTAAACCTCTAAAAAGTGATGTCTTGACTTGTGCATTTTGGATCTTTGTTGTTTTGGTCTTGTTTTAGTCAGATAAATAAATACATTTTTAAGTTGGTGCAGAGGACTTTTCGTGGTGTTTTTCCTGTTTTGCTGTATGATTTATTGCTCCAAAACTTTACACTTTGCCTTTTAAATTAAGCCTGCCTGCTCTGTGTCAAGCTACCTGAGGGTGAGCACGGGATAATCTATGTTGTGTTCTGACTTCCCCTGACTGGGATTGTGGTCACTACTTGGACAAGGTGTATACCCCTGCCAACTAGAGACCCAATTTCTAACACTCATCGTAACCTATTAATTACATATGTTTATTGATACCAAATATACTTATTTTATGAACCTCTGCAAGATTAATGGTCTGATCTAGAATTCAGAGGAGGGAATACTCTTTCACAAATGTGAAAGATGTCCCAACTGCTGTATTACGATTCTCATTGGATAGAATGGAACTGTAGTACGGTGGACAGGGCATCCAGTACATTTGAGACAGAGTATTCACTTCTTCCCACGTCTAAATCAGGCCCTAAATGCTGAGTGAACTTGCTGTGTTTCTAAACCTTTAATAATGGGGTCATACAGATTCTTGCAATTAATTATTTTACAGAACCCTTAGCCATACTGCTCATTATTCATTGCCCTACCATGCTATACAAGCCCCCTGGGATGATGATTCACCAAAAGGCTAGAGGTAGCGGAAGGGACATCACAAGTCCTTGACCTAATGACATCACATGGAGTGATATCACATGACCCTCAATATTGCTGGGAAGTGATGTCACATGAACTAATCCCAGATGACATCCTAATAAATGACATTGTCGAAGTTCGATAATAAATGTAACACAATGTAGACAATAGCTGTTTTAGATACCACTTTTATTAGGGTACTGGTGTGATATGCATAGGGATCATTACTCACTTCTCTTGGTATTACTTGAAAAACTATGGCCCTCAGTACAACATTGGCGGTAAATCCCGCTTACCGCCGTGCAGAAGACCGCCAACACACTGCTGCGGCGAAATTCTACTACAGCTATTACGACCCACAGGCCGGAATCCGCCAAAATCCAGACACCCACACAAGTCCGCCACACCAAAGGTCAGTGATAAACCGGCGATAACAAAACTGACACCATCACACCAACAGGAATACGCCCACACTATCACGACCCACGAATCCACGCGGTGGTCTTTCAACCGCAGTAAACCATTGGCGGTACACACCGCCGCGCTCAAAATACACACACTCTTACAAAACACAACCACATTGGACAATTCGAAATACACACACCTGATACACATACTACTCCCACACACCCAAACCAATATAAAACACACACCCACATCACCCACAAACCCCTACGACAACAATTGAGAAAGAAGCCCAGAGAGAGACACCACCAGAAACAACACTAGCATCCACAGGCACACAACACCATCACTCACACAACATCCACGCACCTCAGACAACACACACAAACACATCCCCTCACACATCACAACACACTCCACCTCACACATCACCCACACCACACAATGGCACCGCAAAGACACCCCAGGTTCTCTGAGGAGGAGCTCAGGGTCATGGTGGAGGAAATCATCCGGGTAGAGCCACAGCTATTCGGATCACAGGTGCAGTACACCCCCATAGCTAGGAAGATGGAGGTATGGTGCAGAATCGTAGACAGGGTCAACGCAGTGGGACAGCATCCAAGAACTAGGGATGACATCAGGAAGAGGTGGAACGACCTACGGGGGAAAGTGCGTTCCGTGGTTTCAAGACACCAGATTGCAGTTCAGAGGACTGGCGGTGGACCCCCACCTCCTCCCCCACAACTTACAACATGGGAGGAGCAGGTCTTGGCTATACTGCATCCTGAGGGCCTCGGAGGAGTAGCAGGAGGAATGGACTCTGGTAAGTCAAATCTTAACTATTACATCCCGCACCCTACCTGCATGCTATCCCATACCCCACCCTCACCCCCATCACTCCAACACCTCACATATGTCCCACTATCACAACCCACACATCCCAATACCAAGCCCTGCATGCAACACCAAAGCATGGACACCCATCACCAAAGCATGTCCACTACAGATACCCACACAGATCCCCAAACCAAATATCACACAAGGTCCTAGACAAGAATGTAAGCACTGGGGTACAGGGTCACCCACCCATTGCACACGATGGCACACACAGATGCAATAATCATGCCTTTACACCCCTGCAGGACCCCTACCCAATGTCACCGGACAGGAGGTTTCAGACATGTCCACTCCCCCCACAGAAGAGGCCCACAGTGATGACAGCAGCTCTGTCCAACTGGATCTAGATGACCAGCCCGGCCCACCTGAGACCTCGGGACAGTCGATTCCCCACACACTGGCACATGCCACCACAGATCCTCCCCCCACAGGAAACACCAGCACAGCACCCACCCAGCGGGCCCATACCTCTGTCCCCAGGAAATGCCAAGCAGCAGTGTGTACACCACTACAGGGAACCCAGGCAAACCCACAAACCCAAGAACATCAGGGACCTGGGGGCAGTGGCATTGGGCACACGGTACAGGGGACAGAGGAACAGGAAAACAGGGGAAGTGGGAGGTCTGCTGTGCGACAGGGGCAGGACAGACCCAGGGAACCCACTCTCCACGAGGCCCTCTCCTTCATCATGGGAGCATACCATCATTCCCAGGAGACTATGGCAACGGTACTGGCCAAGTTTCAGGAGACCCAGCGGCTGCAGGAGGAACAATATTTGGGGATCAGGGAGGAACTCAAGTCCATCAACACTAGCCTGATCACCATTGTAGGGGTGCTGAAGGACCTTGTAAACACCAGGAGGGACAATGTGGCACAACAAGGGGCCCCTGACACTAGACTGGATGATGAACAGCCTACCACCTCCACCGGCGCTAGTGGACAGGAGGCACTGCCACAGGACCTCGACACCAGCACCACACCCCCTGCAGATGGAGAACCACCCCTCAAACGGTCCCTGAGATCCAGGCACAAGACAGAGAACAATGCCAAGACCCCACCAAGAAATGAGACCACCCTGAATGTCATCCTTCTGTCCCACTTCGTTACCCTGTCCATCCGTAAACTGCCCTAGCTCCACTTCCTATGCCCCTTTGGACAATGCACCTGTGAAACAAATAGACTGGACTCTGCCATGGACATTTCTCCACCATCACCCTTGACCATTTTACAACCCCCTCTACTAATTTGCACTTAAATAAACACCCTTGAATCACAAAACAATCTGGAGTCCGTCTGTGCTTTCACAAATGTGTATTTGCTATAACTAAGGAAAATAGCAATGTCGATTGTATTGTCAACATACCTATGTCACACAGCTCTAGTCCATGAGGTAATATAGCAGAGGTCACACAGTGGGACCCACATATGTGAAATGGAAAGGTAAAGTGACAAGTCAGGGTCCATACACTGGGTGAAAGTGACAGACATATGATAGGTCTAACAATTGTATGAGATGTGGGAGGCAGTGATGTCTTCTTACCTGTGTGTCACTGGAAATATTGCTGGATAACGTTGTTTCTGTTGTCGATATCCTCTTCTTCTGCCTCCTCTTCTTCACTGTCCACAGGCTCCACAGCTGCCACAAGACCTCCTTCTGGACCATCCTCCTGCAGAAAAGGCACCTGTTGTCGCAAAGACAGGTTGTGCAGCATACAGCAGGCCACGATGATCTGGCACACCTTCTTTGGTGAGTAGTAGAGAGAACCACCTGTCAAATGGATGCACCGGAACCTGGCCTTCAGGAGGCCGAAGGTCCTTTCGATCACTCTCCTAGTTCGTCCAAGTGCCTCATTCTAGCGTTCCTCTGCCATTGTCCTGCAATTTCTCACTGGGGTCAGTAGCCATGACAGGTTGGGGTATCCAGAGTCACCTGCAAATGTCGAGGGACAACTGTTAGACACACACTAACCCTTAGGGACAACCCCAGATCTAGACAATCATTCACACGGTATAGGGTCCTTGTCCTCACCTATTAGCCACACACGGTGCCTCTGGAGTTGCCCCATCACATAAGGGATGCTGCTATTCCTCAAAATGTAAGCGTCATGCACAGAGCCAGGAAACTTGGCATTCACATGCGAGATGTACTGGTCAGACAAACACACCATCTGCACTTTCATTGAATGGTAGCTCTTCCAGTTTCTGTACACCTGTTCACTACTGCGGGGGTGTACCAAGGCCACATCTGTCCCATCAATGGCACCAATGATGTTGGGGATATAGCCCCGGGCATAGAAGTCACCTTTCACTGTTGGCAAATCCTTCACCTGAGGGAAAACGATGTAGCTACGCATGTGTTTCAGCAGGGCAGACAACACTCTGGACAACACGTTTGAGAACATAGGCTGGGACATCCCTGATGCAATGGCCACTGTTGTTTGAAAAGACCCACTTGCCAGGAAATAGAGTACTGACAAGACCTGCACTAGAGGGGGAATTCCTGTGGGATGGCGGATAGCTGACATCAGGTCTGGCTCCAACTGGGCACACAGTTCCTGGATTGTAGCACGATCAAGTCTGTAAGTGATAATGATGTGTCTGTCCTCCATTGTCGACAGGTCCACCAGTGGTCTGTACACCGGAGGATGCCGCCATCTCCTCACCTGCCCCAGCGGGCGTGCCCTATGGACGAGAACAGTGAGCAGAAAGTCAGCCAACAGTGAGGTATTAAAAAAAAAATTTATTGCACACATTTGTCAATCCGCAATGTGCCTGTCACTATGTGTATGCAAGGCCTAGATAGGTGTGACGCATTTAAAATTAGTGCCATGCGCCCCCCTGAAATGGCGGCAGCCTGACCTGTAATGTGGGACAAGGGAATATGAGGTAACTGCGCTGGCGTTGCACACCGTCGCGGTAGGCGGTCGAAGACCGCGGCGCAATCCTGCATTGGTTAACATTGGACCCTATGGGTCCGAGGAGCCAATGACGATGTACACCGGCGGTGACGGAATGCACCGCCGCGGACGTGACCGCCATTTTCTGTCTGTTCACTCACTTGATACCTGACCTTCGACAGGAGAGGACTTACACTGCAAGTGCTGCTGTGACCTCAGTCTGGAAGCGACAATGGCTCATGTGTCTGAGGAAAGGGCCCCTGCTTTCACCGAGGAGTTGGAGAAGTTAGTGGATGGGGTCCTTTCCCAGAACACTCTACTCTACGGTTCTCCAGACAAACAGGTGAGTACACTGTGAGCATGCTGTATGGGCAATGCCTGTTTGGAGTGGTGTGGATGGAAGATACAGGGGTGGGGGGGACTGAGGCATGCATGAGCATACGGTCAGTGTATGTACGTCAGGGCAAGGGTGGGAACATGGGTCAATGACTGTGACGGTCCGGACGGTTAAAGATTATCCTTTTTCCCTGCACTATTCCTCTACGTCAGCGCCCACCAGAAGAAGGATATTTGGCGTGCCATCGCCAAGGACCTCTGGACCCTGGGGGTCCACCACAGACGGAGCACCCACTGCCGGAAAAGATGGGAGGACATTCGCCGCTGGAGCAAGAACACGGCGGAGGCCCAGCTGGGGATGGCCTCCCAACGTGGGAGGGGTGCCCGTCTCACCTTGACCCCTCTGATGTCCCGGATTCTGACAGTGGCATATCTGGAGTTGGATGGGCGCTTGAGGGCATCACAGCAGCCACAAGGGGGTGAGTACAGTCACATCCATCTGACTCTGCACGCATCATGAAGTGTCTGGGTGGGGGAGGTGGGCTGTGGGTTCCCCTAGGGCAGGGCGACTTTTGTAGGCAAGGGCCCTTCGTGAGGCAGGCTAAGTGGCACCCCACCAGTGGTAAGAGCCAACTACACCTAGTCAGGCTCCTGTGACTTCCATGTGTGCAGCAATCGGGCATAGGCTTTGTACCCCATGTCCCTGTGATTAATTAGGGAAATCTAAGTGCATGGCGTAGTGCAGAGGGCTGCTGGGTCTGTAGTGTCCGCCAATGGTAGCGATATTTCATGCACTGAACATGTCTTTCTTCTGTCTCCCCCCCCACACTTTTTGAGGTCTCCCTGTTCTTGTGTGCATTAGCATCATCAGGCGGAGGAGCAGTGCCACCGGAGCAGGAGGGAGCTGCATCCCACATGGCCCTGGAGGGCGAGACAACAGAGTCTGAAGCCACCAGTGGGCCAGAGGGCGAGGGGAGCTCTGCGGCGGGGACAGGAGGTGACATCAGCGACAGCGACAGCGACTCCTCCTCTGAGGGGAGCTCCCTTGCGGTGGCGGGCCCCTCTGTGGCCCCGCATCAACAGGTACGGCCACCACCCCCCCTACCAGCACCGCCCTCCCAGCAGCCCCTCAGCATGTGTCCCGTGGCCGCCCACCCAGGAGGGTGGGCATCACCTTCGCCCCAGGCACCTCAGGCCCTGCCCCAGTCAGCCCTGCTGCCCTCAGTGAGGAGGCTATTGACCTCCTGAGATCCCTCACTGTTGGGCAGTCCACCATTCTGAATGCCATCCAGGGTGTCGAGAGGCATTTGCAACAAACAAATGTATACCTGGAAGGCATTCATTCTGGCCAGGCAGCCCAACAGAGAGCATTTCAGACTCTGGCCTCAGCACTGATGGCAGCCATTGTCCCTGTGTCCAGCCTCCCCCCTCCAACTTCCTCCACCCAGACCCAATCCCCTGTACCTCAGCCTATCCCAAGCACACCATCAGACCAGCATGCACACACCTCAACACACAAGGGTGGCTCTGGCAAACATAAGCACCACACATCCCACAGGCACTCATACAAGCATCATGCCCATGCACACATACCAACATCCACTGCCTCCACTGTGTCCCCTCCTCCACTTTTCCCTCCTCCCTTCCTGTCTCGTCTACACTCACACCTGCATGCACTACATCTTCAGCCACTACCTCCATCACCAGCACGCCCATCACCACACACCGCTCACGTGCACTCCCTACCCCCACTACCATTCACACATCCCCTGTGTCCTCTACCAGTGTGTCTGTGAGCCCTCCTCCCAAAGTACACAAACGCAGCCACACACCCACCCAACAGCCATCCACCTCACAACAGTCTCCAGCCCATGCACCTTCACCGAAAGTCAGCAAACGTACACCTCCTACATCCACTTCCTCTTCCTCGACTCCCAAACCCCCTCCATCTACCCATCCTAGTGTCTCTAAAATGCTTTTCCTATCTAATGTTGACCTCTTCCCTACACCTCCCCCCCGTCCGTCCCCTAGGGCCTGCCTTTCCAGGTCCCAACCCAGCACCTCAGCCACCACATCACCGGGCACAGTGGTGCCAGCAATTGCTGGCTTTTGGAGTGCGCCAAGCAACAGGGATGCCATTGTTCCACAGAGCGAGGGCGAGGACATTCTGCCACCTCCAAAAGTCAAAAAGTTGCCCACATCCCGGAGGGAGAAGACGAAAATACCTGCCACCAAGGGCTCAGGCAAAACAAAAGTGGATAGTGGCAAGACAGCTGTGCCACCATCCAAGGTGGGGAAGGGCCAGAAGATCAAGGGCAGGTCCACGTCGACGCCAACCCGCATGGCAGACAAGACCACCACACGCACCGCCACCAGCACCACAGTCACTGAGCCCGCCACCAGCACCACAGTCACTGAGCCCGCCACCAGCACCGCAGTCACTGAGCCCGCCACCAGCACCGCAGTCACTGAGCACACCACCAGCACAGCCGCCACAAAGCCCACCGCCACAAAGTCCTCTGCCAGCACCGATTCCACAGAGGCCGCCGCCAGCACTGATGTCACAGAGCCCGCCGCCAGCACCTATGCCACAGAGTCCGCCACAAGCACTGATGCCACAGAGTCCACTGCAAGCACCGCCGCTACTGACACCGCCACCAGCACCGATGCCACTGAGGCAACCGCAAGCATTGCCACTACTGACATTGCCGCCAGCACTGCAACATCCTGAGCCAGTGGCACCACCGCAGGCATGGCTGCCATCCCCAATGGTCAGTCGTCCGAGGCTGCTGGTCAGTTCCAGGAGCCTTGGCAGCTTGCATGTTGCACCACCGTCAGTGGAGTGTCACATCCACTACCTCAGTCGTTGGCAGGATGAAGCATTCTGGGTACAAAGCCCCCTCCAGAACCAGTGGAGAGATACATCCACTACCTCAGTCCTTGGCAGGATGAAGCACTCTGGGCACAAAGTCCTCTACAGAACCAGTGGAGAAAGACATCCACTACCTCAGTCCTTGGCAGGATGAAGCACTCTGGGCACAAAGCCCCCTCAAGAACCAGTGGAGACTGTTATCCACTTGAGAGACTGTGGCTTTGAACTCCCCAGGATAAACCAGTGGGCAAACCACCCACTGGAGAGACTTGAGAGACTGTAGCTTTGCACTTCCCAGGATAAAGCAGTGGGCAACCCAACCACTGGAGAGACTTGAGAGACTGTGGCTTTGCACTCCCCAGGATAAAGCAGTGGGCAACCAACCCACTGGAGAGACTTGAGAGACTGTGGCTTTGCACTCCCCAGGATAAAACAGTGGGCAATCCACCCACTGGAGAGACTTGAGAGACTGTGGCTTTGCACTCCCCAGGATAAAGCAGTGGGCAACCCACCCACTAGAGAGACTTGAGAGACTGTGGCTTTGCACTCCCCAGGATAAAGCAGTGGGCAAACCCCCCACTGGAGAGACTTTAGAGACTGTGGCTTTGCACTCCCCAGGATACATCAATGGGCATGGAGCCCACTTGTGGAGCTGGCGTTGTGCACTCATCTGGCTGAGGTGCCCCCCTTCCCTTCCCCCAGAGGTGCCTGTTTCTCTTCGATCTGATGTCCCATCAGTGTTCTCTCCATTTGGAGTCTGGTATCTAGTGTGGGCCTCGCCCATGCATTTTGCACCAAGTGGTCCACGGACTATGAATGGTGCACTATCCAGACTTGTATAGTTGGTGTACATAATTGTTTATACTGTATTTCAAGTTTTGACTAATGTTTTTTTTTAATTACAATCGTTCAACTCATTTCCTTTTGTCATTGCGTTCTTCCTGGGGGGGGGGCGGGGGGGATAAATGTAATGTTGCAGCATGTATTTATGTGTATGTTTTTGTAAGTGAGGGTGGGGTTGGGGGTTTTGCGTGTTGCGCATGTGTGTCACTCTCTTTTCCCTCCCCTGTGTTGTAGGTGCAGTACTCTCCGTGGTTGTCGCCACTGTTGTTCGTGCTCCTGGTAGAGGAGCAGGAATACTATTGCAGGGAGTATTTGGAGTTCTGGCTCAATGGCGTCCTGGTTTCTTGTGGCATGTGTAGAGGTGAGTGTTTTCCCTTCCAAGTCCTGTTTCCGCCATGTTTTTGTTCATGTTGGTTCCGCCCCGGAAAAGGTGGTGGATTGGCCTCTCATAATAGTGTGGCCGGTACATTGTCTTCCGCCTGTCTGTTGGCGGTGACCGCCATGCTGTTTGTTTCTACCGTCGTGGCGGTCGGAGTGTTAAAGTGGCTGTCTATGTTGGCGGTTTCCACCATGGTTGTGATTCAATTTTTTTTACCGCCGGCCTGTTTGGCGGTCTTACCGCCGCTTTAACACCAACCGCCAGGGTTGTAATGAGGGCCAATGTGTTCATCTGAAGAGGATAAGTTGCACCATAGCACTGAAACGTCACATTTTTTAATATCACAACCTGTCACATTTTAATAGTTCCCCTACTGTAAACTGTAATGAGAAATGTGATGATAAATCAAAAGGAAAGGAACTAAAGAGATTTAAATTAAAAAAATAGTTATGTTCACATGGATTAATTGGTGTAGACCACAAATTGAGTATGAACTATACTATTGGCCTAGATTTATTCCTACAGTCAGTATGTTTTGACTTTCGTTGATTTAATGATTTTGAAGGCTATGTCACTCGTCAGAAAGTCAGAGGTGAAGGTTTTATTCAGAAACTTAATTTTTCAGGTATTCACAAAAATGAAATATCGGAGCAATTAGGTTAAATGTTTGTCTTTAGGGAGTTTTTTCATTTAATCAGAAGAATGCACACTGCACTGTTATATTTATTTATTTGACATAATCTAACATGCAATGTCCCAATCCCAGTCCCAGTGACAGACACAGAAAGGAAAAGTGCTCAAGATACTGTTTACCTTCTATTCATGGATTGGGCGCTGATTATTTTTTAAAGTGGTGGTATTTAGTACTTGCCATGAATTGGAGCGAGTGAGCCATCTTCTAGGGAGAGTTCGGGGGCGGGTCTCGTCCCAATATTCATTTGAAAAAATAGGAAAGGATATTGTATTGTAAATTTGCTAAAAGGCCACAGTCTCTGAAAAAAGACTCATTAAATATTTGAGTCTTCCATTGTCTACCAGGATAATATAACGTAACTCTTAACAGGAGTCAATGTCATTTAAACAAATAAATGTGCAAGGGGTGCCCCTATATGTCAAATATTACCCCATTTGTCATATTGTCATTCGTACTCCCCGCCATGCCATGGGTGCCCCTTTAGCCCAAACATTATATACAGTATGACACTGTGAGAATTTTGCAGTTAGTGCTGTCCACAAATCATGGGTTACCCTTATGTCAAAAATAATCTCGGAGCCAGCGTTTTGTCATGAAGGCCCCCCCTCCACCCATATACCATGGTTGCCCTCCCTTTTGCCAAAAATGATTTTCAATATGTTGGCAGCACCAGAAGTGATCCCATGCCAAGAATTACATTCACTATGCCAATGAACGTCATATGGGTGAACACAATGGCAAGTATGGGCTCTAAGGTTCCCTTTCTTAGTAGCATTTGGTCACAGTTGATTGTTATGGGAAGAGCTGCCTCTAGTAGACCAGTGCCAGAATTTCGCCATGGGTGACACTTTAAGGGAAGGTATACCTTCAGTATGTCAGGCCCAACAGCACACTTGCAAGTATTGCACCTCTTTCTAACTCATGCTTCACATATATCAACTCATTCATGCTCCTACTTTCACTCATTCATTGTTACTCACTTGCACTCGCTCATTCATTCTCAGTTATATTTATACTAGCTCACTTCCACTCACTACAACTCATTCTTTCTCACATTCATTAACAATCATACTCATTCATTCTCAATCACATACTCTAATCTTTTGACTCACTCATACTCACTGACAATGATGGGGGCATTTACTAAACAAAATAGCACAGGATCTAAAGTTGATACAGTGCGTTGCACTAGAGGAAGAGAGCATTGCAGACTTATATCTACTAAGATCAGGCTCTGCTGCACTCTTCCCCAGCGATGACACACAAACAGGCAGCTTAGCACCACACATATTTCTTTGCACCCCACATATTCCTTTGCACCCTTGTGCAAATGAAAGGTGTGTGCTTGATGTCTAGCATAGGTACTGTACGTGAAGTGTAACCTTTCAGTGAAAAATACTATGGCTTGATACAAACTTAAAACATTGTTCAAAGATTGCATGGGTGCTGGACTATACAACAGACATGCAACGTGTTAGAACAAATGAAAACATTTGTCCAACTTTACACCTGCCTCAAGAAGGTGTTATTTTTGGTCCAAAGCCCTGTCTTGAATTTTTGTAGATATGGTTTATCTTTAAAAACTTGAGCTGTATCATGGTAATGCCCATACAAAACCCATGGCAATCCCCTGGATACAAAGTGACGATAAGCAGAGCAAAGTCTTATTGCACTACTTTAAAGATAGTTTTGAGAATAAAAAAGTTTTGCAATGGCAAGTAAGTAAATAGTTTATCAAGACGTTTTGTCAGTTTGCATCACTTTGCGTGACTTTGCAGCAAAAGAAAATCTCAATAAATCTGCCCCTCAGACTCAGTCATTCTCACTACTTGTCACTCACCCTCAGTTTCACTCACACACATAGAGGCATATACTCACACAAACAAATGCACACACATACACAGGCTCACTCTCGCTGTATCCATGGAGCACACATTTAAAATCATTTTATTTTGCTTACCACAGCTAATAGAGAAGGTCCTATATCAGCTCTGGATGTTTCATTATTTATTCTAATAGTGAATCAAATACTATTATCCACTTTTAGTCTAATGTAAAATCAAGCAGAATAGGAAGGTATAGACCAACACTTAAAACAACACACTGACCCAGTGGTCTTGGTGCTGATTTTGTGACATCTGGCGACCCCTAAATGAAGTCTATTCAAGCATTCCCTAATGAAATAGGAAACATATTTGTGTCTTGAATGTGGCAGATTGGAAAAATAAAGAAATACTTATCTCAAATAATAAATAGGAGGAACCACATAAAGAGCTAATGGACTTAGCATAGAGAATGGTTATCATTTCTACAGTACTCATGACTAGCAATCTGATTTTGTACAAAAATCCAAGTCTACAATTAAGTGATAACCCAATAAAAGCCAGCTTCAAGATGCTTAAGTTGTTCGTAATGTTTAAAGAAAGTTGAAAATGTGAACTAGCAGAAAATATACTTTTTTTTAAATTGTTGAGTTTCTCATACAAAAAACAGCATCTGATAATCGATGCCAGTTGCCAAGCTTGCATTAGCTCCACATAGTTCTCTAGCTTTCACATTGTTCCTATGACAACTAAAATAGAAAATGCAATATATGTCTGCCCCTATGCTAGCTGACATCTGTTAGAAACTGTGTATTAGTTTGAGGGGTGGAAGCTCTACTCAGGCAACAACTGCAATCCTTGTTAGGGTGAACCACAAAAATCACTAAATAAGCCTGTGCTCAACCCTTTCGTGGTTTGGCACAAAAGCAGTCAGACTTACCTTAAAGGCAATGTGTGAACTATTTATGCATTTATGCAGCACACAAAGGAAAAACACAACACAAGGCAAAACTCTCAACCAATGTAGTACTGAAAACAAAACACAAGAAAAAATCTCAAACCAATGTAGAAATATAGAGTATATTTTGATAAATAAAACAATACCAGAACAACAAAAATCAAATAAGTAGAACCGGAGGTATGCAATTTTAAATCTTTTAGTGAAATGAGCACCTAAAAGCACAAAGAGCCATTCACGGTTATCTCACGGTTATCTGGTTGCGATTGACCAGAGAAATGTCACAAGTTAAGGCTGACTGCAAAATAGCGTCGGTCAGATACAGGGGACAGGGTGGTCCAGGTGAAAAGATATCTTTAAAGTCTGGTGCAAAGAACTTTATTCATTGTGAGGGAAGCCAGTGGCATAACAAAAGTGGGTGTCTCCTGCAAAGACCCTGGAAACGCCCCCCTCTCTGGATTCACTCAAGCCAGGGGCTGTGGTGAGGTGGCCCCTTGGAGCTTGGCCCCCCCCCCCACACCAGAGGGGCCTGTGTTACGTACGCCATTGGTGGAGGCCACAAGTAGGAGACTTAGAGACACTGACGGTCTTCACTGTAGCGTGAAGAGCAGCCCCGTCACCCTGGGAGTTGCTGTTATGTTCTGGTTTAGGAAGGACCTGGCCTCAAAGTTTAGACTGGACTGTTCCTTTTAGAGCTGGATACAAGCTGATTTGCGTAATGCTGGGTCCAAACTGAGCATTCCATTAATCATTTTATTGTGTACTTTCATACAGTTAGGCCCGGACTATTGACCTGTACACAGTTCCTTTCCAAATATATACACACAAGTTATGCAGATTGTGGTCAACCATGAGGACTGACTGCAGAGTCGTACAGAGAGCTAGTGTTATCTCGAACATGCCCATGAATGAATGAGAGAAAGAATGATGTGCATCAATGGGTCATAAAAAATGAGGTACTATGATAAGATTAGACAAAACATCTCCTCGGTGAAACCCCCAACTCTTGCAGCAACTGCTTCAACCACGGTGACTCTCTTTGATGTATTACTCTTGTTCACGCCCTCTCTTCTTAAACGTACGCCTGAAAGAAGAGTGCACATTCTGTCGCACCTGGTAAGCAAAATTCCCCTTACCTTCAGGTTTAAGCAAAAGGTGAACATAATACAGGCTTTTTGTTTTCCTACTTGAAACACCGTAGTGGCTCTTTAAAAAAATGTGAACTAAAGAACATTGGGCCAGATGTAGCAAAAATAAAAATGCGAGTCGCAATTTGGTATGCCAGGAAATAAACCGGTCCGATTTAGCGACTCGCAGCCGGACTCGCAACGCTGTGTGCGAGTCCACAGATTGCGAGGTCGCTGTTTGCGAGTGTGCAAAAAACGAACTCGCAATTAGCGAGTGGGTGTCGCAAATTGCGAGTACCTTCAAAATTGCTTGCAGGTGCAGCAGAACACTCCAGAAAGCACACCAGAACACTCTGGAAACACTTCCTGGCACATGATGATGACAACACAGCCAGGAAGTTTACTAATACACCTGGGAGGAGGCTGGACCACACCCTTTTATAACTGCCAATCTTCACACTGAACAAGCAGCAGCAGCCATGGAGGGAACCCCACAAAAAAGGAAATTCAAATTTTCTGAGAGGGAGCTTGAGGTGATGACTGAGGAATGTTGTCAGCACCATGATGAGCTCTTTGGGAGAGCAGCCCTCACTGTTCCTGAGGCCACCAAAAAGAAAATCTGGCAGGAAATGCAAGTAAAAATTAATTCCCTGGGTGTGAGCCACAGGACAATTGAGGACATAAGGAAGAGGTGGTATGACCTCCGCTCCCGGACCAAGGAGAGGGTGGCAGAAAGGCTCTGGGAGATGAGAGGCACTGGAGGGGGACCATCATCCGTGCCACCACCCACACCCCTTGAAGAAAGGATTGAGGAAACATTTGAGCCGGAGGCAGTGTGTGGATTTGGGGACCTGGACACCTCAGAGCCCAGCACATCAACCGGTGAGTACCATGTGATAAGCCTGTACCCCTATCAATGTCATACCCCACCCACCATGTACACAGGTGCATGCACAACCAAATTAGCTCCATTTCAGGGTAGAAAAAGCCAGAATGATGCATTATGGGAAATGTAGTCAAATAGGCAGTTCATAGGCAAATGTTTATTAGGAATTGTGCAATAGATACTAGACACTGACAGCGTGTTCCCCATGTCCCACAGGTCTCCAGCAAGACACCCCCAACACCCCAAGCACCCAAGCCCAGGAGGACACCCCAGGACCCTCCAGCACCCCCACCTGCACAGTCAGCAGCATTCCTGCAGTGGTAACGCCTGCTGCAACAACAACGCCAGGAGCTGCCCCAGCAACAGCCAGGGAGGATACAGGTGGGAGCACAGGGCAGCCACCACTGCGCAGGCGTCGCAGGGCAAGAGCATCTGGATCCCGGATACTTCCTCCAACCAGCAGTGAGGCACATCTGCTGCGGGGTCAGCGCCTGCAGAACAGAATATTGGGCAGGATTAGTGGGGTGCTGCACCGCTTTGTAAGACACAACCATGCAAGCATGCAGCACCTCAACAGACGCATGGACCTGATGTGCCAGAACACTGGGGACATTGCCTTTGCCATCAGGGAACTGGCGGGCGGACTGCTGGGCCAGGCAGAGGCTGGGCGGCGCAGAGATCGCCAGATAATGCTAAGACTGTACAGGATGGCCACATCGATCTGCAGGCTAGCCATCAACACAACAGGCCTGTCGAGGAGGACAGTTGGCCTGCAAATAGAGATGGGCCATTTTGCTGGGGATGTTGCCAGGGGCCTGGGACGTCTCACACACATAATAGAACAAATGGAGACACAGGAGATGTCGAGGGCCACCGGGGAAACACCCCAAGACAGTGAAGAGGGCTCCACAGTGAGCAGTGTATCTGCCACTGACAGTAGGGTGCTAAGGAGTGGTAGGCAGAGCACCATGGACGCAGCAGGGACCAGCAAGGCTGGCAGGAGGGGCAGGAGATCTTAGAGCACAGCCAGGAGAAATAAATGTGGCACATGCCGTTAATGTGCCACATGACTGGTTGGCATTTCCCTACCCATGGACAATTTCATCTTGTATATAGTTAATTCATTACATTATTAAAACAGTTATTTTACTTCCACTTAACAAAAGGAGTGTTTGGTTAATGGGTGAGTATGGTGGGAGTTTACACGTACCGTCCAAAATATTGCGTTGCAATGTGGTCCCGTCTCAGTCTGCCTTGATTAGCTAGACTCCTATCCCCATGATGGCGATGTGGTTGTTCTTGCTCTTCATCATCAGGATCTGGGTCTGCAGGGGTGAGAGGTAGCCCACGTCGGGTGGCTGTGTTGTGGAGGATGGCGCATGCGACCATAATTTTGAATGCGGTAAGGGGGGTGTATTGGAGGGCGCCTCCACTGCGGTGGAGGCATCTGAATCTTGCCTTCAGGAGTCCGAAGGTGCGCTCGATCAGGTTCCTGGTCCTCTTATGCGCACTGTTGTATTGCCTCTCAGATTCATTTCTTGGTGTTAAAAACGGAGTCATGATCCATGGCCTTAGAGCATATGCACTGTCACCTGTTGGGCACAAAAGTACACTGTTAGGAAGTCCAGATAGTCGTGCACAGTGACCTGTGTGTATGTCTGCAAGTGTCTGTGGCTCTACCTAGGAGGTATCCGTCTCCAAATTCCCCACGTTCCAGGCGTTGATGTATCCCACTATGCCTAAAAATGTATGAGTCATGGGTACTGCCTGGAAACTTAGCTACGATGTCCGTGATGACGTAATGGGCATCACAAACAACCTGTATGTTGAGTGAGTGGGTACACTTTCTGTTGCGGAAAATGTGTTCCAGATTAGCAGGGGGGCATATTTGAATGTGTGTCTCATCTACACATCCAATGACATGGGGAAAGTGGGCAATGCGGTAAAAGTCCAGCTTGGTGCTGTTAATTTCTGCCTCATTCCTTGGTAAGTATATGAAGTGAGACCTGTGCGTGACTAAGGCATCTAGGAATGCCCTGAGGAACCTTGACACTGCACTTTGGGATACCCCACCTGCCACGGCAATGACCCCCTGATAGCTCCCTGAGGCCAAGAGGTGCAGTGCGCATAGTACTTGCACATGCGTAGGGATGGCGCAGCCACGCAGGGTCTTGTGTTCTAGCTGTGGCTTTAGTAAATCTATTAATTCTAGAATGGCTGCGCTGCTAAGGCGGTATTTATCATAGATCTCCTCTTCAGTTTGCTGGAAAAGGGTCTGCCTTGTTCTATATATCTTCTCCTGTCTGTGGCCCCTCCTCCTCCTCTGCTGGGCTGCGTAGACTCTCCTCCTCACTGCTATCAGGTATATCTCCGCCATCTTGAGTAACCCAGATGGCTTCTGGGTCTCCTTTTATACTTTGGTAATGGTTACCACCTGCTCTGAGTTAGTGGTAAATGGGACATGCAAACTGGGCTTTTTGCGACTAGTCGCAATTTGCGAGTTGCAATTGCATATGGGTTGCGACTCGCAATTTGCGGGTCGCACAATGGGGTCGCAACAGATGCGACTCGCAAACGGGTCCCATCGCTTTTTGCGAGTCGGAAATGGGCTTTTAGCATCCCATTTCCGATTTTGCACTGTCGCAAATTGCGATTCTGCCCGTTTGCGAGTCGCAAACGTTTGCTACATCTGGCCCTTAAGCCGGTGCATGCGCGTGCAGCTATGACATACCTCGCTGTGAAAGGTCCGACGTTGCAGCGTACATATATTCTCATAAAACAGAAGCAGACGTTTTGAACTTAGATAACAACACATCATTCAGGCTCAGGAGAGAACTGAAAATCATGATCTGCCTCCAACCTTTCTTAACAGGGACCAGTTACCAGGATGAGAAGGGCTCCCTTAACCCCTTAGCTGCTGGGCCTTTTCCCCCCCAGTGCTGAGCCCTTTTTTGGCTATTTGGGGTAGTTCGCGCTTAGGGCTTCATAACTTTTTGTCCACATAAGCTAACTACGCCAAATTTGCGTCCTTTTTTTCCAACATCCTAGGGATTCTAATGGTACCCAGAGTTGGTGGTTTCCCCTGGAGGAGACCAAGAAAATAGCCAAAATACAGTGAAAATCTAGTTTTTTCCCAAAAAATGGGAAAAAAGGGCTGCCGAAGAAGGCTTGTGGTTTTTTCCCTGAAAATGACATCAACAAAGGGTTTCTGGTGCTGAAATCACTATCTTCCCACCTTTCAGGAATGGGCAGACTTGAATCAGAAAACCAAATTTTTCAACACAAATTTGGCATTTTACTGGGACATACCCCATTTCTACTATATTTGGTGCTTTCAGCCTCCTTCCAGTTAGTGACAGGAATGGGTGTGAAACCAATGCTGGATCCCGGAATGCTAAACATTTCTGAAAACTAGACAAAATTCTGAATTCAGCAAGGGGTCATTTGTGTAGATCCTACAAGGTTTTCCTACAGAAAATAACAGCTGAAATAAAAAAAAATTGAAATTGAGCTGAAAACAACAGCCATTTTTCTTTATGTTTTACTCTGTAACTTTTTCCTGTGATGTCAGATTTCTGAAAGCAATATACCGTTTTGTCTGCTGGACTCTTCTGGTTGTGGGGATATAAAGGGCTTGTAGGTTCATCAAGAACCCTAGGTACCCAGAGCCAATAAATGAGCTGCACCCTGCAGTTGGTTTACATTCTATACTGGGTATACAGCAATTCATTTGCTGAAATATGAAGAGTGTAAAAGAGGTATCAAGAAAACCTTTGCATTTCCAAAATGGGATCAAGATAAGGTTTTGAGGAGCAGTGGTTATTTGCACATCGCTGAATTCCGAGGTGCCCATACTAGCATGTGAATTGCAGGGAATTTCTCAAATAGATGTCTTTTTTACACACTCTCTTATATTTGGAAGGAAAAAATGTAGAGAAAGATAAGGGGCAATAACACTTGTTTTGCTATTCTATGTTCCCCCAAGTTTCCCGATAAAAATGATACCTCACTTGTGTGGGTAGGGCTAGTGCCCGCGACAGGAAATGCCCCAAAACACAACATGGACACATCCTATTTTTTTTATAGAAAACACAGCTGTTTTTTCCAAAGTGCCTACCTGTAGATTTTGGCCTCTAGCTCAGCCGGCACATAGGGAAACCTACCAAGCCTGTGCATTTCTGAAAACTAGAGACCTAGGGGAATCCAAGGAAGGGTGACTTGCGGGGTTCGGACCAGGTTCTGTTACCCAGAATCCTTTTCAAACCTCAAAAAGTGGCTAAAAAAACAAGTTTTCCTAACATTTCGGTGATAGAAAGTTCTGGAATCTGAGAGGATCCTCAAATTTCCTTCCACCCAGCATTCCCCCAAGTCTCCCGATAAAAATGATACCTCACTTGTGTGGGTAGGCCTAGCGCCTGCGACAGGAAACGCCCCAAAGCGCAACGTGGACACATCCACATTTTTGGAAGAAAACAGAGGTGTTTTTTGAGAAAAAATTGCCCCCACAGGGGATCACCCTGCCCACGGGCGACCCCCTGTCATTTCATTTTTTTTTGTATTTATTTAAGGCACCTACCCGTTTTCCGGGGGGGCCGCCATCCAAAAGTGAAATCCCTGGTGTCTAGTGGGGTTTCCTGGCCCCCGATTGCGGCTGAGACTCTCCCCTTTCTTACGAGGCCTTCTGAAACTGTTTCTGCGATCGGGGGCCAGAAACAGTTTCAGAAGGCCTCGTAAGAAAGGGGAGAGTCTCCCCTTTCTTGCGAGGCCTTTTCAAAGTGTTTCCTGGCCCCCCGATCGCAGATGTGCTGCGATCGGGGGGCCAGGAAACACTTTCAGGAAGGCCTCGTAAGAAAGGGGAGACTCTCCCCTTTCTTACGAGGCCTTCCCGAACGTGGAAAAGGCCGTTTTCCCCCATCAAAGCAGGAAGCGGCCGCAAGGCTGCTTCCTGCTTTGATGGGGAAAACACCTTTGAAACGTCAGCGCGCCTCGCGGCGCGCTGACGTCACAAAGGGGCGGGTGGGGGGCAGGGGGAAACACAGTAGCTTCCATGTCTCCCGGGGGGAGTAAAAAAATAAAATAAAAATCCTCGGGTGCGACGCACCCGAGGATTTATTAATGCCCTTCCTGGTGTCGGCCACTGGTCGTGACCCGCACCAGGGAGGGTGTGAAGGCGTCGGCCAGTGGCCGACGCCCGCACCAAAGCGGGTAAACGATGACAAGAAGTGAAGCTACTTACCACGGCCCTTACAGAGGAAGAGAAAACCATCTATCCACACACTGAGGCTTACAAACAGGAACTGGACTTTGAATCACAGAGCGCTGGGAATAGCAAATTGATTCATTACCTCCTGTTGTACATTCCATTCAACTCTCAAGCCTTCGCCGTTCCTACTTGGTGCCTTTGAACAGCAGGCTAGTGCCATGTGGCACCTAAAATAGACTAAAAATATATTAACTAACACATATCCCTCGTCAACCTTAGCATGGGAAAGCAAGACACCTTTCAAACAAAATGTAATTTTACATTACATATTTTTTGTGGTAAACAGAGTTGGGTGAAATTTTAATTCGAATGACGCAATTCACACAATTTCTGAATTGTCCTTTATACGAAATTCATGACATTTCTGATTATGCAAATTTGTATATTTATGCATGCTGCAGAATTGTTCACAGTGAAAATGTGTTTCTGAGAGATGTTTTCTCTCTAATTAGTGTCCTGTCGTTTATTTTAAAGGGAGGTGCATACTTATGTGAGGTGGGCAAATTATCGTGCCTCATTTAGAAGACCTTAGCTGCACACTGAGCCACCAGAGCGTCATGTTATGTTACATTCTGGTGGTGCAGTGTGCAGGTTGTCGTCGTTATTTACAAGGCCACGTAAAGCCACCTTGCATGACTTTTTATGACCTTGTAAACGTTGCTCCCTTTCACTCATAGCTCTGCATGAGAGAGGCATTCCATGGGTGTTGCTGTGGGTGTTTACATGCAACACCCATGGAATCTGAAGCATTCCCAGGTTTACAAGGCTCGGAATGCGTCGGATTTCTATGGCACCTCTTTCTATGTGTGCACCATTAATGAGTGTTTATGTGCAGGAAGGTGCCCTTCCTACACATAAACAATTATCTCTGCAACACGGACACTCTTGCACCATGGCACAAGAGTTCCTGCGTTGACACTTGGCCGCAATTTGTGCGCCAGCACAGAGGAAAGTACAGGGATGCATTGTATTTCTGTAAATATGACGCATGCGTGCACTTTAAAAATGATCCCCTTAGAATCTTGATGATACCGTAGGTGAACTCCATAAACAGGTGCAACTTTATAGCAGTCTTATTTTTATACCGTTACAAGTAAGGACAATAGGTATATATGGCTTGAATAAGATCTCTTATCCCTGTTTTAAAAGAGGAGTTGGTCATTTGGATTCCATGTAGAGTATTTTTTTACAGAGTATTTTTGTAAAAGATTTATAGTGGTTTTAATGTTGGTGTACTACGTTTTCCATAATGCACTGTTAGGGATGTGCTTGTAACAGTATAAATATAAGACATAGAAAATGCACTTACAAACTGTGAGCAAGACCTGTTGGTTGAAATGCATTGGCGGTGGATTTGGTGCTGTATTATAGTAATAAAAAGATGAACTCTCTTGGAGTGCCACGAATGTACAATTGTTTGGTTTGGAAAATAACAAAGCCGACGACATCATCGCCCCGCACCTCCAGACCGTCATCAACTCTTCTTTTTCTTCTGCTACCTTCCCCGAATGCTGGAAGCACGCTGAAGTCAACGCCCTACTAAAGAAACCTACGGCTGACCCAAGCGACCTGAAAAACTTCCGCCCCATCTCTCTTCTACCTTTCCCAGCCAAGGTAATAGAAAAGACCGTCAACAAACAGCTGACCACCTTCCTGGAAGACAACAACCTGCTCGACCCTTCACAAACCGGATTCCGAACCAACCACAGCACGGAAACCGCCCTCATCTCAGTCACAGACGACATCAGAACCCTGATGGACAACGGTGAAACAGTCGCCCTCATTCTCCTCGACCTCTCGGCTGCCTTTGACACCGTCTGTCACCGCACCCTAATCACCCGCCTACGCTCCACCGGGATCCAAGGCCAGGCCCTGGACTGGATCGCCTCCTTCCTCGCTAACCGCTCCCAAAGAGTTTACCTCCCTCCGTTTCGCTCAGAACCCACCAAGATCATCTGCGGCGTACCTCAAGGCTCATCGCTCAGCCCGACACTCTTCAATGTCTACATGAGCCCCCTCGCCGACATCGTACGCAAGCACGACATCATCATCACCTCCTACGCCGACGACACCCAACTTGTACTCTCCCTCACCAAGGACCCCGCCAGCGCCAAGACCAACCTACAAGAGGGTATGAAGGACGTCGCAGATTGGATGAGGCTCAGCCGCCTAAAGCTGAACTCTGAAAAAACGGAAGTCCTCATCCTCGGCAACACCCCGTCCGCCTGGGACGACTCCTGGTGGCCCACGGCCCTCGGCACCGCACCGACCCCCGCAGACCACGCCCGCAACCTCGGCTTCATCTTGGACCCTCTTCTCACCATGACCAAGCAAGTCAACGCCGTGTCCTCCGCCTGCTTCCTCACTCTCCGCATGCTCCGCAAGATCTTCCGCTGGATCCCCGCCGACACCAGAAAAACCGTGACCCACGCCCTTGTCACGAGTCGCCTGGACTACGGCAACACCCTCTACGCCGGGACCACCGCCAAACTCCAAAACCGCCTGCAACGCATCCAAAACGCCTCGGCCCGCCTCATCCTCGACGTACCCCGCAACAGCCACATCTCCGCACACCTGAGACACCTGCATTGGCTCCCAGTCAGCAAAAGGATCACCTTCCGTCTTCTCACCCACGCACACAAAGCCCTCCACAACAAGGGACCGGAATACCTCAACAGACGCCTCAGCTTCTACGTCCCCACCCGCCCCCTCCGCTCCGCTGGCCTCGCACTTGCTGCCGTCCCTCGCACCCGCCGCTCCACGGCGGGTGGGAGATCTTTCTCCTTCCTGGCGGCCAAGACCTGGAACTCCCTCCCCACCAGCCTCAGGACCACCCAGGACCACTCCGCTTTCCGGAGACTCCTAAAGACTTGGCTGTTCGAGCAGCGATAACCCCCCCTTTCCCCCCTAGCGCCTTGAGACCCGCACGGGTGAGTAGCGCGCTTTACAAATGCTAATGATTTGATTTGATTTGAAATCAGGGTTTGGTCCGTCCCTGCCGTGTGCACCAGCGAAAAGCGCGCCACAATGAGGACTATTTTGCTGGGAGATTATTTTGTTTATGGCAGCGCCCAACATTGACAGAAGCTTTGTGAAGTCTTCAGCGTCTCTGCAAATAATGCAGCTGAGAAATACAATTACCAAGGATGCGTTAAAAGGATAAACAAATAAAAGCCGATGGAACTGGCAACATTGTTTCACTTGTAACAGACAAAGGAATGTGGCTGAGAAATAGAGTCACAGAACACTTGTGAGAAGGGAAAACAACTAACGGAAAAGTAGAAGGAATTGGCAACATTGTTTTACCCGAGAAGAGATGAAGCGGCGATCGGGCGGTTTCGGAGGGTGCCGCTGCAGAGTGTCCTGAGCCTCGGGGGTAAGTGTCTGACACGAAGCTTACGCTGAAGCATAAAAAGCGAAATGAAACAAAGCACGAATGTTGGTGCGATCTAGAGAAGATTGGTTAAAAAAATTCAAACATCTTCATTTTGGATTGAGAGAGTTTTTATGATATCGGATTACGTAACTACATGCACAACAAATTGAAAAAATTCTACCTAATACTCTGTGAGTGTGTAACCAAAAAGGAACAGTGAATTGAATTGTAATTATTAATTCTAAGGAATCTAAATAACATAACAAAAATAAACAATGGAAAGAAGAGTTGAAAGACGGATACAAAGAGCAGAATTCCTGTTTAGTAAAGAAACAAATATGGCGTCAGGAATAACAAACACATCTGGAGAGACATATGGAGGAGATAACTTAAAACAACTTTATATCCAATTGGAATGACTTTCAAAAAAAAGTTGGGAAGTACTAACTTTGGAAAAATACATAGAAGTGGGAAGAGTTCCAAGGGGTCTAAGAATTTTTATATTGCCAAATCATCCGTATTCTAACACAGAGATGTTTGAAGAATGGGGCGCTAACAGCATGGAATGTTAAAATAATATGATGTATATTATCATTAAAAATGATAAAAAAGGGATAAATGAAATAGAAATGAAAATTACATTCTTGAAAAAACAAGAAGAAAGTGAAAAATTAAGAAAAATAATGGAGATAAATTTGGATAAATATGAGAAATTGGTTGAAGAACGCAAACAGAGAAAATTTAAAAGAGATGAAAATGACTATGAGATGTGCCGGACATTAAGATTTTCAAAACATTTGATGTGTTAAAACAACAGGTCCTTATTGGCCTTGGGGCCAAATTCAATCTTCTAATACTTCAGTCAGTTAAGCAGATGCGGAAACCAGTGAAGGTAAAGGGACAACATTATCTGTAAAAAAGGCAACTTTTTTAGACGAAATGAAACTGGTTTACATGGATAAGAGAAAACCAAAGGGCAGAGGCAGAGGCCAAGGATGAGGACGTGGAGGCAAATACACATTAGACCGAGGAAGTATTGAAAGACAAGAAGGGGATCTGGAAAGAGCAAAGACTTATCCCCTAAGTAACAAACAAAAAAACAAAATAAATTAGTGGAGAGTGAACAAAGTGAAAACCTAACTGTCAATCTTTCTATTTATCAGTTGACGAAACAGGAAATAAATCTTTTGAATAAAGGCATAACCTTCTGTCCAGAAAAACACTTTGATTATGTGGAGACTAGAATTGACTTATATAAGTTTGTACGGAAATTAAAGTTGTCAAAATTCTTTTCCAAACACGGATTAAAAGCAAAACAACAAGAGGATAACAAAATACTGTTCACTGGTCTGATTATTGAACAAAAATCAGACATCAAAACAGCATATGATCTGATGCACAATCCTGAGGATCATGAGATGTCTGAAAGCCAAATATTGCAAAAATTGGAGATAAACACACAAGGACACAAACACACTAATTTTAAGCCTAGGTCCAAATTTTGTCCAGCTCTGTCACCTGGTAATAGTATTGATATATTTCATAATTTGGTTATGGAAGAACTTGAGCAACTGGAATATAGAAAACAGACTACTACAGACAAAAATATTACTTTACAAGAACGGGATATATATTTATATATATATATATATATATATATATGGATAGGAACTCTGCATTTATATATATCGATATGACCATATTTATATTTATATAAATGTATATTTATATACCATATGTATATATATATATATATATATATATATATATATATATATGGATAGGAACTCTGCGTTTATATATGTACATATATATATATATATATATATATATATATATATATATATATATATAAATATAGTCACAGCAAAAAACAAAGGTTAGATGGATATCATAGTTAGGTTGACGTTTTACCCGAATGACACCATAGCAATCCATCAGTTATAATTATAGTTATATTAGGAAACTATAACTTGTTGCCCAAAGTTACTTTTTTGGCATGAGTTATAGTTTCTTCCGATAAGTATAAATATGACTATAACTGCTGAATTTCTATGGTTTTGTACGAGTAAAATGTCAGCCTTAATATAACGTCCCTGCAACCTTTGTTTTTTTCTGTGAATTTCTATGTTTTTTATGTAAAATAATATCTAACTACTGCACGTGAATGCAATCAGTGCCGCGCATGGTGGGGTACACCCCCGCCTGCGGCCAATCCTCCTGCATGCACCTGAACCCATACTGATCATGGAGTTCAGAGGTAAGCAACGTGGGGTTGGATGTATTTTTTGTGATAACGTTTTCAGAACCGTGGATCATTTGCAAGTTGGCAATGGGGTGTCACGCTGACCCGACGGTGGATGTGCAGATCCACAGCTTGGACAAAAAAAACTGGTCAATCTTTTGCCCACAAGAGATCCCTAAGTAACCCCTCATGTCTTCTATGGGATCAGAGAACATGTATCCTGACACCTTATATGGTTTTACAGAGTTTTTTTTTTAAAACACCCCAGCCGAAGCGTGCAACAAAATGGCAGCCACAACTTTTCTGGCAGGTGGATGCCAGGCAGTCAGGGCCTTGCCTTTCCCCAAGATCTGCAGAGGATCTGAGTAAGATGAGAGGACGACCCACGTCCCTAGATGTATACATTTTTCTCCCCTTAATAACTCCAAACCTACTGAATACATTTTCACCAAATAACAAAAGAGGTAGTCTGTAGACCATGATCTACATTTCTGCTAAACTTTGTGTAAATCTGTTCAGCATTTTGGGCTGTAGCCATGTCTAAAAAACTGAAAAATCCTATTGACATAGAATGGGGAAAAAGCTTTTGGCCTTTTTCTTGGCACCTGCTTGATGAAGCTTTCAAGACTGCCCCAAAGTTAATGGCCAAACAGAAAAACCTCTGTCTACGGAAAAGTTGGTCAGAATTATACCTGCCTACTGGTTATCACCAGTAGGTAATATATATGTATATATCATATATATATAGATAGATAGATAGATAGATAGATAGATAGATAGATAGATAGATAGATAGATAGATAGATAGATAGATAGATAGATAGATAGATAGATGCCCTTCAAAAACACAAGGCGCATATTTGTACTTTTTTGCGCAAAACTACGCTAATGCAGTTTTGCGTCAAATTCCTTAGCGTCTGTGGCAGCCATGCGCCATATCTATGGATTGATGCACGCTGGCGCTAAGGAATGGCTAGCGTTAAAATAAATAGGATGCTAGCGGGGGATGGCAGTAGGGACAAAGGTGCTAGTGGGTTAGAAACAATGCTAGGTTGGTTAGCAGCAATAACTATGCCGCTAACCAGACTAGCGTCATTTTCTCACACCCTAACACTCAAATATGACTCCTGTCTCAGTAAAGACAGGAGTCATGCCGATCACCCCAGTACCAGGCAATGGGGCCCCATGTCAGGGTCCCCCAATTGCACACCAAAAACAATATACTTACCTATACTTACTCAGGATGGGGTCCCCCATCCTCTGGTGTCCCTCTGGTGTGGGTGGGGGTGTTGCTGGGGTTTGGGGTGGGCATCTGTGGGCCCATTCCATGGTGTTTGACCATGGAAAAGGGTCCACAGGTACTCTAATGCCTTGTCTGGTCCAGGCGTTAAATAATGGCGCTAAGCAAGCTTAGCACAATTATGTGGGTCTTCCTCCTCCATGCGCCGGAGGATAGATAGGGCACTAGGGGGATAGCTTCATGTTGTGGACGGGAACGCCTACTTTGCATCTAATTAGCGCAAGGTAGTTTGCCACATCCAGAACATGACGCTAACTCCAAATCTAGTGTCAAAATATAAATATTGAGTTAGATCAGTGCTGTTTTAGCATCAAAATGAATACTGCTAAAATGGCACAACCCAAGTATAAATATGCACCCAAAGGCTACAGGGATGTTATAGTAGGTTCTGAATTTACTAACACAAAGCCAGAGAAATTCAGCAGATATATTTAGAGTTATTTCAAGTAACTATAACTTGCGTTGTATTGCAGCGGTTAATTGTTTGTTTGCACGGTGTTTGGAGCTCAGTATTAAAGCTGGAAAATAACATCACAACTTTGGAGTGTGGTTGTTCTTTCATAAAAGAAAGAAATAGTGGATATACATTATATATATACATATATATATAGTGCAGATGTTGTCGCACTCATATTCCTCCATTTACATGAGCGCTGCACCGCTGCACATTAGTTAGGTATTATGTCACAATGCCTTTTTCTTACACTTCAATATAGATAGATACTCTGTGCATTTCCCTCCTGGGCTTGTTAACACTACTAATTCCTTTAGTGTCCGGGCTGCATCGACACTAGTGAAATCACATTAATGCCACCGCATTCTCCTCAGTTAGTTTGGCCTCAAAGTTCCTGTATGTATTAGGCAAACAGCACGTCTGGAGTATGTCTCCAGAACATATAGTATTTCAGAAAGTGCAGTTCTCACACATACGGATTAGTATCACCTTTGCCGATTCCACATCAGATAGTGTTCCCTTCGGTATCGGGCAATACCCTTTCAAAATCCAAGAACAAAGCAGCCACAGTAACGGCATGCTCTCACTGTTGATGCACGTGTCACTGATTGACCGATCTTCTCATAATTATAAACCAAGGATACACTGCACTACCAGGAGGTTGAATTTATTCATTCACACTTTTCATCCATAATTTCATAAAAAAGCCACCGATGCATTTCGACTACTGTCTTTATCAAGGTGGTTTGCCTGCTAATTAGTGGCTTTTTGATGAAATTATGGATGAAAACTTTGAATGAATAAATTCAACCTCCTGGTAGTGCAGTGTAACTTTGTTTAATTTACATATATATATATATATCCTAGTGACAGTTGCCACTAGGTAGTTATAGTTAGGACCAGGAAAAGCATTTTTAGACTTGCCTATATCTTTGGTACTGTTTGACAACTCTTCACAAAAGTTTAAAAAAATAAAGTGTGCTGGTGATTCTTGTTGCACACAGAAAGTTTCAGGATGATCCATCAAGCAGTGGCAGAGAAAAAAGGGGGGGGGTGAAAAAAAATCGGTTCCCTATGTTAATTCACATATGACCTTTAGACACAGCTACAGCCTGTTCCGCTGGACAGAATTACACCTAATTTGGCAGAATGCTGGCTTTTGGTATGCAGATCACACTTTCCCTTTTTTGATGTAAATCCTTTCAGTAGTTTTTGAGATATTAGAGGGAAAATAAATTTGTATATCTCTGGCTGCAATTACTTTGCAAATATTTCACAAATATTTCAAAAACTTCGCAAATTTCACAAATACGCATGTGTAAAGAAGCATTCTAATTGTTTGACCGCAACCTCACTAGAAAGTGCAAGCTACCATTTTAATTTACAGGATACGGACCCAGGAGTGAAAATCCAAATTGAAGGTGGAATAAGGTGTCAGGGTGAAGGTACCCTGACCCCAGGGGTGTGATATAGGTGTGTCTGAGGGGCATAATTATGGGTTTAAAATAAATTTGCGTCACCATGTGGAATATTCATGAAAATGGAAACATTTGAAAGAAAAACCAGAGACTCATTCATGCACTAATTAATTCACTCATACAGCACTCAGAGACTCATGCGCCCACTCACACACCTGCTTAGTCACTCATGCACTCACACCCACTCAGACTCACACACCCACTTTCAGACCCACTCAAACACACATGAACTCACTCACAGACACACAGACAGAGACAGGCCGTGTGGCCAATCTGCGCTGCCCATGGCCAAAGGACATGTTTGGCACGGGGCTGGGTGGTTGTAACAGCTTGGCTGCATCGCCTGACAACCAACCCCTGCTGGGCATGGCCAAAGGCTGTTATCAGCAGGGGTTGCAGTAACGTACAGTAATTACAATTGCTTCATGCTAAAAAAAATGAAATTGACTGAAAAAAGCAAAGGTTACAGGGACGTTATAGTTAGGTTCTGAATTTACGCATTCAACACCAAAGAATTTCAGCAGTTATAGTTAGAGCTTTTTTAAATGATGATAACTTGCATCCTAAGGTAACTATAACTCAAACCATCACAAAGCATAGCTAATTTATTTATCCATATATTATATCATAGAGGAGATCTTGTGTGGCATCTTTGATATATTTCACTGCACCATTTGCAATACAGTTATTGATAGGAAAACTGTGTATGGCAACAGCATGAGTCATAGCTACTCTTAGACCTGACAGCCTTAGGGTGATCACCTCCAACTTTTTGCCTCCCTCCCTTCACTTTTTGGACACTGTTTTTGCTGGTTTTAGGACTCAGCACACTTTACCACTTCTAACTAGTGTTAAAGTGCATATGCTCTCTCCCTTAAAACACTGTAACATTGGTTCATACCCAATTGGCCCATTTGATCTATTTGTAAGTCCCTAGTAAAGTGGACTACATGTGCCCAGGGCCTTTAGACCGAATGCTACTAGCAGAGCCTCTAACTCTGCTTAGAGGTGCTCTCCAAGGGCTTGGCTTGAGCTTGCCTCCTGTTCCTGAAGTCTCACAGCCAAAAAGACTTCTTCTCTTCAAAGGAACTGTTTGTGCAGCAAAAATCGATGCACAGCCTGCCGGAATTTACGCACAGCCTACCTAGCGGTGAAAAAATCAGCGCATCTCCGATCCGGAATGATGCAGTCTGGCTCCCCGAGTGGAGATTGACGCAGCACCAGTGTTACAACCAGAACTTCAATGCACAGCCTACCGAATCGATGCATTGCAAGCAGGAACGACACAGCCAAACTTCCTGCGTGAGGAATCGATGCAGCACCTGCTGTGTGACAAGAACACCGACTCATCGCACACTGTATTGACGCAGCACCTGTGACTTCTCCCTGCACGCCCAGGATTTCCACGCATCATCCCTAAGTGTCAAAAGACCCTGCATCGCAGTGAGGCTCTAAGACAGCACTCCAGAAATCGATGCAAAGCCCTTGCAGCCTGGGAAGAATCGACGCTCATCTGTGTGCATCTAGAAATCTGAATCACACCTTCCTTTTTCCATGCATCTCCTCCTCTGCGGTCTCCGTGCGTGTAATTTTGACACCGTGCGTGTAATTTTGACGCATACCAGGTATTTTGTGCACAAAAGAGACATTTGTTAATTTTTAAAGGTTTAAGACTCTTCTTATTATTGCAAAAGTGATATTTCAACTTTTGTTTATCAAATCTTGATTGTTTTGACCCTAATTTACTCAGATAAATATCTTATATTTTCCAAAAACCTGTGTGGTGTATTTTTGTGGTGTTTTCACTGTGTTATTTCATGATTTATTGCACAAATACTTTACACATTACCTTCTAAGTTAAGCCTGACTGCTCAGTGCCAGGCTACCAGAGGGTATGCACAGGATAGTTTGGATTGTATGAGACTTACCCTAAATAGGATTGTGGCCCCTACTTGGACAAGGGTGTATACCTCTACCAACTAGAGACCCCATTTCTAACAGTTACCTTAGGTTGCGAGTTCTAGTCGTTTACTTAAAAGAACTCTAACTATAACCACTGATTTTCTGTGTTTTTGTATGATATATATATATATATATATATATATATATATATATATATATATATATATATATATATATAAATAGTCACAAAAAAAAAAAAGGTTACATGGAGGTCATAGTTAGGCACACATTTTAAACACACAAAACCCCAGAAATTTACCATTTATAGATAGAGTTAACTCAAGTAACTATAACTCATGCCATAAGGTAACTATAACTCGCACCCCTGCCATGCACACTTTTGTCAGCAAAAATTCTACTGCAAATATTACATTGATATTATCAAAGATGTTATCAAAGATATCATGAGTTCCGTCATTTTTGGGTTAATTAGCAGTGCATGGTGAGCGTGCGTGTTATAGTTATCTTAGGGCAAGAGTTATAGTTACTTGAGGTAACTCTAACGATAACTGGTAATCTGGGTCTGAGAACAGGTGTGAGAGGGTGTATCTGGTGGTGAAAGTGGCTGTGAGAATGTCTGTCTGGGTGTGAGAGTGCGTACATCAGTGTTTTAGGGGGTGCATCAGTATGTTTGCAGGCTTGTGATTAGGTGAATGAGGATGTGATTAGGTCTGTGAGTGGGTGTGTGAGAGTCTAAGTGGGTCTATGAGTGGGTGTGTAACTATCTGAGCCGGTCTGCGAGTGGGTGTGTGAGGGTTTGACTGGTTTGATGTATGATGTACTTAGACTGAGATATTTCTGCACAATTTAAAATAAAATGTAACTGTCATTTTTTAAATGTAAAATAATTCATACTTTAAAAAAAAAAATTCCGGCTGGACTCAAACCCTGAATGCTTAGTGTGAAGGTCTGCAACCTTCACACTGAGTTATTCTTTTAGCCCTTTATGGGCTATCTAGGACCGCAAGGGAACCCTCAAGGACTCCACCGCAGTCCCTACACATTTCTTTCTTTCTTTTTTTAACTAATTAGGAAAATGCCCTTTATGCGCTACCTGGCACCATGAGGGAAGCCTTAACAGCAGCTCCCTCCTTGTTGAAGCATGTCATCTCTGTTCCCCACAAACGTGCAGGGGACAGAGATGAAAGCTCCACTGTTTTACAGCAGAGTGTTTGCTTTGGCTTGGCTGCAGCTTCAGAGCTGCAGCCAAGTTACAACAAACAGCGGGGCATAGCGGGAGCCGGCCCTGTGGGTGGCAGTCCCTAGGGCCACCTGTGGCTCCCCGAGGGAGGTGGCCTTGGAGAGGTTTTGGTACTCAGGGTTAATAGGATTCTGAAGCGGACCCCCTTTACTAAATTTTACTCTTTGCGCCGGAGAGGTGGTGGCCCCTAGAGGCATAGGGGGCTACATGCCCTTGCATTTAATATATTAAAAGCCCTGGGGAGGTGGTGGTCCCGGGTGTGTGGGGGGCATTGGGCCCACCTCGCATATATGATATTGAAAGCCTCGAGGAGGTGGTGATGCCCGGGGCTAAAAGGGGTTCAAAACAGACCCCTGTTATATATTTATCACATCCCTGGGGAGGTGGTGGTCCCCTGAGCATGGGGGCCAGTGCGTCCACACTCATATTTCAGTATAGCCCTGGAGAGGTGGTGGTCCCCATGGATGGGGGGGTGTAATCTGGTGATGGCCTCCCTCCCATTATGAAAGCATTTATGCCCCTAGGGGTGTTGGTCCCCAGGGAGCGGGGAGCCACGCAGCCCTGCTCATATTTCCTTATTTACCCTGTGGAGGGGGTGGTAAGCAGGACTGTGGGAAGGCCAGGAGCCTCCGCCTATAAAAAAGGATGCCCCCGGTACGTAGCCCACCCAGGGGCTTACATAGAAACAAACACATGACCCCATAGTGAGTTAGAAGTAAACATTTAAAAAAAAAAAAGATTTTTAGTCCTGGGAGGTCTCTTTGGGGCTCCAGCATCAGAGCTAAGAGGTCAGGGTGTTCGTACCCTGGCCCAGTTTGTGTTTTTTATTATTTTTTTCTGGGACTCGATGGCTGACAACACTTCCTTGTTTGGAGTGTTGTCAGCCGACAAGATCTCTGCACAAGATCGAGAGGGGTCACAAATCCTTTGTGTCCTCTATATATAAATTTGGATTTCCTTACATTTTCGAAAAACTACTGAATGGATTTACACCAAATAATAAAAAGGGCTATTTCTGGACCAAGAGCTACCTTCCTGCCAAATTTAGTGCAATTCCATCCAGTATTTTTTGCGCTACCGCTGTTCAACTTTTGCTATGGGAATTACCGTTGGAAAAATTTCAACCCCTGCTTGACAGATCACCTCGAAATTTTTCAAACAGCAGCTCATTTGACGGAAAAATTTGTGCCAAAGATATAGCCAAACAAAAACAGGTTTTTCGATAGAAAGTAGGTCCTAAATATAACTGCCTACTGGGGACCCCGCCAGTAAGTTTTATATATATATATATATATATATATATATATATATATATATATATGTATATATATATGTATATATATATATAAATACTTCAAACAAAAGGTCAGAGTTATCGTTTCAGAGGTGCACTCAGCTGTTGGTGCTGGTAACGAAGGAGACCACCATCGAAAATATAATATATCCAAGAAATAGTTTATCACACTCACAAAATCCTTAAAGGCTTGTTTATTCAGAAAAACAACAACCCAACCAAGGCATTGATGTTTTTCTTAATAAACATGCCTTTAAGGTTTTTTGGAGTGCAGTAAACTGTTTCTTGGATATAATATGTATATATATATGTATCTATATATATACACACATTTACATATATATAGATATATACTTTTTTTCACTTAAAAAACAAAGATTACACAGATGTTGAGTCATTGTTAGGTTCTGAATTTACTCGTATAACACCATAGAAATTTAACAGTTATAATTATGGTTGTCTCAAGTAACAGTAAGTTGCGCCCTAAGGTAACTATAACTTGTGCTCTTGCCATCACAGTTATCTCATCAATAATTTTACTGCTAATGTTACATTGATACTATCAATGATGCTATAAATGATGTCATGAGTGATGTAATATTTGGGATAATTAGAAGTGCCTTGCGAAGTCGAGAGTTATAGATACTTGAGACAACCCAAACTATAAGTGCTGATTTTTTATGGCTTTTTGCAAGTAAATTCAGAACCTAACTATTACATTCCTTTAACCATTGGATTTTTTTGAATTAATTTTTAAGTTTTTTTAACATTCTATTTCGTAACTATAACGTCCCTGTAACCTTTATTTTTTTTCAGTAAATGTCTATGTTTTTTTAAAGTAAAGTAATTTTAATTACTTTACTTTAATTCAACCACTGTCATGAATTACCTTCAGCCGTGTCCATTGGGAGTTACCTGCAGGTCATGGCCTCCAGCCAAGCGCTGTGACCAACCCTTTATAACCATTCAACCTCGTGCCACACACAGCCTTCAGTGGGTGTGTGAGGGGTGAATGAGCTTCTGAGTGGGTCTGTCAGTGGGTATGTGAGTGTCTGAGTAGGTCTGTGAGTGGGTGTGTGAGTGTCTGAGTGAGTCTGTGAGTGGGTGCTCAGATGTCTGAGTGGGTCTGTCAGTGGATGCATGAGTGTCTGAGTGGGTATGTGTCTGGGTGCATGAGTTTCTGAGTGGGTAAGTGAGTGGCTCCATAAGTGTCTGAATGGGTCTGTGAGTGGCTGCATGAGTGTCTGAGAGGGCCTGTGAGTGGGAGCATGAGTTTCAGAGTAGGTCTGTGAGTGGGTGTATAAGTGTATGAGTTGGTCTGTGAGTGGATGTGTGAGTGTCTGAGTGGGTCTGTGAGTAGGGGCATGTGTCTGAGTGAGTCTGTGAGTGGGTGCATGACTGTCTGAGTAGGGGCATGCGTCTGAGTGAGTCTGTGAATGGGTGCATGAGTGTCTGAGTAGGTCTGTGAGTGGATGCGTGAGTGTCTGAGTGGGTCTGTGAGAGGGTGTGAGTGTCTGAGTGAGTTTGTGAGTGAGTGCATGAGTCTTTAAGTGGGTGTGTGTCACAGTGTCCTTTCCTTGGGATCGGCACATGGCTGAACAAAAGGCCCACCTTCTGGCATCACAAACTCAGAAAGCTACTATAGCACAGAGTTCTGATGAAGCCAGTAGGGGGGAAGGGAATTAGGGTAGGAAACAGCAGGGAGAGAGAACTGAAAAGAAAAGGTTAGAACAAAAATGCATTTACTCATTCATAGAAATGTAACTCATCAATAGACTCTTGACTAAATGTGTTTCCGAGATGTCAGATGGAGACCCCTTTTGAAATTAGGGCAAAGCCCCTTTTTTTAAACATGGAACAAGAGTAAACTACGACCTCAGAATCAAGAGATGGCAAGAGCGTTGGACTATGATTATACTCAGAATATCAGTCCTGTAACATCTATGCATTCACAACATAAACCTTTGATCGTGACCTAGAAAATCTCAAAGAATTAAATATGCTTTTCACATCGTAAGCTTTTCAAAGAACAATGAAAACTATGATTTGCTTATCTCCAAAAATACTTTCACATTCACAATTATAAGGGGCGAAATGTTTTTACTCATTGAACTTGAAGTGCTTTACTTATAATACCAGGAAGCGCTTTTATGTGTCTTGCCTTAAAGCGCTACGCTCATTATGCTAAGGAGGTGCTTTTACTCAAGTGGCCTGAATCACTTTGATTTGTTGTGCCAAGAACCTTTTACTCATGTGAATTGAAGCACTTTGATTGTCGTGCCAAGAACGATTTACATCTGTGAACTGAAGCGCTTCAATTGTTGTGCCAAGAGCGCTTTACATCTGTGAACTGAAGTGCTCGAATTGTTGTGCCAAGAGCGCTTTACATCTGTGAACTGAAGCGCATGAATTGTTGCGCCAAGAGCGATTTACATCTGTGAATTGAAGCGTTTGAATTGCCGTGCCTAGAGCACTTTACACCTGTAAACGAAAGCACTTGAATTGCTGTGCCTAGAGCACTTTACATCTGTGAACTGAAACGCTTGAATTGCTGTGCAAAGAGCGCTTTACACCAGTGCTCTGAAACGCCTTTGATCGTTGCACCAAGGATGCTGTACCTTGGAAACTGAAAACGCTTTGCTCGTTGTGCTAAAGGTGTGCTTTACCTTTTGGAAGTAACGTCTTTCTCCAAAATTGGATTCATCAAGGCCTTACCGCTACGAGTATGACCTACTCATTTTTGGATGCACCATGGAAACAAGGATACTTCGATTGGATGTCACTCTGCCATTCAGGAACTCTGCTTTTCTTCAGAGAAACCCCCACAAGGTCTGACTGCATCGAAGTCTTCAAAATAGTGAGCAACGTGCTTGGGTGTGGCTGGGCTTTATAGGCCTGCCACACCCCAAGATGGCTGCTGCCTCTAAAAAATGGGAATTGTAGTTCCTTCATGGAACAGCACTAAGTGCATCTTGTCCACCAATGTCCTGAACCTGCAGCTCTATGAGCTTTGCCACAGGGCAGACGACGCCATTGGGACAAGAGGGGATGACAAGTGGTGCACATAAAGCACCCCAGAGCCGCACAGCATAGTTTCGGGGCGAGGCCTGGACTGTGCATGGCCTTATTCCTGACAGTGTGTAAGTTAGTGCATGAATCTGTGAGTTGGTCTGTGAGTGGGTGCATGAGTCTCTGAGTGTGTCTGTGAATGTGTGCATGAATACCGCAGGGTGTGTGTGAGTGGGTGCATGAGTATCTGAGTAGGTCTGTGAGTGGGTGCATGAGTCTCTGAGTTGGAGTGTGTGCATGAGTCATTGAGTGAGACTCATGTGAGTGTCTGAGTGAGTACCTAAGAATGTGTGCATGAGTCTCTGAGTGGGTCTATAATTGTGTTCATGAAAACCTCAACCTCAGTGGGCCTGTGAGTGGGTGCATGAGTCTCTTTGTGGGTCTGTGAGTCAGTACATCAGTCTTTTAATGTATAAGTACATGCATGAGTCTGTGACTGGGTTTGTGACTGTTTCCATGAGTACCTCACTGGGTCTGTCAGTGGGTGAATGAGACTCTGATTCGGTGTCTGAGTGCGTGCATCATTTTTTGAGTCTATGATTTCATGCATGAGTCTCCGAGTGGGTCTGTGATTGTGTGCATGAGTACCTCTGTGGGTGTGTGAGTGGGTGCATCAGTGTCTGAGTGGGTCTCCGAGTGGATACAAGAGAATTTCTGTGAGTGTGCGAGTGTCTTTATTTTTTGTTTATTTTTTGTGATATTTGTGAATTCATTGCAATTTTATAAAGGGGGGCCGCAATGGGCATTATGACAAATTCACAAATGTCACACTTGGGGTGGAAAAAAATCTAATTCGATGTCCAGATGTGGTCAGGCTACATCCAACCTGACCCCTGATAACAGTTTTCCTGCCAGAGGAATGGTGCCTGTAATATAAAATGGTGGCAGCAACTTTCTGGTTTCTGCTAAGGTTGCGGCCAGCTAATCATTACACTTCTGTTCGCAAGCACGTTCGGGATTTGTCATGAATTTGCTGCAAATTCATCGTAACCCTAGAAATACAAATTTGGATTTCCTTTAATATGTCCCAAAATGCTGAACAGATTTGCATTAAATAACAAAAAAGCTTCTTCCTGGACCAAAAGCTACCTTTCTGACAAATTTGGTGTACTTCCGTTCAGTGCTTCAGACTGTTGTCATGTTCAAAATCCCTATGGGAATTAAAATGGGAAACACACTTTCTTTGACCCCCCTTTTTCTCAGCCCCCACTTGACAGTTTACCTTGAAACTTTCCATGAACAATAAGAGCTTTGGGCACAGAGAGATATAGCCAGTAAAATGACACCTTTTTTATGGAAGCTAGGTCCTAACTATACCTACTGGCAACTGGTATAGTTGGTAATATATATGTGTGTGTTTATGTATACATCTTTGTTGTTTTTTTTCTATTCGTTCCTTTTCTTTTGCCTCCTAACCCTATTTAATCATGGGTATGGCACAGATGTGCAGCCTATCTTGAGTGTAAAGTTGCAAAGTTACTCTACTAATTTGCTTTTTTCACATTATTGCTAGCCATCATGAAATTCTATTTTTTATTCTAGCTTATTGTGTTTTTCTTTATTCGAATGTTTAACATACTGCCTTCTATGAATTGTTTCTGGTGATCTTTTTTCCTCCACTGTGTCTTTTTAGTTACATTTCTCATTGTGCCATAGTCAGCCTCCCATCCGCTTGAGGTGGGAGCTCAGGGTCCATTTTTGATGCTCAGGGACTGCACTTTTTGGGCTGACATTTTTGGAAAACGCGCTGTAGCTGTTCTATTGTTTCTCCATTGCATTTAATTGTGACAGTTGTGCGGATGCGTAGTGGACACCCCAAAAACAAGCTTGTCTGCGCCCAACTGGAACCAGGGACCAGCCATTATGCTGGAAAATACCCCTACAACTTTGACAAACTCAGAGGATTCTACTTGAGTTTGATATAGAAAAACCTGATATGTGGCTTCTCTTTGAAACATAGTTAATACAGAAATTCACTCCAGATACCATGGCAGCACTTCTAGATAGTTACAACCTCCTTCAGTCTAATAGGCAACCGGGCAAGATTGGTGGGTGTGTGGCTGCAAGTACCCTCCAAACGCTCAACTCTGCCGCACCCACATGCCATCATATTTCTGGATACTTTAGTCATACAATTTGAGTTTTAAATCAGTCTTCTATTTGTGTACTATCTCCTAATTCCATGCCTACACTTCCTCAGCATTTGTATGAGGCAATCTCTTTTTTAGCAGATCATTCAAAACTCATTATTGTGGGGCATTTCAACTATGGGATCAGTGGAAACAATATGTGTCGAAATGGAGTCACTAGTAGGCAGTGTATGCACCCTCTCTGAGTGGGGACTCTCACTCTACTCAGGGTAAGGAAGCAACACAGCTAAGATAACCCCTGCTCACCCCCTTGGTAGTTTGGCATGAGCAGTCAGGCTTATCTCAGAGGCAATGTTTAAAGTATTTGTTCACACGCACAGAGTAATACAGTGAAAACACCACAAAAGAACTCCACATCAGTTTAGAAAAATAGCCAATATTTGTCTGAGTAAAACAATGAAAATGAGAAAAATCCAACATACACAAGTAAAGATGCACATGTTTAAAGGTTAATTCCCAGTAAAGTGCTTAGAAACACAATAGCTCCAACTGTGGCTATCACAACCTCTTGACAGAGATGTTCACAATAGTCCAACACCACTGTGAGTTTCCTGATGAACCTCTAGCCTTGGTCACCCTGGACGCATTGTTGTCCCTGGGGGGAGGGCGAAGACTGATTTTTCACATTTATAAAGCCCTGAGAGAGGATGTTCTGTGTATTACTCCGGTGGCGCAGCGTAGATGGGGGCAGTGATGGAGGAGGAGAATTCAGCCACAGAATGGAAATGCGTATACGAATGGGCTAAGGCCAGCAGTTCCAAAGCCAGGTTCAAACTCATGCAATATAACTATAATCATCAGGCATATCTGGTTCTAGATATCCTTCAGCATATATAGCCAGCGAGATCCCCTTGTTGCCCGCTCTGCGCTATGGTTTCGGCAGACTTTTTCACATAATATGGCAATGTAGTACTCTGGACTCATAGTGGGAGAGTATAGTGATGGCCCTGGAGGGGGCTACTGAGTGGAGACTGGTACATACCCCCAGGGTGATCTTGCTGGGGCTGCTTCATATGCATAGGGGAAGCACCTAAGCCATACATTTATAATGCTGGGGCTGTTGTTAGCAAAGCATTGTATAGTGATTAAATGGCTTAACTCCACCCCCCAAGGTGTGGGGAATTATACCAAGACTTCACTGAATGGGCAGTAGTGGAAGAAGTCTGGATGAAACATGTCCACACAGATGCAAAATTGTCAGACAATATAGTGGCTTCGGTATAGATGGTGCAAGACCTAAAAGCGCCAAATATCCCACTAGAAGGAATCAGAGATGACTAGAAAACACACACGTGCTGAGAGTCAATGGGGCAGGCTGTAGCATGGAGAGGTGGGGAGAGGGAAAGATTAATGTTTATGTACCCAGCGCTTGTAAGGGCTAAGGCCCATATTTATACTATGTTTGAGCTGGATTGGCGTAATTTTCTTTTATGTAAATCCAGTGCAAACTTAACTCTATATTTATATTTTGACACTAGACAAGTCTAGCGCCAAAATATTGGAGTTAACGTAATTTTTTACCTGCGGAAAACTACCTTGCATAAATGAACTGCAAGGTAGACGGTCCCGGACAAATAAATGCCTTAAAAGCCCTTTTGCCTTATTTATCCTCCCGTGCAAAAATCACACAGGGGAGGAGGAGGGCCTTAAATAATGACGCTAAGCCTTCTTAGTGCCATTATTTAACGCCTGGGTGTGGGCAGGCGTTAGGGGACCTCTAGGCAGATTTCGATGGTCGGAGACTATGGAATTTGCCCACAGGTGCCCTTCCCTGTCCCCAGGGACAAACCCACCCAGCCCTACCCACACCAGGTGGTAACCTACAGATGGGGGACCCATCCGAAGGTAAGTCCGGGTGAGTAATTGTTTTTTGTCCAGTGCCACTCAGGGGCCCTAACTTTGGGCCCCCTGCACAGCACTGGCCCCAATGGCCATGCCCAGGGGACATTTGTCCCCTGGGCGTAGCCATTGAGGTGGTGGGTATGGCTCCTGTCTTTACTAAGACAGGAGCCATGGCCATGGGGCATGTGCACTAGAAAATGGTACTACACTACCTAGGGGCATTTTTTTTGCCTCTAAACAGTGTAGCGCCATAATTTAGCACACAAGCCCTGGTTCCCCCTACGCCTCCCAGGCCCTGTTAACGTCCTTTCTAAGGACACTAACAGGGCCTTAGCGCTGGCTAGTACCATTCCTTAGATATTGCGCCCAGCTGGCGTCTAGGAATGGTGCTAGCTGGCACTATACTTTTTGGCGCAAACCTGCTTTAGCACAGGTTTGCACCAAAAAGTATAAATATGGGCCAAAATGCAGTGACATAGCTAGTGGGTCTAGAAATGTATAACAATATGGAAAGTAGATGCTGGATGTACAAACATGTTAGGACCTGAGAAATACCAGAAGCAGTATGGTGGGGTGGGAGGGCAGTTGGGGAGTTTGCATACATTTTCTTGTTTGAGGTTACAAAAATGATTATTGTCCAAGGCTTTAAGGCAACCAAGTGTAATGATCATCTACAATACTGTTTGTATGTGGTGCAATACTGCCAAAAATAAGAAAAATATATATTTTTTAAAAACAGTCCAACTCCACTGGTGAGGGAGTGTGGGTCAGTCGCGGAGTCACATGGATCCCAGGCACAGTATGTTTGAAAACAATGAGGAAGCAAAGAAGTTGCACTGAGTCGGGGAGGTGCGGCATGGCTGGAGCCGATGCAGCGTCAGTTTCTTACTGCTACCAGGCTGGTAAGGTGTTGGTTCCTTACTGCTAGGCAGGAGACATGAGGCATTGGTTCCTAATGGTTGCAGGTGAGGTGATGTGGTGTCAGTAGAGAGACATCAGTTCCTGATGATCTGGTGGGGTCAATGAATCCAGCAGGTCAAGATGTGAGTTGTCAACTTTGTGGTGTTGCGATCACACCATGGGGTCACTGGTGTTCCAGCAGACTTTGAGTCAGGTGTCACAGATGTTAGTGACACAGCACTTGGGAATCGTCCTCTGGAGGAACTTAGGAGGTGTTGCAGAGGCATTGGGCCTGCTCCTTTGGTCGCAATTGTTGCACGCAGCAGGGACCACAGCTCTGGTACAGGCAGCAGTGCAGAGCCAGACAGTGGCACCGGTTCTGGAGTCGCTCTGGAGTCTATGTACTTGGTTTCTTCTTGCCTATACTAGAACTCACCCCCAAGGATCCAGGAACTGGATATGGCTCCACTTGGCGAATCAGGACTCTCAGCAAGAGAGCCCAGGTGCTGGTAGATACAGTCTTTGATGTCCCTGAGACTTCTAAAAGGAGGCAAGCTCAGTTCAAACCGTTCGAGAATCTTTGAAAGCAGGATGTAGAAAGCAAAGTCCAGCCCTTTCACTCCCAGGGCAGAAGCATCAAGCAGCAGGCAACCACAGCAAAGCAACAGGCAGAGTGACAGTCCTTCCTACAGTATCTAGCTCTTCTTCCTGGCAGATTGTCCTCAGTCCAGAAGGATTCTAAAATTGTGATTTCAGAAGTCCAGTACTTATACTCAGTCTTTGTAGTGCAGAAGACTCTGCCTTCCCTGCCTTGGCCCCCAGACATACTCCCAGGTTTTGGAGACTGCTATTGGAGACTTTGTGTAAGGACAGGTACAGCCCCATTCAGGTACAAATGTCAGCTTCTCCCACCACTCTAGACCAGGAAGGCCCATCAGGATGTGCAGGGCACATTTGTGTGACTAAGAGTGAATTCACAAACAGCCCAACTGTCATCCTGACCCAGATGTTGGTTCCACAGCCAGGCAGAGGCACAGAATGGTTAAGCAAGAACATGTCCACTGTCTAAAAGTGGCATTTTCAAACATGCAGTTTAAAAAACACCTTCACCAAAAGATGTATTTTTAAATTGTAAGTCCAGAGACATCAAACTCCAAATCTCTACCTGTTCCCAATGAGCAATTGAAAGATGTTTCAAGGCAATCCCCATTAAAGATGTTTCAAGGCAATCCCCATGTTAACCTATGGGAGCGAGAGGCCTTGGAATAGTAAACAATTCATTTTGCAGTATTTTACTATCAGGACATGTAAAACACACCAGTACATGTCCTACCTTTTTAATACACTGCATCCTGCCCATGGAGATACCTTGGGCCTCCCTTAGGGGGTACTTACTTGTAGTAAAAGAGAAGGTTTGGGCCTGGCAAATGGTTGCACTTGCCAGGTCGAACTTGAAGTTAAAACTCCACACACAGACACTGCAGTGGCGGGTCTGAGCCATGTTCACAGGGCTACTGATGTTGGTGGCACAAACAGTGCTGCAGGCCCACTAGTAGCATTTTATTTACTGGCCCTGAGCACACATAGTGCACGTTACTAGGGACTTGCTAGTAAATCAAATATGTCAGTCATGGATAAACCAATCACTAGTACCATTTAGATGAGAGCACTTTCACTTTAGCACTGGTCAGCAGTAGTAAAGTACCCAGAGTCCTAAAGCCAGCAAAAACAAAATGCAGCACATAGTCGAAAAACAGGAGGTCAGAGACAAAAAAGCAGGGGGAACCCTGCAGAAAGGGACGTTTCCAGGACTATTATTTTCCTTTTTGTACACATTTTCTAGAAGGTTCTTTTTTACATTTAACTTTTCACTATTATTTGTTTATCCTCTTCATGAAGGTGAGGCAATGCTTACGCCCTCTGATCTATTGACTATAACCCTATCTCTGCCCAGCTTTCATCAGCTTTCTTGAATTCCAGGAGACACCATGGGGTCACATGGAACACCAGTGACCCCATGGTGTGATCGCAACACCACAAAGTTGACAACTCACATCTTGACCTGCTGGATTCATTGGGGTGTGTTTCTTCTTACTTGCTGACAATGAAAATGCCCCTGCCGAAATAAAGAAAACCCATGTGTGAGAAAGTTCCTTGTTTTCCATTGTCAACCTCATTTTCTGTGGACTGATGCTGCTGTTTAGTTGACTTTGTAAAGTGAAATATTGCGAACCAGGCCCCACTGCGTGTGCTCTGATACTGAAACATGTCAAAATTGGCTAAATCCTAATTGCCATATTTACCTATTCTGTAAGGTCATAGTGTATGGTGACCAAAATACAACCAGGGCATGGAAAGTTAAATGTCACTTTTGTAACACAACATTACTGCACTACTGTACCATCCACATCTGTGACCAGTCAAACATGACTCCAAGACTACCACTGTAAGAAGGGTGCTGTGGTTTGGAACATGCAGCCTGACTTGTCAAAAAAACAAAATACCTTTAATCCTGGTTTACAGAGTATTGCGAAGATCCATGTTGAAGATGTATCATGCAATTGAAACAATTCATTGTTCTGGGTTGCAGCAAGGCTGCGGTGCAAGGACCCGTTGAGTCATCAAAGATCCCATCAACGAAGGATTGCAATGCAATGTCCAGAGGTGGGGAGTTATCGCACAGTTGGGGCCATGCGTCAGTTCCAAGGAGCTGCAAGACGGCGATGTGGAGTTTGACAGCATCAACAAAGCTGCCATCGATGATGGATGCCAGTGTGTGCACTGCGTTGCATTGTGAAGTGGCTGTTTTGATCCGGTGATGTGCAATGCAGGTCTTTGCGATGGTTCCAATTTATGCAGCAGTGGTGATGCATCAGTTCTGCTCTGGGTTGTGCTGTGGAGCAGGTGCAGCAAGGAGATTTGTCACTTCCGCTGGGTCCACAGAGGCTGACAGAGCACCTTAGGCCCACTTACAAGAGTCCAGGACTGGGGTGACACCACTTGGCAGAGTCCAGTTGCAGATGCAAGGTGGTTGGAGCCTTCTGTCCCTGAGGCTCAAGTCAGGAGGCCACACAACTAGCCCTTGGAGTCACTCTGGGCATCTTGGGTCAAGAGATGCAGGTCCAGTCTTTCTCACTCAGGCAGGAGGGCAGCAGGTCAGCACAGTAAAGCTGCAGCATGGCAAGGCAGTAGTCTATCAGAGTGCTGTCGATCAGAGTGGCAGCCCATCAGCAGCACAGCAGTCCTTCTTCCTGGCAGAGTACCACAGGTCCAGAGGTGAACCGAAGAGTTGTGTCTCAGGTCCAGTATTTATACCCAGTGGAAAGGAAAGGAAGGTTTGGGCCTAGCAAAATGTTTATTTTGTCAGGGTGACATGACAGTTAAAAACTGCCACACAGGCTGAAATAGCAAGCCTGAGACATGTTTTCGGAGACTACTGAAGTGGGTGGCACAACCAGTGCTACAAGCCCACTAGTAGCATTGGATTTACAGCCCCTGAGCACATGTAGTGCCACTTTACTAGGGATTTACAAGGAAATAGAATATGCCAATTAGGAAGATGCCGATGTTACCATGTTCTAAGGAGTGAGCACATGCCTTATAGCACTGGTTAGCAGTAGTAAAGAGCACAGAGCCCTGAGGCCAGCAAAAACTAGATCAGCAAAAATGGAGTAGGAAGGCTAAATGTTGGGGGGAAGGGCTCCCTTAGACTGACAAGTCAAATAGTGGCAAAGTAGATGAAATATAACTGCCTTAAACCCAATATCCTAATCTTTGGAAAAAAGCTTCATTTGGAACTGCTCCTGGTGGCCACTCAAACTATGTCTCACAATCACCCCCACAGGTCATACCAGAAACCTCGTCCTCATCCTAGACGACAAACTCACAATGAATAAACAGGTCAGTGCTGGGATGGCATCCTGCTGCATCATCCTCAGAATGGTTCACAATATTTTCAAATGGCTCCCCATGCACACAAGGTGCACGATCATACAGGTCCTCATAACTTAACTACCGCAGCGCACTCTATGTCAGCATTTCCAACCAGCTCATGCAAAGACTCCAGACCATTAAAAACACTGCAGCCAAACTGATCTTAGATATCCCCAGAAGCACTCACATCACTTCCTACCTCACTGAACTGTACTGGCTGTCCATCCAGAAACTTTGCCAATTCAAGCTGCTCAAACACACCTACAAAGCCTTTCACAACAGCAGACCTGCCTGCGTAACTCAACAACAATATTCAACTATACCAACATTCCAGATAGCTAGGGTCTACCTCTCTCTCCCTTGCACAGGTCCTCGGCATCCTAAGAAGCATGCAGAGAAGCAAGTCAGGAGGGTATGCCTTCTCTTTCATCACTGCCAAGAACTGAAATAAAGTTTCTCAACACATCAGGACAGCTACTTCACTCCTCAATTTCCACAAGAAACTGAAGACCTTGCTCTTCAACTAGGAGCGCCGCACAGCCTACATACCTGCTCTAGCACATGGATAACCTCAAGGGTGATAAGCTGAAGCAGATAAATTGACATAACGTAACTTAGCCTAACATAACGTAACATAATGTAACATGACATAATGTAAAGTACCATACCATATCATACCATAACAGGAAGGGAGAAGCAACTAAAAGAGCAGAAAGTGCTGGACACCCTAGACTGAGGAACAAAAATCAGACACTAATTTAGTAGGAGAAATAACATACGTCTTTATGGTCTTCTAGAAACAGAGGAGGAAGACAAGCTCCAGAGTTTTGTAGCAAACTCCATCACTAAACTAACAGATCACGTTTAATGCAGACTTCTTGTACCAGATCAATCTTCTTAAATCAATCCTAGCACAGCAACCACTCCTCAGGAAAAAAGGCATATAATATGGCCTAAAAATACTGATGGTAGAACACAAGAAATCTATGACTTATATGCCCTTGAATGCTTACCTGACTCCTTCGAACAGCCACTGACCAGTGGTCCTGGAACAATTTTCAGAGTGGTGGTGCTGCAACAAATGTTGCATCACGTAAGTCATAGATCCTGTAAAAAATCCAACCATCACACAAAGAACTAGTGTGTAATATGAGCCATGTCCATTCAGCAGGAGAGTGATAAGGATGTGGTTTGTAACTAGTGGCTCCTTTTGGAGCACACTTTCACAAATATATTTTCACTAAAATGCCCATTACATTTGCACATATGCAGTAGTACTGATATAACTATTTAGAGCACAATCAATAATGTGTGGAAATCAGGTTTCAGTGAATAATTATAATTTGCATTTCACTACGTCTTGATTGGTTTTGATCCTATTAAGACTATTAAGATTGTTTGCTGCCATCACACTTCTGAATCACAAAAACGTGCTTGAGAGTTGTTTTCTTAACTGCTGATTCATTTTGAAAAATTGGTACAGTTCATTCACAATGATTTAAATTGTATTTTGTTGGAAAGAATATAACATTCTAAAGTATTTCCTTCACAATCCCTGTACTCCAGCATGATTGTCACATAGTTCTCTTTACAAAATCTTCTCACTTTATTGTCAGAGACTAAATAGTAATCACCAACCCCAATAGTAAACAATAAGCAGCATTTTGTTAGAAGAAATAACATGACATGAAATATCATGGCATAGCAAACATGACAAGATAAAGACCAAATTTAAAGGCATCTCCATCCCAGTTAGTTCTGGGGGTGCTGCAGCACCCCTGCACCTCTATTTCCGGTGCCTATGCCATTTATCGAAGTAGCAAATGAGCAAGCTGAAAGTGGTAACGCTCTGACCACAAGCCCCTCCTCAATGACATATATCCTGGCAAAAAAAACTCACACAAAGGCATGAGACCCAGATATACTACTTGGAGAGAAAGATGAAAAACTCAAGAAGACGCTTCTCAATGAAGCAGGGAAAGATTGAGACAAATTGAGATCTCCTTTCAAGACATAAAGTTGAAACTATGAAGCCTGCTAAGATGCCTCACAACACTGAGTTTTTAAAATATTCCTGTTCATATAATGTCAGACTAAGATGTTGATGAAAAGGGCACACAATTTAAATGGAGCTGTCACTGCAAGGATTAGAGTTACAACTCAGCCTTAGCGACAGCAATATCCACATTTTACCTCAAACAGCAGGAGACGTATCCGCACAGACAAAAAACTAAATTTATACCGGACTTAATGTGACTTGGCACTGTAGTGTCTCACATGATGTAGAACAGAAACTTTATGGCTCTCTGAGGACTTCGTATAGCGTGTGACATAATCACTAGAATAGAATGCATGAGAGCTTTCTTCAGAATGTGAATGTTCACAGGTATACAAAGAGGAATAAGGATGTGTGATTTACAGCTCTGTCTGTGGCCATGTCGTGAGGTACTGGGTTTTTCAGAACCGGTACTGATCCGGTAACTCAGTGGTGCCAGGGTACACCCAAAGACCTCGGGTACTTTCCTGATTCAGACCACAGAAACTCAGAGTCTTCTAGGTGAAGTCAAAGATCGAATTTAATTGGCTGCAACCAAGTAACAAGCGTCCTAGAAGTACAACAGCATGGTTTGTATGTTCTCAGGAGACTGTGTGTCAATGCAAAGTCAGGTTTCCTTATATACAGTTTTTTAAGCTTCAGGCAAACATTTTTGACATTTTGGTTGGTCATTCACATGTTTTCACTACAAAGGAAAAAACAGTGTCATGATGAAACCTCATATTTCATGTCATCCAACCCATAATAAATTACCCGGCAAGGCCTAGTATTTTACATCAGATAAGTGTGGACCCCAAATAAAAACGGGCACCTCCCCCTCGTAAAGTAAGAAGAAGAAAAGAGCAGGTGCAGGTGTGAGCAAGATTAGGCAGGGTGTGTGAGCGATAATAAGGGTTTTATGGCATGGTGTGCCTTGATGCTATCTGATTCGGCCACTGGGAGAGGGACTGACCAAACAGGTTTGGCCTGAGGCAATGGTTCCAGCTTGCCCAGGTCAGAGAAAAGTCAATCAAGGTGTACGTGTCCTTGGAATCAAATCTGACTGTATTATAAGCCTATGTGAGGGCAACTTTTAAAAATGGCTGCCGTGTATAAAATGGGAGCCACGAGTGCAGGACGAAAATGGCGATTTCGAGGTGAAAACGCTGCTGGAATTGAGCGAAAATGTTCATGCTTAGTGTACTAGTCATTATCGGTCTTTTGATACTAAAATCGTACTGCTGTGGCAAAGTAAATTACATGGGTCCAGAATTTTTAGAACCACAAACCCTCCTTTTGCCCTTACATAGGCAATAAACCTATTCTCATGCTAATCTGAGTCCAGGTCTATGTTTCTAAAGTCGTTGAGATGTTGCTGTAACATCATCCTAGTATTTAGCTCGTCTCTTGGGGCAGGTTTCCTTATGCATGATGTAACACAGAGGCCACATATCGCAGGAGCACACTGCACGCATAGACAGAACAGGAAAAGAATGGCCAAGATCATCCCAATGACCATCAGTATCTTCCATCCCCATGCTGATATCAGTTCCCAGAACCATCCCATTAATGACCAATCTCCTCTATCTAAATGAATAGATTCGGAAATTCTATGCAGTTTGGAGATGGCCTGGTATACTGTTGGAGCGTTGTCTGGGACAAAAACACAGCAACTCGATTGGATCAATGTACATACTCCACCCCGGTCTGCAAGTATGACATCTAATGCGACCCTGTTCTGAAGGGTCATAAGACGATCCGACTGGAGCTCAGCAGTCAAGTTACCAAGGGCACCAGCGGTTTCAGCCACAGTGGATTCAACCACTCTTATCAATTGCCTTATGCTCCTGCTGTTACCTATTTGTCCCCAGAACGGCAGAAAACCCTTTACGAAGTCCCCAAATTCTTGTCCTGCAGTGTCTTCTTCACTGAAGACGCCTCTAACTATCCTTGTCTTGTGGTAATCTGCTGCTGCTGTGTAGGTAGGGGGCAACAGGAACGAAACGAAGCATGTGCCCGAAAAGTCAGGGGGCAACCATGTAAAGGCTCTATCATGGCAGATGAAATAGGTACCCTTAGCTGCCAAGAGCGGAGGGAAGGTCTGAGATGCGAAGACATATGTCTCAGTGCAGACGCTTTCCCCTAGCTGAGCTCTGGGATTCTTGCCAGTACCTTGCAGACACAGGTGACCCTGATGGGGTACAACCCAAATCAGGGAAGATATCTTAGCTTGCTGTTTCTCACTCATTGTGGCTTCATATCCGGTCATGTTCCATCCTATATATGCTATTGTCTCATCTCTGGGGATAGTCTCGTAGAAGATATTGTCCTTCATCATGTCTATGATACCTTTAACTAAAGCATTTTTCTTAGGGTTGTCTTCCGCAAAACGTAGGGGGTAGTGTGCATAGATGAATATCGTTCTGAATGCCCACACGGAACCATTGTGGCTGAAAGGCAGGATCAGATAAGGGATACCTTTATCTGCTGTGTGAGGCATAAGGCCACACACCGAACAGTTAGTTGTATTTATCACTAGTTGGTGTTGGTGCAAAAGCTGGATGAAGGAGTTATTAATGAACTCTAGTCTCCTAGCAGATTCATGTTTAGGGAGGAGTTGAAAAGAATGTGGGGAAACAGTGGAAGGAGGAGGTGTAGACGAGGTAGTGGGTGCCAATATCACATTAAAACAGAATAAAACATATCCTATAAAAAACATAAGTATACTAAATAACATAAAAATGCACAGCAGCAATAACCGTTTCCTGGTTATCGTTTCACATATTCTCTTCTTGAAACTCAGTCTTTCAACATGTTCTCCATTTTGGAAAGATTCCATCCTCTAACCGTTGCCGTTCGTGGCAGTTGGTTTACTTCACTTAGGAGTGTTCTGAATGTTCCAGGCCGCCCTAGAACAAACCAGACCTGTAGACCTTGTGTCCACAGGCTACCCCCCTAAGTCTTTTCAGCCACGATCCTACAGCTGAACCCGGATGGAGGTTCGAAAAACACAAAAAAAAAAAAAGAAAAGTCATTCAAAAATAATTTTCCATATTGGAGAACTTTGCTAAAGGGAAGAAAAGTAAACTGTTTTATTTGTCCTTTATTCTTGGTCGTAGATTATAACGGTTAGTCCCAGGTATCGTGTGGTCCTGAAAAAGGAGTTCAGGTTCTGTAGTGTCCAATCGAACTGACGGTGATACTGCTGATTGTAAAATGTCATCACTTTCTTTCTCAGTGAGTGTTCCTTTTATTCGTGCATCGCTGAAAGGCAGAAAACGTGGCACGGTTTCAGTCTCTGAGTCGGCGACACCTTCCTGAACCCACCGGTCATATGGCAGAGGTAGGGGTACCCTTTTGCAATGGGTCCCATGGATCCAGTGTTTCTTCCCTTCTACTCGAACAGCTGATCTTGTGGAGAGAAGAATGAGGTGCGGTCCGGTCCACCTGGGCTGCTCGTTTTTGGTTCGCTGAAAGTTCTTTATTAAAACCCAGGATCAAGGCTCAATGGGATGACCTGGAGATTCAGAGACCGGAGGCAGGGTGTCGTGGACCTGTTGATGTAAAACACGCAATTTAGCCGTCAATTCATGCAGATAGTCAAGCAAAACAGGATGCTCTATCTCGCTAAACTTCTTGGGCCTGGGCACTCCCCATATATTGGCCGGGCGGCCAAAGACTATTTCATAAGGACTAAGTTTCACTCCTGAATGCACAGTCATTCTGGTTGATAGGAGTGCTAGGGGTAGAGCGTCAGGCCATTTAAGACCAGAGCTTGCTTGTATCTTGGCCAATTTTAGCTTTAGAGTGCCATTATAGCACTCCACTAATCCAGCTGATTGGGGGTGATTTGCAGCGTGAAATTTTTGGTTTATGCCTAGCCCTTCGCATACTTTCTTCATCACTTGACCCACAAATTCACTTCCATTGTCACTCCAGATCATTCTCGGCATTCCGAATCTAGGGAAGAACTCTTTCACAAGGGCTTTGGCTGTGGATAGCGCAGTATTGTCTTTTAGGGGATAGGCTTCCACCCATCTTGAAAAGGCACAAACAACAACGAGTACGTATTTTAAGTTGTTGCACCTCTCCATGTGGATGAAATCTAGCTGCAAAACCTCAAACGGATACGTAGGAGGTGCAAAATGACCAGCTGGAGTTGGGGTTCCTCTACCAGGGTTGTGTTTCAGGCATACCATGCAATTTTTAACCACATTTTCTGCGCACTTGGGAATTCCTGCATTTTGCCATACTGGGGCCAACAACTTACAAATCCCTTTCACACTGATGTGAGCCATTCCATGAGCCATTGTAACTACTGCAAGCACATACGCATCGGGTAGCAACCATCTTTGATGTTCTGACAACTCAACCCAACAACCATTCGCATCCAATTTACCCGTACTTTCTCTCCACACACTCAATTCTCTCTCTGTGGCTTCAGCTTGAATCGATTTCACGCTTTCTATCGTGTCTTCACACATTCCAACATCACCAATCCATCTTGCAGGGCCCGCGACATACATTCGGCTCATCACATTCCTTGCCGTTTCTTTTGCGACCTCGTCAGCAAATGCATTCCCACGACCAACATCATCAGTCACCTTTTTATGTGCGCTACACTTCACAATCGCAACTTGCAACGGTAAAGTAAGTGAATCAAGGAGCTCATTTACCAACTGACCATGCTGTATTTTAGTTCCATGCGAGGTCAGGAACCCACGTTCCTTCCACAAACACCCAAAACTATGGGCCACACCAAACGCATATTGGTTATCGGTATAGATAGTCACTTTCATTCCTTTTGATACTGTACATGCTCTTGTTAGGGCTATTAACTCAGCTGCTTGGGCTGAATTGTGTGGGATACGTGCAGCTTCAACAATCGTACACAAAGTTGTCACAGCATACGCCGCAGTCGTGTCACCATTCGTGAGCTTAAAGCATGAACCATCCACCCACAAAGTACCATCACTCTTTGCAAGGGGAGTGTCCAGAAGGTCTATTCTCCCTTTCGTTTCTTCTTCTGTTCTATGGAGACAATCATGTTGTTCAGAAGTATCTAACTCCGTCACAATTGGCAATAACGTAGCTGGGTTAAGTGTAGTGCATCTTTTTATATGTACATGGCTTGCTAACAATGTCAACTCGTAACCTGACAATCGAGCACTAGTTAAATGCTGTGTCTTGGTTCTGTTTAACATTCTGTCCACTGCATGTGGAACCATTACGATTAATGTGTTAACGATTAATGTGTTATTCATCACTAAACCAGCAGACTGTCGGATAGAAACAGCAGTTGCCGCTGCCGCTCTCAAGCAGCTTGGTAGTGCCTTAGCTACTGGGTCTAAGGTTGAAGAGAAATAGGCGCATGGACGCTCCCTGTCTCCAAACTGTGGTGTCAAAACTGCTAACGCACAACCTTCTTTCTCATGGACATACAATGTAAAAGGCTTGCTGTAGTTGGGGGTACCCAACACAGGAGCTGAACATAATGCATCACGTAATTCGACAAAACTTTTCTGAAAATCTTCAGACCATGGGACGGGATTTGGTGTATCTTTACAAGTTAATGCCACCAAGGGTTTGGCTATTAACGAAAAATTAGGTATCCATTGTCTGCAATATGATGTAATACCCAAACAAGCACGCACTTCTCTCTGTGTTCTTGGCACACTCATTGCTGCAACAGCCCTGATTCTCTCTGGGGTCAGTTGCCTTCCCTCCTTCGAAAAGAGATGTCCTAAATAGGTCACTTCTTTTTGACAATACTGTAACTTTGAAAGGGACACTTTGTGGTGTAAATCAGACAAATGACGCAATAATGACAATGTTGCTTCTTTGCAGATCTCCTTAGTATCTGCAGCAACTAGAAAATCATCGACATATTGAATGAGAGTGGTGCCATCAGGTAACATAAGAGTGTCAAGTTGTGCTTTCAAAGCCTGACTATAGATAGATGGACTTTCAAAGCTTCGTCCTCCCAAATTGAAGCCAAAAATGTCCCTGCTCTCTTCTGCAATAGGGATGCTGAAGAAAGCATTTTTCAGGTCTATCACTGAAAACCAAGTGGCTGAAGCTGGAATCATTGTCAACAATGCAGTGATATTGGGGACGACTGGAAACTGTGGCACAACTATTTTGTTCACCTCTCTAAGATCAATTACAAACCTATAAACATGTGGCTGAGTAGGGTCAGTATGCTTCAAGACAGGCAAAACAGGACTATTGCAAACGTTGCCTCTTGTCTCTTCAATTACATCCTTCTCAATCAGATCACAAATAATTGCTAACAACGCTTTTTCCCCTTCACTAGAGATCTTGTATTGGGGAATACGTGGCATTTTAACATTGGCTTTTAATGTTATCACATATGGCTGAATTTCCAAAAGACCTACATCATTAGGTCTAGTAGCCCAAAGAGTATTAGGAAGAGACGAAAATTCTGGTGGAAATCTGTCCTTTGACAAATACATTGGTGAAACCACTTTCTTACCCAATGTGAGTTGCACTCCAGAAGGAGAGCAATGCAATGTTGCATACAATCTCTTTAACAGATCTAATCCTAACAAGTTCTCTCCACAACCTGTCGTCAAAATAAGGGGTGTTTCAAATTTACAAGGTCCAACAGAAAGAGATATAGGGTTAGAAATCGGATTTCTAACTGGGGCGCCGGAAAACCCTACTGATACATTTGTTTCGCCAGACAAAGGTGCGCCAGGGAGTTTTGAGTGCATAATAGAACTCTTGGTAGCACCAGTATCCAACAGAAAAGGTTCTGACACACCTGATGCAATCACCTTAACATAAGGCCCACTCTGATCTACTGGAACTGAAACAACTCCCTCTCTTTGTCTATGGCTATCCTAGCAATCATTACTGTCCAAATGCTCATCCTCTGTATAGTAATCATCAGTATAGTACTGAGACGTCCTACCAGATGCATTAACCTGTTGATCAAATCTGTTCATTGAGTTTTGAGGGAGGAATGGGCGCGCGCTCTGGGGAACATATCCACGTCCTCTTCCTCTAGGTGCTTGTGGAACACCTCGACCTCTTAAACCAGAAGTACCATTTGCGCGCTGTAGCAAAGCAGGGCAACTATACTTGAAATGACCCTCTTCCTTGCAGTATGAACACTGATTGGGACCTACTGGGATACGTGGTTGAGCATACTCAGCTCTTTGCGAGTTTCTCTGAAACGGTTGGGGCTGATAGTTATTCTGATAGTTGTTCTGATAGTTACTCTGTGCACCACTATTTTGACCACCACGTGGCGGGTACGCTTGTTGTAACAGAACCTTCGTTTTCAATTCTTTAGTTTTCTTCTCTACTCTATCTCTCTCATCTTTATCTCTATTTTCGTAGTACTGTGCAGTAGCCAATATCTGCGCTGAAGAGGAAACTGCCCAAGAACTTTTTGAATCTTTTAACTTTTTACACAACTCAGGAAGCAGATTATGCACAAAGTTATCGACGAACAAACGTTGACCACCTTCCGTGCTCATATCTTGACCACTGTGGTCCACAAACGTTTCTTCAAACCTGGTGAAGAAATCTGATACCGTTTCTTCTTTCTTTTGCTTACATGCAGACAATTTATCCCAGTTTACACGTATCGCAGGCATTATAGTTTTCATGTAATCAATAATCCTACCAGGAAGCTCTGTCACTAAAGGCTCAGGTTTAGCACCACAAATTTGTCGGGCATCTGCAGCAGCAATATTAGCCCATGTGTCACCTAACTCTTGAGCATGGTCTGTATGGCGAATCTTTCCCCATAAAGGCTGTGGAACAACATTCCCAAACAACATGTCTATGTCAGCTAAATTCATAATGCAAGACCCCGCAGTCTGTGACAATTCCTTGTAATACCCTGTAGGATTCTTACGGGGATCAGGCAATGTCTGCTTAAGGGCTAAAACTTCAGCTCGCTTCCATGGAACGTGTACCCATACACGCTGGAAATGAGGCAGGACAGGTGGATTAGCATTTGGGTCCCCTTCCCTCCATTGTGGGGGAACTTCTCTCATGGGGTACTGTTTCCTTTTCTTTTTAGCAGAAGAATCATATTTAAACAATAACCTGGAAACACCTTCAGTCCTAAACAACAATAACATCGCAACTGCTTTCTCGACATCTGAACCCACAATCAAACCTGTCGCAAAATCGAACCGTACACGACACAACTTAGGCGGATTGGGCTCCAAACCATTTTCCTCTAAATCCTCAGAAAGAAAAGTACACATTTTCTCAAAAACGTATCTCTGTTTCGGTTCTTCCCACTGATGGAAGACATCCATAACAGACTCTAGTTCATATCTCGCTGGTTCAGTAACCCATTTATGCGCCAAATAATTTAGTGTCTCTTTCTCCCTACCATCAGGCAATTGGCTACGCAATTGTTTACGCTCTGAAACTGGGGTCGTAGCTAATGACCCAAAGAGAGGGGATAAAAGACTAGTCATAGTGTTTGTCATTCTCTGACGGATAGAGGGAGAGGTTGACAAATGAACAGGAGGAAAAACAGAATGAGACAAGGCAGAGACAGAAGCAGTGTCAGAAACAATACCAGGAGTGGTAGTCGCTATAGTAGTCAAAGTTGTAGGAAGTAAAGGCAGAGCAGATGTCAAAGCCGGTGGCCCTTGAGGAGGCTACACCGGAGGAATAGGAACCAACTGAAGAATAGCTGGTGGGTGCTGTGGAGGAGCAGGAGGCAATGCAACCACTGGTTGTGCAACTAGAGGTTGGGGAGGTGCCGTGGCATTCTGCGCATAAGTCTTTTGCTGCATCTTGCTGAAGAGGCGGCAAAACTGGATAGCATTTATCTACTGTCATTTTATGTCGCCTATGCAACTGCTCATTCAACTGTTCTACTTCGTTATCTTTAAACTGTATAGCAGCTTGCATAATCAAAATACCTTTTTCTCTCTTATTTTTCTTAGCTAATTTAATTTCCTTTTGCTTGGCTTCCTTACGCCATAAGCGGAAAGAATCAAACATTGCTGGCCGGGCTTTCTTCTTAAAAAGTCTAACTTCGAGGTTATCTAAGATTTCTGTGTCAAAGCTACCATTTTGGGGCCATTTTAAAACACCATCTTTTCTTGTGTAACGGATCCATACTTCATTATATGTGATGGGGCCTACTCCGTGCTTCACATATAGTTCATAGGTTGGAGTTCCAATCGGAGGAACCGGACATGAGTCCTCCAACCGGGAGTCCCTTTTACAACCAAGACAAAACAAATTTCCAAGTCTGCTAAGACCAGGCATCTTCGCTCACTAGTCCAGCTTCAAACTTCAAAGGATTATCGTTTATGATAGTCTCGTGAATACACGAGTCCTTCGGCTTTGGTACTTGCAAGTTTCAAATCAAAGTGATCCCGAAGGGATACCAAACCAAATGTCCAACTAAGGACCAAACCAAGTGTCCAACTAAGGACTGGGAGACGCTCCACTTATACTTAACTGAAAATATCGATGACGTCACCAGAAGACTCGTCTTATCGTTTCGCTCTACCAAACATCAAGGGTCCAAATCAGGGCGATAGCCAGGGCAGCAGTCCTTCGTAGCTGTCGGGAAACGGGGAACCTCGCAGCAAAGACTTTCGGACCACGTCGACATGCAGGGGTCGATGAAGTGGCGGCCTTCCTCCTGAATTTTCACACGAAGCTCCTCACGGACCTCAGGCTTGGACCGGTACCTCTGGTATCGCCCCACGTTGGGCGCCAACTGAGGTACTGGGTTTTTCAGAACCGGTCCTGATCCGGTAACCCAGTGGTGCCAGGGTACACCCAAAGACCTCGGGTACTTTCCTGATTCAGACCACAGAAACTCAGAGTCTTCTAGGTGAAGTCAAAGATCGAATTTATTGGCTGCAACCAAGTAACAAGCGTCCTAGAAGTACAACAGCACGGTTTGTATGTTCTCAGGAGACTGTGTGTCAATGCAAAGTCAGGTTTCCTTATATACAGTTTTTTAAGCTTCAGGCAAACATTCTTGACATTTTGGTTGGTCATTCACATGTTTTCACTACAAAGGAAAAAACAGTGTCATGATGAAACCTCATATTTCATGTCATCCAACCCATAATAAATTACCCGGCAAGGCCTAGTATTTTACATCAGATAAGTGTGGACCCCCAATAAAAACGGTCACCTCCCCCTCGTAAAGTAAGAAGAAGAAAAGAGCAGGTGCAGGTGTGAGCAAGATTAGGCAGGGTGTGTGAGCGATAATAAGGGTTTTATGGCATGGTGTGCCTTGATGCTATCTGATTCGGCCACTGGGAGAGGGACTGACCAAACAGGTTTGGCCTGAGGCAATGGTTCCAGCTTGCCCAGGTCAGAGAAAAGTCAATCAAGGTGTACGTGTCCTTGGAATCAAATCTGACTGTATTATAAGCCTATGTGAGGGCATCTTTTAAAAATGGCTGCCGTGTATAAAATGGGAGCCACGAGTGCAGGACGAAAATGGCGATTTCGAGGTGAAAACGCTGCTGGAATTGAGCGAAAATGCTCATGCTTAGTGTACTAGTCATTATCGGTCTTTTGATACTAAAATCGTACTGCTGTGGCAAAGTAAATTACATGGGTCCAGAATTTTTAGAACCACAGTCGTTCAGTGGGTACTAGGCTGGTGAAGACACTACAAATGGTGACCGGATAGGGGATAGTTAACCAGAAGAAGAAAGTGGTTTCCCAGGGAGTTTGACATCGTCCAGGCAAACTGCTTGTAGGAGCAATTTGTGCATTCGTAGGATTGCAGAGTCAAAGGTTGACATATGAGAAATCAAAGTGCAACTCCAGTTGGTGTGAAATATGTAAATGGAAAGAGAGCTTCACGGAAATGCCAGCATATCATTGGCCAAGAAACTATGACCCATATTTCAGAAGAAGGTGCCAAGCTGCCACACAAAATAAAGTTATATAACTTGTGGAGCATTATCATTGAAGGTGGAATGAATCAGGTTTGCAAAGCACAATTAAAGAGAATTATCAAACATCAAACAATGCTAAAGGTGGGTTAAACAGGTGTAAAACAATTCAAACTGAAGTTTACCAAGAATAAAGTAAAGGGCTTACCAAGCCCACTAAAGAGAGTCACTGCATTACGGCTGATGTGGGGCACTAGAAGAAGAACAGGGGTTGTGCTAAAGGAGATGTCCATATTTACAGCAGCCAGAAACTCTGCAGAAAGTCGCTTTGCCAATGGAGCGCATCAAGGACAACCCCGAGGTTGGCCCATCTTGGGGCCGGGGCATGAATGGAACAGATTTTGATTTCCAGTCAGAGAAGCCAGGAAAAGAGCTACTCTCAATGTCAGTAAGTCTAACACTGGTTTAGAATGTTGCCACCTTCCTCAAACCACCACCACCATTCAACACTGCATGTTTGCATGGATATAGACATTTGAAGATTTCACTGATGCACTTGACTGATTTCAGGAAGATTATCAATATTTCAAAAATCTTGCTGGTGATGGTGTGAAAGAAGTCATTAAGAAAAGGCTGTGAACTGATGAAGAAGACACATACGGTCCGATTAAGAATGTTTTGAATTTCAGGTTCAACCCAGGACTAAATGTTGACTATGAACAATATGTTTTCTTTCAAGAACATCAAGGAGCTGGCAAAACAATCAATGCATTTATGGAAAGACTTTCCACACTCATCAAACACTGTAAATTTAATGACTTTATTGATGAAGAAGCCATGCTATTTAGAGTGATTGATGGATGCTTGTCTGATTCATTCAGATGATGAATGTTGAGAGAAATTCTTAGTCTGGAGTGGGTTTTGATGGCTACCAGAGCTGAGGAATGTGTTGAGAAACAAGCTGCTGACATTGAGGCCAGAGGTGCCCAGAGAGAGTCAGTCATGAGTGTGAAAGGTAATTAGAAAAAAAAAGTCTGAAAGACAAATTGATGTCTACACATAGAAATAAATTGTGTTTCAGATGTGAATTTGTGTTTCCACATGAAGGAAAGTGTTCCTCCATTGGTTAGATATGCAAAGGCTGTGGTAAAGGGAACCATTTTGTGACGATGTGCAGAGCGCAGGAAAAAGGAAATGCTTCATGGTGCGCACACTAAATGGCTGCCAGAACATTCCAGAAGCACCTTTCGACGCACGCCCACAAGACCAAGCGGTGTCATCAATTGAGGTAAATAGATACTATACTAAGTTCATTGTCATCTAAAGCATCGTCAAACAGTTCTTCAGCCTCCATGTGAGAGAACAGGGCTGATTGCAGAGGCCCCCTAACTTTTTGCCCCCATTTTCCACTTTTTGCTGATATTTTCCTGACTCTGATGGTACCCTGGGTACTGCTAATCAATCCCAGGGCCTGTGCTCTGTGTAAAATCAGTATGCAAATTAGGCTAATTATAATCAGCTAAGTCAACCTACCTATAAGTCCCTACTATATGGTAGGGCATGTAGGTTTGGGGACACCAGCATAGGTAGTGCACCCTTAGGTGCACTGCTGAGGTGCCCAGTGTCATTTTAAAGGCAGGCCTGTCTTGCTGGCTGCTTTTAAATTAAAGTTACATGCATATTCGACTTTGGAATTAAAAGTAGTTCCAAAGTCTTAAACTACCTTATTTTTACATATAAGCCACACCTAAGGTGTGCTCTATGTGCCCCTAGGGCTGGGTGCCATGTAACTATAAGCAGAGACCTTATAAAAATAGTTTTATAATCCCCGGTGAGGTAAAACAGCCAATTTGTTTTCCCCCTCATTGTAGTGAATGGCCTCAATAGGCTAGAATGGGGAGACTTTATTTTAATTTTAAAAGCCCCCTTAAGTAACAGATACCAGAAGTTTGGTATCAAATTAATTGTTATAATAAATCCCACAACTTCTAGTTGTTGGATTTAATATAACTTGTTCGGGTAAAGAGTTTAAAACTTTACCTGAAAAGTGACCAACTTCAGCCATGCAGAGTTTTTGCTGCTTTGCTCTGATTGGCCAGGCTGCCTTGATGAGGTTTGAAGTGGCCTGGCTCCACACAAAGAGATGTGCCTGGGGGAAGAGATCTCCCCTCAGCAGATGGTGAAGCAGGAAGGGGGAGGGCTGCCAAACTGGTCTTCAAAGGCAGAGAAGGACATTTGGAGCAACCCAGCAACACCCTCACATGCTGCAAACCCAGACAATTAGGTGCCCCCTTGATTAGATTAGGAGAGGGCAGGAGAGGGGTGTGTTTAGGATTTTTAGCCACACCAGTGGGTGGGCTCAGCCAGATGTAACCTCCAAAAACCACTTTCAGCCATGATGGATTTTTGAGGAATGTTGCTCCCTGGGATTGATTTTTGCCACACTTCCCAGGACGTGGTCATCACAGGGGGAAGGACCCTGCACCTGATTGGAGAAGCAGGACACCCCTGTTTTTCACCCAGGAGCAGGGATAAAACTGGTAGACCTGCACCCACACCTCAGATCCCTATCATATTCCAACAAGGAAGAACTACAGGAGAAGAAGGACTGTCCTGCTGGACCCCTGACCTGCACCTGGACACTGTATTCTGGAGGACTGCACCAGCTGCACACTTGGGCTTCCCCACTAAAAGGACTTTACCTGTCTTCTACTGATTCAAGAAGGGACTCTCTGTTTGCTACAGGTACAAAGGAGCTGCCCAGAGTTCCCTGCATCAAGTCCTGCAAGCAGAGCCCAGCTAACCAGCGTCCAGTGGCCATTGGAGGATTCTGACCAGGTGCATTCTGAGAATTGTATTCCCAACTCCCAAGGAGCAACTCAGAGCTTCTGGAACCTTGGATCAAGTTGTGGACACTTCAAGGACACAAAAAGGACCTCTGGAAGAAGCTCCAGAATTTTTGAGACGTTTGGAGCAACTCCATAAGTTGAAGAGGTGCATTGTGGGAGTTGTAGTCCCAGACCCCAAGAGGCAAACCAGAGCCTCTGAACCCTTGGCTGGTGCTGTGGACCACTTTCCTGAATCAAGCACTTCTAAAAGTAAGTGTTACAGTGTTACCTTGTGGGTGGCCTGAACTCTGGACTTTTATATCTCTTTGAGCGCTAGTTTCTTCTATGCGCTAGAAAGCGTTAATTCTTTAAAAAATCATATCTCGGGTTCCCCTTATCCGATTCTATTTGGTTTGGTGTCATTTTAAAGATAAAAATTTAATCTATTTTTATAAATTGATTTTGGATTTTTAAACTGTTTTCTGTGTTTTAGATAATTACTGTTTTGTGATATTTGAATGCTTTACGCTTTGTCTGCTAAGTTAATCCTTGTTGCTCGTTGCCAAGCTAACAAGGGTTGAGCTAGGTTTAATTTACTGAGACCTACCTGGACCAAAGTGGAGGTTAATGGCCTATTGCTAAGTGTAGGTACTTGCCTGCCCTTACCAATAACACATTTTCCAACACTCCATAATAAGCAAAAGTGAAGAAAGTTATTGTGCCATGCCAACGCTTACCTCAGAAAAATTTGCACATGTCTGACTGGTTGCCTGTGTGGAGAAAAGTCAGTCAAAGAAAATGTATGTCAAAATATCAAGGCTTACGCTATCCAGGAACAAATTATACAACTGGGCTGCATCGACACCCATGAAGAGTAAAAGTTCATTTATGGAAACAGGGAAACATAAGAAGACAAAGGTTCAAACACCGATCCATGTACTTCAAGATACTGCAGCAAAAGCCTGCTTGCTCAGTTTCAACATGGCTGCTGACATGGGACTGATTTCAGTGAATTACAACATGAATGCTCATCATGCGATCGTAAGTCAATTCACTTAATTGTTTCATAGTTTGGGAAAGGTAAAGACTATGGGCCTTATTATGACCTTGATGGAGGGGTTTCCTCCATCACAAATGTGACAGCTATCATGCCTGCCGTATTATGATCCTATTATATTCAATAGAGATTGTAATACGGCAGACAGGCTATCCGTTTGTGATGGAGGAAACCGCTCCGTCAAGGTCGTAATAAGGCCCGTGAAAGTAAAACTACATATTAATGAGGATTTCCATCCTGTTGCTCGGAAATATAGACAAGTTGCTTTTCATTTACAAGAAGCTGTTGAACAAAAACTTAAATTATTGCCTAAGCATGACATTATTGAATGTTCCACTGGTCCAACAGCATTAGGTTTCTTCCATAACAGTATTGTCTAAAAGGGCACATGAAGGGGCTGTGCACATATGTGTTGACATGCACCAAGTGAACAAAGCAATTGAATGAGAGCAATATCCAGGGCTGCTGTAAGAAATCCAGGCTTTATGCAGGTACCCCACCACAACTTTTGGCCCCATTTGCACTACTAGATGCTGGGTTTTTGACTCTGAGAGTACACTGGAATCTGCTAACCATGTCCTAATGTTTCTGTTCTCTCCGTAAATTGATTATCAACTTGATAATTCTATGATTGGCAAAAGCTTTACCCCCTTAAATGCCCCTAGTAAATGGTACCCAGAGTACCCAGGACATAGGTGGTAAAGGGGTCCCCAGGGCTGCAGCACGTTTGTGTCACCCGGCGTGATACATGCAATCTACTGATAGCAGGCCTGCCCTTTTAGGAGCAGTGCAAAGTGCTCAATGCAGCCCCATGCACTGACTTACCTATATGCCAGGCACCCCTAAGTAAGGCCTATGCAGCCCAGGAGGCAGGGTGCAGTATATTTAAGGTGCAGGCATATAGGCACAAACTTATTTGTCTCTATAGTGTCTTTTCCATTAACACTATAAGTGCAGGCCGGTCCATAGGGTAAAATGGGATAACATGGGACTTAAGCACAGGCAGACCCGGGATGCTAGCTCCAAGAAGGTACCACATAGATATGTTGAGTTTGGTGTTAAACAATGTGCTTTCTCTCCTCCAACATGGATCTGGTATGATGGGATGGCTGGCGTGCACCAAGGCAGCACCCCAGAGGTTGCCCACTTGTTTGCCCAACTTCTTGTGCTCTGGCTGGTCAGCCCATGCTTTTCCCACACCTGCTACCACCAAGTCAAGATCCTGACCTCCTGCCAGAGACAAAGGCTGAGGTAGGAAGGAAATCACACCTCCCGCACCCCAGCCAGGCGAGTGAATGGACTGTTGTGTAGCCATTTTAGTTATAGCTCCATGCACGTTATTTTAACACACTAGGCCACAGTGCACTTTGACCTAGATATATTTTAATCAGCTTCAATTTATTATTATTACAATAACCATTTTTATGGTCTTATTTTATTTTCATCTATCTAACTGTTTTCGCCTAGGCCAGCACTCTGTTCTCAAACAAGATATTCTTGATCACTCTGTGCTTCATTCAAAGCTACAGCTCGGTACATTGCCGGTGAACGTGGTAGAAGTTTAGTCTCCAACATTCGTAGCAAATACACATCCTTGCGTAGGGACATTTTCTCAGAACATCAGCCGTGTTATTATATAAACACTTCCTTGTCCTTTACATGTTAGAAGGAGATTCTAGCCGGGAACCACGACTGTATGCTGATTGCTGAATGCTTCACCACAGAAGCTAACGCAGACCACAGGCCTTTGCTCAGGTATGGGGGTTGATGTCTTCCCAGGGGAACCTGAAAGGCAGAATTAGAGATTAACATACTGTGCTCAATTATAACCTGGATAGGAAATAGTCAATTGATCATCGTGACAATATGATAACGTTGTTTTTATGCTTCACTCTTGTCGTCACAATTTTAATACTGTCATGTTGTGTCGTCCTGGTTATTGCAGCTCAGGCTTTGCTATCTAAGATGCAGTTGTTTTATTAAACTCATTATTAAAAACATATACTGCCTCTATTTGTCATTTATATATGAGACTGAATTGTAAATGAGAGAACTGGATGCGACCTGAGTGACCACGACTTCCCTGAGAAGCCTAGTATGTCATGCACTAGGCTGCCCAATCATCACTATCCTTTGGTAGAGATGAGGCACTGCTAGTTACCCGGAGCAAAACCCGGAATGGAGTGACAGGTGTCACCCGCAGTGGGTTGAACTCAGTCTCCCACCTTGCGGGCGATTCTGCCCCTCAAAATCCAGTAGTCTTATTAGAATAATGAGAGCCTACGCGACATTGCAGCACCAACGTTTGGTCAGGTTCTAATTTTCGGGTCCTCCGGAGTATCTCTGTCTCATTATATATAATGACGCATCAATACCGTATGCGGAGACGTCCGTGGTACTGAGGATTTCCACCCCAACTGTGTAGGCTATCCTATTTACAGCTGGAGGTTGCTCAAGCTTGAACTTTAAAAGGAAAGCCCTATTTGGTGTGCCTTCTCTGAACTTATAGTATCACTACAATGGCGAATCCACAGCAGGTACAAATAGCGGTTAATATGAGACAACCTCTAACTGCACATTTATTAGCAAATGGCCTAATGGCCCAGGGGGGTTTAATCACATTTGTGGTGGATGCCCATGCAGCTTATAGAACAGAACTTGTTTATTCTTGGGTCACATTTCCAGCAGTTGATGGGAATACAAATACATTTCATCATTATACACTTGCAAATGCACCTGGACTATACAGAGCATATGCATATTTAGAAATACCTTTATCTTATCAAGAACATAATAATTGGCTTAATGGCGACCTACCCCACACAATTTTACCAGTAAGGTTAGGTCCTCTAAGTAACGATGGTCCTGCCTGGCCTTTATTGGCCACCTATACACCACATCCTGCAGTTGCAAATTTAGCGGTAGCTGAGGTTCGTCGCTTATATACTGAAATAACAGCGTTAAATAGATGATTAGTATAATTCGTAATGCAAACATTAAATACAAACCCAGCATGTGCTGCTCTGGCACATCCACATGCTGTAACACCAGGTGTAAATACTGCAACTGTACATTCGATTATGGGTAAAGTACCCGCAAAACGAGAGGAAACTCCGTTTTGGTTAGCACAAAAGATTAATGCGCTGGAGGCAGTATTTCCCCATACGGGACCTCAGGATAAACATAGAATATTAACGATGTGCTTGCCTTTTGGGATGGTCCTTACAGTAGAAAACTGTAATACCTGGGGCACGGTATTTGCTGTGCTCTATACAACCGCACGCAGTACACTGACACTTGCCAATTTACCGGAGGTTTTGCAATTGATGAGCAATTTTGCCACGGCATCCTCAATTATGTTAAGTAATTTTAAAGGGGAAGCGGTAGCGCTTGCAGTGCGCATGTGGCTCTGTGACGTTCTTCAGCAGGATCAGGAATGAGAGCTGCCCAAAATAATTGCAGAGGCCTATTCTAGTATCGGTCGAGATAGTCTAGGGGCCAGACCATCTAAACCACAGTTTCAGGGCAAATCGAGTAAAGATTCCCCCAAGCAACCACCTGAGGGTAATAAGAAACGCTGGGATAAAAAGCAACAAACTCCTAAAAAAGAGAGGGGAGAATCCCTGCATATGGAGACCCCACAGAATAGATATAATCTCAGAAATAGAGATAATATAAAAACGCCTGATAGATATCAATATACTGATACACGCCAATCTCATTCCTTTCAGGACTCATTGGAAAAATGAAATGAGAGAGGTGGGCGATCAGAGCGAAGGACAGAGTACATGAAACTGAGACAGGAATCACAACGCTCTTCTGAGGTTTCTGTTAAAAAGGAAGAGAAATCCACCCAACAGAAACCACAATTCAAAAAGAAAAAAGTTGCAGCAGTCGCAGTCCGACATGCCAATCAGGAAGAGGGTCCTCTTGAAGAACAAGAAATGGGCTCTAGCACTGCTAGACAGTGCAGCAGAGGTCACAATAGTTCGCTGGAATCTTCTAGAGCACCTGGAGGTGAAAGCAACTGATGACTTTATACAAGTAGAAACTGCAGACATGTGTGTCTCCACGCCTGATAGGGTGTATAAAGTAACGCTACAGTTAGAAGGAGACATTGAATGCATAATAGACGCGATCTTTTGGAATCGCGTGGTAAACATATATGATGTTTTGTTGGCAGAACAAGATTGGCCACCTGAATTTGTCCGTACCTGCCAATATGGAGAAAATGTCATTAAGCCCTCCTTCTCGTCCCTTGTTACAGAGGAACTCGTCGAATCCTATTCCTTTGAATGGGCTTTGGCACAAGCACCTGCATTATACCAAAATCACGTAGGATGGGATAAAGAATCCGACTACCATGTAATTCCAATTAAAAGAGAACCTCATCGGCAACCTAAGTATCCTATAAAACATGAAGCAATAGAACTGGTAAGATAAATACTCACGCAGTTAGAGTACCAGGGTGTAATTGAACCCTGTGTCTCCCCAATAAATAATCCATTATTCCCCATAGCTAATCCAGACCATTCATATAGAATAGTCTTATACTATAGACATTTAAACAGTCATACACACACTTATGCTATACAAAATTCACATAGCACAGCACTAATGAACAATATAGCGCGTAAAAATTACAAAACAACACTGGACATTTCCAATGTTTGTTCTGCCAGAATACAGCGCCTGAGAGTAGAGACTAAACAAGTTTCAGTGCGCTAGGCTCCCAGAAAAAATTCAGTTGTTTACCTCAGGGGTATAAGAACAGTCCAGGACTGTTCGCAGCTCATGTGACAGCAATTTTGCACGAGATTGATCCTGAAGCATTGTCCTATATAGATGATATCTATCTTATGGATGATGAACTACTACAACATCTAAGACGGGTAGCCCGCATTGTTGTAGGTTTTGCTGAATTTGGCTACAAATTAAATAAAAAAAATAAAAAAATTGTCTTCCTCATCATCCTGCTTTTGGGATATGAGCTGTCAAATGAAGGCAAGAGCCTAGTGCCACAATTCTTAGAGAAATGCACATAGTTACAACCACCAAATACGATAAAAAAACTCCAATCTCTATTGGGTTTCCTAAATTTTGGCAGAATTTACATTCCAGATTATGCTACACGCATAAAACCCTTATGTGACCTAATACGTCCCGATTTCTCAAGAAAATTCTGGACAATTGAACATACACGTATTCTTTGAGATTTGCAAACAGACATGCTTGCAGCACAACACTTACACACGAGGGGCAGCAAAACACAATCGGTCATCAGAGTAAAAGCTGGTGCCATCAGTTTCACCTATATGATATTCAATTAAGGTGAGACAGTCCCGATTGCATACAAATCACATTTATATTCAGCGGCAGAACAATACTTTACTCCCACTAAGAAAATTCTCACTGCTGTGTAGATGGCTGTCATTAAAGAAAGAACTCTTGCCCAAGGAAAATGCATTATTGTCGTTTCTCTGATCCCAGCCCTAGAGGCTGTTACAAAAGCCAGTGTTCCAAACGCAAAAGCATTACAGCCACGTTGGATACAATGGGACACGTCCTTGACAGCCACAGATGTAGACTACATTTTTAACCCAAAATTACAAACTCAAGAATTTTTACAATACGAAATAGAATACCCAGTTCCAGCAAATACATTGCCCAATGAACAATATCATAGAGTCATGTACACCGATGGCTCAGCACAACCTGCAATTGGTACAAAACACCAATATTCTGCTGCTTGCGCAGTCGTAAGTGGCTACCTGGAGGGCGATAAATGTTGTCCTCTATATACCTTCACGCAAACTCTAGGGGATTGCACAGCACAGTGGGCAGAACTAAAGGCTCTGCTGATGGCACTGGAACACATGGATCCGGCACAGCCTACGCTGATTGTTTGTGATTCATATTATTATGTCCAGTCCTTTAATGAATATCTAGACATTATTGGCACCAGAATGGGTTCAGAGATTCCAAAGGCAACACCATAAAACACAGACTCCTGTGGGGGAAAGTAGCAGATCTGAAAGAGACACTACCAAATATCCATGTTGTACATACACTTGGACACCAGCGCGTTGGGATACACGTTGCTGGAAGCACATTGGCTGATGAAGCCACAAAGTCAGCAGTGGCTGTGGCCGCTGTAGCTGCAGTGACTCGTTTGAGTTCAAAACCAAATGCAGACATATAGGCTGCTGTGACAGCTACGGCTGATGGTACGCCCTATTCTAAAGGATTTCCTAACAAATATCACTACCGAATGGAAGGTATGCTGAATGCTGAGGTTAAGATACCGGGCGTGGTGTACAAGACATTCCAAACAGAGATATAAGATCACAATTGATTAAAGCAGCGCATGAGTGGGTGGCATCTGCCCATGCTGGTGTGGCGGCTACAATTTCGATATTGCAGGCCCGTTATTGGTGGGTAGGTCTTTACAAAGAGACCAAGCAGTATGTCCTTTGTTGTGACAAATGTCAACAAATTAAAGTTTCCACTGCCAAAATCACGCCGCAGACACCCTTCTTGATTTCAAACAAACCATTACAATGTGTGTACTTGGGCCACTGTGGTCCCCAAACACCGGACAGTGCATACAAGTATATTTTAGTCGCTGTTGATTCATGCTCCAGATTTTTATGGGTGTGGCCACAACGCTTGGGTGACGCTCATGCTGCCAATAAAGATTTGCGAGTCTTTATCGGTACATATGCGGTTGAGGCTTTCCATTCGGACCAGGGCCCTGCTTTCGCCTCAGGGGCATTCAGAGACGCCATGGCTTCATTGGGGGTCCAACTCCAGTACTCATCTCCATTTCATCCCAATGGAAATAGTATAGTGGAGCGATTAAACTGTGACTTAAAGCAATCCTTAACAGCCAGAGTCTTATGTACCGGTCGTAGTTGGCTTAACCAACTATATGGAGTCCAGAGAGCACTAAATAATCTGCCTGGATGGTCCCTGGGAGGTCATACTTCATATGAGTGCTTGTTCGGAACTCGAATGTATGTTCTGGATCTTGATGGCCCTGGCGTGGAGGCAGCAGAAACCCCCTCACTTCAGGGCTCAGGGCAGTGAGCTTCATAGGCTTCACTGCTCCTGAACACCATCAGTGCTGTTCCCCATTGGGATAAACAGCTCTCTCCCAGCCCCCAGGCACATTTGCCTATGATTAGGTGGAAAATTACCTATGCAGGTCAGTGTACACCCCAGGCAGGCTGACCACACTTCTTAGGTGAGCACCTCGGTCTGTGCACAACATTTTGATTTCTGCCATCTTAGGAGTGGTAAAATAGAGGGTTCTGGGTAGCAAAAGGTGACCCACCCCACTGGATGAGGTCACTCAGGGACGGATAAGCTTTAGGAGCTAGTTGCCCATTGACCACTAGTCTCAACACCCCTAAATTTCCTAAATCCAGGGTTTAAGGGACACTCCTGGCACCAGAACCTCAGATCTGATTGAACAAATTCAAAGAAGGACCAAGAGGAGCCCTTTGTGGCTGACAACCAGAATTTGCCACCCCCACAAAGCAAAAGAGGGATACCCTGTCCCTGAGGCAACAGACTTGGAATTGCATGAACAACCCTAGTCCTCGGCTAAAACTCAACACTCCGAACGAGAGGGACCCCTGTGGAAGACAGAAGCACCCTCAGCCCCATTGGACTAGTGGCAGTAGCCCCCAGCAAACTGCAGGTAAAAATGCTTGCAGGATCCAAAGATTCATAGGACACCGGGCCCGCTGTGGGACTGAAGAAAGCTAGGTAGTTCAGAATCTTCTGGGAGGTGTAGTCTTATCTGCCCTAAAGTTTCAGGCCACTGTACTGCTTCCTCAGACCCTTTGAGGTTCCCAAAGCTTTTCTGCAACTTTACTGCTGCCAAGGCTTGTTGGTTGCCAGTTCAGTAACTGACCCGCACACTCAATAGCAGGGCACAACATGCAGCCTGCATCCAACATCTACAACCCACCCCCAGTTGAGTTTTTGCATCCCTTTAGTAGCACCATTGTGTAAGCAGTAAAATCAGCACCAGTACAAATCCTGTTCAGCACCATGGACAGACATGACACTCTGCACCAAGATGCCACGAGCCAGGTAAAACTGAACTGACTGTTGAAAACTGGTCTTAGGTTTCTTCATTGACTTCAATGCAAAGTTTAAAAGCCATTTTTGTTGATTTAATTGTGTTTTTTAAAATTCATAACTCCAGTTGTACATATGTGATTCTGTTCATTTTGGTGTCTAAATTAAGATAAGAATAAGTTCTATGTTTATAAATTGGTGTCCAATTTGTTTTGAGTCATGTCAATTACATATCATCCATGTTGGTGCTCTGAAATGCTTAACCAATGTTCCTTTAAGTAAAGTCTGACTGCTTTTTGCCATACTACCAGAACTGAGCTAAGGATTTACTTGTGTGAATCTAAGGATCATCTTCGGGTACTGTGAGAGTATTCCATGGTGAGGACTAACCCTCACCCCATATTATACTTGATTTTCTTACAGCTGCATATTGCAGACATAATTAGGCAAATACATGGTGCCAAGATCTTTTTTCGACTTGATCTGAATAAAGGTAAAAGTCATAATCTGTTAGAACTAGAAGAAAACTCACAATATATTATAACGTTCGCTACACATGTTGGCTTGTTTAGATACATGAGACTTAGTTTTGGTGTGTCATCAGCTGAAGAACTTTTCCAACACGCTATACAGCACATCATACAACCTTTTATGAATGCATTTAACCACATCAATGGCATATTGGTTTTTTGATCTTCACAGAAGGAGCACACTAGAGCCCTCAAAAAGAAGATAGATTATTCAGTGATGCAGGCTTGACTTTAAATGCAGTCAAGTGTGAGATCAATAAAACAAAATTGAAATTCTTTGGCCATATAGTTTCTGATTGGGGCATGATGCCTGGCTCTGAAAAAGTACAAGGTTTAACAAATACTTAATCCCCACAAAATGTTTTGATAGTACATTCTTTTCATGGAATGGCCAGCTACTGTTCCCCATACATAAACTACTTTGGCACTGTCAGTGCTCCAGTACAAATCTTAATCAATATTTTTTTTTTCTTTTGAATGGTCAAGAAAATGTGAAAAGAGTTTCAAGAGTATCAAACATGCAATAGAAAATTCTACACAAATGGTGTCCTTCAATCTAAAGCTCCATATCAAGATTGTAGCTGACACTAGTCCTGTTGGTCTAGGTGCTATACTTGTACAGCAAAATGGATGCCCGCATGCAAGATAGCAGATTGTGGCCTATCCCAGTAGAAGTTTATCTGAAATACAACATGCTTACCCACAGCCTGAAAAGGAATGTTTGGCTGTAGTATGGGCTTGTGAACATTTCCATGTATTCTTGTATGGAAAGCCATTTACGCTGGAGATTGATCATCAAGCCTTGCTGACAATCTTCAGCAATCCAAACACCGAGATGCATCCTAGAATTGAATGATGGGGAAAACATTTGTAAGAATACAATTACACACTTGTGTATTGACTGGGAAAGGATCAAAATCCTGATGACTGCTTTATGAGAGTGCCCATTCAAAGTCATGGCACTACTTCCAAAATAGCTGAGGCCTCCATCAATTTAATTGTCAAGTCGAGTACACCAGCTGGTGTATCGTAAGCCCAGATTGTCGCTGCTACTAGTCATAACAGTGACATGTCAAAGTTAAAAAACTTAATTACACATCAGTCATGGAACAAACATGATCAAGCTCTCAGTAATGATGGCGAATATCAAAAGTACATGAATGTCAAGGATGAATTATCCATAACGCGGGAAGGAATTATTCTGGGAGGATCGAGGATCCCGATTTCACAACAAAAAGTGATAGAAGTGGCTCACGAGGACATTGTGGTACTGTTGTTACAAAGAGAGCTCTTTGAGACCGACCGGATTTGGTTTCAGTACCTACATGAGAGAGTTGAAAAGGAACTCAAGACCTATCACATATGCAATTGCCTGTCAACCAGAGTCACCCAACATAAGCTAACATGTGAGAACTCCCCATACACGCCTGGGAGAAAGGATCAATAGATTTCTTTGGTGCACTTGAAAATAGACATCATTTAATGGTGATCAAAGATGAATATTCACTTTTTCAAAAGGTCAAAGATCTCTCATCCACAACACATGAATGAGTAATCGAAAAACTTGATGGCTTATTTGCAACATGGGGTTTGCCAGCCATTGTAAATTCAGATAATGGTCAACCCTTTAATCGTACAGAATTTAGGGAATTTCTGGGGCATCTGAATGTAAAATATCAAAAGATCACAGCCTTGTGGCAACATGTGAATGGACTTTTTGAACATTGTTTGGGTACACTAAACAGAGCAGTGCTGTGTCCAACTCTTGAGATGCTCATTGTTGGAAAGTGGATTACTGGTAAGGACAGGTAAGTACCTACACTTAGCATTAGGCCACTAACCTCCACCAGGTCCAGTCAGGTCTCAAAAAATTAACCGCAACTAAACCCTTGGTAGCTTGGCAACGAGCAGTTAACCTTAACTTAGGAGACAGGTGTGTAAAGCATTTAACAATCACAAAACAGTAAATAAGTAAAACAGAAAACACAACAAAAAGCTTATTGTTGGACACCCCACTCGACCTCAGGTGAAAATTCTGCAACTTTGATGTTTGGGAGAGCAATAGCAACCCAAATGTCCCAATGGGCTTTAGGAAAAAGACACTAATGAAAACTTAATTCATATGAGGGACTTTGTTTGAAAACAGAAAATGAAAATGTATGCCTACAAGAGGTGCAATGTGAAAGACATCTGAATCCAAAAACAAGATTTAGTGATTGTTCGACAGCTACTGAAAAGAAAAGTGGATGCTCCCTATGGTCCTTTCAAGTAGTGTCTACCAAAGGACACAGGGTGACTGCCTGCTGACCAGCACAATCCCTTACCAGAGACTCTTCTCACTTCAGGTCTGTGTTTCATCAGTCTTCTGATTGTGAAAACTCAGTGACTGATTCTTTACCATAATTGGAAATGTCTGACATTGAAGAGGATGTTTAGAGCTTCCAGTCACTAGATCGGGTCAACAGATCACAGTACCAAGAAGATCAACTGCAGAGATGTAGTTGTACATGTTTCTGTGTATATAGATTTTTTGTCTGTTGATCGAAGTTTTTTCTAAAAATTTGCAAACTTTAATTTAACAAAGAGGAAAATCTAGGGGGTCATTATGACCTCGGAGGTGAGTGTAAATGTGGCGGTAGTACTGTGTGAAGCTTGATTGCTTATCCCCACCTCTGTCCCGTACACCAGTCACCTCCAACACCCATTCTCTCACAAATCGGTTGCACAACTGGGACCTAACTGTCATATATCGCTCCCATAATGCTTCCAATAGAGCCCACTCCATTTATTGGCCCCTCACAGCCTACATGTCTGAATAGACAGATTACTTTGTACCACTAACCTCACTCACTGCATAGCACAGACTCATTACCTATGCCTCATGCATTATGGCCATAATCCACAATACCTACAGCTGAAATGGGATACTGGCCCTCCCCCGGTTCCCACGTGGAGACTAAAGCCGGTCGCGCTCGAGGACCCTGCATTCCTTGAATCCATTAATCACATGATCACTGAATACTTTGAGATAAATGAGGACTCAGTGAGCATGGACTCTGCGGATGGGATGTATTTAAAGTGACACTCCGGTGTCATTGTTTGGTACTGACTTGGATCATACGTAGACAGCTGGAAGGGGAAGTCTTGGAACTAGGACTTCGTTTATTACATCTTGAAAAAGAGCCAGTGCAAGACGCACTTAACCTAATGACTCTCATTGCAGCCCAGAAAGAACACTCAGAGCTCCTAGAAAGACTATGCTGTCCGAACTATGCAGCTCACTCAGGCAAGACACATGCCACTGCGGATAGTGCTGGCTCTCTTTTGGCCTGACTAATAAGACAGGATAGACCTCAGCACCCCATAGAAACATTACAAGCAGAGAATGGTCATTTACTTTATACACAAATTGAACTACATGAGTTACATCATCATTATAACACATTATATAAAACTACTATGACATCCTTCCTAGACATCATTGACTCATTTCTAGCCATGCGATCACTACCCCAGGGAGCACTATATCACTAGTTAGAGTTCAATGAACCTATCACCATATCATAGGTTCAAAACGCCATAAAAGCCCTTGCTACCGGAGAAACTCCTGGCCCAGATGGGCTACCATCAGAATTCTACAAGTCATATGCACCACTACTCACACCCAGACTCCATTCACTCTATGCTGAGGCACTAGAAACTGCATGTCTCTCAGACAAACTATGTAACACTAATCTCGTTACCCAAACCCCATAAAGACCTAACATGGCCCCATTCTTACAGGCCTCTGGCACTGCTGAAGTCTGACTATAAAATACTAACGAAAATCATACTAGATTATTTAGACCCTTATTCCCTGCCCTAGTCCATGAAAGCCAGAATGAATTTGTGCAGGGCTACACCACATCACTTAACCTAAGATTATTTTTTTGTATCTTGAAATATGGCACACTGTAGTGGGCTCAGGCAGGCTGCCTTGTACTTGAGAGGGCATTTGATTCACTGTAATGGCCTCTAAATTCAAGCACAATTCGGACTGGACTTTCCCTTTATAAAAATGGTTAGACTACTATATAATACACAAACAGCCAGAGTAAAGACAGAGCCCCTCATATCTGCCCCTATTAATGGAGAGAGAGGCACAAGGCAAGGGTGTCCTCTGTCCCATCTACCCTTCGCTCTTGTTGTGAATCCTTGACTGTGGCCTCGCATATACAGGGCCTCGGCTGGGGCATACCTATGGGTGATGGTATACATGCAGTGTCCCTCAATGCGAACAATCTTCTTATTTACTTCTATGACTTATCTCACCTCCCCATATCTATAATCAGTACGCTCACTACATTTGCATCACTGTTGGGCCTGCAGGTCACCTCGTCTAAGTCATGCATGTACCAGTTTACAGTTTCAATGACTGATCCAGGCCCATTACCAGCTGCCTCTGCCCTACTCTGGCAACCAGACTCTTTCAGGTATGTTGGGATCCAGATTTATCATTCAGACCTTGATTTAGCTGATGGGAACCTAACAGAAGCCACAATATCCCTCAAAACTTAGATGGCCTTCTGGAGAACACTACCATTGTTGGTGATGGGTCATGTGTCAATCCTAAAAATGGTTGCCCTACCTTGTTTACTCTATTATTTCGTAAGCCTCACATTATTTAATTCAACCTCCTTTTTTACTCCTTTGAACGCACTCTGTGCTTTTATTTGGAGCAACTCCCAATGTAGAGTATCACTCACTAAGTTAAATCAAACTACTGATCAGGGTGGTCTGGCACTCCTTAACTTTGAAAACTATCTTGTAGCCCAACTACAGTAGGTGGTTTGCTGGTTCACCTCTAGAAACTTAGCACACCCGGCCACATCAACTCCACCCTGGAGTCTCCCTGAGATTCTTCAATTATGCCACCCTTGCACTAAACCTCCCATGCCTCGGATTCAATTTCTACACATAGCACATCGCTGTTTTTGTAGAAGCTTCCATATCACTAAGGCCACGATACCCTAAGATTTTATCTTGGGCAAAAGACTCATTACTCCCAGATGGCGGTCACTTGATCCGCCATCCTATGATGCTTGGCTATGATCCATGACAATCTGGGTCCAGGTGGAGAGTGTTGCCCTTCACCAGGAGGACACTCTTGGCCTCCGCAGATACCAAATAGCCACTAATTGGGACACTATACAGGCTGACCACACCCCGATAACCACTGCACCCGAAAGTGGGACCAATTCACCAGAAAGCAGCGCACCAAATATAAATGAAACATTATTGTAGTTCAACCGACTGAAGTACACCACCAATCCCCACATCTCCCCTGCCACGCTGCATCATCAACCTAGCTTCATTGATTCCCTTGCCTGACAAACATTGTCATTGCATGTCTTTCCTGTGTAAATGTGACAGTATTATTGCCTACTGCCTGATAACAACCTTAAGTTATATCCCCCTGTATGCTAACTGAATTTCCCACTCCTAGTTTACACAAACATACTATACATTTGTTATATAGTATTCAAATGTTCATTATCAGTACAAATGTATGAATCTGATACCCACATATCATATGCATGTTGTATCAACCCTCACTTATTGCGAATGTTAATGTCTCAAATATTGTTGAAATGACTATCCAGTACGATGGACCATTATGCGTCACAAGAATTTTAAAGAGTATAATAACTGGTTCTGTGCCGGGGATGTAATGGTTATGTCCCGCGGCACAGCGCTCCTGTGCCGAGGACTGAACCAATACGTCCCGGAACCAGAGCTCAGAGGGAGTGCTAGCGCTCCCTCCATGGGTTCCTCCCCAGCCTCCCCTATGGCAGGGAAGGAAGGGGAAGCCCTTCCCCTTCCACACCCAACCCCCCATAGCCGTGGTGCCTGATGACATCAGCGCGCAATCGCACGCTGACCTCATCAGGGGCCTGCCCCTCGGCGCTGGAAGCTCAGCTTCCAGCGTGGATCGGAGGAGAAATGCTTTAGCATTTCTCCTCTGATCAAGTGGAGGGGCAGAGAAAGGCATCAAAGGAAAGGAAAGACCTTTCTTTTCCTTTGATGTCTTTGTCAGCAGAAATGCCCACTAGACACCAGAGAGCTTTTTTTTATTTTTTACATGAGGGGAGCGGCCCCTTGGGCAAGGGCCGCTCCCTATGGGGGCAAAATATTTTTAGGCCTTTTCTGCCTCCCCTGGGGGCAGATTAGCCATTTATAATTAGGCCGATCTGCCCCCGGTGGGGGGCAGAAACCCCTACACCAGGGCTATATTTATTTTATGTTTACTTTTGTTTTAATATATATGGGGAGCGACCCCTTAGGCAAGGGTCACTCCCCTGGGGGACAAAATGTATTTAGGTCATTTCTGCCCCCCTTGGGGGCAGATTGACATATTATCAGAAGGCAAATCTGCCCCCAAGGGTGGCAGAAAGCACTAGACACCAGCGATTTCTTTACTGTCAGTTTCACTTGAAGGAAGCAACCCTGGGGAGGGCAAATTTATTGTAGGCCATTTCTGTCCCCCTTGGGGGCAGATCGGCCTATTGCAATTAGGCTGATCTGCCCCGGGAGGGTAGGAAACCCTAGACACCAAGGATTTTTTTTTTGTTTATTTTATATGTGGGGAACGACCCCTTAGCCAAGGGTCGCTTCCCTGGGGGGCAAATTGTCTTTAGGCCATTTCTGCCCCCCTTGGAGGCAGATCAGCCTATATTTTTTAGGCCAATCGGCCCCCAAAGGGTGCAGAAACCACTAGACAACAGGGATTTTTATTTGTTTGCGTCAATTTCACGCAAGGGGAGTGACCCCTTAGGCAAGGGTTGCTCCCCTGGGGGAAATTTGTTTTAGCCCATTTCTGCACCCCTTTGGGGCAGATTGGTCTATTTTTATTAGATCGATCTGCTACCAAGGGGGGCAGAAACTAATAGGCACAAGGGATTTTTTTTGTGCCAATTTCACGCAAGGGGAGTGATCCCTTAGGCAAGGGTCGCTCCCTGGGGGGTGGAAATTAATTTTAGGCAATTCTGCCCCCGGGGATTGGCGTGTGTGTGTATGTGTGTGTTTTGATTGGGGGTAGCCCCTTGCGCAAGGGTCTCTCCCTATGGGGGCATATTATTGTTGGCCATGTCTGACCCCTTGGGGCAGATTGGCCTATTTTTGGAAGGCCCATCTGCCCCCAAGGTAGGCAGAAAGCCCACCAGAGACCAGAAGATTTGTTTTTCCAAAATAAGAGGGTGGGGGTATGGCCATACCCCCACCCCAAATAAATGGGGCCAAAGTTGTTCTGTCCACTAGTAGGCAGATGGGAAAATTACCCCCCATTCCACACCCTAGGTGGCAAAAAGTCTACTAGATGCCAGGGAATAAAAAAATAAATAAAATAGTGGTGTGGTGGCTACCAACCAGTATGGGCCTGGTTATGCCACCACCCCAACTGAAGGGGGTAACAGTCTTTCAACTCTCCCCCCATACACTAAAACATCTTATCCCACAGCAAGCAAGTGGACATTTGATTATTTTATGTTTTGGTTTTACATTTGGGCCATGAGAGCTTGGCTAACTCTCAAAATCCTCCCACTTGGAATGGTGAGGGATGCACTTTTTGGACTTTGGGACGCTGCCATGTAGAAAAATCCACAAGACCTAGACACATCTGACATTTCTTACCCACAATGCCCTGCAAACCTCTAACTTTCCTGGAAATCACACATTTTTCCCACATTTTTGTGATGGAACTTTCTGGAATCTGCAGGAATCCACAAAATTCCTACCTCCCAGCATTGTCTCATCTATACCAATAAACATTCTGCTGCACTTGTCAGCCTAAATTTCTTTTTTTCATACTGCCCTTTTGGACCCGCTTTGGTTCCCCCTCAATTTCAACATGTTTTTGGCTCTTCCCTGTCACAGGCATTTGGCCCACCTACATAAGTGAGGTATCATTTTTACTGTGAGACTGAGGGGAACATTGTGTGGTAGGAACTTTGTCCCGGTGCTGTGACCCCACACAGAAATGTGGGAAAATTGGATTTTTTTAGCTAAATTTGAGGTTTGATGAGGATTATGGGTAAGAAAACATTGGGGGATCCACACAAGTCACCCCTCCCTGGACTCCCTCGGGTGTCTAGTTTTCAGAAATGTGTGGGTTTGGTAGGTTTCCCTAGACGGCTGCTGAACCCAGGACCCAAAACGCAGGTGCCCTCGTCCCACAAAAACAGGTATTTTGTATTTGATAATTTTGATGTGTCCAGAAAGTGGTTTGGGGTATTTCCTGTCACGGACACTAGGCTTACCCACACAAGTGAGGTACCATTTTTATCAGGAGACTAGGGGGAAAGCTGGGTGGAAGGAAGTTTGTTGCTCCTCTCAGATTCCAGAACTTTCTGTCAACGAAATGTGAGGAAAAAGTGTTTTTTGGCCACATTTTGAGGTTTGCAAAGGGTTCTGGGTAACAGAACCTGGTGAGAGCCCCACAAGTCACCCCATCTTAAATTCCCCTAGGTGTCCAGTTTTCACAAATGTGCAGGTTTGGTAGGTTTCCCTGGGTGCCGGCTGAGCTAGAGGCCAAAATCCACAGCTAGGCACTTTTAAAATACAGGTCTGTTTTCTTTAGAAAAATGTGATGTGTCACGTTGTGTTTTGGGGCATTTTCTGTCACGGGCGCTAGGCCTACCCACACAAGTGAGGTACCATTTATATTGGGAGACTTGGGGAAATGCTGAATGGAAGGACATTTGTGGCTCCTCTCAGATTACAGAACTTTCTGTCACTGAAATGTGACGAAAAAGTGTTTGAGGTTTGCAAAGGATTCTGGGTAACAGAACCTATCGAGAGCCCCACAAGTCACCCCATCGTGGATTCCCCTAGGTGTCTAGTTTTCAAAAATGTGCAGGTTTGGTAGGTTTCCCAATGTTCAGCTGAGCTAGAGGCCAAAATCACATCAAGTGTTATTGCTCCTTGTCTTTCTCTACATTTTTTTATTCCAAATGTAAGACAGTGTGTAAAAAAGATGTGTATTTGAAAAATGCCCTGTAATTCACATACTAGTATGGGCACCCCGGAATTCAGAGATGTGCAAATAACAACTGCTTCTCAACACCTTATCCTGTGCCCATTTTGGAAATACAAAGGTTTTCTTGATACCTATTTTTCCCTCTTTATATTTCAACAAATGAATTGCTGTATACTCGGTATAGAATGAAAACTCATTGGAAGCTGCAGCTCATTTATTGGCTCTGGGTATCTAGGGTTCTTGATTAACCTACAAGCCCTATAAATCCCTGCAACCAGAAAAGTCCAGCAAACATAATGGTATATTGCTTTCAAAAATCTGACATCGCACGAAAACGTTGCAGTGTAAAACGTGGATAAAAATGGCTGTGTTTTTACCTCAATTTCAATATTTTTTTATTTCAGCTGTTATTTTCTGTAGCAAACCTTTGTAGGATCTACACAACCTACCCCTTGCTAAATTCCGAATGTTGTCTACTTTTCAGAAATGTTTAGCTTTCTGCGATCTAGAATTGGTTTCACACCCATTTCTGTCACTAACTGGAAGGAGGCCGAAAGCACAAAAGTTTTTAAAAATGGGGTATGTCCCAGTAAAATGCCAAAATTGTGTTGAAAAATACGGTTTTCTGAATCAAGTCTGCCTGTTGCTGAAAGCTGGGAAGCTGGTGATTTTAGCACCACAAACTCTTTGTTGATGCCGTTTTCAGGGAAAAAAAACACAAGTCTTCTTCTGCAGCCCTTTTTTCCCATTTGTTTGAAAAACACTAAATTTTTGCTGTATTTTGGCTAATTTCTTGGTCTCCTTCAGGGGAACCCACAAAGTCTGGGTACCTCTAGAATCCCTAGGATGTTGGAAAAAAGGAGGCAAATTTGGCGTGGTTAGCTTATGTGGACAAAGAGTTATGCAGGCCTAAACGTGAACTGCCCCCAATAGCCAAAAAAAGGCTTGGTACAGGAGGCAAAAAGGCCTGGCAGCGAAGGGGTTAATGGCTGACGGTAACATATGCTTTATACTGCAGAATTTGTTAAGTGAAACAAATGTACACTTAATTAAACTCAATAAAAACAGATTCAAACTAAATAAATACTCCATGAATGACACTACTCACCATATAAACTGCATAGAGCAAAGCTGGCTGCAGATGCAAGATAATGGAAATGTGAACTGGTAGAGAGTGATCAGGTATATTTCTTATAGTGCTGCCTATACTTACAGAATGTATGGACCACAGTCTTGAAACAATTGAAGGATACCAGTTATGAGCAAACTGTATCATCACTGGAACTTGCTCACTTCACGATACCCAGGGTATTCCTAAGCTGAGTAACAATAGGAAGACAGTGGCTAGACTCCACATTAGAAATAAACAAGTGTCTAATTTGAGAGAATAAGAAATAAGAGCACCACCCTCAGCAGAAGAATGGGCTCAAGCAGTGACATTCCATGAAATGAAAGATCAATTACAAATGTTCAAAGACATTTGGGACCATTTTTCAGGCAGTAGGTTTTGGGAACTTGGAAACCTCATGTGAGATCTCAGCTCAGAATACCCATTTTGATACTTATGTAGCAGCAGAATGACGCCAATATAGGCCTCTTCAAGTTTCTAAGTATACAACTGAGCAATTTCAAGTTAGTAATGTGTTATGTTTTGCAAATAAAATATTAGATCTAGCTTGATTGTTATCATAGAAGAAATTTAATCATATGCACTTAGAACCATGTTCTGACGTATCTTTATGCACAGGAGTATTATTTTGAAATATAATATAAAAAGAAATAAAAGAAGGAAACATGGCTTCAGGCCTACTATTGTAGTCTGATACCTGAAGTGTAAAACATGGGGATCAGCCTTTTAAAATAACCCCTTTTGACAAGAAAAAGCCTGTTTTTTGAAGTATTAGTGAGTCACCGCTACATAGGCTTTGTAGCCCACAAGGTTATTTGCATGGTATTTAAAAGTGGGACATATACATAATTAACATCACCATGTCCTTAAAGTGACAAGGCCCTAAAATCCTAAAAACTTCTCACACTGTGGCAGGCCTAGCTTTCCTACATAGACAATCAGAATACAGATTAAAAGTCTACTATTGTATTTCAGGATCGGGATCAGCTAGAAACAAAATGAAACAGCTGTTTTTGAAGGTTATTAAAATTGATAGAGTTTGGATACATAATAATATGTAACATTTGAAAAGTTACCATTCTCTTGTCTGAATTTCCCTGAGGATAATTTGCATTAACTCTCCAGCAACTCCCTGCCTGTAGGTGGCATGAATTAAGTATGGATAAGATGTGGAATTCTTCCCTGAAGCTTCACAATAGGTCACTTAGACAGGTTGTCCTGAAGGGGCAGCTGACTCATTTGAACTAGCAGAAAGGTGACTGCCTGCCATCCTGTTGTGACCTCATTGTCAAATCCTTCCTGAGAGGTCTGTTGGAACCACAGTTAACACTTATGAATTCATGTACCCTGCCTTTGATTTACTATACCTCTGTCTCTTGGTTTGTAATTCAAACTAGATTTTTGTGTTAGTTGTAGATGAACATGATGATTTCCACATTCCAATTCCCTATACACCTACAGCCTTCAGAGCCCAAGTTTAGTGCGTTTGAAAATTCTGGCCATCTTGATATTGCTCTTGCACATGACGTTTTGGAACTATCTGCAGTAAAACAAGAAAGAACTACTGAAAAAAGTAGTATTGTTTGAGAGTCCCCAGGAATTACCCCAACCCACCAGCTGGTGCCAGGCATAAATATGGCACCCCATAGCCCCTCCTCAGAACACATTCTGGACCTGTGGAAAAACACAAGAGGTCTGGAACTGCTGCCTGTGACCTGAGAGGAGCCCCTAAGAAGAGGAACCAGGACAAAGAAGGGGAGTCCAAGGGTCAGTTGGCTGACCTCTTGTTTATCTACTGGGATACAACAAGCTACAAGAGCCCTTTGCTTCAAAGTTCCCAGCTGACCAGTGCCTACAGAAAGATTGACTAGACTATGCTTGTGGCCTTTGCCTTCACACCCTGAGAGTCTCTAAGTCCCACTGACATTTTGGGAGCCTCAGAATAGTACTCCTGTGGCTCTTTGGGCACTAGAAGAAGTTTGGAAAGTTTTGAAATGTTTTACCCCAGTGCGTTATTAGGACCTGTTGAAAAAAGTATACGACCAGCAGTTCCAAGCCATTAGTCAGAATGAAAGATTTGTGCCGCGTGGAGATTTATTTACCTCAGACAAATAAACAACAGCATCCCTTTATGTGTTGGCAGTTAGAAAGGTTTTTACCAAATATCCCAAAAGCTCCATAGCATCAACCAAACCAACCTGCTTTGCATATTCAACCTTTGGTTCCATGGTGGCAGCTGCAGTTTCAGTTGTGTCCTTTGTAGAAAATATTTTTTTTCAGAAAAATTACAAATTCCCTCTTTGGATTCAGATTTAGAATATGTTTTAGAACTTTTCTACTTCCAGGCACCAGCAGGACTAATCTATTTGATGTATATACCAAAGCTGCATCGTGGTTAGTCTCAAATTGTGCCTAGGTCCCATTCTATCATGACCATTGACTACCATTGGCGCTTTAATCGTTTTCGCTCTATTTCTCCTCACATCTTTAAAAATGCATAACTCTGGTTCTGTTTACCTTTTTTGGTACTTATTACTGCTTCACACATTTTCTTTAACTTAAGTGTGTCACCTCTGTGCCACAGTCACCAGGGTTTGAGCTCTGGTTTAAATTACTGAAATATTTGACTGGATCTAACAGAATAGTGGCAATATTACTTGTGGTAGACACCAATCCACCCCAACTATAAACCAATTTCTCACATACTTGATCTATCAAGGTAAAAACACACGAAGGGAAGGCGTTTACCACATTCTGCCTGCTCAGAGGTTCAATATTTTCAGAAATCTGGAATATAAGAATATAGTTGTAGAAATCACATTTAAAAGGTGAATTCCTGCAACCATCATCAGACACCAACAAAAATCAACCATAGTCATACCAGATGTTGTACCACATCTATATCTGCACAAGCACATAAACATAAATGCCTGAAAAGCACTACTAGCTGACCACTAAGGCCCTCATTATGAGTTGTCTGTAAATTCAGATTGACCCTGGTAGCTGTTTTTACTGGGTAAACTGTAATTATCTGCTTTGGGTTTTCATGTATAGGTTTGAGACACTGAAAGCAGGAATAAACATGAACAAATGCTTCCCATGTGCATAATACTGTAATTTCCTCAGTCTCAGATTTGCTGGGTGTCTAGAATTGGTCATTCCAGACTGGAAAATAACATGGATTTTACCCAGACAGCTGGTAGAGAGGGCCTAACTACTTGCCATAATATAATAGACATGACAGAAAATTGGAGATTTACCAATATTTTGGTATAGCCTTGGGCTACAAGAACATATTTTTCATCAGGGATAATAAGTATGTATGAAGTGAATTGTTATTGATCTGTAGGAATGGAATAAGAAGCTGATCATCTGGTATTCTGCCTTTAAGTTGTTTTTACAAAATTTTGGTTTATGTCATGTAGCAATGCCAGTGGGATGTGTTTTCAAAATAATCAAACCGCAATGATCGGAGGGATGGGACAGTAGATCTTTGGCCGGAATGGTGGGGCAGCATTTACTGGAGTGGGTTGTGTTTAAATTGGGCCAGACTAAATATTTTTGTGTATGTTTGGTTTTGATTGTTACTTATATTGCAAAGAACATTTTGTGCCATAGACAAATTGTTGAACATCCCTAAATATCATGAAGTTACCAGTCATCCACAAATCTCTGTTGATAGTATGGTAAATAGTAGTCAGGTTGGTTGAAAAAGAGGTTGTTGGACCTGGTCCTCTCTGAAGGGTCACCCCAGATTTTTAACTTCCTCTGCCTTCCTTTGGTGAACCCAATCTTGTTGGCTTTTAGGATTCCCTGCACTTTTTCGCTGCTAAACATTAATAAATTGCCCGGGTTCTCTTCCTAAAACATGGCATAATTGGCCTACAATTGATTGACATATTTTATTTTATTTTAAGTTCTTAGTATATGATACTACATGTACCCAGGGCCTTTAAATTAAATGCTACTAGTGGAATGCAACACTCAGTTGCTATCCCCTGAAGTAGCCATTAAAAACATGCTTCAGGTCTAACACTGCAGCCTGCAGAGCATTTTTAAACAGCCATGTTAATCCCTTGCCAGACCTAAACCTTCAATTATAATACTTATAAGGCACCCCCACGGTAGGCCTTAAAGGCTTATAGGACAGGGTGCAAGGTATTTTAAAAGTGGAATATGTGTGTTTAGGTTTTAAATTTCCTGGCAGAAAGAAACTCCTTTAGTCCTTTTTTACTACTGTAAGGCTATCTCTTCCATTGACTGACACTGGGGTACCTTATTACATTTAAGTGCTAACTTTAGATTGGAAGCAGATGGAGGAATAGTGTTTACATTCGAATGAGTTGTAAATTTAAATTCTCTTTAATAACAAAGTAGAAAGTTTGAAAATGCCACTTTTAGAAAGATTGTATTTTCATGCCCAGCCTTTCTGACATCTTTATGGGGGTTTCGAGCTGCCTCGGCCTGTTAACGGTTCCCCTATCAAAAATGTGTATTGGGCCCAGACACTGAACAATGGGGCCTGGGTATTTCTGGGAGAGGGTTATCCTAGCAGGATAGCTGGGGAGGAACTATAGCTTGCCCTAATCACATTTCAAAGGACCTTGCCCACAGCACACACAAAGACACCCAGCACAGGCCTTCCATGTCTTTTGTCACCCTAGACAGTTTGGAAACAAACCCAGGGGAACAGGAAAAACTGGCCAGAACCAGTTTGTTTAGATAGGTCAGGAATTCTCCCACACAAAGACTGGCACCAAGTATAAAAGGGGGACCTTCAGAACCACTCATCAGAACACTCCTGGGTCTATGGATGATTCAGAAGAAGGACTGCTCTGCTGCTTGAAGGACTGCCTTGCTGTCTGAATAAGAAATATTAGACCTGCTTGCCTTGATCTCAGGGTACCCAAAGAGACTCCAAGGGTTTTCTTGGGGGCAGGACTTCTATCCTCACAACACTGCTCTACCAAAGAAGCAGGGATAACCTAAAAGTGCAGTGTGGGTGCATATAAGGCACCTGGCAAGCCCACGCTGCGGGATGCTCTTCTTCTGGATAGGATTTCATTTCCTATAAGACAGTCCTACCAAAGAGGTGTTTTTGACCTGGAAGTGCCATGTGAACACATATAAGGCACTTTGCTAGCCTGCAGTGTGAGACACTCTTTTTAGGGACAGGAATTAAATCCCCTCAACACAGCTTCACCAAACAGATGGGGCTGACCTGAAAGTGCAGTGTGGATGTATATAAGATACCTGGCAAGTCCACTGCAGTGAAGGCTCTTCTTGGGGACAGGACTTTAAACCACACAACACCGCTTAACCGAAGAGATGGGGCTTCATGGAAGTGCCATGCAGGTGCAGATAATGCACCTGGCAAGCCAACAGTGCCAGACACTCTTCTTGGGGACAGGACCTTCTATCCCAACAACGCTACTCTATCAAGGAGGTCGGGTTGACCTGAAAGCACTGTGCAGGCACATATAAGGCACTTGGCAAACCTGCAGTACAGAATGCACCTAGGCAAAGACCAGGTCAAGGCAGGTCCATCTGAACCATTCCAAGCTTGTTCAAGGCCGGGCTGGGCCACCCTACTGAGACGTGCCCTCTGACTTATGGTTCCTGGAAAATAATAATCAATTATGAGTAAAAAGAAGATTGTGCAAAGGATGCCTGGTAAGGACAGACTTCCTTTAACTAATATAATTACTAACTACCTTTCGGGATCCATAGACCTGCTAAAGAATAAATTTATCATTTTAGAAGAGAGGCTGACGGCAACCTAACATGCACTAAATGAGGCCCTGTTGAATCCTCTCACTGTCATCCCTGATGAGTTGTAGGTGACTGATTTAGGTTCTTACCAGTTTATCGACCCTCCAACATTGATGGGTAATCTCTGTTTTTTATATTCCTCATTAAGTGCTCTTTCTGCCTCTCCATCTCAAGCGAAATGTTCACCACCAGCCAAAAAGAAGAGATCACAAGCCAAGACGGCATGAGCAAAAACTCCTCAATTAGCTAAAGGAAAGTCAATGGGCAGTTCTAAACTCAAAATCAGCTTTAAATGGCAGTGGGTCTAACCAACTACTATTATGCTCTAATTTTGCCTCAAGCTCTTCTGAGGCTCCTGATAGGATGTGCCCTGGCCCTGTCCCGTCATTTTATTCACAGGATGTTCTTTGCTTGCACCCGCAGCAACTCATTATGTTATCATTTTAAATGGTGTTCTTGTTATTAACTCAATCAGGTAAGACTCCTAAGAGAATTGAAATAACAAGCATGTCCATGTTATCTCAAAGAGTTTGCTTAATGCTGATCTTATTTATTAAAATTGTAATGGTATGGAAAGATAAAGTCGGTAGGTAGTTTTAGAGAGTCTTCGCTACAAGATTGCATTGATATCAATTTTCATTCCTCTCACTTTGTCAATTACTTGCTAACACGGTAATCTACTATCCAATTGTACAATTTTTCACCAACTGGTAGAATTGAAGCAGTACACTTGGTTTTCTTTAATAAACAGACAGACTTTGTAGAGAATCAAGTGAAGCAGCAACTAAAATGGTTCACAAACCAACTGCTGGTATTCAGGGGGGTGAGCACTGCTAACAGAGTGTGTCCTTTAGATTCCTTGGGCCATATCGATTGACTCCCAATAATGGGTTCAAACAATTATACAAATGGTGAGTATCTACAAATGGACATTATCATACATGAATATAAGTGTAACAGACATGGTTAGCAGCAGAAACATACATTTTCAAACAAGTTAATCGGTGATGCTACTACTGTATCAAAGAATGTGGCAAGGATGAATTGGAAGACACACATAGCAACTGCACAGCTTATTAGTATCTAGGAAAAATGATAAACAGAACCAATATTTAAAGAGGGTTTTTGTCCTGATGACCACTGCGACTATCACACTCATGGTAGGGAGGGCAAGGGGTGGTCTTATTGTTTTAGTTTGCACTCTAGCTTCCAGACGAATTTCCAAGTCCTTCACAGCTTCCCCCTTTCACAAATTTGTCCTACTGGTGGAGGACAGGTCCCCAGATATTTTGATTATAAACTATTATCAGAATACATTTTCAATAAATGAACTGAGGTGGTTTTACCACTGGATCTAGACATCTTTTTAATGCATATAAGAATGACTCCATTTTTTATTTGGGCAGAGGACTTCAAAATTACTATATGTCCTTATTAGCCTGGGTGGAACTCGCAGAGTTTCACACAGTGGAATTCTGCAAAGTTACATAAAAATTACACAACACTCTGCGGAGTTCTGTGAATGAGCAGAATTCAGGCAGGTGCTGATTTTTAGTGGAGAGAGCTTGTTCTGTGCTGTCAAATCAATGTAAATGGCACCACACGGCTACTACTTTTTGCTGCTCGAATAGATTTTCTACTTGAATGGCAGCTTTCTCAAAGATGTTCATGACTGAAATCTCACTGGGAGGCATTCTAGCATCCAAAAATAGCGCTGGGGATTCAAATTCTCATTGGCACTCAACAACTTAGCATTGGCAAGCCGTGCTCAAGAGAAAACACCACCATGAAGCGGGTGGCAGAGTTTTGCTGGAACTCCAAGTGGAACGTGAAGTGGGCAAAATTCCAGTAACTTTACCAGTGGAGCAGAATTTTTCACCCACTCCCTAGTCCTTATCCGGCCAAAGAAATGTCTGGGGTTGCTGATGCTTAGAGATGGTGAAATTCACTCCTTGCACAATCCTTAGGGTGAATCCTTGCTGTAAATATTTGCCACTCCAAAAGCCCAAATTTATAGTAAGTCAATTATCAACCATATTATTAGCTCATGTGATCCTATAGTCAAAATTTCTGATCTACTGGTGCAATTTAGTGAGTGATCATAATACATTAATCCTAATAAGACAGGTTTCCAATTGTCAACAGATGTTTACCAAAGAATTTCATATTATGGTTCTAAAGGTGTTTAGATTGAAATGGATGGGAGACGATCCCAATGAGTTTAATACATCTATAATAAGAATTTGCATGAAAGATACAATGACCAGTCTCCATTATACTGCAGATCCCTCTAATATAATGCAAGCACACATTAACTTCTCAGAAGCCATTGATCTCCATCTAAAAACATTTTTATAAATCCTAATTAACCTTTGGGAGACCGTCCTTACAATGGTATTTACCGAAGCTGAAGCAGGGTTCCCCCCTACTGGGTCAGCGACAACCATCATACCATCATCATCCCTGAGACTTCAGAAAACAGGAGACCAATCTGCTGGTCCTTGAAATCACTCCTCACCCAGGCAAGGAGGGCAGCAGGTTGGTACAGCAAGAAAGCAGTTCTTCCACAGCAGCAGTTCAGCAGAGTGACATTCCAGCAGAGTAACAATCCTTCAGCAGCCCAGCAGTCATTCTTCCTGGCAGAGTGTCCACAGGTCTAGAATTGTGCTGAATGGGAAGGGTTTCAGGCCCAGTTCTTATAGTTAATGCTGCCTTTGAAGTGTGGGAGACTTCAAAAAAGTATTTGAAGTGCACAGAGTTCCTCCCCAAAGGCCAATCAGGTATATACCAATCCAGCAATTTTGTAGGAAGAAAGCACAAGTACTTTAGCCCTGGTTAGCAGTGGTAAAGTACACGGAGTCCTAAACCCAATAAAAGGGAATTTAGCAAAATTGGAGGCAAGCAGGCAAAAAGTTTGGGAGAAGACTGCTCTAAGGCTGAGAGGTCTAACAAGAACATGTAATCCTAACAAAAACTCAGTATGGGTTTAGAAAGGGACTGGCAACAGGTGAACAACCACTGAACCTTTATTTATTAGTGAGGAAATATACAAGGGCACTAGTGGGATGTCTCCAGCTATGTTTTTTGGACATGATTATTGCCTTTGACCCAGTCAATCACAAGAAGTTATGTTATATCTTGAGAATAATAGGAGCCCCAGAGGATCTAGTCATGATGCTATCCAGGTAGTACTCAAATGTAACAGCAAAAGTTTGATATTTACCCTCTATTTCAATGGGGTGGATGACAAACTCCGGGTACATAAGTCTGATTCCCCAAGTTTTGGTGCTAGAAAGGTACCCATACTGTTACATGAAGATGACACCCTTCTTTTCTCACAACTGGTGAACAAATTACAGCTCTTGATCAATGCCTTTACAACATACATGGAGCGGTTGAACATAAAGGTGAACTTGAAGAAAATGTATAGTTTGAACCAGCTGGAAAAGATCCTGTAAGATTCAATCACACTTTATAAATGATGCTCACATTATGAGAACATCGTCCTCTTTCTACTTGGATATTCTCTTCACAGATTCAAGCACATAGGGAAAACACAGAGAGTCTGTTACATCTAATCTAGTTAGAATAATAGAGTGAATCTTCAGTTTTGCTATTAAGGCCCATAATTATACTTTTTGATGCAAAACTGCGTAAACGCAGTTTTGCATCAAAAAGTATAGCGCCGGCTTGCGTAATTCCAGGGTGCCAGCGGGGTGCCAAATTTATAGAGCCCCACAAGCCAGGGCAAAGGTTGGGCTAGCGTCTGGGAACATTACATTAGCTGGGTGGGGGTATGGGGGAAGGGGGTTTTGCATCAAAAAATGACTGGTTAGACACAAAAAAATGCCTCTAACCAGCCTAGCGTCATTTCCTGACTCAAAATCATCCATATCACATGACTCCTGTATTAGAAAAGACAGGAGTCATGCCCATCACCCCTGTAGCCAAGGCAGGGAGCCAGTGTCTTCTGGGCATGGCCATTGCACCCTGTGCCAGGCAGTGGGCCCCAAGTTAGGCCCCCAATGGCACTTTAAATAAAAAATACTTACCTATATTTATCCCACTTAACTTGGATGGGGTCCCCCATCCTTGGGTGTCCCTCTGGTGTTGGTGTTCCTCGGGCTTGAGGAAGGCACCTGTGGACCCATTGCATGGTGTTTAACCATGGAAATGGGTCCACAGGTCCCCTAACACCTGGTCTGACCCAGGCGTTAAATAATTATGCAACGTCATTTCAGCATGGGGGGGAAATATGGGGGTATGGGGTATGGGGTTAGCACCATTTTTAGATGGGAATGCCTACCTTGCATCTCATTGATCTAAAAAATGGTGCAAACTCCAATATTTTGACATTAGACATGTCTGACGTCAAAATATAAACATGGAGTTAGGTTTGCGCCGAATTTTCTTAAACAAAAAGCCACAAATTTTGTGCAAATGGAGTATAAATATGCCCCTAAGTTGGGTTCAAAGCCAGAAATAGGAATGCTAGCAATATACAGAAATAAGTTCCTAGGTGGGGCCCAGTACAGGGCGGGTTAATGGAGTTGTTGTTCAAATGTCATCATCCAAAAGTCAGATAATACATTTTTCAGACATCTTCTCATCCTCCTACAATCGTCCTCTGTACTCGTCATCCATTAGAAGCTAGTTATTTGGCATATTGATGATTGCAATGGACAATAAAACAGACTATGCCTGGTTCAGGCCTTGTGAATTATTTTATTAAACAACACAAAAGAACTCATAAATAAGTTGAATGATCAAGATTTATTTTCAGGTTTATTGTCGATAATGCAATTTTCTAAAGGTGAATTCAAAACTATGCTCATTGAAATTGGAGAGCAAGAAGGACACCAGTAGGGTCTCCTGGTGTAATCATTAAACTAACCCCTCCATTGGTCATATGGACTTTTGATTGTCGACAGAGAGAAATAAGTAGCAATGATCATCATAAGAACATTATTAATTATGTAATTTTTATTTCAGTCAATAATGAGAGTTAGTGTGAGTTAACAAGTTTTATTTTTAAATATTTTAGTTTTTCATATTTTATTAAAAGTTGTATTAATCTCTACATTTTCATTATTAGAAGTTAATAGAATCCATCAGTATTTGATTACAAATTAAAATAATATATTAGTCAAAATTATATTCAATACAGTAAGAATCCAACAAGCATGTTCCATACAGGAAAGATCCCTAATCTTCATTGAGAGCTTGTGAGAAAACATGTTGGTTCAGATACTCATAAAGCGCTCTGATGAGAGAAATCAGGGTATAAGCATCAAAAATGTTGAAGAATCAGCTGGAAAGTATTCTCATCTCAAATCAGCAGACAATCAGAAATGAAGCTCAGCAGTCTCCCATGAAGAGTGACTCCTGAATAGGTACAAGACAAGCCTCCATGAGGAAGACTCTATCCCTCTACTAGGAAGAAGAGTGGGCTCACTGCTTCTACTCTAGGGACACACACTAATATGAACACACAAATTCTACATTGCAACATTATTTTTTCTTCTTTATGATGATTCTTTATTATTCTTTCTTCTTCATGATGAACACTAGGATTTCAGTACCCTTCTGAGAGCAGGGTTACTCCTCATTGTCTCAGTGGAGCATAATAGACTTCCAGACATTAGTCCCTGAATGTAACAACACTGTTTTCTAGCAGACTGTTCTACTTTTGAAAAAGTAAGTATAAAAATGTTTAGATCACATAGATGCCCAGAGGTGTCTTGGCGTCTTCATCTGTTATGGAACCAGAATTAAACCTGCTTGGGCACAGGGCATAATGACAGCCAGGATTTGAGCTGTTTTCTGAACTGTGTTACATTAGGCTGAGCTTTAAGCTGGAAAGGCAGAGTTCAAGAGCTGACATGTAGAAAAGTTAAAGCTTATGCCCCTCAGTAGGGCCCTGCTGATTTTAGGAATCACCACATTTTTGGCAGAAGTGGACTGAAGCATACGTGCGGAGGTATACCAGCGGATTTTTCTCCTTCTCTTTTTTCCTGTTGCATCTCCTCCTTCTGGTGAGACCCTTACTATCCAGTTGTCTAATACAAACTAGTGTCCGTTCACTACCTCACAGTAAGCTTCTGAAGTTGTAATATCTGCAGCAAAGAAGAAAAACATCTTGCAAATTAAAACTATTCAATACGAAAACAAGTCTTTCAGTGCTACTGTATTATTTCTTCGGTTAACATGGCATTGTCAGTTAGGCTAACTTAAGTTACTATTTCTTCTTCAAATACAAGCCTAGAACATTTAAGTATGGTTACCTACTATAAAATTTCCATTTAGCATATGTTTATTTTAACATAAGTTTTACACATCATTCTAATAAAGTAATTTGTCAGCGAGTAAAATTCACTGCAGCAGGTTCCGTGGATCTTTGTCAAAGGCTCTTCCACTGATCAAATACAAGACTGGTATTCAGCCCTATCTGCATAACTTCCGGAATCTACATATTAGGTACATACTTACACATTTTCACCTAGGTTTGGTATATCACTTGGTGGCATTGTCACAGATTAGACATTGGAATTTGGATACTATCCCATGCCCCTCTGAAAGGATGTCGTTGCAATCCACTGTGCACTTTCTATTGTTTAGGAAATTTGACATTATCTGCAAGAAGTAGTTTTGCCAACCTCTATATAAATGATGATGTATAATTTCTCATACATCTGCGCTTAGCAACATTTTTATGGTCAAGTCAAGCAGCGCAGCAAGGCACCTTGCTGCGCTACATGACTGGGAAAGAGCAGACTGCACTGCAATTAAGGCAATATGGCACATTCCTGTCCTTTCCCTGGTGCCTTTTTTGGCTGCCTAGCACCAATGCAGGCACCCTTGCACCATTGTGCAAGGGCCCCTTCTCCACATACAGGATTGATTTTGTGCAGGAAGGAGCACATTTCTGCACAAAAACAAAACTGGGAGGTGTATTCCTCTTTCTATTTATGCTGCAAAATATAGCAAAATAGAAAGAGGTAGAAACAAGGAGAGATAGATATATTTCTCCTAGTTGTGCCTCCCCTGGGAATGGAAGGATTTTGGTGCATTCTCAGGGAATGCATCAAAAACCATGGGAGTTGCTTGGGAACACCCATGCAATGCCCATGGAACACCCTCCCAGGGCAGAGTAACGCAGTGCAATGATTAGTGCTGCGTTGCACTGCTCCAGATTTATGAAGCAGCACAAGGCCACCCAAAGGTGGTGCAAGTGCGATGCAGCTAGGGCCATAAATATGGGCCCCAGTTTTCGTATTAGCTATTTATTGGTTTGTAATGTAGTAATAGTTATGTCCTCCAAGCACTGCATTTAAGGAAACGTCCAAAGCACCTGAAGCTTATTAAGCTTGAATCTTTGGAGTTCTAAACAGATACTTTTATCTGTTTGGTTTTTTACACTGTATTTACACTTTTATTTATAATTTCCGAGTAATGTTCCTTTGTATTTTCTTTTTTGGTTTAACTATGATATAAACCGAATAAAGACAAATTTGACATCGACTTCGCGGTTAATTTAACAAGTGCGGATATACTTCAAGTATTGTGAAAAACACATAATTTGTTTCAGGAATGTAATATACAGCATTACTAAGAAATGGAAAAATGAATCGAAAAAACGGAGATGATGTTAATCAACAATTAAAAGCGAATACATAAATTAATTAAACCTGAGGCTATTTAGCGCGCAACATTGTGATAACTAGATTAAGGATTTAGGAACATAATTAATTACATACTTATCCTTGACTTTTAATGCCCATACCACTTTACCAAGGAATGTGTTACTTCATTTCACATCCCAGCTGCGGACAGAAGTATTTTTTGTTTCATCCAAAAGATTGGACGATAAATGTGAATTATTTACAAGATATTGCAATAACGAGAAACATCTGATAGAAATCTACCTTCAGATGGCCCAAATGTATTCATGTGCTTATCTCAAAACAGTATGATTTTGCAGTGTGTAGTTAATGTGGATCACATTTGTGTGGATGGAAATGAATTTTACAATTATGAATAATCGTAGAGACCTAAATATACTTTTGTATTATTACAGGATTCCTGTTATATCTTCTAAATACATCCTTGTCTGAAGGCAATGAGTGTCTACACTTTAAAAAGCAATGCATCAGTGCTGCGAGTGGCTGTCGTGGTGTTTGGAATATGTTTGAAGATTTTTGCAGCATTACAGGTAAACACTATGAACGCTCCATTCCCAGAGACTATGTGATGGAATTTAGCAATACCTTCGTTTTATACAAACCGTTCATATAAATAGCTACTATCACTTAATGAAAATGATGATATAAAAAAAATGAATTGCATACCAAATAGTTGCGCATGTGCGTTGATTACGGAAGATGAGGTATATTTTGCTTTCGTGTTTTAGGTAAGTCAAAATAGAGTATAAATAACAGTGCTTTACTACTACTAGTTTTCTTTCAAAGTACTCCTTGTTGTTTTATGTTTTCAATGTTGTACATTAACCCAAAGTTATATTTCACATCGATTCTGGAAGTAGCAAGTAGCCAGAATAACAATGTTCTTAAATGACAATTCCTAGAACATAATCATTGGTACAAATTCTTCATTTACTTTCAAGAGCAATCAATGTAAGATGTGTAAGATATGTGTATATATCAGATACCTAAAAGAAAGTACACAGGGATTAATGATTACTTTTACGTGTTGCAGCTCATCATTTATTCCTCTTTTGAAGCATCCTACTGGGTACTTACAAAGAAGATGTATAAATCTCTTTAATAGTATTATATGTCGAATTATAGATGAGTGGCCGCCAAATTCGTTGTTTTCCACCAAAGGGGTTACATATATCTTGTAAAAAAAAATACGTTTCATTTGGAATCTTAAGTGTTAAACTCCATGTATTAACAAATATAAACCCTCCCACATTTTATGCCAATTGTAAAAAAAAAAAGACTTAGGGGGTCATTCTGACCCTGGCGGCCGGTGACCGCCAGGGTCACCGACCACGGGAGCACCGCCAACAGGCTGGCGGTGCTCCCAAGGGCATTCTGACCGCGGCGGTTCAGCCGCGGCCAGAAAGGGTAAACCGGCGGTCTCCCGCCGGTTTACCACTGCCCTACAGAATCCTCCATGGCGGCGGAGCGCGCTCCGCCGCCATGGGGATTCTGACACCCCCTACCGCCATCCTGTTAACAGGATGGCGGTAGGGGGTGCCGCGGGGCCCCTGGTGGCCCCTGCAGTGCCCATGCCAATGGCATGGGCACTGCAGGGGCCCCCGTAAGAGTGCCCCACAAAGTATTTCAGTGTCTGCAATGCAGACACTGAAATACGCGACGGGTGCCACTGCACCCGTCGCACCCCTGCAACTCCGCCGGCTCCATTCGGAGCCGGCATCCTCGTTGCAGGGGCATTTCCGCTGGGCCGGCGGGCGCTCTTTTGGAGAGCGCCCGCCGGCCCAGCGTAAATGTAAGAATGGCCGCCGCGGTCTTTTGACCGCGGTGCGGTCATTTGTCGGCGGGACTTTGGCGGGCGGCCTCCGCCGCCCGCCAAAGTCGCAATCAGGCCCTTAGTATCCTAACATAATCCCACGACCGGAAGAAACTCCCTCCTGCACTGTGGCCCAATCCTTTGGATCAAAGTACTCTTTGGAGTTATGCAGTTCCCTGATTACAGTAGCTAAACTGGCTGCTGAACAATAAGCTTAATTTTGCATCTTACAAGGCCATTATTATAATGAATGATCCAACAAGGTTAGAATAGCCTAACATACGTATTCATTAATGATTATATTGCACGTTGGGCGGCTACATCTGTCTTGGATTTGTTTGATCATTATATCTACACTAAAGGACTTCTTCTTTTGTCTCTTTATGCAGTAGGGCATAGTTGTCCATTACTTGGGTTGGCATAGGTTCTCTATCAAATTTACATAATTTGCAAAGATTTACTCAAAGTTGCGTTCTTGTGGTTGTGATATTCTTAAATTGTTTTTTTCCAAATAGTCAATTTTGTGATGGGTGAGAAGAAATTGATATAATTAGGTGACAAATGCTTATCCAAAATTATAACGTGGACCTATCCCTGCACATGGAGGTGCAAGCTGTTGTGCCTAATGGGTACAATTGAATAAGATTCTGCTATGTCGATTGCAGTACTACAGAGTTTAGAGTTGTGTTCCATGCATGAATGTACTATACATAGTGTGGTCTAGGACAATACAAACAATACAAACTAACTATATGTAAGAAAGGAAATTGCTGAAAAATGGAGGAATGAGGCTGCAGTCTTAAGGTGAGCTGTGACTGGTCCCTCAAAAAAAATGTTTGCTCACCCTTGGTAGCTGTACACAAGCACAATTGACATAATCAGAGATAATTGTATGTGATGTATGCAGAGCAATAAAAAATAATATGAAGTCAGCATCAATGTCCTGACATCAACTATGAGTAACTTGGCCCTAAGCACTCTCTGAGGGTAACACATGGTGGAGTGTGTTGTTGAATCACCCCTGTCACAAGGTATGGAAGAATGGCACCCAGACAACTTCTGTGGCTGACAGATAATGGTGACAGTTCATGGAACGGTTTATGGTTCTTCCCAGTGAAATGTTTTACTTTCAACATCTTATGAAGGTTGGAAATATTCAGTGGGGCAAGGATAGAAGCCACAGCTTAACATTATTTCAGAAGATTAGATGAAACTGTTTTTGACCCCAGAAGAGCTTCAGACTTCTCCATAAAAGTCTAAGGGGTGGGCAAACCTAGAAATTGTGTCTGGTAAAGCACTTTGTACAACTTTTCAAAACATTTTTTAGCTTCTACCATAGTGCTTCAAAATTTCGAAATTATCAAGCCAGTTTTTTTCTGAACAGATCAAGGGCTAATATTTTGAAAATGTTTTCACAACTCCCAGGCAGGTGTTCAGCACAATGTTCAAAAGCAAATATTTGCTCGGTATTTTCTACACGAGCACCATCCTCCTCCTCCAATGTATACATGACCCCACTCTTGGCTAAGACACAGCAAAGAGGTTTCTTCCTTGACCATTAGAACATTGGAATAGCTTTTACATTGTGAAAGATTCCAGATAAAGCAGGAGACATTTCTATCCACAGTTCTCTATCAAACAGATTGAGATTTTTTTCAGCAGTCCGCAAGAAAGTATTCTTTTCTTCTGTTACAGTTATCTCTACTCCTGAAAAAATCTGTACAGAAGTTGTCAACTGAACCGTGACCAGTGACAACCACTAAGCAACCAATCCAAAGTTCTTCCAACCAAAGTACTATCAACATGTAACCCAGGTCCTGTACTAGGAAGAGTCATTATTATAAATCTATCACAGAGTCATTTGTACCACTGTAAATCTAGATGAAAAACTAATGGATCCACTAAACTTGTTCGATCTATAATCACATTCCTAAGGCGAAAGAAGGTTAACACTCTTCTTGGTCCCTTTGTTCTTCAGCCTATATCTAAAGGGTTTTATTGCTGCTTGGCTAATATTGGATCTGGCCCTTTCTGCAGGATCATCCCCAAACATTTTGCTGTCACTCTTCACTCATACCAATTAGGTTATTTAATTTACTTAAAAGTCCCTAGTGAAGTGGCACTACATGTGCCCAGGGCCTGTAAATGAAATGCTACTAGTGGTCCTGCGCATTGATCGTACACACCACTTAAGTAAACCTGTAAACATGTCTCAGGCCTGGCATTTCAGCCTGTATATGCAGATTTTAAACTGCCATTTCAAGCTGGCAAACCAAACCTTTTTCCAGGCCCAAACTGTTCTTTTTAATACAAATATGTCATTGATAGGGTAGGCCCTGAAGAACCCAGAGGGCAGTGTGCAATGTTTGTAAAAAGAAGGACATGTCCATTTGAGTTTTCCTCATCTTGGTTATGAAAAACGCTTGCATTAATTACCACTGCACTGCCTACCTCCCCCATTGAATAACATTGGAATAACCTTATGACATTTTATAAGTGTGTTGCCATTCCTACTCATTCACTCAATTTACAGGGTTTCAGATCTGGGGGTGATTTCCTCCTTGTCCTGTTTTATAATGTTTTGCAGTTTTTCCAGGGTATCACCCTTCATTTGCTTTATCTCTCTTAATGTGACCTAGAGCATTCCAAGTCTTTCAAGCATTAGCTCTCATTGTATACATGGCACAGTTTTCCTATATGGAAACAGCCAGTGCTTCCGCTAAAAGCAGTACCTCTAGCTACACCTACATCAATATTTGCCACAAATGATGAGCACATCGATGAATCTAAAAATGATTTCTTTGAACACAAAGGGAAGAAATTATCCAATTAAAGGACAGGAAATCACAGAACATCTTCACAAACTAAAAGGGGATAATACCATGCACCAAGAATGTAAAGTTGGTATAAAAGAAGCCTTAACCCCTAAAGACTAATGGAAAAGAGAGGTTTCTTGTTACTCTGTTAACAATAAAACAATTGTGTCATTACTTAATTTACCAAAATTCAAAGATCAACCTGGTAATCAGCATATCAGGCAAAAAAGGTAGATAGATCATTTTGAAACTAAATAAAGATGAGACAGATTTCTACATAGTAAATATATTTGCACCAAATTGAGATGAGCCCTCTTTCTGCTCTGAACTTACAAGCAAAATTAAGTCCATTCCTGAAGATGTTCTACTCCTCCTAGGAGGTGACTTCAGCTCGCCTATGGATTGCATCATTGACACAAATTTCATTTGCAAATCCCACCGTTTTACAGACCACAAATCAATGATAAACATTTGCACTAAATGCAATCTAAAAGATGCCTGAAGACGTCAGCAACCAGACACAAAAGACCACATTTTCAGATTAGTGACACAGGTTACTCACAAATTGATAACATTTGGATCTCAGGTAATTTTGTATACAACATTGGCCAAGCATAAATTCATCCAAGTCTAATTTCAGATCACTCATGCTTTACCTTATCCTTAACAGGAATCATCTAAAGGAAATATAATGACAATAAGTACAGCAACTGAAAACTACATTAGGATTAATTTGAACCCAGAAGTCTTACCCTTACCTAGATGGAAAGCCCTTACATGCGCAATTAGGGATGTACTGATTGATAACAGATCAAAAATTAATAAGAACATCAACACTAACTTTTAAAATCTAGAGAAAATATTTAATTCCAGCATATTAGGTCTAGAGACAACTCATTACTAAGTAAAAGCATAAACAAGAAATATGAATGTAATTGATTTCAATAATTTAAGTTAAAAAACAACAATTAACAAACAACAAAAGCACATTCTGTGAAGCTAACAATACAGATTAATACTCTCTTTCTATTCAAAATTTAAACAACATAAATGCACTATTCCTTTTTTAATAACTGTTGTCAAAATGTTACTTTTTTTACTTACCCTGCATTGAACATAACCAGTATAATCACTAACAATCCTAATAATAACATTACAGACTTAGCTAAGGGTGACGCTTTACTAGACTGTGTCTCAAGGACAACATAGGCACCCCCTGTTACTAACCTCAATAAAATTGCCAACATTTTGAAAGAATTCTATAAAGATCTGTTCTCACAAAGGGTTCCTCCAAAACTTATTTTTCTCTCAATAATGGAGAAAGAGAGATCAACAATTAACTCTCTAATGACATTAGAATGTAATTTCATGCTACGAAGAAATCAATAGTAGACAGAGCACTCAGCCCAGCTTTGTTCTCAACACAATTTTACAGAACTTTCAGGCCCTTTTTAATCAACCCTTCGTATCAAGTTTTAGATTAAGTTGTGAGTTCCATTGTGGTTAGTGATACCTTTGCAGAAGCAATAATCACAGTCATACCAATAAAAGCCAAATATGTGTTGCACAACAAAGACATCTACAAAGACCTGCTGGCTAAATCATCGGAGCTAATAATCCCACTTCTAACAAATCCACCCCCGACAAATTGCCTTTCCAATGACAATGCTGGACTCCTATGTCATGTAATAGATAAAATCTGAAACTTCCCTTCCCTAACAGAAGCTTTAACAAGCAATTCAGAGAAAGCATTCAATAAAGTCACCTGGCCTTACCTTAAAGTGATTTTCAAAAAAAGGTTGTCATAATTTCATCAAAATAGTGAAGTCCCTATATGCCAAACCCAACTCCAGAGTATATCTAAAAGTCCTTCCATCTAAATCATGGGATCAGACAGTTGTGCCCCCTAACCCCTGCTTTATTTTTCCTAGCCATGGAGCCTTCAATACACAGCATCAGACTCAACAAAAAGGTCTCTGATATTGAATGTATTGACTTGATGGTAAAATTAGCTGCTTATGCAATAACATCTTAATAATCACAGAGGGTGCGGCCCCTCTATCCAAGCCTTCATGGACACAATAGAGTAATATTTTTTTCTGATATACCGTTAACAGAGACAAATCTGAAGTCAAACCTCTTTTCTTTCTCGGAACTAAAGATGTATTAGGTAAATCTGGCTTGGCCTGGCAAACCAAATAACTTAAATATTTGAGAAGTGAATTTGCAGACAGAAGTTTAGATACCATTAGACACAAGGAATAACCAACAGCTAAAAACAATCACTGAACGTTTGGAAGGTTGGCTATAATTTGTTTATCTTGGTGTGAGAGGGTAGAAACTAAAAAAAATGATAATAACTGCAATTGTTAATTAATTAATAGGTATGATCCACCTATCACTTTCTGATTACTTCCAACACAAACTAAACACAACCCTTAACCATTTTCTTTAGTAGAACAAATGGCCAAGGTTATCATTGGGGAATCTAAGATTACCAAAAGAATTAGGGGAGTCAAATTGGAAAACTTTAAAAGCTACCTATCTTTTCAAGCAAGGCACCAAATTGTTCAAACAAACAGATTGATACCACTCTCTAAGGCTGATAGTAGAAAACTCAACAGTACCTGGTTTCAATCCAATCTCATACCTCTCAATGAACAAACCAACTCTACCACACTGAACGCATGTCCTAGATAATACTAACAAAGATATTCTAAGAGTAGACACTTTGTTAGACATTAAGGGCCCTGATTTAGAACTTGGTGGACGGGAATACTTTGTCACAAATGTGATAGATATCCCGTCCGTATCTCGTATCCCCTATTATGATCACATTAAAACCTATGGAGATCATAATAAGGTGATAGGATATCCGTCATGTTTGTGACAGAGCATGCCATCCGCCAAGTTCTAAATCAAATCCTAAATTACAAACCTCTAATTTGACATCCATCTGCCATAATAAAAAAATCAACCCCAGAAGGCAATATCCTGGATTGGCTAGATTGGGCTTCCCAAGTTATCCTCTTCAACAAACATCTTGGCTCTTGCAAACACCCTCAAAATTTTACTAAGTTATAAGAACATTTTCATTTAAAGAATCTTGAATTTTAAAACTTTGTAAAATTAAATTAAACACCTGCCTAAATTCTCTCCCAACTCCTAAACCTGGTCAGAGACCCTTTCATCATACAGTTCATTGATAACTTGAACTAGGGTGGCCATTTTGGTTCCAAAATGTAGACACTTTTATAAACAAACCAAAAAACTTATACATAACACACAAGTGAGATGGTGGGAAATGTTAGTTTAAGTACTAACCATCTATTCAGTTGGGAAAGCATATGGAATTCCATTTTCAAATATATAAATGCCCCCTCCTTAGACCAAACTAAATTTATGTTACTGCATAGGTCCTTCTGGACATTTCATTTTCTAGAAAAAAAATAAAGTTATAAGATCATCTGTCCGTCTAGAATTTTAACTCAGGGATAGGCATCCTACTTCTGACGCTATGCTGTTGTCTCTTACTAAAAGTATACTGAACAAAACTTTAAAACTTATCAAAGACATTCACCAACTTGAAGAGTTTGTTCACCTTGTTATTTGTCCTTTAGACCCTGATATCATATAATACACAGACAAATATCTATTAGAACTACTGCTCACTATAGGTTTTGAAATCAATCTGAATAATTTTAAAAACATTGCACAAGGCCTTCTAAATGCAATTGAAAAGGATGAATTGATTGTAGATGTGAAACACTGAGGCAATTGGTGCAAGCATAGTGGAAGATGAGAGCATAGGTGAGGGATGCTTAGACCCGGAGAAGTGATATCCCAATCAGGGTGATAACTCTTGGTGGCATACTGCTTAGGGCCATCACTAGTAGTCTTATTGCTCTGGGTGCAGTAATTATGGGCCTTCATGCACACACCAAGCCTAGTCTTATCTTGTGTATGAGGTGAGACCATCACAGAAACAGGGGCAGGGAGTAGAAGCACAGCTTGACCCCCACCTGACTCAAGCAGCATCACAGGATGAGCAGACAATGAAGTGACCATGCTGCTTCAACCCTGCATGACCTCCTGCTTTCCTATCTCATCTTCAAATCCCATTAGCCCGCCAGCAGACACTTTCTATCTGCACAAATAAGGCAGAAACTGATGACAGCTTTCTACAAGGATTAGAGAAAACCACACAGAAAAGGTCTTAGTATGTTGAGGTCTGTGTTATTATTCCCCCATTCTGGTAAGAAAACCCATAATTGCTGTTTTTTGTTTGGGAATACCCACTGAAAACAGGGATTCTGACCATGTGATATCCCTGCAACAAAAACCGTCAACCTTGTAATCAATTACTAAATGCACATCAGTAAGCGTGCATGGATAGAAAAAAAGCCATCTCAGGGGGAAATTCACATCAGGGATGTGGTGCTAAGTGATGGGAAGTGCCCCCAAATATGTTTTTATGAGCAAATCGAATACTACGGGAGAAGCATAACAAACTCCAGAACTGTATGTCTAATTAATTAACTGTAATCTTCTTTGTTCCTAGTCCAATTGTCCTCATGATATTCATCAGTAATGAGATGGCATCCACTTCCCAAGAACGAAGAAGAAGAATACTAGTAACATTGCTCCTCCTATAAAGCTGCAGTTTAGATAGACAACTCTTACCTAGCATCCTCCTCAACTACTAAGCCTAGCATCCCAAATATGAACACCGGTTATCTGGGACAGAGGGCATGATGACTGGATATTAGACAACAGGACTAGGATTCATGAAGAATTTCTGTGAGTAATTTGATATTACCCCTTGTCCCCTTGTCCTCGCCCCCTACATCACTAATGAGAAATACTATGGCAAACGCCAAACGCCCTTCATTTCAAATATACACCTCATAAACCACCTTCCATGCTACATCATTAAGTAAATTATTCTGTAATACAAGTTTGTACATCAAAACAGTGTTCAGCACCCCCAATCAAAATTAGTACTTTCATTTAAGACACTCTGCAGCTGATAATATTGAACAAAGTATTGGGAGTGGCCCAAGTAGCTATTCGACAAATTTCAGAGATTAACATTCCTTTCATCTCAGCCCATGAAGCAGATATTCCCCTCGTGCAATGACCCTGTACTCCTGCAGGAGAATAACTCCCAAGTAATGACTATGGCAAAGATATTGTCTGCTTTATCCATCTACTAATGGGCATCAACAATGCTGTTTCCCTCTTGCTAAAAGAACCATAAGTTAAGAAAAAAAGAGTCAGATTTCCTGAAAGGTCTAGACCTCTCCAGTGACTTAAAGTGACATTGATATTCTAGAGAAGAATCCAAGCCAATTCTAAGTGCTTAAAGAACGACCTCTTGATTCATGTGAAATGAAAAAGAACTCCATCCTTCAAAAAAGAACAATAAGGTTTGCTTGCAATAAGAGCCTATATCTCCTAAATTCTCCTTGTAGAGGTTATCGCCACTAAGAAAACTACTTTCAGAATTAAAACTTTACCATCCACTGGACCCAGAGGTTAGAAAGAATGGGATATCATTGGTGTGGGAACCAATGGCAAATCTCACAAGTGGTTTAAAGTTTTCACCACTGGCCTTGAAATGGAAAAAATATCAATAAGCAAGACACCAAATCCTCCTTATCTGACAAATTCTTCCAAGGAGGTCTAAACTTTTGGATTGGTGCCCACTAACAGCCAAAGTGGAAACAGAAAGATACTTCTCTTTATTACAGACATTGCACCTCAATAAGAGTATATTCTACAGGAGAGATACCGTTAGGGCTGCAAAATCTAAGAAAAACTTCACCAATGCCTCCAATATAACTCCAAGGTGGAACATTTACAAGACTGTTAAACAGCTACTGCCAATTGGATGGGTAATCCCTTTCTCTGCTATCCCTTCCCTTTCCTCCCTTTCTATGTTTTCTGGCAGAAGCACTCCTAAGAGACACTGCCCCAGTGTTTTCCAACCCAGTGGAAGGAAGGACCAGGATAGCTCATCTACCTGGGCTATTTAAGCACTCCTTTAGTTCCATCTATTGTTATCAAGTTGAGTCTGCTCTTTCTACAAAAGAATGCCCCTTTAGTGGTCCCCTACTTATTGTCCCTCCTTGGGAGTGTGGTGCCAGTATGTCAAAACAAAGACTGCCTTTGTGTGTGACAGTTGCCCTAACATCCCCTGTCTCCTCACAACTATTTTCTAATTACAGAATTGGTTGGTTTGCCTCTCTAAGCTCCTGTAATTTAGTCCCTCGTCTTCACTATCCAGTCCCAAAGAAGTGGGCATTCAGCCAAAAGCACCACTTTGTTAAGGTAGAGTTCTAATTAAGTGATCACTTCACACATCCTCTCAGTGCTTTGGGCTGGAGAGAAATCAGATTACAAGTCACTGCAGGGAGTTCTTCCATGGACAATTCTAGAGATTATTTTTGACAATAGCACTAAAAATTCAACGTCATCACTGAATTAGATAGCCATAGATTGGTATAATGTACCAATAATTACATTTCTGTCAATGGAAATATACTAGTCACCTACGTAGTACCAAGATGTTGCGATCCTTATTACTGGTGAGACATAAAAGTTAGCATGAATTCTCTCTTTCACTTTAGACCATTATGCAAATGGCAACAGAAGTTTGAACCTTCAAAGCATGCTTGAGAACGCATTATCTTATTGTTGAATATAGGCTTAGACATGTCATTCTGCATCTAACATCCTGAGTAAATCTGACTTATAAACTCTACAGCTTTGGCTGCAGTGCCCCTGGGCTTTCTTTCAGCTTTACCCTAACATAAAGCTGGCAAAATGCCAACCTTCCTACCACATGGGATGTTTGACTTCTAACCACTTGTACAGGCTTTTCAGATTGTGTATGTGGCTTTACATAAAAACTAAAAAAGCCAACTGCTGTTTGTTCATCAATCAGAATGGTTTAGAAGAAAAGCAGATACATTGAGATACCGGTTACCAGTTACTCGCTGGCCAAAAGTCTATAAAGCCAGCGAGCCAGATGTTTTTGTAAGCAAAAGACGACCATGAAATTTACATAAAATATCTAAAGTTGCCACCACCAGGTTTTAGAGTAGGTTTTTGTAAGACCTGACATCCTTGGTGTGGTTTTCCCCCTATCTTTTTGCATTAAACTCTCCTGTTTTTCTGCCCTCATTTTTGATGGCTTTAGGAATATCTGCTCTCTACCAGTGCTAAAGTGTTTATGCTCTCTCCCTAAAGCATAGTGGTTCAGCTTATACCAAATTGTCATATTTAATATACTTATTCGTTCTTAGTAGAGTGGCATTATCTGTACTCAGGGCCATCAAATTAAATGCTACTAGCTACAATGCTGCATTGATCTTCTCCATCGCAAAGACCTGTATCGCATCACACACCACTGCCTCATCAGAACCACTGCTGTGCAACATATTCTCAGCCCTTGCATCCCTTGCTGACAGCAGCCTATCACCAGCTCTACTGATTGGCTGCTTGTTGGTTTGGTTGTTTTTTATTTATTAGAAATAACTCTGTTTATCTGTGGGATCCTTTTTGTATGGTGTTTTTTTCAGTTTATTACTGTTTGAGGTTCACACAACTATTTTACACATTGCCTCTGAATTATGTCTGACTGCTCTGTGCCAAGCTGCCAGAAGTTTGAACACAATGTAATTTGGATTATTCCTCACCCTGACACAGATTGTGGTTGCTTCTTGACCAGGGCTCACACCCCATTTACCCAACAACCCAATTTCTTACAGTATACATTTAGACTAATCTTTTGTAATGTGTTTCTTCATGTGTTCCATGGAACACTTCTTTAACTTACAAGGAGGGGGACGACGTTAACAAGTGGTTTGCTGCACTTGAGAGGGCCTGTATGGTACAGGGGGTCCCTCAAAGGCAGTGGGCTGCTATATTGTGGCTATCTTTCAATGGAAAGGGTAGGGATTGGCTCCTTACTGTTAGAGAAAGTGATGCTAACAATTTTGCAGTTTTGAAGGATGCACTCTTGGATGGATTTGGCTTAACCACTGAACAATACAGGATTAAGTTCAGAGACACCAGAAAAGAGTCCTCACAAGACTGGATAGACTTTGATGACTGTTCAGTGAAGGCCTTGGAGGGGTGGCTATATGGCAGTAAAGTTTCTGACTATGAAAGCCTGTATAATCTTATTCTGAGAGAGCATATTCTGAATAACTGTGTGTCTGACCTGTTACACCAATATCTAGTGGACTCAGATCTGACCTCTCCCCAAGAATTGGGAAAGAAGGCAGACAAATGGGTCAGAACAAGAGTGAACAGAAAAGTTTATACAGGGGGTGACAAGGATGGCAAGAAGAAGGATGGTAAGTCTTCTGACAAGGGTGGGGACAAATCTAAAAATGAGTCTTCATCAGGCCCACAAAAACACTCTGGTGAGGGTGGTGGTTCCAAATCCTCTTCAAATCAAGTACAAAAGCCTTGGTGTTATTTATGTAAAGTAAAAGGACATTGGACAAGTGATGCCAGTTGTCCAAAGAAAAACACCAAACCTCCCACTACCACAACCCCTACTGCAACCTCTAGTGCCCCTAGTAATAGCAGTGGTGGTGGGAGCAAACCTACTAATAGCCAATCCAAGGGAGTAGCTGGGCTCACTTTTGGTAATTTAGTTGGGGTTGGTCTTGTTAGGGAGACCACAGAGGCTGTGCTAGTCTCTGAAGGTGCCATTGATTTGGCCACCTTAGTTGCTTGTCCCCTTAATATGGATAAGTACAAGCAACTTCCCCTAATCAATGGTGTTGAGGTTCAGGCCTACAGGGACACAGGTGCCAGTGTTATCACGATAATGGAGAAACGTGTACACCCTGAACAACACCTACTTGGTCACCAGTACCAAGTGACAGACGCTCATAACAACACTCTTAGCCACCCCATGGCTGTTGTGAATCTCAACTGGGGGCGGTTACTGGTCCAAAGAAAGTTGTGGTTGCCTCAGATTTACCTGTAGACTGTCTACTAGGAAATGATTTAGAGACATCAGCTTGGGCAGAAGTGGAGTTGGAGGCTCATGCAGCAATGCTGGGCATTCCTGGGCATATTTTTGCTTTAACCAGGGCTCAGGCCAAAAAGCAAAAAGGACAGGGTGACTTGGATCCTGGAACAATGGACCAAGTGCTCCCTAATGATAGGGGTAGCAAGGGTAAATCCCTACCCACTATCCCTCCCTCTACAGATGATTCTCCTTCTGAGGAAGAAGAATTTCCTCCATGTGCAGAACCTTCACCGGAGGAGCTGGCAGCAGACACTGCTGAGCTTTTGGGTGAAGGGGGGGGCTGCCAGGGAAGAGCTGAGTGTGGCACAGCAATCTTGTCCCACATTAGAGGGTCTCAGACAGCAAGCTGTTAAGCAGCAAAATGGGGATGTCAGTGACTCACATAGAGTTTACTGGGAGGACAACCTCTTGTACATAGAGGCAAGGGACCCAAAACGTGGAGCAGCCGGGAGATTGGTCATTCCCCTGCAGTACAGAGAGTTCCTCCTAACTCTAGCACATGACATTCCCTTGGCTGGGCATTTGGACCAGATTAAAACATGGGAAAGGCTTGTCCCCCTGTTTCACTGGCCTAGGATGTCAGAGGACACAAAAGATTTTTGTAAATCTTGCGTGACCTGCCAAGCCAGTGGCAAGACTGGTGGCACTCCAAAGGCTCACCTTATTCCACTACCTGTGGTTGGGGTTCCCTTTGAAAGGGTAGGGGTTGACATAGTTGGCACCCTTGACCCTCCTACTGCTTCAGGCAATAGGTTTATCTTGGTAGTTGTGGACCATGCCACAAGATATCCTGAAGCAATTCCTCTAAGGACCACTACAGCACCTGCAGTGGCAAAAGCCCTCCTGGGAATCTTTTCCAGGGTGGGTTTTCCAAAAGAGGTTGTATCAGACAGGGGTAGCAACTTTATATCTGCATGCTTGAAGGCTATGTGGAAGGAATGTGGAGTAACATACAAATTCACCACAGCTTATCATCCACAGACAAATGGACTGGTAGAGAGGTTTAATAAAACTCTCAAAGGAATGATAATGGGACTCCCTGAAAAACTCAGGAGGAGATGGGATGTCCTGTTACCTTGCCTCCTTTTTGCTTACAGGGAGGTACCCCAGAAACGAGTGGGCTTCAGCCCCTCTGAACTCCTCTTTGGGCACCCTGTAAGAGGTCCACTAACACTTGTGAAGGAGGGTTAGGAACAACCTTTAAAAGCCCCCAAACAGGACATAGTGGACTATGTACTTTGCCTAAGATCCAGAATGGCCGAGTACATGATAGAGGCCAGTAAAAACCTTCAGGCCAGCCAAGAGCTCCAAAAGCACTGGCATGACCAGAAGGCTGTTCTGATTCAGTACCAACCAGGACAGAAGGTGTGGGTATTGGAGCCTGTGGCCCCAAGAGCACTCCAATACAAATGGAGTGGACCCCACCTCACTGTTGAAAAGAAGGGCAAGGTCATCTATTTGGTTGACCTAGGCACTGTCAGGAGTCCCCTTATGGTGATTCATTTCAACTGCCTAAAACCCTACTATGACAGGGCTGATCTCACCCTGCTCATGGCAACAGATGAAGGACAGGAAGAAGAGAGTGACCCTCTCCCTGATCTCTTCTCTTCCACTGAAGATGATGCTTTAGTGGAAGGTGTAGTTTTGGCAGACTGTCTTACTGCTGAACAGAAAGACAACTGCATAAATCTCCTTGGACAGTTTTCTGAACTCTTTTCAACTGTACCAGGCACCACATCTTGGTGTGAACACACTATTGATACTGGAGACAGCTTGCCTGTCAAAAGTAAAATCTATAGGCAGCCTGACCATGTCAGGGACTGCATAAAGCAAGAAGTTCAGAAAATGCTTGATCTAGGAGTGGTTGAACATTCTGAAAGCCCATGGGCCTCTCCTGTGGTGCTTGTACAAAAGCCTCACTCAAAAGATGGAAAAAGGGAGATGAGGTTTTGTGTAGATTTCAGAGGTCTCAACCAGGTAACAAAAACTGATGCTCGCCCCATACCCAGGGCAGATGAGCTTATAGATACACTGGCATCTGCTAAGTATCTAAGCACCTTTGATTTGACTGCAGGGTATTGGCAGATCAAATTGGCAGAGGATGCTAAAGCAAAAACTGCATTTTATACTATAGGAGGGCACTATCAATTCACAGTAATGCCCTTTGGTTTGTAAAATGCACCTGCCACTTTTCAGAGGTTGGTGAATTCAGTCCTACAAGGGTTGGAGGCTTTTAGTGCAGCATATCTGGACAATATAGCTGTCTTTAGCTCCACCTGGGATGATCACCTGGTCCACCTGTGGAAAGTTTTGGAGGCCCTGCAAAAGGCAGGCCTCACTATCAAGGCTTCAAAGTGCCAGATAGGGCAGGGAAAAGTGGTTTATCTGGGACACCTGGTAGGTGGAGAACAGATTGCACCACTTCAGGGGAAAATCCAGACAAACATGGATTGGGTTCTACCTGCAACTCAGACCCAGGTGAGAGCCTTCCTATGCCCCACTCAATGATCTCACTAGCAAGAAGATGCCTAAAAAGGTATTGTGGACAGCTAGCTGTCAGAAAGCTTTTGAGGAGCTCAAACAGGCCATGTGCACTGCACCTGTCCTAAAAAACCCATGTTACTCCAAGAAATTAATTGTTCGAACTGATGCATCTGAATTAGGGGTAGGGGCAGTCTTATCACAACTCAATTCTGAGGGCCAGGATCAACCTGTTGCTTTTATCAGCAGGAGGTTGACCCCTAGAGAAAAGCGCTGGTCTGCCATAGAGGGAGGCCTTTGCTGTGGTCTGGGCACTGAAGAAGTTGAGGCCATACCTGTTTGGCACTCACTTCATTGTTCAGACAGACCACAAACCTCTACTTTGGCTAAAACAAATGAAAGGTGAAAATCCTAAATTGTTGAGGTGGTCCATATCTCTACAGGGAATGGACTATACAGTGGAACATAGACCTGGGAGTACCCACTCCAATGCAGATGGACTCTCCAGATATTTCCACTTAGACAATGAAGACTCATCAGGTCATGGCTAGTCTTATTGTCCTTCGTTTGGGGGGGTTGTGTAGGAAAGTACCATCTTGCCTGGCATGTTACCCCCAAATTTCACTGTATATATGTTGTTTTAGTCTATGTGTCACTGGGACCCTGCCAACCAGGGCCCCAGTGCCATACGTGTGCCCTGTATGTGTTCCCTGTGTGATGACTAACTGTCTCACTGAGGCTCTGCTAACCAGAACCTCAGTGGTTATGCTCTCTCTGCTTTCCAAATTGTCACTAACAGGCTAGTGACCAATTTCACCAATTCACATTGGCATACTCGAACACCCATATAATTCCCTAGTATATGGTACTGAGGTACACAGGGTATTGAGGTTCCAGGAGATCCCTATGGGCTGCAGCATTTCTTTTGCCACCCATAGGGAGATCTGACAATTCTTACACAGGCCTGCCAGTGCAGCCTGAGTGAAATAACATCCACGTTATTTCACAGCCATTTACCACTGCACTTAAGTAACTTATAAGTCACCTATATGTCTAACCTTCACCTGGTGAAGGTTGGGTGCAAAGTTACTTAGTGTGTGGGCACCCTGGCACTAGCCAAAGTGCTCCCACATCATTCAGGGCAAATTCCCTGGACTTTGTGAGTGTGGGGACACCATTACATGCGTGCACTATACAGAGGTCACTTCCTATGTATAGCGTCACAATGGTAACTCCGAACATGGCCATGTAACATGTCTAAGATCATGGAATTGTCACCCCAATGCCATTCTGGCATTGGGGAGACAATTCCATGATCCTCCAGGTCTCTAGCACAGAGCCCGGGTACTGCCAAACTGCTTTTCCGGGGTCTCCACTGCAGCTGCTGCTGCTGCCAACCACTCAGACAGGTTTCTGCCCTCCTGGGGTCCAGGCAGCCCTGGCCCAGGAAGGCAGAACAAAGGATTTCCCCTGAGAGAGGGTGTAACACCCTCTCCCTTTGGAAATAGGTGTGAAGGCTGGGGAGGAGTAGCCTCCCCAAGCCTCTGGAAATGTTTTGATGGGCACAGATGCTGCCCATCTCTGCATAAGCCAGTCTACACCAGTTTCGGGATCCCCCAGCCCTGCTCTGGTGTGAAACTGGACAAAGGAAAGTGGAGTGACCACTCCCCTGACCTGCACCTCCCAGGGGAGGTGCCCAGAGCTCCTCCAGTGTGCCCCAGACCTCTGCCATCTTGGATTCAGAGGTGTTGCTGGCACACTGAACTGCTCTGAGTGGCCAGTGCCAGCAGGTGACGTCAGAGACTCCTTCTGATAGGCTCTTACCTCTCTTTGTAGCCAATCCTCCTTCCTAGGTAGCCAAACCTCCTTTTCTGGCTATTTAGAGTCTCTGCTTTGGGGAATTCTTCAGATACCGAATGCAAGAGCTCACCAGAGTTCCTCTGCATCTCCCTCTTCACCTTCTGCCAAAGGATCGACCCCTGACTGCTCAGGACGCCTGCAAAACCGCAACAAAGAAGCAAAGACGACTACTAGCAACCTTGTATCGCTCATCCTGCCAGCTTTCTCGACTGTTTCCAGGTGGTGCATGCTCTGGGGGTAGCCTGCCTCCTTTCTGCACCAGGAGCTCTGAAGAAATCTCCTGTGGGTCGATGGAATCTTCCCCCTGCAACCGCAGACAACAAAAGACTGCACCACCGGTCCTCTGGGTCCCCTCTCAGCACAAAGAGTGTGGTCCCTGGAACTCAGCAACTCTGTCCAAGTGACTCCCATAGTCCAGTGACTCTTCAGTCCAAGTTTGGTGGAGGTAAGTCCTTGCCTCCCCACGCTGGACTGCATTGCTGGGTACCGCGTGATTTGCAGCTGCTCCGGCTCCTGTGCACTCTTCCAGGATTTCCTTCATGCACAGCTAATCCTGGGTCCCCGGCCCTCCAACCTGCAGTGCACAACCTTCTGAGTTGTCCTCCGGCATTGTGGGACTCCCTTTTGTGACTTCGCGTTGACTCCGGTTCACTCCGCTTCTAAGTGCCTGTTCTGGTACTTCTGCGGGTGCTGCCTGCTTCTGTGAGGGCTCCCTGACTTGCTGGGTGCCCCCTCTGTCTCCTCATCCAAGTGGCCACATCCTGGTCCCTCCTGGGCCACAGCAGCATCCAAAAACCCTAACCGTGACCCTTGCAGCTAGCAAGGCTTGTTTGCAGTCTTTCTGCGTGGAAGTACCTCTGCAAGCTTCTTCACGACGTGGGACATCCATCCTCCAAAGGGGAAGTTCCTAGTCCTCTTCGTTCTTGCAAAACACCAAGCTTCTTCCATCTGGTGGCAGCTTCCTTGCACCCTCAGCTGGCATTTCCTGGGCTCCTGCCCACTCTCAACACTGTTGCGACTCTTGAACTTGGTACCCTTGTCTTACAGGTACTCAGGTCTGGAAATCCACTGTTGTTGCATTGCTGGTGTTGGTTTTCCTTGCAGAATCCCCCATCACGACTTCTGTGCTCTCTGGGGGTTGTAGCTGCACTTTACACCTACCTTACAGGGTCTTGGGGTGGACTATTCTTCTAACCCTCACTGTTTTCTTACAGTCCCAGCGACCCTCTACAAGCTCACATAGGTTTGGGGTCCATTCGTGGTTCGTATTCTACTTTTGGAGTATATGGTTTGTGTTCCCCCTATACCTATGTGCTCCTATTGCAATCTATTGTAACTTTACACTGCTTGCATTACTTCCTTTTGCTATTACTGCATAATTTTGGTATTGTGTACATTTTTCTTGTGTATATTTCTCATCCTCATACTGAGGGTACTCACTGAGATACTTTTGGCATATTGTCATAAAAATAAAGTACCTTTATTTTTAGTATATCTGTGTATTGTGTTTTCTTATGATATTGTGCATGTGACACCAGTGGTATAGTAGGAGCTTTACATGTCTCCTATTTCAGCCTAAGCTGCTTTGCCATAGTTACCTTCTATCAGCCTAAGCTGCTAGAAACACCTCTTCTATGCTAATAAGGGATAACTGGACCTGGCACAAGGTGTAAGTACCTCTGGTACCCACTACAAGCCAGGCCAGCCTCCTACACCGTCGAACTCTGGGACCTGCTCACATCAACATCCCCACACATCGCCTCCCTCACCGAAACCTGGATGAACCCCTCATTGGAACTCGACATCGCCATAGCCATCCCTGAGGGCTACAAAATCACCTGAAGAGACCGCACCAACAAACCAGGAGGAGAACTCCCCATAGTCCACAGGAGCTCCATCAGGATCTCAACTGACACCCACGATGCCCTAGGTGCCGCTGAACACATGCACTTCCAGATATATGTCAATGCCAACACTACCCTGAGAGGAACCCTCGTCTACAGAGCCCCGGGACCCCGCCCACAATTCTGCGATGCCATCGCCGACACAGTCAGCACCCACACCCTCGCCTCAACGGACTACATGCTCCTTGGTGACCTAAATTTTCACCTTGAGAACACCTGCGACAGCAACTCCTCAGCCCTACTGGACAACCTCACCAACCTCGGCCTCAAGCAACTTCTCACCGCTCCCACCCACTCAACCGGCCACACACTCAACTCCATCTTCTCCACCAGTAGCCACGTCACCTCACCCACACCACCGAACTTCACTGGAACGACCACCGCTGTGTCCATTTTTCCTTCCAGAAACCCACCACCCACCACCAAACAGCATTGGATCCCTCACCGCAAGTGGAACAAGATCTCCAAGGACCAACTGATCTCCAACCTCGCCCACGCCCCACAACCCAACACCAGCGACCGCAACAGCGCCACCCTCAACCTCAAACAATGGCTCGACGACTGCGCCAACACCCTCGCTCAACTCAGAAAAACCACCAACACCCACACCAACAAAAAAGCTCCCTGGTTCCCCCCAGACCTTCAGGCCTCCAAACAGGAATGCTGAAAGGCCGAGAAGATCTGGCGCCAAGAACAAACAGAAAGCAACCACGCCGCCCTCAAATCCACCATCCGCAAACATCACCAGCTCATTCGGACCACCAAAAGATCTTTCTACAAAGAACGAATTGACAACAACACACACAACAGCAAGGAGCTCTTCAGCATTATCAAGGAACTCACCAACCCCAAGTCCTTCTATGCCGAGCCCCCACCCACAAGACCTCTGCGACTCCCTCGCCACCTTTTTTCACCCCAAGATCACTGACATCCATGGCAGCTTCGCACTGCAGTCCCCCACCACCACCACTGCCAAGGCCAACCCTAACGCACTCATCCACACCAACATCCGGAGTACCTGGACCCCACCAACAACGAGGAAACAACCAAGACCATGAGCACCATCCACTCCGGATCACCCGCCGACCTCTGCCCTCACCAAGTCTTCAATAAAGCCAGCCAAATCATCGCTCCCCAGCTCTGGACAATCATCAACAGCTCCTTTGAGACCGCCATCTTTCCGAAGAGCTGGAAATACGCCAAAGTCAACGCCCTGTTCAAAAAGCCCAAAGCCAACCCCGAAGATCTCAAAAACTACCGGCCCATCTCCCTCCTCCCCTTCCCTGTGAAGGTCATCGAGCAGATAGTCAACAACCAACTATCTCGCTTCTTGGAGGACAACAGCCTACTCGACATCTCCCAGTCCGGCTTCCGCAAGAACCACAGCACCGAGACCACCCTTATCGCTTGCACCGACGAAATCAGGATCAGGCTCGACAAAAGTGAAACCGTTGCCCTCATCCTCCTTGACCTTTCCGCAGCCTTCGACACCGTCTGTCACCACACCCTTTCACACATGCCTCCACGACGCCGGAATCCGCCACAGAGCCCTGGATTGGCTCACATCCTTCCTCTCTGGCAGAACCCAAAAAGTCTGCCTCCCCTGTTCCTGTCAAAAGCCACCAAGACCATCAGCGGAGTCCCCGAGGGATTATCACTCAGCCCCACCCTCTTCAACATCTACATGGCACCGCTCGCCAACATCATCCGATTCCACAGCCTCAACATCGTCTCCTACACAGACGACACTCAGCTCATCCTCTCTCTCACGAAGGACCCCGCAACCGCTAAAACCAACCTCCACACCGGACTTCATGCCATCGCCAACTGGATGGAAGCAAGCTGCCACAATCTGAACTCGAAGAAGACCGAGATCATCATCTTCGGCTCCAATAGATCAGCATGGGACGACTCCTGGTTGCCTGCCACTCTGGGGTCTGCCCCAACGCCCACCACCCACACACGCAACCTCGGCTTCATACTGGACTCATCGCTCTCTATGACCCAGCAAGTCAACGTCATCTCATCCTCATGTTTTAACACCCTTCGCATGCTTTGCAAGACCTTCAGATGGATCCCCGTTGAAACCAGAACGGTCACCCACGCCCTCAGCAGCAGACTGGACTATGGCAACACTCTCTAGGCGGGAACAACGGCCAAGCTCCAGAGGAAACTTCAGCGCATCCAGAACACCTCAGAAAAACTCATCCTCAACCTCCCTTGCCACGAACACATCTTAGCACACCTCAGAGACCTCCACTGGCTCCCCGTCAACAAAAGGATCATCTTCAAACTCCTGGTCCATGCTTGCGACCGTCCTCTACATCCACCGGACCACAACCGGCAGCAGATCCTTCTCCCACCTTGCTGCCAAAACCTGTAACTCCCTCCCCGTCAACCTACGTCTGACCCAGGACCTCCTGACCTTCAGGAAACACCTCAAGACCTCGCTCTTCGAGCAGTAGCACCCCCCCACGCTTTGAGACCCTACCGGGGGGAGTAGCGCACTTAACAAAATACTGATTGATTGATTGATTTAACTGTTTGCAAAAAAGGCTAAATCATTGAAACAATTGATTGAATTTGCTCCGCTTCTACATTTTCCATAATTGTCATTTCTTATCTGGGAAACATTGTGAACTGACAAACACATACCGATTTGCAATTGGTCATACTATCAAGCATTATGTGTAATATTGTTGACCCGTTTCCGATTAAAGAAACAAAATTGTTTTAAGTAAAACCATCATTTTTTGTCAGTTTTAAAAAGCCTATGGAATGAAGAAATGGCAGTAATAGATAGTGGAAATTATACATTTGACACGGAAATATGAGAATGTTTTTCTTTTAAACATCTTTGGTTTCCAAGAAACTTCCTTCCTGTGAAATTGATTTTACTATTGCAATACATTTGGTATTTAATGGCATATGCACCGAAGAGTCAAATGCCTAACAAAGCGTTTTAAAGTGATATTGTTTTATAAGTCATATGAGTGATGGTGCCCTTGAAGACTGAATTATACATTTCAGTTCAAATACTTTGAGGTTTATTAAAAACTGTGTATTCAAAAAGGGATGTATAAAGGAATGACCTTTACTTTCTCACAGTTATACCACTGTTAAGAGATTAATTTTTCACAATATTAAAAAGAAAATCCAAACTTCCTCATAGAAATCTATGAAAGATATATTTTAAAGGATATGGCAATTCTCCAACCGGAAATGTTTTTTGTAGGTTAGGAAAACTCTACTTAACAACCCCAGATAAAATATGGAGTTGCTCTTGGTATCACATAAGCGAAACGTGCCCACTTAAACCAACCTGTGTTGGCACTAACATTAAGTGCATATATTAGTCATGAACCATAATTTTAGAGATGTGATTTGGGACATCCCTAAATACGTTTATTGGCTGTGTTGGAGCGGCCTCATTATGATTAACCTACTTTTACTCGGGAACAACCTGTTCTCCTCTGACACAAGGTTGACTTTTGTGGAAACACTAACATTCTAGCAGAATTCCCAATATGCTTTTTGGAAATTGCAGGCATAAAAATCGGCAGATTCAAAGTCAATGATTCAGAATTTGTGGATTGTGTCAGCATATCTAACTTTTTGCATACAATTAGAACATAAACCGCTTTCTCAATGCAGACTGATGCTGGTGAAGGTGGAATAGTAGCACCATTTCTCATTCCGAATGAGGGTGGTATTTGTGTCTTGCTTATCAATTCTGGTATTTTTATTTGCAATCAAAAGCTACTATTATTGACAAGGAGATTGAACTTGGCACTTGTGGCTTCCTTCTCCAATGTGGGTTAGTAGACACTTGACCCGATTCACATGTATAATAAGTGCAGGGTGCACCATGACTGCTGGTGAGATTTGCCCTTTCTTTGGGCAATCAAGAATGAAAAGATGAGAGACGTTCACAGTGTCCTCGGATCGAGGATCTAAATCTGCAATAGTCGGGTGATAAAAAGCACTTATGATCTTAATAGGATCATGAGAATAGTTAGACAAAGGATGTAATTAGTACGTTATGAAAGTAGCCTTCTCTGTGCAGCGAATGAATTTATTATGCTTAAGAACGTACTCAAAACTTCGACCGCTATCATTATCATACCACCTCCCCATTGTTGTTAAGCGTTTAGTAAAAATGCTACATTTGTAGTAAAATATATTATATAGAATTTGTTTTCATCTCTTCTCCACACCAAATAACTAATCAACATCCCAAAGAACGCTATGAAGTACCCATGTACAGGCATCGCGATGGCATGGCTTGCCATAATAAACTCATCTGAAGATCACATTTTAGAATCACAGTTAGGCAGACTTAGCCTTCAATCTTACAGTTGTTTTTAACTCAGTACTATAAATTGTGTATAAGTTACCTTGCTTATTTATTTTTCTTACAAATGCAGAGGTGCTAAACAAAGTGCCATATATCAAACAAGTTATTTATCGTAAAAGACAGTTAGCATGAATAAAGAAATGCGTTTTCCTACCAGAAGCCTTTTCAAAGTTATCCTGTTGCCAGTGCTTAATTTGTAAATAAAAACCTGCCCAAAGCTCTCTGAAACACAGGGCTGTTGCAGTTAAATGTGCGACCACGGAATACTGAGACAGCGTAAACCTGAAGCCATATCGGGCCTCTTTAATCTATTTACAGACACTCCCTGCCCCTTTAGTTTACCATTGCAGCTTTCTCCCTTTGTGAAGCTTTCTCATTTTTTTCTTCCTCCGTCTTTCCCATATGTGTCTTTTCCTCACAGTAAATGCTTGAGGCATTAAAATAAGTGCCGGCCCTTAAAAATAAGTGCCGGTGCTGTGCACCGGTAACCACCGGCTCAAATTAAGCACTGCCTGTTACACCCTCATATATCAATATCCTCTACAGGTTGGATGACTCTAGTGGTACTGATATTGTTATATACGCCACACTCAGATATTACATGGCAAGTTCCCCTTTCCACTTCCACATACTTTACTGCTCCATCCTGCCAGGATGCTGTGCTTCCCGCCGAACTACTTATCCTGAACCAGATGTACTGTGCCTCAGTCCTGGGCCTTTTCTCACTATAGACCCTCTATTGGACTGTCCTTTATGCTTCATGCCGCATATTCACTTGTAGGATTACAAATCACAGATATAGTCCCATCTTCCAAAGCAACAACTCCACATCTAATGGAATCTCAAAGTAAGCCCTCCCAGCCTGCTCTCACGTTGATTCTTGGAAGATAAGTAAATAACTTTCAACCCTAATTTTACTCATTTGCATACTCTGTTCACGTCAGCCTAATTTATTAATCTCATTACAATTTACAAAAATGCTGAGGTCCCACAAATACATCATGGGTAAACAAACAAGCAAGCATAAAATTATATCAGTCAATGAAGAGAATAGAATTGATGTTATGTTTAGTTAGTGCTGAAATATAAGTTGAAACCAAAAAGTAGTATGAAAGTGGAAAAGAAAAACACAAACAAAACAAAAAACCTAAATATTTATAGAAAATACTTTATTACAACATGTGGATACACTGTCGCAATGATTTTATTTGACATCGTTGTTTGAACTTCCGCTAACATGAGATGGAGACTGAATAAACAGTATGGCAAAGCTTAAAGGTTGTATTGTACTTTTATCGCACCATCAGCAGTTTTGCAAACAGGGGCTTCTTTGTTGCACCAGGCATCCAGGCATGTGGTAACACTGCAGTAACATTTGAGGTATACCGTATCGGTGTGGATCAGCTGCGCTTTGCTTTCATCACAACACTTTAGCTACAGGCACTGACGGTCAATCGTTCACGAAAAGGGAGGTATCCCCTTGATCATGGGCGTCAATTCATCAAAATGCCAAGGGTAGGGGAAGTCACGTTTCATGCTTCTGGACCTTTACTTTCACTCACACGCACATGCTTACACATACACACACATTCACAAATAAGCATACTCTGTCACATACACAGACTCCCACACAGAAGCACGCACACAAGTTATATTCAAAAGCATTTTTTAATCACCGCAGCTGCTAGGGAGAGACATATTCCAGCAGTTAGCACTCCATTTGTATTACACTAATAGTGAATAATAGTTTATTTTTTATTATTCACTATTAGTGTAAAAACAAATTACGGAAAACAAAGAAAGTGAAGGCCCAGAGTCCATAAGGACTAGCTGCGCTGTGCTCCTGGTATTGACTTTGCCACCTCTGAGGCCAGGGGTCACATTGACAGTGCTAGGGGTCGAAAGGGACATGCCAGGGCTGTAATAAATGCAACTCCTGACGACCCCGAAATGACATCCATGCCCTTGATAACAGTGGCTGCATGGCAGTGATACTGGCCTTACACATTTCCGCCCCAAGCTCACATGCCACGTCTTTTGTCGCGAGGTGCAGTGAAAGACTCTGCGTTTGTCTGCTTTCAAGGCTTTACAGGTGTTTTGTAATTCATTGATCACATACTTTACAAAACAGGAGCTCGTTTTTGCTTCAAATCTAAGATAAAAGGTCGAACTAGTGCCCACAAGTCACATGGGGTGTAGAAGAAGCTAGCGCATGCACATAAGCCCGCTGAATTCATTTCTTTCCTAATGTGTAAAACCTTCCAAAATGTTGTTTATTTCTTGTATTATCTCTTCTTTGGCAGGATATGTGTTGTCCTGGTGTTGTCCACACCATACTTAATTTATTTAGCTTATTCTTAACCACTTCAGATTCTTCAAGCACCAGTCAAGCCTTCCTCTAATTGTCATGCAAACATGGCATGGTAATACCTCTTTTTCTCGCCAGTTCTCGCCTCTGCCGTAGAAATGAGTAGTGTTGTATGGATATCATGGTCTTTGGTACCTTTCCGTCTGGGACATGCACAGTCTGTTCACATAATAGAGACGACGTTTTGTTCTCTCACAATACAGAACCCTTTGAAGCCCTTCACCAAGGGCATTCTCATTCCGGCTGTGTTTTCCAAAAGGGCTTGTGCAGCGGTTGGTCTGGAGTCGGACTAGCTTCAGCAATTGCATAAATGATGACAACAGCTCCAAACTATTAAAATCGGGGGAAAGTATTTTCCCAGTTGGCTTAAATAGCTTCAGAGGCAATTTTAGACGCAGGACGCCCAAAATAAAGCCACGTGGGAACCTCCCGCCTGAATCAAACCTAGAGTCAAGATATGTTGCACACTAGGAAGATCACTGGACTTTTAAAAGGCTGTTTCTCTTTTGGTTTCTCTTTTATTTTCTGATTGTCTCTTTATTTTTTTGCATTTCTCTAGTTTATATATTTTTTCTATGGGCCATCCTTTTATTCTGTCTGAGGTTCTCTCAGTTCAGGTTTTCCATATTTAGGAATTTCTAGGTTAGTTGTTCTCTTTCATTGATTTCCTCTTGTCTGTTCTGCGGGGTGCTAATTTAACCTTCTCTGTCAAAGAGCTCTCTTTTACCCAGTCTCTTTTCCTATGTCTCTAATATGAATCTTCCATATATCGATTCTTTCCCTTTGATTCTCTCTTTGCAAGTCTCACTCATTTTCCTTTCTGATTGCCTCCTCTTTTATCATCATTCTGTTGTGGTTCACACTGTTCCTGCTTCTTTTTTTTATAGTCTCTTATTTATCCTTTAATTGTCTGCGTGTTTCTTCAACTTCTCTTCGCTGTGGTCGATATTTTACCCTTTCCTTTCTACAGGTCTTAGTCTTTCTCTTTGAACGGGACTCTCTTTTCTTTCACTCTATGATTTTGTTTGCCCTTTGTATTGTATTATTGCAACATTAATATAGTTCTTTACGGCATTTATATGCTAATGCATTGTGGAGCACTGAAGAGCTCGCCTACTTGGTTAGCATGCTACGCAAAGCAGGGTGTTTGGTTGGAAGTATGCTGTCTTTGATTTGATCATATATGGGAAGTGTTTCCTTGTCACATGCTATTCCCTCCAAGGTGCAGTTATCACATTATGGGACACAGTGCTTTGTATGTGATGACGAAGAAGTGAAAGAGAGAGGCACACAGTGCTTTTCAGTAAGTCTGCACTTTTCAACAGCACTGAAGGTCCTTTATGGTATTTCTTATTTTATTAGTGCACTTAGTTGGTTTCTGCACTGCCCTGGGTTGTCCAATCTAATATGTTTGTTAAAGTTTATGGTCAAGAGTAGGCATAGGTAGAAGGGAGACATGGTGGAGAGATCTGCTGGGATAGACTTTGCTAATCATTCAATATTTGATTGTTCCTGTGAGATGTCAAGAAGTGGTCATAGACCACAGCATGTTGGGACCAGCATTATTGGAATACATTAATGTCCTCCATTGGTCAATGAGAGGTGGCAGAACACATCAGTCATTCCACATCTGCATCTTGTGATGGGTGGTTTATTGCTGTGGACTAGTAGAGCACTGGGAGATGGGCATGAATCATAGCAGTTTTGTCATTTGTAAGTATACGAGTGTAAATCAGTATAAGAGAATTATTATGCAGACTGTATGCACTCCAATTGCCTGCCCAACTGCTGAGTGCTATGTTATTAATATAGTGTAAGCAAGGAGGATTATATACTTTATTGCATTGTAATTGCATTTGTATAGTGTCTACTGCCCAGCAGAGTTATTAAAGCACATTAAATATGCTCTAGACCAAATGTTTGTGTTTTGTTTTCCAGTGATTAAAGTGATTATTGCTGGTATTAGACTGCTCTTAAGGTAATAATTCCCTGCATTTACTACATTTTCTATGTGGTAGATTAAATAATAGGAGTGAGGTGTGATTGTTATGGTAGAGGATTCATGCACATTAGTGGGGGTATTACTAGATGAGCTACAGGAGATTAGGTATTGCTGGTTTGCAGGGTTATAACTTTTCAAAGGATAGGTTGTTATCTTTGAAATTACTTGTATTCTGTTTGCAGGACTGCAATAATAAGGTTGAAGTGATACACTAACTTAGAGAGGGCTGTCCTCGGAGAGTAAATTGAAGCTCATACAAGAGAAAAGGAGAGGCAACAATTTGAATTTTTAAGTCAAGGTTAGTTTTCTTGGGATTACAGAAAATGCATTTTTGTGATTGCTTGCGATGTGAGGATGCAAATCTATGGAAAGAAACAGTATTACTGTTTGCAATATAGTGTTATACTTTTGATAAGCACTAGAATCAGGTGAACAGTCTAACCCCTGAAAGGACACCATGAGCTTACACTTCACCACTAGGGGATGGAGGAGAGAAAATAGTCTGTGTATATAGAGTCCTGACTCAATCATATCAGTGTGGTATCCCAAACTGGCATACTAAAGGATTGGTGTGAGTTGTTCAGCTCTATAGTTTTAACAACTATAGAACTGGTGAACAGCCAAAGTGTTGGAAGCATTAAGTAACAGCTGGAAAAAAGCATGTTGATGAACTGAGAGGCTTATGTTACTCTCAAAGGCAACAATAACATCACAATCATAGCACAAGAAACAGAATATAGGATATGTAATGCAAACATAAAAAAGGAGGTTCTGGAAATGCTGGAGGTAAAGTCTTCAGATGTTCACCCTTGCAATGTTACAAAAGCAAAATGGGATCTATTTCAGACAATCCTGGCTGTGACATGGCACAAGATGGGAATTAGGTTAGCTTCTCCAGGCAGTGGAAGTGTATCATCTGTATTCCTGTGGCTGCAGTGTGGAAAATCAGATAAATGGGAATGTGTTAGACTTTTCATCCTTGGCGTTGTCTCCCTTAACTTTTTGCCTCTGTTCCCCAGGTTGTTGATGTGTGCTAGACTCTTATTTTGCTGTTTTTGTTACTCTGGGCACTTTACCACTGCTAACCAGTGCTAAAGTGCAAGTGCTCCTTCACAAAATGTGTATGTGATTGGTTTATCCATGATTGGCATATTTGATTTACTAGTAAGTCCCTAGTAAAGTGCGCTAGAGGTGCTAGGGCCTGTAAATCAAATGCTACTAGTGGGCCTACTAAGTAGCTCTGTAATCATGACTCATACCTGCCATTGAAGTGTCTGTGTGTGCAGTTTTACCTGTAAATTCGACTTGGCAAGTGTACCCACTTGCCAAACCTACACCTTCCCTTTTCTTACATGTCAGACACCCCTAAGGTAGGCCCTAGGTAGCCCCAAGGGCAGGGTGCAGTGTATGGTTAAAGTAGGACATATAGGGGGTCATTACGACCCTGGCGGCCTGTGGTAAGCTGGCGGTAACACCGCCAACAGGCTGGCGGTGTTCCGCCAGCTATTATGACAGTGGCGCAATAGCCACGGCCATACTGCCGGCCCCTCCAACATACCGCCAGGCTTCTGCCTGGCGGTCATAATCCCCAGGGCAGCGGTGCAAGCACCGCTGCCCTGGGGATTATGAGTCCCCGACCGCCAGCCTGTCTGTGGCGGTAAACACCGCCATGGAAAGGCCGGCGGTAAGGGGACTTGGGGTGCCCCTGGGGGCCCCTGCACTGCCCATGCACTTGGCATGGGCAGTGCAGGGGCCCCCAGGCCCCCAGGCATAGCCCCGTCGCGCATTTCACTGCCCGAATTTCGGGCAGTGAAATGCGCGATGGGTGCTACTGCACCCGCTGCACATCAGCATTGCCGCCGGCTCCATTACGAGCCGGCAGCAATGTTGATGTGACTTTTCCGCTGGGCCAGCGGACGGTAACACTGTTACCGTCCGCTGGCCCAGCGGAAAAGTCATAATAGGGAGCCAGGAATACCGCCGGCAATGGCGGTATTCTGGCTCCCGCAGCCTCAGCGGTCTTTTTGAAAGACCGCCGAGGTTGTAATGAGGCCCATAGTAATGTGTTTTATATGTCCTGACAGTGAAATATTGCTAAATTCGTTTTTCACTGTTGCAAGGCCTGTCCCTCTCATAGGTTAACATGGGGGCTACCTTTAAATCCGATTAAAGTGTAGATTTCCTTTGGGAGCGGATGGACATGTGGAGTTTGGGGGCTCTGTGCTCACAATTTAAAAATACATTGTTTAGTAAGGTTGGTTTTAAGATTGTATGTTTGAAAATGGCACTTTTAGAAGGTGGCCATTTTCTTGCTTAAACCATTCTGTGACTCTGCCTGTTTGTGGATTCCCTCTCTGGGTCAGTTTAACAATTGCGTTGTTTGCACCTCTGTCTAGACAGTGAGACAAAGGGAGCTGTGGTGTAGCCTGTCTATCCTGATGAGCCATCTGTGCTAGGAGGGAGGAGAGGAGTGGTCACTTACACCTGAAAGGGCTGTGCCTGCACTCACCCAATGCAGTCTCCCCCCCGGTGTGTGTCTGGGGCCTGGCCTAGGCAAGGCAGGATTCCACAAACAAGAGAGACTTTCCTTTGAAGTAAGCCTACTTCAAAGGCCAAAATGGGTATTAGAAGGGCACCCAAAACCACAGACGTTAGATCACTTCTGGACATCAAGAGGAACCTCTGCCTGGAGAAGAGCTGAGGAGACGTCCTTCCCTGCCTGAGACTGTGCTTTGTGGAGCTATCCTGCAGTTGCTGCTTCTGCCTGTGCCAGGGGACAAAGACTGGACTCTGTGTGCCTTCCTGCTTGTGAAGAAATCTCCAAGGGCTTGTCCTGAGCTTGCCTCCTGTTGTTGAAGTCTCAGGGACATCAAAGACTTCTCCTGCCAGCACCTGGACTCTCTGCTGAGACTTCTGCCCTGCCAAGTGGTGCCCTATCCAGTTCATTGGGATTTGGAAGGTGAAGCTGGCCATACCAAGACTGAAAATCCACGCATAGACCGCCATGCGGGGAAAATATCAAGGTACCTTCCGAGACGTGGCTGAAAAATGACGTGCTGCCAGTTTTGCATCAGAAATCAACACCAAGGCTGTTAACGTTGCAACCCACATTGCGCAGTTTTGCTGATACGTTGCAGCAGGATTTTCAATGCAAACTTTGCTGGGCGCGGAAAAACAAAGCAATGCCTGCCTGGACCGAGCGCTGCCTGGATCGACGCATCGCTCCCCTGCGGGGAGGAAAAACGATGCACGCCGATTGGACTGGAGAAGGAGAAATGACGCACGGTGTCGCTTGCGGGTCTGAAATCAACGCACTGCTTACCTTTTTCGACACACTCATCCATGAGTGTTATTTTGACGCTACCCAGGTACTTTTCAATGCTAACAGAGTTTTATCTGTTTTCTCAAGGATTTGAGACTCTTTTTGCTTTTTAATTAATAACTTGACTTGTGTATGTTGGATTTTTTGTTGTTTTGGTTTGGTTTTGTTTAGATAAATATTTTCTATTTTTCTAAACCTGTGTTGTCATTTTGTAGTGTTTTCATTGAGTTACTGTGTGTTTTGGTACAAATACTTTACACCTAGATCTCTGAAGTTAAGCCTGCCTGCTTGTGCCAAGCTACCAAAGGGGTGAGCGGGGGATAACTGAGGGTGATTCTCCTTTACCCTGTCTAAAGTGAGGGTCCTTGCTTGGACAGGGGTAAACTGACTGCCAACCAAACACCCCATTTCTAAGAGGCACGTATTTGAAACAGCAAAACAGCTGATACATTGCATAGGGAGAATAAGCTTTTTCACAATCATCATTCCACTGGCACGACTGACCACAGATGGAACAGTGTCAGGTTACAGAATGTACACAATTGTGCTTGGTACATCATAGCTGCCACACAGCTATTCACTGACATGGCGGTTTAAACAGAAGGACAGTCTTATCTAAGTGTCATTGGAAGTACTGGTGTATCAGATGTGTCCTGTTGTCCACATCCTCCTCCTCTCCATCTTCATTACTGTCTAGAGTATCCTCTGCTGCCACATGTGCAGTGTCTCCCCCCCCTCCTGCAGGAATGGCACATGCCATCTGAGGGCCAAATTGTGAAGAATGCAGCAGGCCACCACTATCTAGCAGACCTTTTCAGGGGAGCAGAGTAGGGATCCACCAGTAACATGGAGGCACCCAAACTTGCCTTTAAATAGCCCAAATGTTCTTTTGATGACTCTTCTTGTCCATCCATTTGCCTCATTGTATTGATTCTCTACCCCTGTACTCAGATTCCTCACTGGTACCAACAGCCAGGATAAGTTTGGGTAGTGGAAGTCACCTGGAAATAGTGACAAAAGCACATTAAAGTTGTACAATAGCACAGAGGACAACACCAGGTGACATACAGTGACATACATTGTGTGAAACATCATGCTCACCAATGAGCCAGACTCTCTCTGTAGTTGTGCCATCATCTGTGGGTCACTTCTGTTCCTCATTATGTAGGCATCATGCACAGATCCTGGAAACTTGGCACTAACGTGGAAAATATACTGTTCAGCAAGGCACACCATCTGCAGATTTATAGAATGGAAATTATTCCTATTTCGTAACACCTGCTCATTTGTCCTGGGAGGGACCACAATAATATGGGTCTTGTCAGTGGCCCCAGTCACATGTGGAATGTGTCCCATTGTGTAGGAAGCAACCTTAACCTTGGGCAAATCATCCTTTTGGGGGAATGAGATATAGCTGCTCATGTGTTTCAGCAAGGCAGTCAAAACTCTCCTCAGCACATTAAAAAACATTGGCTGTGACATAACTGCAGCCAAGCCCACTGTCACCTGATAGGATCCACTGGCCAGGAAGTGAAGCACTGACAGCCCCTGTACTGTAGGATGTCTAGCAGTAGGATTACTTGTGTACACAGTTTGATGATTGTGGCCCTGTCCAGAGGATAGATGAGAATTATATGGCATTCCTCCAGTGTAGCCAAGTCGACTAGGGGTCTGTAAAAGGGTGCATTCCTCCTCCTCTGCAGTGGCTGGTATCTAAACAAACCAAACGTCACAAGTGTGTGATAGCAGGAAGGATAGACACACAACATCACAGTAAACAGAGCTATCTCATACATTTCAGGTAACCAATAAGTGGAATCTGCTCTGGTGTTCTCTACATGCAAACAAACTTCTGAAACCATACATTCTGATTCATTTGCCAAACCTCCTCACAGATGTAGTCGGAGTGTGAGACATGATTTGTGCTATCACATTTAACATGTTTTGTCAACTGCTCTTCTGCTAGCAGTGCACTGGTATAAGCTCTTATTGAAAAGCCAGAGTCTCCCACCAAACCTAAATCTAGTTGTGTTGAAATTGCCTTTGTTTGTACCGTATGTACCCATGATGCACATTTAATTGACTACCATGAGTACACTCGTCAGGAAATGGCACCCACCTGCCCTGCATGCAGAGGACAGGTGGAAATGACCTCACTCCGCCGGCGTATGTCGTCATGGCGTAGGGCAGTCCTAACCGCCATTCAACTCCTCATTCGTTAACATTGCAGTCTAGGGAGCACAGGGGCCAATGATGATCACCGCCGGCAGAGACGGTGATTACCGGCGCGGACGTGACCACCATTTTCAGCAGCCACAAGGGGGTGAGTACACACTGTGTACATGTCTTTCCTAATGCCTGCCATGGTGTTTGGATGGCAAGGTAATAGTCTGTGTATGCCCTTGTAGATTATGTTGTTACGTTCTGCATAGCTATGGTGAGTGGTATGTACAATTGTTATTGGTCATTTGCTGGTATTCCAGCCTCAGGAAGGGCCTACATTCTGACTCATCAGTTCTGGAGTGATGCTCTGATGTCCACTGCCTAGGAGGTGTGACCTGGCAATAACACGTTGTGCACTTTGTCAGAGTACTGTAGTTGTGCCTTTGTCAACAGGCAGACATGGATTAGAGAGTCTCAGTAGGTGTGCAGATGGTTGTGTCTGCAGAATTCATTTCAGCTGTTGTTCCCAGGCAATGGTGTGGTATTGTGGTTGTCACTGCATAGTGTTATCTACGGGTGAGTCATTATGATGTGTATGCCATATGTGCTGTTATTGCGGTTATTGACCCTGTGCTCCCTTTCTTTCTCCCCCACCCTCCCTCCTTTTCTTCTCCTGTCCTTTTGTGCATTAGCATCACCTGGCGAAGGAGCAGGGGCACTGGCGAGTAGGGGAGCTGCAGCCCATGGGACCCAAAAGGCAGTGTCCACCAACGGGAACCAGTGGGTTGGAGGGCGAGGGGAGCACAATGGGGGAGACAGGAGCTACAACAACTGACTCAGATTCCTCCTCTGATGGGAGCACCCTGGTAGTGGCAGACCCCTCTGGGACCACCCTAGCATTGTCATCTTCTGCCACCCCTTCCACCACCACCTTGCCAGTAGCCCCCCACCCAGCTGCCCGTGTCCACTCACCCAGAAGGTTGGGTGTCTCCTTCGCCCCAGGCACCTCAGGCCCTGAAACAGTCAGCTCTGCTGCCCTCACCTAGGAGGCTATTGACCTCCTGAGATCCCTCTTTGTAGGGCAGTCAACCATTGTGAATGCCATCCAGGGGCTGGAATCCCAGCTGCAGCAATGCAATGCCTACCTGGAGGGCATTCACGGTGGCTTGGCTGGCCTTCAGAGATCTTTTCAGGCTCTGGCCTCTTCTTTGATGGCAGCCAGTGTCCCTGGTTCTTCCGTCCCTCCTCCAACTATCTGTACCCAGTCCCAGAGCCCTCTCGCCCACCCATCCCAAGCACACATTCAGAGGAGCATGCACCCAAGAAAACGGACAGGACTTGCAAAGAAAAGCACCACAGATCACACCACAAGCATACACAAAGCCAACACACAGAAGCACACACAACAACAGCCACTGTCTCCCCTCTACCTCCTCCCTCAAAGTCACATCAGTACTCACACCTGCAAGCACTACATCCTCAGACCCAGATACTGCCACCTGTTCAGCCTTCCCCACAGTCACCACAACAGCAGACTCGCAGACTATCACCCCATTTACCATGAGCAGTCACCACCATCACATCCATATGCAGCACACCCACCTTACTTGCAGACACCACCCTAGCATACATTCACATGACCTGTTTGTCCTCTCCCTCCCTCTCTGCCCCCTCCCAAAACACATAAACGCTTCCACTCAACAGCCATCTACCTCACAAATGCACACTGTACATACATTTACAACCCAGTCCAGCACGCCTACACCTCCTACAACCACTCCCTCTACCTCCGCTCCCAAACCTACTCCCACACTCTGCCCCACTGTACCTAAAAAACTTTTATTTTCCCGCCTTGACCTCTTCCCCACTCCTGTCCCACCCATGTTGTCTGGAAAACACATGACCCCACCCCCTCTGCCAAGTCCCTCTATCTCCCAGTCCTCTCATGCCTCCCATGGTGTTGCAGATGTCTCTCCCCCCACTAAAATAACTCCCACTACGGGGCACAGGGCAGCCACTCTCACCCCCAGCTCCAGGCCCACTACCCGCCCCTAAACAGAGAAGCAAGACCCTACCCCCTCCCAAACCAAAGTCCAAAGACCACCTCTTCCAGCAAGAAACCACCCCCACCCACCACTGCCCCTGAGGTGCCTGCCTCCCACATTGATGTCCCTGCCCAGTGTAGTCACTTGGGCTGTCAGAAGTCAAGTTGGGCCTCTCACGTTGCCCTGTGTTGTGGCATGGACACTTTTGGACTGGTCAATGGCCCTTTGTATATAGTTCAGTTTTATTTTTGGGCCCACTATCCCCACCAGAATACAGTTGTTAAATCACCAGTATTTGTCCTGGCTTTCTTTACTTCTGGCTTATGTTACTGTTGTACATTTCAGGGGATTGTTCTCTGTTTGTGGTAAATGTGTATGGTGTGTGTTGTGCGTGTTGGTGTGTCACTCTCCCCTCCTTCCCTTGTGTGCCCGCCAGTTGTACTCACCATTGTCGTCATCATCGGCGTCGCTGCTCCTGAACTCCCATTACATGGCACAACATCAGCAGGACTTCCAGTTTGGGTTCCATGGCAGCCACAGACCTCTTCGTGTCCCTGGAGGTGAGTGTCTCCTTTTATATGGGTCGTTTCCTCCAGGCTTTTTTGTGGTGGTGGTCCCGCCCTGGAAATCCTGGCGGTCTGCCATCTCATAATATGGTGTTCTTCCGGGCTAAAGATGGCAACCGCCGTAGTTGGTGGCCAAACCGCACTGGCAGTTCAGGCAGTGCATTGGCTATATATGGGAGGGATCTCCGTCATGGTCATTGTAGGAGGCTGGCCTGGTTTGTAGTGGGTACCTTGGGTAATTACTTCGTATACCAGTTCCAGTTATCCCTTATTAGTGCAATGTAGTAGTGTTCTAGCAGCTTAGGCTGATATAGGTAGCTATAGCAGAGCAGCTTAGGCTGAACTAGAAGACATGCAAAGCTCATGCAATACCACTTAAAGTTACACAGTACTCATACAGAAGTAAAGAAAATACTCAGTGTTACCAAAAAGAAAGGTATTTATTTGGGTGACACAGTACCAAAAATATCCTTGAGGCAATTCTCCTTCGGGAGGTAAGTATTTTACACAATATATACACTAGACACCAAAATTAGACAAGTAAATAGTCATAGAACAATGCAAACAATAGGAAATGCTACAGAATGCAATAGGAGAAAATGGGTCTAGGGGCAACACAAACCATATACTAAGAAAGTGGAATGTGAATCAAGAATTTTCCCCTAGACAAGTGTAGTGTGTGCAGAATTTTCTGGGAGAGGAAGAATACAGTAAAGGTAAGTCAATTACCTTCCCCTAGAGCCCAGAAAAGCAGGAGAAAAGTACTGCAAGTTTCCTTAGGACACACTACACCTCGTTTTGGGATTTTGCAGCAGCCAACCAAGTCTGCAGAGAACAACTGCTGGATTATTGGACCTGAGGACCTGCACGGGGAAGGGGACCAAGTGCAGACATCAAAAGAAGTTCCAGAAAGGACAGGAGCCCCTGCCAACCCAGAAAGAGTGCAAAAGAAGAGACCCCAGTTAGTCAAAGACTGCAGAAATGCACCCTAGGAAGATGCCAGTGGGTTCCTGCATAATGCAAAAGATGTCCCACGGTGTGAAGTTCGTTGCAGATGAGATTTCGTGTTGGAAGGTGCCAACAAGCCTTGGCTACGGCAAAAGTGAATTTTTCATCAAAATGGTGCTGGATGGACCCAGGACAGACTTGGGGGCCTCAACTCTGCGTGAGGAGGAGGAGGGGGCTATCAGCACTTTAGAGAGCCCTCAAGATGCCAGCCAGCACCCCCAGAAGCCACAGGATCCAGGTTCAAAGGAGGTTCAAAACACAGTTGATGCAGCACAACAAAAGAAGGTCCCACACCACCGGAGAACAACTCTGTGAGTTGAGCATTACAGGGTGGAGTGCTGGGGCCCTGGGACAGGCTGTGCATAAAGGAGGTGAAGAAGACACAGTACACAGGGGTACCATTGTTCTTGGGGAAAGCAAGGTCTTACCTCTTCCAAATTACATCAGCAGGACCATCAGCAGGACCTCAGGAAAGTCTGTGTCAATGATGTCCACCCTCTGTGTCCTTAGGAGCAGGCTCGTAATAGTGAGAGGAGTCCCAGGGTACCGGTTGTCACCTTGGAAGGTGCCTGCTTGGAGCAGGGGAGTGACTCCATCACTCCACAGGAGATTTCTTCGGTCCTTCTGGTGCAGGATGAAGAAAGGGAGTCCCCAGAGCAGGCACACCATGGAAACTGTTGCAGTTGCTGATTGGAGCTGAGGTTGCTGAAGAAAGTGTCTCTTGTAGACAACTTGTTGCAGTTACAGCATTTCTTGGAGCGGGCTGCGGTTGATCCGAGGTCAGAAGAGTCTGAAGTTGTTGCAGAGTCATCCTGAAGGAAACTTGCAAGCAGAATCTGAAGAGAGCCCACAGGAGAGACCTGAGAGGGGTATTGGCTACCTTATCAGGTATAGACCTATCAGGAGGGGTCTCTGAAGTCACCTGCTGGCACTGGCCACTCAGAGCCCTCCAGAGTGCCCCCACACCTTGCAAAGAAAGATGGCTGAAGTATGGGACACACATTGGAGGAGCTCTGGGCACCACCCCTGGGGTTCTGATGGACAGGGGAGTGGTCACTTCCCTTTCCTTTGTCCAGTTTCCTGCCAGAGCAGGGAAGAAGGGGTCCCTGAACCGGTGTATACTTGTTTATGCAAGGAGGGCACCATCTGTGCCATTCAAAGCATTCCAAGAGGCTGGGGATGCCTCCCCTTCCAAGCCTGTAACACCTGTATCCAAAGGGAGAGGGTGTAAAACCCTGCACTCAGAGGAAATGCTTTGTTCTGCCTTCCTGGGACTGGTCTGTCCAGACCCCAGGAGAGCAGAACCCTGTCTGTGAGGTGGCAGCAGCTGTAGCTGCAGTGCAAACCTCAGAGAGCTGGTTTGGTAGTACTGGGGGTCCATGGTGGAGCCCTCAGGATGCATGGAATTGGCTCTCCAATACCATATTTGGAATGGGGGGACAATTCCATGATCCTAGACATGTTACATGGCCATATTTGAGTTACCTTTGTGAAGCTACATATAGGTATTGACCTATATGTAGTGCACGCATGTAATGGCGTCTCCGCACTCTCAAAGTACAGGAAAATGGCCCTGAACTATGTGGGGGCACCGTTGCTAGTGCAAGGGTGCCCTCACACTTAGTAACTTTGCACCTAACCTTCAGCAAGTGAAGGTTAGACATATAAGTGACTTATAAGTTACTTAAGTGCAGTGAAAATGGCTGTGAAATAGTGTGTGCACTATTTCACGCAGGTTGCAATGGCAGTCCTGTGTAAGGGTTTGTCTGACCTCCCTATGGGTGGCAATAGAAATGCTGCAGCCCATATGGATCTCCTGGAATCCCAATGCCCTGGGTACCTAGTTACCATATACCAGGGACTCATGAAGGGGGTCCAGTATGCCAATTGAAATTGGTAAATGAAGTCTCTGGCATACAGTGACAAATTTAAAAGCAGAGAGAGCCTAAGCACTGAGGTTCTGTTAGCAGAGCCTCAGTGACACAGTTAGGCACTACACAGGCATACACATTAGGCCATAAGTTATGAACACTGGGGTCCTGACCAGCAGGATCCCATTGAGACAGGCAAAAACATACTGGCATACATGTGAAAAACGGGGGTAACATGCCAAGGAAGATGGTACTTTCCCACAGTCATAATATTGTGGTTGTTTTAGTTATAAAAATTGTAAATATATGAGGAGCCTATATAAATAAGTTCCCATGTAGAGGATCAGAATTATTTGTGTAGAGTAGTATGTTCCTCCTTCCCCTTCCCTTAGATTGGAACATTCTAACATGTAGAATGATAGGAGTCGACAGTAGAATGTTCAGAGGGCTGTGAAGAGAAGCTGTGTGGAGAGCTGTTGATGGAGCAGTGGGGATGGAATAATAAAGACAGTATTAGAAATGGGGTCTTTGGTTGGCAGTCAGGTTACACCCTGTCCAAGCAAGGACCCTCATTCAAGTCAGGGTAAGTCACACACAATCCAAATGATCCTGTGCCCACCCTCTGGTAGCTTGGCAATGAGCAGTCAGGCTTAACTTAGAAGGCAATGTGTAAAGTATTTGTGCAATAAATCATACAATAACACAATATAGCATCACAAAAATACACCACACAGTGTTTAGCAAAGTATATAATATTTATCTGGATATTTGCAGGTCAAAACAATAAAAGATGCAATAAGAAATTGTAAAGATATCACTGGAAAGTGATATAAAGTGTCTTAAGTCTTTAAAAAGCAAACAAAGTCTCTTTCAAGCACAAAGTGCCTGGTTGGAGTGAAAAATCTCCGCAAAGGGCCTCAGAGGAGGAGATGCATGGAAAAATGGTGTGTGCATCGGTTTTGCCCCTTCACACACGGACTTGCGTTGTTATTTTCCATGCGGGGAAGACGTTGCGTCGATTTCTGGCGTGCGGACGGGTCTCCTCTTCGGGTTGCTGGGTTTTCAGACGCCCCGGGGTCTGTGCGTGGAATCCTGGGCTTGTTGACCGGATGTGTGTCATTCCGGTGGGCGATGCATGGAATTTTCTCCCTCACGGCAGGCGCTGCATCGATTTCCCCTCTGGAAGTCAGGCGGCGTTGTCCAGGCGGGCGTGCGTCGAAGTGCCGGTCGCACCGCAGGCGTCGCGTCAATGTTTTCCTCGCGAAGTCGAGCGGCGTCTTTCCGGTTCAGCGTGCAGTGAATTTTTCACTGCCGAACAAGCTGTGCGTCACATTTTTCGCCGCACAAGGAGTCCAGTTGCAAGAGAGAAGTCTCTTTGGTCCTGAGACTTCAGGGAACAGGAGGGAAGCTCTATCCAAGCCCTTGGAGAGCACTTTTGCAGTAAAGCAAGAGAGCATCAAGACAGCAGGGCAACAGCAAGGCAGCAGTCCTTTGTAGAAAGCAGTCAGGTGAGTCCTTTAGGCAGCCAGGCAGTTCTTCTTGTCAGACTGCAGGTTTCTTCTCCAGGAAGTGTCTGAGGTGGTAGGGCAGAGGCCCTGTTTTATACTCAAAAGTGCCTTTGAAGTGGGGGAGACTTCAAAGAGTGGCTTAGAAGTGCACCCTTTCAGTTCAATCCTGTCTGCCAGGGTCCCAGTAGGGGGTGTGGCAGTCCTTTGTGTGAGAGCCCTCCACCCTCCCAGCCCAGGAAGACCCATTCAAAATGCAGATGTATGCAAGTAAGGATGAGTACCTTGTGTTTGGGGTGTGTCTGAGTGAATGCACAAGGAGCTGTCAACTAAACCCAGCCAGACGTGGGTTGTAAGGCACAGAAAGATTTAAGTGCAAAGAAATGCTCACTTTCTAAAAGTGACATTTCTAATATAGTAGTATTAAATCCAACTTCACCAGTCAGCAGGATGTTGTATTACCATTCTGGCCATACTAAATATGACCTTCCTACACCTTTCAGATCAGCAGCTACCACTTCAACAGTGTATGAGGGCAGCCCCAATGTTAGCCTATGAAGGGAGCAGGCCTCACAGTAGTGTAAAACGAATTTAGGAGTTTTACACTACCAGGACATGTAAACTACACAGGTAGATGTCCTGCCTTTTACCCACACAGCATCTAGCTCTAGGGGTTACCTAGGGCACACATTAGAGGTGACATATATGTAGAGAAAGGGGAGGTTTAGGCTTGGCAAGTACTTTTAAATGCCAAGTCGACGTGACAGTGAAACTGCACACACAGGCCTTCCAATGGCAGGCCCGAGACAAGGTAAAGCGGCTACTAAAGTGGGTGGCGCAACCAGTGCTGCAGGACCACTAGTAGCATTTAATCTACAGGCCCTGGGCACATATAGTGCACTCTACTAGGGTCTTACAAGTAAATCAAATAGTCCAATTTGGTGTGATGCAAGGTTCCCATGTTTAAAGGGAGAGAGCATATGTACTTTAGCACTGGTTAGCAGTGGTAAAGTGCGCAGAGTCTAAAAACCAGCAAAAAAAGTGTCCAAAAAGTGGAGGGAGGCAGGCAAAAAGTTAGGGGTGACCACCCTAAGGCTGTCAGGTCTAACAGACAGGCACTTAGAATCTGGCGTGGTGTCCTTATAACTGTGGTCTTTTCTGCCAGCCTGGCGGCGGTCCTGCCGCCATTGTTGTGTGACGGTCAGCTGACCGCCAAAGTCATAATGAGGTCCAAAGTATGTAAAGCATTGAAATAACACAAAGCAGTAATTCAATAAAACACAAGAAACAGATTAAAAATCCAAAATAAACATAGGAAATATTTTTTTTCTTTAATTTGACACCAAAACAAATAAAATTGGATAAGGAGAACAGGAGATCTGAATTTTTAAAGAATTAGGGCCATATTTATACTTTTTGATGCAAAACTGCACCGACGCAGTTTTGCGTCAAAAACTTTACCGCCAGATAACGCCATTTATTTGCACCGCTCGGGCGTCAAATTTATACTTTGACGCACGGTGGCGCAAACCACTGGTGTGAGTCATTTTTTTTTTACTCAAACCAGTGCATCACGTTGTAAAGAAAAACGACGAGACGGTTTCGTCGCAAACCGTATATGTGCCTTTTTTTACGCAATTGCATCAAAAAGCGGTACAAACACAGAAAAATTTGCTAAGGGGAGCCAAAATGGATCCTAGATGCTTGCACAGACCCCAGGAAGATGACAGCAGACCAGGAACCAGCCAGGAGGACCCACAGAAGACCCAGGACAGAGAGAAGAAGAAAAGAAAGTGTTGATTCAGTGCAGAGGAGCAGGACATTCTGGTGAAAGAGGTGATGAAACACCAGAACCAACTTTTTGTCACCTCAAAGTTGCCAATCAGTAGGAGAGAGGCAATATGGCAACAAATTGTTGACAAGATAAACAATGTGGCAGAAGTACGGAGAACAGTCATTGAATGCAAGAAACGCTGGCATGACTGCAAGCGCAGGACCAAGGAAAGGATGACCAGGAACAGGAAGGCAGCACTGCAGACTGGAGGTGGGAGTACAGCACCGCAGGAGGCCCTGGACCACATGGAGGACATGGTGGCAGCCGTCATCCCTGAGGAGATCGTCACAGGGATTCAAGGACAGGACAGCGCAGACTACCAGGAAACAACACAGATGCAGGGTAAGTCACATGGGGAATTAAAATGCACAAATGATATCTGTAAGCAGGGGGTGACCTACCTACTACAAAATGCATGTAAGTCATGATATTCAGGGAGTGGCATGGGTAAAGGGGCATGGCAAGGGGGCATGGCCCATTCAGAGGAAACCTGGGGCACAGCACTACACTACATCAACAACTTTTGCATGGGGGTATGCTGTCATGCCAATGATGTTGGAAAGGTAAAGCCAGTCCAGGGGGGTAGGGTACAACGTAAAACTGGCCTGCTGTCACACGTCAGCTGGTATTCTCCCTACATGAAGTAGGGCTCAATTAACAGTCTCAGGCCATATCTGCAAGTGGAATTTAACATTGACAACAGTTGCCACTACCACCTCTGCTGTGTGTGCAGGTCAAGTAGCTAATGGTAGTTACGTACCCATGGATCAAACACACCCAAAATCGAGGGTTCAGGATGACAACGTTATCAATCCCCTGTAATTAATATAAATGTGCCAACCCTGTCAAATGCCCATGTCCATAGGCGCAACAAACATCAGGTATTGTAGTTAACATTATGAGGTACACAGCAGTAATGTCATACCCATGCTGCACATGTCATGTCTACCTTGTGCCTGGGTCACAATAGATGCAATGCCACCATGCAACATCTCAAGTGTCATAGTGCAAAGACAACTGCATTGAGGGGGAGGACATATGTGTGTGTAGGAAGGCGAACACCCCCACACAGTCATAAGATGAAATGGAACACTGCTAGGACCATCAGTGCAATCCCATGTAGCACACATTTCCCAACATCAGCAGTACACACTACTAATGCAGACACGCATATCTTGCCATGCCAATGCAATACATAGTATATGCTAGGTCTCAGCCACATATAGGTGGATGTGAAATATCAGAGACTGGGTCAGTTCCAGATTGTTAAGTGTGGTGCAAGTGCCATCAGAACAACCACAGTCAGTGCATGGCCTCACCATGAGAATGGAAGTAGACGGAGGGTTGAGTAGGACAAGAAGGTGGCACTTCACAATTTGGCCAGAACCAACACCTAGAGGATGTGATGCTGACTAGTCCCCAAACTGACCACAATACATGTGACATGCAGGTGGCCATAGGCCATGGGAGAATGCTAATATGAAAGACAGGAGTAATGAACCATAACAAAGATCACAATGTGCAACAAACAGTAAGGCAGGCACGTCACATTACACATTACCCAGCTGAGAACTCTGACCACACCGGCAGCAGCTTTGAGAGAACTGTAGTTGGAGTTCAGGGGGAGCTGGCCAAGGAGGTGTGGGTGGGGATAGAAAATATGGCAGCCAGCCTAGAGGGGGTGCATTTGTGCAAGATGTCAACTGCAGAACAGGCAGCAGCCATGCAAGGGCGAACATCAATCTTGCAGGAACTCGAAAAAAGTGTGAAGGAAATCAGCACAGCTGTAAGAGAGTTGACACAACACCTACAACAACAATCCTGTCAACATGTGCACGAATGCAATATTGATCCCCTCAGCCCACCTGGCTGCCTACCAGAGAGATGTAGCTACTATTCTTAAGAACCAGCAGCTCCTCCTTGCTGCAGTACTGCCCTTAATAGCCCCACACTTGGCAGCTACCGGGATGTCTGACTCCACGTCTTCAAATAGAGGTGTGAGTTGCCCCTTCACAACCACCACCACCAATGGCGGAGGAGACAACACACACATCAGAAGATGAAGACGTGGAACAGATCACCTTCACCTGTAAGAATATCCGGTAGCACTAGTCCCTGCCACATGGCCACCTATAACCAAGGTCCTGTGCTTTGTAGCATGCCAGTCTTGCAACAGCTGCTCTCAAGCACTGTTCTCCAGCCCACTGTTTATCTTGTCACCCTGCCCTGTGATTGTCTCTCACTAACTCATTGGCAAATCTTGTCCCTCTGCATTGTCTGACACTTCACCCCAGCATGCCCAATGACATGTCCTTTTGAAATTGAGTAGGATTACAATGGAAGGTGTCACACTAATGGGCTTACAATCATGGACAATCTACATATAGCACTACAGCACTTTAAAATAAATAGCACTTACACAACAACTTTGTCTCTGTGTAGTGTGACATATCAACAGTGATGGCTATCAGTTATGTTTACCTCAGGTCAATGATTATAGATTTTCAGTACAACTGACCTGAAAGAATGTTGGCTGATAACTATTTACTGTGGTCTGGATTGTACCATCATCAGCCCTTCCTGAGGGTTAATTCTGATGGAAATAGAAACTCTAGACTATAATGCTGTGTTGGACAGTATAACACTTCCTCAAGGGATGTCTAAGCCAAAAATTATTGCCTTCACCTTTTTCTTCAACCCAAAAGTTATGTACGTGACATTTGACCCAAATTGTACCTAACACACACCATACAGCATGAATGGATGTGTATGAGTATACTTACTAATATGTAACCTGGCTGAACATTGTAACAAATGATAGGTGTGAGTTATGTATACCATACTACATGAGATCATACTACCACTCACCTTATAAGGCTTTGCTTGGACATCAGGCTGCAGGAAGACTTAACACAGTGTCCTCAATACTATTTCTGGTTGCAAAATATGTGAGATTGAAAACATACATCAAAAATTAACAACACTTTGGGATACATAGTAACCTTGAGTGGTGGGTGCAATGGATGACAGATTCTTAGCAAAGAAGCTCTGGTGTAGCCGCCAGTGTAACAGCTCAATAGTGTTATGGTTGCAGGATGGGACACAAATGCTATTACTAAAGAGAGACTGTTCACCCATGCCAAGGCTCTGATCCCCAAGCATGTGACACATACTGTAAAGGGTTACCTAAATATTTATTTAACAGTAAAAACAGAAGCTAAAACCAGGGGAAACACCTTACCTAACCTAACCTAACCTCACCTATCCTAACTACACATTACCCACAATTGGCCCTAACTAACCTAAGCTAAACTTACTTATCACATTTAACGAAACGATCTAAATATCAACCCCCCCACAACCCTTTATAACATTGGACACATGGAGGACAACATATACTAACCTAAACACATACTATATTATACTAAACAAATATATATGTTTTTTGTATTTTTACAATTTATATATATTATTTTTTTCCTTTAAAACACCAAATCCCCAACATCATCAATATACACACTCTACACATACACATAATAAAAAAAAGATATTAAAAGTATCATACTCCTACCCCCCACCCACTACTACTAACTAAACTAACAGACCATTCTAACCTAACACTAAGCCCCCTAAACCCACTAATGAAAAGAACCAGAAAAGAGGACGGAAGGGAGGAAATTATGGCTGAGGGTAAAATGTTTACAAGTTCGCCCTCAGCAAGGTCTTCTTTACGGTACGCACCCTCCTATTGACTTGTGCCACCTCCTGATGCAGCCTGTTCATTTTCCTCAACATACGGTCATTGTCACGTTGCATCCGCTACAAATCTGCTAGGTCAATGACTGCAGCAGGGGTGGTCCGGGTGCCAGCTGAAGATGTATGTCCCCTTGTCGGTGCCATGCATGTAGGAGGAGGTGCAGGTGGTGCTGTGATGGGTCCTAGAGCAGTGGAGGTTGATGGTCCAGCAAAGGTGCCTGCTATGGTTGGTGCCACCTGGGTGTTAGTGGTGGTGCTGGTGGCTGTGGTGGACACCCAAGGGCCCCCTTGGGCGAATGCCCTCCGCACTCCAGAGGCTCTTTCATGGTGAAAACGCCTTGCCATGTTGCAGAACCCAGACTCCACATCCAGAATGTGGTGGTAACGTACCACCCAGCATTGAAACTCCTGAATCTGGATGGGATTCATATTGGCAGCTGTTAAAAAAATCTCAAACCAAACATTAGGGTACTTCATTGTGTGATATGGCTCCAGAAGTAAATCAGACAATACATCTATTGTACCAGAAACAGGCCATATCATCATACAGATCACTGATTGTCCCTGAGGAAGTACATGCCAATGCAGCCTACACATGTCCTAACAAACAGCACAGCAATGCTCTAAAAGATGTGTAACTACTTAAATGACCAATGCATCATTGTTCAGCCATTAGTCGCATAAAAAATGCTGCAAGTCCTCCACATGTGATAGGCCAACTAATGACTAACTTCTGGATGACAAGTAAGGGCCACAAGATCCATGAGTTGTAAATGGAATTGCCTGGATAGAATGCAGTTTCTAATCATGAGTGGGTATTCTAGTTTTGGACAAGTGATTTACAGATTTACATGTCTGTGTACTAAACTTGTATCATCAGTCCTAGGTACACATTTCATAACCCTACGCCTGTGCCTGAGGTGGGGGGAATGGAGAAGCAACAAATACTATCAAACATCAAGGACACCCAGGAAGCTTTGGACAGCTATACATGGGTTTGGGCAGTCCACCACAGGTAAAGAGGATGTCCAACTGGGATACACCCAAACCTTGGACAATCCCATCCACATTTATGTTTGGAAATGCAGACAGTTGTAAAATCATTTCACACCAGTAACACATGACTTACAACAGCAGATAGATGCAAGCACACATCTGGCTATGAGCTGCATGCACACCTAGGCCATTGTACTCAAGTGGCTCATACATGTAGCACAACATGTGGAGAAACATGTTGCTAGGAAGTCAAACATAAAGTCAAACATGTTCAATAGTAAATAGGGATGCTCAAATCTGTGGGTAAGACTTTGGCATCCCTATTATGTGAGATTCAGGATCTGACTTGCTGACTAAATCATAAATAATGTTCTTAATAAAAGTTTTATCCACAAAAGTCACCCTATGCACATGGCCATGTCTACAGGGCTGCCCTACAATACCAAAATATGACTATACGCTAATGATTACCCAACTCAAAGATTGCAAAAAAATGATACTCCACTCAAGGAACATATCCGATCATTTACCAGCGCATCATACCTAGCTATGTGTCCAACACACAGGAGTCAATCACACAACAGCAGCAAACACAACACAGAACAGAAATATCAAACCTTACAGGAGATGTCTGGGTCCGCAAATCGAGCCACCTCTCTGATAGTGTAGGGGGCAGGTCTACCTGTAAAGCATGTAAGGGATACATGTGCTCAATGTCTGTGCACTGTAAAACACTTCCAAATACAATTACTGTGTGTAAGATTAAATCAGAAAGTCAAGCCTCTCAGGCATGATGATACTGCAGCCGACATACCACTGCAAACATGTACCGACCCAGGCACTCCAGTGAGTGATACACACATATCTGCACACATGCAGTGGCCCTAACTATCATGTGGTGGCAAACATGCTCCATCATTTGTTTGCAGACTCATTTATGGAGTGTATTCCTCTCATCATGTGTATCAATAAGAGACATGCAAAGCCACTTTCCTGGAGGACTGCAATACCAGTCACTCAGGTATTCTGGCCTGGGCATCAAAGGACAATCCTTTACTGTGTGATGCACCTGTGGGTTGAATTAAGGGCATGATTTATCATGCTTTCTATGGTCCCTTACATATAGGGCCTGTGTTGTGTATAGGTTACATATGTTACATTAAAAGGGTATCCTGAGCCACATATGCCCATAATGGTAGGGATCCTGTGCATTATTTGGTGTCAGTTTGAGGCTAGCCATGGATTGAGCAGTTTTCACATTTGGATACAACAAGGAAAAATATGTTGACAGTGTATATTGGATTCATCCATGACAGACTGCATGGGGACAGGTGTAGTCATTGCACCTGAAATGTGTCTCTCATTGCCCTGTTTACCCAATATGGAAATCACAGATGAGCCACATTCATCATCTTACATTTGCCTATTTGGTTGATAAGCGGATTTATAGCAAACTGACACCGTGATATTAATACATGGTTTAGCAAATGTACCAGTGTGTCAATCACGCTGATGTAGTTTTCAATTTGTATGTACCTTCGGAATGAGAGCAGTCACAGGAGTGCTGGTCTACTTATCTTAACATACACCCATGTCAGTGATAGCCGACATACTGGGAGGTTAGTTATTAAACATATGCTGCACTTGATCAGCATGGGTGTGCCAAAATAAACTAGCTAAGTATTAGTCAACTTTATATGTACGATGGAATTTGTCAGTGGTCCCTTGCATGACATCATGCACTTAATCCATTGTGATCATGCATTCCCCAATGTCACGTATCCCATCATGATCCCATAACTTATGAGAAGTACATGGCAATAGAGTAACACAGATGGCAAATGCATTAGCTCGGGGCCAGCTATTGTGACTAAGACCAATGTAAAACACACAGGTACAATGTACAGATGACCATGGATTATTGTTACCTCTCAATTTGAATCATTTGCTTCATTTTATGTGCCACAGCTATGGTAAGTTGCACCAAACATTTTGATATGAACGTATGAGCATTACTTTTGGCATCCATCCCTAATTTAATTGCGGCACAACCAAGTCCAAATATCAGTCTAAGATGTTATCTGAGGTCAGATATAACTTGTTATGTATGCGTCAGAATCCAGTTCAGACATGTGTCAGAAATAATTGAGGGACACATTATTTCTTGAAAATATCTGGATTAAAAACATGTGTTTCCTGCTACACTCACAGACCATGCATAAAACATATGTTAGTGCCACATTTGCATCATCTATTGACGTGAAGGCAGCACTAATTTACAGGCTCCTGTTGTGTTTTGTAAGTTAGTGCAGCTGTTGCCTCAATAAATGACAGTAATGTGTAGGAATTCTTGTATAACTCACGCCAACTGTATGTTTAACTTGCATTCCACATGTCCAAAAACATTGCCTGTAGCATATGAACAAAACTGCTAGTCACTACAGAGTATTTAAATGTGCACATTGCTCTGAATTGTACTCACCAACAGTGCCACCAATCACAATCCCCAGGTGGTACAGCAGGTCTTGCTCCATGGCAACCAGGTCAGCCCAACAGTGTTTCAGCTGGTGGTCGTTGTGGTGTGTTGTAGATTCTTTGATGATGGTACATGACCTTTTCCCACCAGAGCCTCCTTGCCTCTGTGTGATACCCCTGTATCACATGGGCACCTGCTTCAATCATTAATGGTAGGAAGTGGCACATCAGCCAAATAAATCCCCCCAGCTCCTCCTCTCCCATCCTACCAAGACGCTGCCTACCGAACATGCTTGAAAAACAAAATGTAATAAAGGGGTACAGAGGATAATGAAGGGAAAGTAGGAGAGGGAAATGAAAACAATTTTACACTAAAATAGCCCAACTACCCCCAAACTAACACCACCCACAACAGACTCCCAAAAGTACAAAGACAAATTTAGACACAAGAAATGACAAAAATACACTTACACAGGATAACACAGACACTTAGGAATCACCAAAAGACAATTTAAAGACCACACAGGAGACAAATTCACAAAATGCAAGGAGATACAAGTCCAAACACAGCCACACAGTCAGGAAATATCACAGACTGCAAAGTGAAAGTACACCCACTGTATCAATTCTGTAAACAGGATATCCTGTTACATCACTTCCTGCCTCAAATGCGGTGTGATTTTATTCTTATGCATCAAAATATTATGACGCTTACAGTCCGTGCGTCATTTATTTTTTACGCACATACTTAGAAATTACCCCCCATCCTTATTTTCAATTATTTTTCATACTTAACCAATTTCATGGGGTACAGTGTGGGAATTACCGCTCAGGGCCAATGGATGTATCATGGCAGTGAGCCGCATTTTTCCACGCATATGCAGCATTTTTTGACGCATGTGCGTCTTTTTTATGTGTATGAATCAAAATTTCTGTCTGTGACTGGGTTTGGGTCATTTCTCAATTTTAATAGTTCATGACAGGTGTGACAATACCGAGATGGGCTGTTTGCAGCTACATTGTGCATTCCGGTGTATGGGCACATGTGATAGATCATACTACTGCGGACCATGAACCTCTAGTTGTTGTATCGGATTTGCACTCTTCACTGATGGAATAGATGGCCAAATGTGTGGAATACAAATTAGTATTACACAGTTTGGCCATGTTGTGCGTCAATAGAGGATAGCAAGGCTACGCAACTTAATACAGTAACTCATTGCCTGTGTGTCAATGTGTGTGAATTGGCTCTTACTAATGTAGTTGTCCCTCTGTGTGAACATCACAACACGTGTTTTCTCAGATCTGCTTGTATGCATGTGTTGTCAATGTGGCCAACCATCAGATGCTACTCAGTGTGGAAATGAGAAAGGAAATGTGTTTGTCATACACGTAGCAACAAATGTTGTGTGAACTTCCCAGGTTTTTTGGGTTATAAGCGTTGCCAATGGCAAACCATGCACAGGATAGATAGAAGACCATGGTTCCAAGACTAGGCCATCACATATCCTGGAATGTTGGATACCACTTCCTGGGCACTTGTTTGTATACTACCCATGAGTCAGGCATTGGAAATTGCTATGTGGGTATGGTGTTTGTGACAAAACTAATCCACAAATTTCATGTCACGCCACAGTTTGAGTCATACAAATGACCTGTGTTTCTCCTGTGGCAGTGGAGGACCAGCAGACCAAGCAACAAGTGTGCACATATTTCCAGTGGTTAATTGCAAAAAGGTGTCCAGTTCAAGTGTGTTGGGCCATGTGTAGCCTGAGCCATTATTGGGGTCCATGTTGTCACAGTTACGTGCAGGTCTAGTCATGAGTCTGTGGAGCCATTTCCTGCATTTACAAAGTATCCTTCACAGCTGAATTGAAGGGAAGCCGAAGAGGAATTGAGAACACACAGGGGATAGTCCAGTTATGGCACTTCAGACGTTTTATGAGACTGACAACAGGGCAACCTTGGTGTGCTGACAAAGTTAATGGATCAGGAATTTTAAACCGGCAGGTTTCCTCACAACATTTGTACACAGGGTGGCCTCTAAAATTCCCACTGCATCCGGGAACATCAGTGCCTCCGTGCTGATTAATCTCACAGCTATTCACCACGCAGGCCCCATCAATATGTATGGGGTAGTGTAATTCAGTGTGTGGACCGTCAGGGTACAAACATGGGTTGATATTTCATGCACATTATTTGACGTTGTTTGTTGTGCTGGAGGCACCATACCCAATCCATGCATACAACCATGGTATACTGTCACTATTTGTCACTCATGCATACATGAAACCCAGACAAGGGATGGGCCATGATTAGGCTATTTGAAGACAAGTTCCACCCCATGCTACGATAAGTAAACTGATTACGCTATACAATGTATTTGAGTATTGACTGTAGACCTACATGACACAATACCCCAGGAGGAGAGTGAGGGCATGGAAAGCAATTATGATGTAGTGTGGTCAGTTTTATGTATCCTTTGCGCGTTAGCTTCAGGCTTTAGGCCTTTGTGCACTTTGCCCTGGATGTATTTTATTCCTTTGCTCGCAGCTTAGAGCCTTTGTGCACTTTGCGCTAAATGCTTTTTATTCGGCTTCGTACTGTTATTTTTCAAATAACCAGTTCTACAGTCTTGTTTTATTTTTCATATCACACTGTTTAGCCTACTTCAGCACTGGATTTCTCAATAACACATTCTTGTTCACTCTGTGCTTCAGCCAAGGATACAGTCTGGCACATTGCCGATAGACGTGGTAGGAATTTAGGGGGTTATTACAACTTTGGAGGAGGTGTTAATCCGTCCCAAATGTGACGGATATACCACCAGCCGTATTACGAGTTCCATAGGATATAATGGACTCGTAATATGGCTGGTGGTATATCCGTCACTTTACCGTCACTTGGGACGGATTAACACCTCCTCCAAAGTTGTAATAACCCCCTTAGTCTTTGGCATTCTTGCGTAGGGACATTTTGTGATCACACTGACATGTTAGTTATAAAAACACTTCCTTGTCCCAATACACGCAAGAGGGAGATTCCGACCAGGGAACCACAACTAGATGCTGACTGCCTCGTTGCAGATGCTGAACCAGATCACAGGCCTTTGCCAAGTATGAGGGTTGATGGCTTCCCAGGGAAACTGAAAGGCAAGTTAGAAGATTAACATGCTGTGCTCGAAATAGAACTAGCTGAGAGAGAGTAGAAATTGTTAACACCATGATAGCATTATTCTTATGTTTCACTCTCCTCGTGACTATTTCAATCCTACTGTGTTGTATGGTTCTGGTTATTGCGGCTCACGACTTAATATCTAAAATGCAGTTGTTTTATTAAAACAAGATATAAAACTTAAACTGCCTTTGTCATTTGTATATGAGATCATACTGTAAATGAGAGAGCTGGTACGGATCTGAGTGACCACGACTTCCCTGAGAGGTTCCAAAGATGTCATGCGCTCGGCTGCCCAATCATCCCTTCCCCTTGGGAGAGATGAGGCACTGCTAGTTAGCCAGAGCAAAACCGGATTTAAGGTGACAAAGGTCCTTCCAAGTGGGTCAGACTCAGTCTCCCACACCGTGAACGATCCTGCTACCTAGATATCCAGTAGTCTCATTTAGGATAATGAGAGCCAACGCAACATGGCGCCGCCAACGATTGGTCTGGCTCTAATTTTCGGGTCCGGCTGACTCTTTCGGTCTCATATATATATTGACTACTCGGTTCCGTTAACGGAGATGTCCGTAGGGCTGAGGATTTCCGCCACCACGAGATAGGTACATCCTATTACTTAGTAGTCGGTTGTTCAAGCTTGAACTTTGAAAGGAAAACCCCGATATTGGTGTGCCTTCTCTGAACCAGCGCTGTTTTCATAATGGCGAATCCCCAAGTAATGAACATTGCAGTTAATATGCGACAACCGCTCACGGGGCACCTGTTAGCACATGGTCTAACGAACCAGGGGGGTCCAGTCACGTTTGCGGTGGAAGCCCATGCAGCCTATAGAACAGAACTTTTTTATTCTTGGGTAGTATTTCCTGCAGTTGATGGGAATACACACACATTTCACGATTACACTCTTACAAATGTCCCTGGACAATACAGGGCATATGCATACTTAGAGATACCTTTATCTTATCAAGAACACCATAATTGGCTTGATGGCGCCCTCCCACACACCATAGCACAAGTAAGGTTAGGTCCACTGAGAAATGATGGTCCTACCTGGCCTTTATTGGCTACATATACACCACATCCTGCGGTTGCTCAATTGGCACTGGCTGAAGTTCGTCGCTTATATACGGAATTAACGGCTACATATAGACGTTTAGTTCAATTTGTGATGCAGACACTGAACACAAACCCAGCGCATGCTGCTCCGGCGCAACCACATACAGTGGTTCCGGGTATCAATCCGGCTACTGTACACTCAGTTATGGGTAAAATACCGGCAAAACTAGAGGAAACTCCATTTTGGCTGGCGCAAAAAAATTATACGCTGGAAGCAGTATTTCCCCATACGGGACCTCAGGATAAACATAGAATATTGACAATGTGTTTACCGTTTGGTATGGTTCCTACTGTGGACCATTGTAATACATGGGGCACGGTGTTTGCCGCGCTCTACACTACAGCACACGGTACACCAACATTGGCTAATTTACCGGAAGTGCTTAAACAAATTCAAGATGAATATGGGGCTGCCCCAGCCTTAGATTTAGGGATGCAGCTAATGGGCAATTTTGCCGCAGTTTCTTCTATTATTTTGAGTAATCTCAAAGGAGAGGCGGTAGCGCTAGCAGTGCGTATGCGTCTTCGAGACGTCCCGCAACTTAATCAAGAACGGGAGCTGACGAGAATAATAGCAGAAACATATTCAAGTATCGGTCGTGATAGCCTTAGGGCTAGACCGCAAAAACCCCAGTTACAGGGTAAGAATAGTAAAGATACTACTAAACAACAGCAACCTGAGGGTACTAAAAAGCGATTGGAGAAGAAACAACAGACACCTAAAAAAGAAAGGGGACAATCTCCGCAACCGGAGACCCCGCAGAATAGGTATAATCTAAGGAATAGGGATAATTTGAAGACGCCTGATAGATATCAATATACTGATACACGCCAATCTCGTTCCTTTCAGGACTCATCGGAAAAGAGAAATGAGAGAGGTGGGCGGTCAGAGCGGAGAACAGAGTACGTGAAACCGAGACAGGAATCACAACGCTCAACGGAGGTTTCTGTCAAAAAAGAAGAGAAACCGGTCCAACAAAAGCAGCAATTGAAAAAGAAGAAGGTGGCGGCGGTCTCAGTTAGACATGCCACTCAAGAAGAGAGTTCTCTTGAAGAACAAGACATGGGCGTTAGCACTGTTAGACAGCGCGGCAGAGGTCACAATAGTTCGCCGGAATCTTCTAGAGCATCTGGAGGTGAAAGCAACTGATGACTTCATATGAGTCGAAACAGTAGATATGCGTGTCTCTGATCCCGATAGAGTTTTTACAGTAACTTTACAATTAGAAGGGGACATTGAGCGCACTATAAAAGCAATCTTTTGGGACAGTGTGGTCAAATTGTATGACATTCTGCTGGCCGAACAGGATTGGCCGCCTGACTTTGTTCGTGACTGTCCAGTTGGGGAGGAGGTCATTACACCTTCATTCTCACCACTTGTTCCGGGAAAACTAGTAGAGTCCTATAGTAAAACATGGGCTCTAGCACAGGCTCCCGCCCTATATAGAAATAATGTGGGGTGGGATAGAAATTCACCTTATCATGTAATTCCGATAAAGGGCGTACCTCAGCCGCAACCGCAATATCCTATAAAATTTGAAGCGAGGACATCGGTAAGGAAAATACTTACACAATTGGAGTACCAGGGGGTAATTGAACCCTGTGTCTCGCCGATGAATAATCCCTTATTTCCAGTAGTTAAACCGGACCATTCTTATAGGATTGTGGTGGATTACAGACATTTAAACGGACATACACGCACATATGCAATACAGAATTCACACAGCGCAGCGCTCATGAATAATATTGTGCGTAAAAAATACAAAACAACATTAGACATCTCGAATGGATTCTTCTGCCAAAATATAGCACCCGAAAGTAGGGACTATACGAGCTTTAGTGCGTTTGGCTCTCAAAAAAAGTTTTGTCGTCTGCCTCAGGGGTATAAGAATAGCCCAGGACTATTTTCGGCTCGTGTAACTGAAATTCTGCACGAGTTGGACCCAGAAGCTTTGTCATATGTTGATGATATATATCTGACAGACGATGAGTTACTGCAACATTTAAGGCGGGTGGCGCGCATTGTTGTGGGATTTGCTGAACTAGGCTACAAATTTAATTTTAAAAAATCGAAGATTGCCTTCCTCAGCGTCATTTTCCTGGGGTATGAGTTATCGAATGAGGGCAAGAGCTTAGCGCCAAATGTTTTGGAGAAATGTGCTCAGTTGCAACCTCCTAATACAGTTCGGAAACTCTAGTCGTTATTGGGGTTTCTAAATTTTGGCAGAACTTACATTCCTGATTACGCTACACGTATAAAACCATTATACGAGTTGATTCGCCCGAATCTTTCATTTAGATTTTGGACGAATTAGCATACACATATTCTTCAAGATTTGCAAACTGATCTCTTAGCAGTAAAACATTTACATACCCGGGACAATAAAACGCATCTGGTCATCAGGGTAATACCTGGTGCCGTTGGGTTTACATATGTCACCTTTAATGAGGGTGAGACAGTCCTTATAGCATACAAGTCCCATTTGTATTCGGCTGCAGAACAACGTTTTGCACAAACTGAAAAGATACTTCCTGCTGTACAGATGGCTGTTATTAAAGAACGACCTCTTGCCCAGGGCCAACGCATCATTGTTGTTTCCCCGATTCCAGCCTTAGAGGCTGTTACAAAAGCAAGTGTTCCTAATTCGAAAGCTTTACACCCGCGATGGATACAATGGGCGACGTCTTTGACAGCCACTGATGTAGATTACATATTTGATCCTAAACTGCAGACTCAAGAATTTCTTCAATATGAAATGGAGTACCCAGTTCCCGCTGGCACATTGCCTATTGACCAATATCAGGTGGTCATGTATACTGATGGCTCTGCGCAACCAGCGGTTGGGACTAGACAACAGTATTCTGCTGCATGTGCGGTGGTGTGCGGCTATATGGAGGGGGAAGTGTTCTGCCCCCAACATACTTATACACAGACCTTGGGAGACTGTACGGCACAGTTGGCTGAGCTGAAAGCTCTGTTGTTGGCCTTGGAACATGCAGATCCGGCAATATTTACATTGCTGGTTTGTGATTCCTATTACTGTGTTCAGTCTTTCAATGAATATTTACACTACTGGAAGTTGAATGGGTTCAGAGATTCCAAAGGTAACACCATTAAACACAAATTGCTGTGGGGGAAGGTTGCGGATCTGAAGAAAACGCTTCCTAAAGTCCATGTTGTGCATACACTTGGACACCAGTGCGTTGGGATAGACGTTGCTGGGAATACATTGGCTGATGAAGCCGCAAAATCGGCAGTGCCAGTTGCCACTGTAGCCGCAGTAACTCGTTCGAGTTCCAAACCAGACACAGAGATTTTGGCTGCCATAAAGGCTACGGCTGATGGCACGCCATTTCCTAAAGGATTCCCTTCTAAATATAGTTACTGCAAGGGTGGTATGCTAAACGCTGTAGTAAAAATCGCTGGCGTTGGTGTACGTGAAATGCCCAATAAAATTGAGCAACCTCGATTGATTTCTGAAGCACATGAGGGGGCAGCATCTGCACATGCCGGCGTGGCTGCCACCATTTAATTGTTACAGGCTCATTATTGGTGGCCTGATCTCTATAAAGAGACGAAGCAGTATGTCCTTTGTTGTGATGTCTGCCAACAAATTAAAGTTTCCACGGCTAGACGCCCGCAGCAGACGCCCCTTCTAATATCAAATAAACCTTTGCAGTGTGTGTACTTGGATCATTGTGGTCCGCTGACACCTGATAGTGCATACAAATATATATTGGTTGCTGTAGATTCGTGCTCCAGATTTGTGTGGGTCTGGCCACAGCGCTCGGCTGATGCTCGGACTGTTATTAAAGATTTGCGCATCTTTGTCGAAACATATGCAGTTGCGGCTTTTCATTCGGACCAGGGCCCTGCTTTTGCTTCTAGAGCATTCAGGGACACCATGGCTTCGTTGGGGGTCCAGCTCCAGTTCTTGTCTCCATTTCTTCCTGAGGGAAATTCTGTCGTGGAGCGTTTAAATCGCGATTTAAAGCAATCCTTAACGGCCAGAGTTATAGGTACGGGTCATAGTTGGCTAGCCCACCTGTATGGAGTACAGAGAGCACTTAATAACTTGCCTAGAAGGTCCCTGGGGGGTCGTACTTCATATGAGTGCCTGTTTGGAACACAAATGTATGTTCCTGATCTAGATGGTCCTGGTGTGGAGACGGCAGATACGCCCTTTGACATAAATGATCGTGTCACTGTTTTGCAGGATTTACAACAATTCAGTGAAGATACCTCTTCTGCCAGTGCTGCCTCCACAGGAATTAAGTACGAACCAGTAACACCTACTGGTTGGATTCCCAGGATTGGGGATCTTGTGCGTGAAAAGGTCGCAGTGAAAAAAGAATTTGGTCCTTCCTATCGGGTGCCTGTCCCTGTGCTAGGGATCCGCGGCACAAGAACTGTAATTTTGCCACTGTTGCAAGGGGCCAAAGGAAATCGCTTTGTTTACATTGATAATCTCAAGTTACAACATGTGGCCGATTCTGCACAGCAGACCAAGAGGGACACCCAGTAGTTCCGGAATCCCTCTCACTACTGGGGTAGAAGTTCCGCTGCAGGTGTTTTGCACCGACGCTATTTCCTCTCCGAGCTTGGGGAGGGTGGAAGCTGATCTTGCGATTGTTCCACTGACGGTGAATACTTTGGAATCTTTTGATCAAGTTGCTGTAAGTTCTACTGATATTACTGAACATGTGGTTTATAGCGTGCCAAGGCGAGAGCCACCATCTGCTTCTTTGTTTACGGTTGCACCTTCTGTGAGAACTGCCTCGGGCTGCTTCAACACCACTGATGATACTGTGTCGGACTCCTCGTCCTCTTCAACACCAGCCCTGGGTCCACGTAGGCTGCTGTGTTGGCTCAAAAACACATATTTTGTTGTTCCTTGGAACTATCTGTGGCTTTTTATGACTGTGACGACTCTTTTCTTATGGATGGGGTTTGTAGTTACCTTTTTTTCTGGTGATACATGGTCATTTTCTTCCTGAACGATCTGACATTGAGCATGTTGAGGCGGTTTTGAAACCACATTTTTCATCACATATGGTTCGAAGAGACTTGTCCTTTGTGAACATTTCTGCAGTGCCGATTCCAGATGGGATTGTGTGGGATAGAGTGATGTTTGATATATAAGCTCCCACTGAAATAATTCAAATACTGTATGTTCTCAAATTGTCAATGAATGATATCGTTATACCAGGCATTGTTTCTGATGATTGGGACGTAAAGACAGTGGATTCTATGTTGACGGAATTGCAATGTTATACTGTCTATGAAAATGAAGATGCTTACCTATTTAGAGATAATTATGGTGACATGTTTTGCTACAATTATTATGGACACCACTTTATTCATAAAGCTAGTAGCCGTAAATCGATATTTGAATATATGCAATGGGAACATTGACCGACTCCTCCACAGGGGAGTTCTAAAACGTATTCTGATAAATTTGCATATTTTTCTGGGCATCATCAACAGGGTGCTAAGTCTTACTATTATAAGGTTACTCCGCATATTAATAAGCAAATGTTATTGATTGATACTAAATTACTATATTCAAATTTGTTTGTATCTAAACTTTCAGTTGAGGGGTATGAATACTGGTCCAGAACTGTTGATTTGAAAAGTGTCTGGGGTACGAAAAATTGGCAAATGCGGGGTAGGGACACATTGTTTAGGGCATGTATTATTCCTGTCCAAATGATTTTCCTGAGTGACACTGTACAAAAGACTAGCTGTTTGGGCTTAGTGACAATTTTGAGATTTTAATTTGCCTAGCATACCTGTCCCTTCCAAATTGAAAAATTGGCAGCAATATCTTAATGCCACGTTTAGTGAGCTTACAGACTGGGTCCAGAATGGTACGCTTAACACTTCATTGATACGTCCGGGCGGATGGTTATTGTGGCCCATAGACACTAATGGGTGTCATCAGTGTTTTGTCACCTCTTCAGGGGGTTCAGGACTAGTAGGGCAGACCCTCGCTACATATCACCTGAACATGCTGATATCATTAGTACATACAGCGTGGGGAAACTTTGTCAACAATGGTTGAAGTCATCCACGCTGGATGCAGTTAAGACACATCTCACGTTACTGTCTAATGATACTGACTTGCAAGATTTTTTGTCAGGACCAAGAATACCCCGGAAGAAACGTTTTTTGTATGAAGTATATAATGAGATTTGGAAGCTTTCACAACAAGAGGCAGCGGCCCGGTTGAGGCAAATTGATCAGGAAAATTTGATACAGGCTTTGTCTGTTGTGGATAATGGGATGCATAACCTTTCAGACCGTGTATACACAATTGACAACATTGTATCCTCTGCTATAGACATTATTAAATCTGATATGTCTTCTTTGTATCATGGGCAGAGTCAAACATGGTCCATCCTGCAGTTGGGTTGGACTCTACAGACCTTGAAGGCAGGTCGCATTCCGTGGCAGCACATTCGTGCCAGGGAGATATTTATTTCCTTTAATTTGACACGTCAACAACAGCTGATGGCTAAGAAGGAAGCGACATATGTTATGTTAAATATTGAAAAGTTGGAGAAATTGCCTTTTACTGTGGCTGAGATTCTGTCAGCTGAGTGGTTGATTCATGGGGTTATTAATTTGCCTATCTCCACTCTGCAATTAAATTCTTGTTTAAAGCACATTCCGGTGGGTAGATATGAACGGTTGGGAGACAGTTGCATACATGATGTGTGGCAGCTTCCCTTTCTATACAGATGTCTTAATGGTATGAGGGAGGTTTTTCTTAGCGGTAGCGAATGCGAAACTTCTGTGAGCCATTCGATGGTTTGTAAACAGTTGTGTTTGCACGGGGCGTGTAATGCCTCAATTGCTAACTTAGCTTGTTAACTTAAGGGAGTTCCAGTCCCGGTAATTAAAAACACTTTCCAGGTGCTTTCAAACGGCAGCTACGTCCTTCTTAACAGTGAACACTGTTGTGGCATGCGTGCCGGAATAGTTTACGTGGTCGTTGTCACCAAGGCCGTTACGTGCTGCGGGAATGTGTTGTTTCCCCCCACTCAATTTAGGGAGGTAGCGGACATCTGGCCTCATATTGCTACTTCCAAGGTGAATTTCGACAAGTTGAGTCGACTGAAAGCTCTATTGTTTCAAAAGCATGTGGCCCTTACATCTGCTAGCGAGACCTACGCACTTCAGGTGGCAAGGTCATCAGCGGAAATACAGTCCCTTTTAAATACTAACTTTCCGAGTTTGGTGAACTCGTGGGACGTATATTTAATGCGTCCAGCACTGCTGGAATTGCACATTTTTTCAAAGCCGTTGGTGTTGGTTTTGCTCGTACCTTCTCTTCCATATTCGGTTTAATACCTTCGGCTATTCATTCTATTTTCGGAAGCATTTTTTGGGGATTTCCGATTACTTTGGCTTTGTTGGCTGGTGTTTTGCTGTTGTTCTTCTGCAATGGCTGTCCCACTGTGACGAGATCCCATATTGGCGCTCCCGTCAGCGCAGCTTTGTCGTGAACGCAGGATGCAGCATTTTGGAGCAACACTCCTGGGACAATTGGAGTCTGACTGGTCTCTGTCATTCCGACCGGTTTTGGATTGTGTGCAACCCGTATTCCGATGCCTTTGGTGCTCGTTTGAACATGCACTGGCTCTCTGTCTCTCACTGCAGTGCCCCCCAGTGGTCGATACTGATCTGTTGATGTTCCCGATTAGGGCTCATTCCCAGACTTGTGCACTACGGTTGCGTTTGCTTCGTGAGGCAGTTTATGAGATTCCCTTCCTGGAGGAAGATGGTATTGTCTCATTCATAGGCCCTGCACGGGGTGCCGCCCTGGATGGTTCTGGGGCTTTGGAACACACCTGCTCCATGATAGTTTTTAGCGTGGATTTTCCGATATTGACATCTGTCGAAGTGGAGGATCTCCTGCTTTCCGTGGCTTCTATCTAGGAATTGGATTTTGTTGTTGAAATTAACATTGTATCAAATTTGGCTTTAACGTCACATGCTTCCCAATTCCCCCTATTTATACTTGTTTCGTGCTGAATTTGCATCATTTTCAAATTCAGCGCCAAGCTAACTCCAAATTTATACTTTGGTGCTAGACCGGCCTAGTGCCAAAGTTTTAGACTTAATGTCATTTTTTGCTTGAGGGAGACTGCCTTGTGTCAATGAGATGCAAGGTAGGCATTCCCGTGCAAAAAATTACGATAAGGCCTTAGCGCCATATTTATCCCCATTCTTAAATGACTCACGAGGGCAAGGGGTCCTCAAATAATGGTGTTAAGCTTGCTTAGCACCATTATTTAACGCCTGGGTCAGAACATGCGTTAGGGGACCGGTGGGCCTATTTCCATGGTCAGAGACCATAGAACGGGCCTACAAGTGCCCTTTCGTAGCCCCAGGGACACCCCCACCCACACTAGAGGGATGCCAGAGGATGGGGTGACCACATCCCAGGTAAGTAAGGTAAGAAAAGGTAAGTATTTTAATTTTTTTTGCAAAGTGCCATAGGTGGTCTAACGTGGGCCCCCTTACATGGCACTGGGCCCAATGGCCATGCTCAAGGGATATATGTCCCCTGAGCCTGACCATTGGAGTGGTGGCATGACTCTATTCCTTACTAAGACAGGAGCCATGCCCATGGGGGTTTTATGTCAAAAAATGACGCTAGTCTGGTTAGGGGCATTTTTTATGCATTTGCCCATACTAGCGTCATACTTTGACACACAACCTCCTCTTCCCCCTACGCCTCCCCCGCCCGGCTAGCATCCTTTTTAATGACGCTAACAGGGCCTTACCACTGGCTACTGTCATTCCCTAAATTTGATGCCTAGCTGGCGTCTTGGAATGGTGCTAGCTCACGGTATAATTTTTCACGCAAAACTTCATCAGCCCAGTATTACGTGAAAAAGTATAAATATGCCCCTCAGTCTTTTTCTTGAACATTTTTCTCACTGGGACAAAGTCACCAATCAGATTGGGAAATCTGGTCGTACCTCAACTGGGGCAAAGTCAAAGTTTAAGGCCGACAGTGAAGGAACCCTGTTTGGCTACAGCAAGCGGGAGGCCTCAGTCAAAAGTTTACCTTTGGACTTTTCTCACCCGGATAAAGTCACCAATCCGATCCGACCTCCCTGGAGCCCTCTTCGGATATGCGTCGCAGAGGACCTTGGTGAAGAATTCTACCTTCTGACTTAGATGGTTTTTCAGGACAGAAATCTTCATCTGGGATGAAGTTGAATTTTGATCCAATGTCCCTGAAGCACTCAGATACGCTGCGTGGGAGGTGCCGGTCAATTTTTACGTTTGGACTTTGGCACTCTTTTGGAGCTTTTTCTCTCCGACGTCAGACGACCCTCCACAGGAAGGTAATTTCAAGTCGACGTTGTTGAATTGCCTTTCTAGGAGCCCCCGATCCTGGGAGTCTGGGACCTAGGACCTTTTCAGCAGGACAAGTCAGGTCAGATCACGGTTCAGATAAGCCAGCTTGACTCTTGACATCGGGTCGGTCCTTTATGGAGCTTTTTTTGCAAATGTTCCCCAAACTTATCCAAACTTCTGGATCTTCTTCCAGAAGGTCTTTGAAGGTTCTTCAGGAGTTCACAACTCACCCCCAAGGTTCAAGAAGCTCTGAGTTGCTACTTAAGAGTTAGGACTACAACTCCCAGAATGCATCTTGCTCAAACTCCAAAATGACCACTGGACAGTGGTCAGCTGTTCACTTTCTTCAGGATTTGAGGCAGGGAACTTTGGTCAGCTATTTTTCACCAGTAGCAAACAGGAAGTCCCTTTGTGAACCAGTTGAAGCCAAGCAAAAGTCCTTTTAGTGATGAAGCCTAAGTGTGCAGTTGGTGTAGTCCTTCAGAATGCAGTGTCCAAGTGCAGGTCAGGGGTCCTGCAGGGCAATCCTTCTTCCTCTATTGTTGTTGCTTATAGGGATCTGAGGTGTGAGTGCAGCTATGCTATATTTATCCTTGCTTCTGCGGTGGAAAGCGGGGAGTCAACTATCCAATCGCAGGTAGGCCACCATCCTCTTGGCAACTTTCTTTAAAAATCCAAAATGGCACAATCTGAATTGTGGAAGTTAGGTCTGCCTGAGTCCACCAACTGGTGTGGCTACAATTCGTCAACACACCCCTTTCCTGCCATCTTCTAATCTAATCAAGGGGCAATGAGTTGTCTGGGTCTGCAGGAAATGGGGCAGGTCCTGGGCTGCTCCAAATGTCCTTCCCTCCTTTGAAGGCAAGTTTGGCTACTCCCCCGATCCTGTTTCACCACCTGCTGAGGCTGATCTCCTCCCCCAGGTACTTCCTTTGTCTCCCCCAGGCCACTTTGCACCTCATCAAAGCAGCCTCGCCTGGCTGCCAGGGGCTGGTCAATCAGAAAATGGCACTACAAAGCTGAAGTTGGCAATTTTCAGATAGAGTGCAAAAACTATTTTTCTGAATTAATTATATTAAATTCAACAATTGCAAATCGTTGGATTTACTTTAACAATCAGTTTGATGCCAAATCTGAAATATCTATCTCCTTTTGGGACTTTATTAATTAAAAAAAGTCTCCCCAATTTAGCCTATGGAGCTTATTCAATACAATGAGGAAAAACAAATTTGGCCATTTTTCCTCACCAGGGCTTATAAAACCCCTTTTAAAAGATTCCTGCTTACAGTTACATAGCATCCAACCCTTGGGGTATCTGGGGCACACCTTAAGGGTGATTTATATGTAAAAATACAGTAGTTTAAGACTTTAGAGGTACTTTTAATTCCACAGTCAAATTTGAAGATAACTTTAATTCAAAAGCAGCCAGCATTGATACTGCCAATTATAATTAGCCCATTTTTCATATCTACTTTTACACAGAACACTGGCCCTGGGGCTGGTTAGTAGTACCCAGGGCACAGCCAAGAGTCAGTAACAACTCTTATTTGTCCAAAACGTTTGGGGTGACCAGAGCAAAAAAAGAGGACATACAATTGGGTTTATCTGTTCCCATAGGAAATGGTTATAAAGCAGATTAAATCCTTCTTTAAGCACTATCCAGTAAGAAACGTCTATAGAAAAAATTCAAGATTTTTTTACTGTTTTTAAAAATCCAATCAATTGGTAAAGTAAGATTTCTGCTCACTAGTTAGGAAATATACCTTTCAGAAAAGTTATATGTACATGCTGGACCAATTACAAGCTAATTAGCCTTATTCTGCAGAAGATGCCCTGCCTATAAAGAAGCATGGAATTCCTTCCAGGAGCCACACAGTTGACCACTTTGATCGGCAGGTCAAAATGAATGGACAAGGACTACTCATAAGTGCTCAGCAAAATATCCACATCGCAAAAGTCTCAACTCCTGCATGTAAGAAGGGTATTGGTTGGTGGGGTGGAAGCTGCACTAAGGCAACAAGTATAATTCTACTCAGGGTGAACCACAAAAGTCACAAAATTAAGTTGTGCTTAACCCTCTGTGTGCTTGCCACAAAGCAGTCAAACTTAATTTAGAAGCAATGTGTAAAGTACTTATGCAGCACACAAATAATAAAAAAGTCACAATGCAATACAGGAAAATCACAAACAATTTAGAACAATAGAGTAAACATTAATAAATAACATTTTATCAGAACAACAAAACATGTAATCAGTAGGACTGCAGATATAACATTTTGAAGTTTTATTTAATGTAGTGCTTAAACACAAAGCATGGGGAAAGTCACAAGTTCAGGCCGACATGATAGAATGCGGGTCAGGTACATGTACCAAGTTAATCCAGTGGAAACTGTTACCTTCTCAAAATCCAGCGCAGTGAGTTCCGTTCCCGGTAGAGGACACCGCGAGGAGCATGGAGAGCATCACAGGTGGTCATTGTGGTAGCACAAAGAGCAGGCTGGGCGTTGCGACCTGTCATCGCTGTGGTGTGGAGAGCTAGTCGGCCATCGCAGTCGGTCTTTGCTGGAACTTTGCAGTGATAGTCATTGTGGGCTGTTGTTGCTGTAGCACAAAGTGCAGATCCCACGTTGCTTGTAGTCACAATTTAGGAAAGAGTAGGTCTTCACTAGAGTTTGGCACTAGCGGTCATCGTGAGCATCAGAGTCTTGGCACAAAGGGACCCGTTCATGGTTGCAAAGAAGCCAGGTTCAGGATTTCACCATTTTGATTTGGGGGGAGCTTAGACTGATGCCAGCCAAGGATCCAGGACCTGGGGGGCACTTCTTTGGGATCAGGAATTCATTCCAGCAGAGGCCAGCAGAGCTCTGGCAGGTCTAGTTATTTCCACTTGTCGCAGGTCAGCTGGGCAATTGCAAGGACGTTTCTGGAGCATGTTATGTCTCTATGAACATACAGGAGGTCAGCCTTTGACCCTTAGAGTCATTCAGATTAGCCTGGGATGAAGATAAGCAGGTCAGGTAGTCCTTCAAAGACAGCAAGGCAGTCCTAAGCAGTAGGACAGTCCTCTGGTAGCAGGCAACCCTTCTTTTGTAATGTCCACAGGTTCAGTAGTGCTCTGAAGACTGGCTATGTGGGTCCAATGTTTATAACGTGTGCCAACCTTTGTATGTCCAGATTCCTTCTCCTACCCCCACATTTGGTTCTGGAAAGTTCTTCCATCTCCCCTGTCAAGGCTCCAAACTTGCTTGGGTGACAAAAGATAGGGCAGGTCTTGTGTCCTTCCTTTGTGTGTGCAGGAGACACAGACCTTTAAAATCTAAATGGGTCTGGGCACAACCCCTCTTAGTCACCTTGCTTTGACAGTCCATCCTGTCCACATCTTGACCCCCTATGTGTTATTGCCTGGAAGCAATACACAAACCCCAAGAGCAGAGCCATTCACAGTCATGTGATCCAGTACACTGACAAAATCACAAATGGTTAGGACAAGAAAATGCCATCTTTTTAAAAGTGCCATTTTCAAAATTAGTTTTGACCTACAAATCTGAATTCACTATTAAAGAGGGGGTTTAAATTACAATTATTTTGAGAGTAAATGGTATATTTCTATCTGCTCTTGATTCAAAGTTAGCACTTATATAATGAAATAAGGTAAATCAATGTTAGACAATTTGATGCATAGGCTTTACAACAGTGGAAAAACACTTCAGGAGTTTTTCACTGCCAGGACATGTAAAACATAAGCACGCATGCCCTACATTTTAAATACAATGCACTTTGCCCTATAAGCCTGTAGGGCCTACTATAGAGGTGACATATATCATGGATAGGAAAGTATGGGCTTGAGAAAAGGTTTATTTTTCCAGGTCGAAATGGTAGTTTAAAACCGCCCTACAGGCTGCAGTGTAGTTCTGAGTCATGTTTAACATGCTACTCTAGAAGCAGGCATGAGTGCTGCAACCCACTGGCAAAATTGTATTGACAGGCCCTGGGTACTTATAGTAACATATACTAGGGACTTACAAGTAAATTAAATGTGCCAATTAGGTGTATTGCAGTTTTACCATGTGTAAGGGGAGATAGCACAAGCACTTTACCACTGGTTAAAAGGGGTAACGTTTACAGAGCCTTAAAGGCAACAAAAATGAGTTGAACAAAAATAGAAGAGCAAACACAAAAAGTCTGTGAGAATACACCAGGATGTCAGGTCTAACAGGCAGTCAGAACCCATCCTGGCAGTTGATGGCTATTGATGGAAAAACCATAGCTTTTGAATATGTGTCGCTAATAATACATTTTTTATATTGATAGTCCTCCATTTTAAATTATTTTACAAACAACATGGTGATGGCAGCATACTTGGTACATTGGACAGAATGAGGCATCTGTTCACCTGTTTCTCTTCTGCTTCTTGCTTAAATAATTGTTTTTCCACATCTCCATATTCAATCAAGTCAAGGAAATCAGCCCTGTAACTACAATCTGCAATTTCAGTACTTGCCTTGAACAAAAGACAACAAAACAATTAGTGGTGCCATCAGCCTATCATTAGATTTTGTATGTGTTTTGTTGAAAGTGCCAATTGCCTGCCTTCCCATAAATCCACTGGTTGTGCTATGAACCTGTTCCTGATTGCTAAAATTCCACATGCTCTTAAACAAAGAGAATGGAAAGGACTTAAAGAATCCATTGAAAAAAATTATTTAAAACCTTCATCCACATCTATGTACCACCTGCTGGATCCCGTGTTAATTTTGTACCACATTCAATTTTGAACTACAACCATTAGTGGGCTATAAAGCGCTGTTGGACCTGGCTTTTTGACAGGGTCATCCCCAAACTTTTTGCCTCCTTCCTCCTATTTTTTTCTGACCTGTTGTTGTTGGCTTTTGACCTCTGGGCACTTTACCACTGCTAACCAGTGCTAAAGTGCATATGCTCTCTGTGTAAATGGTACTATTGATTGGTTTATCCATGATTGGCTATTTAATTTACTTATAAGTCCCTAGTAGAGTGCACTATATGTGCCTAGGGCCTGTAGATTAAATGCTGCTAGTGGGCCTGCAGCACTGGTTGTGCCACCCACTTCAGTAGCCCCTTAACCCTGTCTCAGGCCTGCCATTGCAAGGCCTGTGTGTGCAGTTTCACTGCCACTTCGACTTGGCATTTAAAAGTACTTGCCAAGCCTAGAACTCCCCTTTTTCTACATATAAGTCATCCCTAATGTGTGCCCTAGGTAACCCCTAGAGCAGGGTGCTGTGTAGGTAAAAGGCAGGACATGTACTTGTGTAGTTATATGTCCTGGTAGTGTAAAACTCCTAAATTCGTTTTTACACTACTGTGAGGCCTGCTCCCTTCATAGGCTAACATTGGGGCTGCCCTCATACACTGTTGAAGTGGCAGCTGCTGATCTGAAAGGAGCAGGAAGGTCATATTTAGTATGGCCAGAATGGTAATATAAAGTCCTGCTGACTGGTGAAGTCAGATTTAATATTACTATTCTAGAAATGCCACTTTTAGAAAGTGAGCATTTCTTTGCACTAAAATCTTGTTGTGCCCTTCAATCCACGTCTGGCTAGGTTTAGTTGACAGCTCCTTGTGCATTCTCTCAGACACACCCCAAACACAGGGTACTCAGCCTCACTTGCATACATCTGCATTTTGAATGGGTCTTCCTGGGCTGGGAGGGTGGAGGGCCTGCCCTCATACAAAGGACTGCCACACCCCCTACTGGGACTCTGGCAGACAGGATTGAACTGAAAGGGGGCTTGGTGCATTTCTTAGACGCTCTTTGAAGTCACCCCCACTTCAAAGGCACAACTTAGTATAAAGCAGGGCCTCTGCCCTACCTCATCAGACACTTGCTGGAGAAGAAACCTGAACCAGAAACTACATCCTGCCAAGAAGAACTGCCTTGCTGCTCAAAGGACTCACCTTGTCTGCTTTTCTACAAAGGACTGCTGCCTTGCTGTTGGCCTGCTGCCTTGCTGAACTCTTGTCTGGCTGTAAAAGTAAATGTAAATGTAAATTAGCACTTGTATAGCGCACTACTCACCCTTTAGGGTCTCAAGGCGCTGTACTCATACCGCTATGGAACCCCTCCTGGCTTTTCCCTGTGAGGCGCCCACTCCTGAGCACCCCCAGGGTGAAGCCAGGCATCCAAGCGCTGTTGGGGCCGTTGTGGAGATTAAGCAAGCTATTGCCCAGAGTTGCAGAGTGGGACCTATGAATTAGATTAGGCACTGAGGCGAGAATTATCTGGTCAAGGGGAATTGAGCCCAAGACCTGCCGAAGCGGGACTTGAACCCTGGTCTTGAGCCAGATCTCTGCTTCAGGGTCTGCTGCTCTAACCATTGAGCCACACTTATTAAAAGTGCTCTCCAAGGGCTTGGATAGAGCTTGCCTCCTGTTCCCTTAAGTCTCAGGACCAAAAAGACTTCTCTCTTCCACTTGGACGCTCCGTGCGCAGAAACTTTCGACGCACAGCTTGTTCGGTGGCAAGAAAAATGCCGCACACCGACGCTGATCGACGCGACGCCCTCGGGACGACCGAAACTTTGACGCACGGCCTCGCAAGGACAACGCCGCCCGACTTCCCAGGAGAAATCGACGCGACGCCTGCCGTGAGATCAAAACTTTGACGCACGGCCTCGCAAGGACAACACCGCCCTGACTTCCAAGGAGAAATCGACGTGACGCCTGCCGTGAGATCAAAACTTTGACGCACTACCTCGCAAGGACAACGCCGCCCGACTCCCCAGGAGAAATCGACGCGACGCCTGCCGTGAGATCGAAACTTCGACGCGCAGCCCCGCAGAACGACGCACAGCCGGAAAACAAGCAGGAAAATCCACGCGCAGACCCGGGACATCTGGTACTCCCCGCGATCCACAGAAAGAGACTGTCCGCGCGCCGAAAAACGACGCACGACTCCCCGCGTGAAAAATAACGACGCAAGTCCGTGTGTGCTGAGGAGAAATCGACGCACACACCAGTTTTCCACGTATCTCTTATCCTGTGGCCCTCTGAGGAGATTTTCCACCAGAAACCAGGTACTTTGTGTTTGAAAGAGACTTTGTTTGCTTTCTAAAGACTTAAGACACTTTGGGGGTCATTCTAACTCTGGCGGGCGGCGGAGGCCGCCCGCCAGAGTTCCCCCGCCAGAACACCGCTCCGCGGTCCGAAGACCGCCGCAGTGATTCTGTGTTTCCCACTGGGCTGGCGGGCGACCGCCAGAAGGCCGCCCGCCAGCCCAGCGGGAAACCCCTTCCCACGAGGAAGCCGGCTCCGAATGGAGCCGGCGGAGTGGGAAGGGTGTGACGGGTGCAGTTGCACCTGTCGCGAATTTCAGTGTCTGCTAAGCAGAAACTGAAATTCTTTGTGGGGCCCCCAGGGGCCCCACGACACCCCATACCGCCATCCTGTTCCTGGCGGCTGAACCGCCAGGAACAGGATGGTGGTATGGGGTGTCGGAATCCCCATGGCGGCGTAGCAAGCTGCGCCGCCATGGAGGATTCCTTAGGGCAGCGGAAAACTGGCGGGAGACCGCCGGTTTTCCCTTTCTGACCGCGGCCAAACCGCCACGGTCAGAATGCCCTTGATAGCACCGCCAGCCTGTTGGCGGTGCTCTCGCGGTCGTTGACCCTGGCGGTCAATGACCGCCAGGGTCAGAATGACCCCCTTTATATCACTTTTCAGTGATATCTTTACAAATTCATATTGCAACTTTGATCGTTTTGACCTGAAAATACCCAGATAAATATTATATATTTTTCTAAACACTGTGTGGTGTATTTTTGTGGTGTTATACTATGGTGTTGTATGATTTATTGCACAAATGCTTTACACATTGCCTTCTAAGTTAAGCCTGACTGCTCGTGCCAAGCTACCAGAGGGTGGGCACAGGCTGATTTTGGATTGTGTGTGACTTACCCTGACTAGAGTGAGGGTTCTTGCTTGGACAGAGGGCAACCTGACTGCCAACCAAAAACCCAATTTCTAACATTGGTGATCAGCGGTGAGGATAGGACTTGTGTTTGTGCAGTGACATACAGTAGCTAAGTATTTCACTACCTACCCACAGTGGAAGGTCAACTTGATTTTTCATCTTTTTTGCCTTTGGTTCTCTGATGTCCTCCTGGATATACTATTGATATTTTGGACTTTGGATTTTGGTTTTTGCCAGTAAGACTTTATCAGCAATGAGATTGCTTACCTGCTCACTCTTTGTGCCTACTGACCACCTCACTAAGTCTGACCTAAGGAGGCTTTGCAGAAAATGGGGCCTTCCTGTATCAAGGAAATCTGCTAAGATGGAAATGCTACATGCCTACATAGTCTGGGGGGAAGAAAGATGGGCAGAGAGAGAGGCAGAAAAAAAACAAATGACTAAGTACCCCTCAGATGAGGAGGGGGACTGCTCAAATGAGGAGGAAGCCTACTCAGATGAGGAAAGAGAACCAGTGAGAGATGAATGGCTCCTAGCTCTAGAGCGGTGTATGGAAGAGCTAGATGAGCAGCTTGAAAGGGCTGAGGCAGCAAGACTCTTAGCCCTAGAAGAAGAAAGGACTGCAGCTCAAGAGCTGAGCTGTGAAGAGCTGAAACTGGAGGCCGGAAGGGCTGAGTCCAGTTCAGATGGTGGCAGCAAAAATCTTGCATCCAGTACTGCTGAAGAAGGGCACAAGCCCAGAGATGTGGTGCCCAACTTGAAGAAGGGAGTTGACACACCCCAGGTGGTTCAAGGGTATGAGGTAGTTCCCGTTATGCACAGGGTCCCTGAGAAGGATTGGGGAACTGGCACAGGGAGTCATATTCCTACTGGGGGAAGGGACACTTTTTTGGCTCTAGCAGAGAGTGACAGAGAAAAGGGTTCCCCCCTGGTGGACGTCCTGGATATAGAGTGTAGAGACATCCCAGAAGAGTATGGGTTGAGTGTCAGGGACAGTCAGATACTGTCTCACCAGTCTCAGAAGGGTGATGTAGAGTGCTTTTTCAAGGTTGAGTCACTGGATGGTTGGGTGAAGGGTACTGTGGTTAATACATGTGAAGGGCAGAGTGATGTAATTGCTGGAGAGCATATGTGTGGACCTTATTTTCCAGAGCTACGCCAACACCATGTGGAGTGTGAGTTCTCTGACCCCAGTGAGCTTACAATGGAGGCAGACTTCTGGGTGAGTACCAGGGAGTCTGAAGAGGCATTTGGGGGTGCTCCTGAAGGGAGTGGTCTAGGTGGTTCCCAACCAAGTGAGGTGGGAGAGGATTGTAGTGTCCCAGGTAGGTCCCAGGTCCTAGAGGGTTCCATGAGGGAACACCAGGAGGGAAGCCTAGCCTGTACCGTAGGGCCACCTTTTGAGGGAAGCCCCGCAGTGTCAGAAGAACTTGGGGGGGTGACTGTAGCCAGAATCCCAACAGTTCTGGTGTCTGGCAGTACCACTCCTAGTGAGGGGGTGCAGAAGTCCAGACATAGGGGGTCATTCTGACCCTGACGGGCGGCGGAGGCCGCCCGCCAGAGTTCCCCCCTCCGAAATACCGCTCCGCGGTCAAAAGACCGCGGAGGGTATTCTAAGTTTTTCCCTGGGCTGGCGGCCGGTCGCCAAAAGACCGCCCGCCAGCCCAGGGAAAAACTCCCTTCCCACGAGGATGCCGGCTCGTAATCGAGCCGGCGGAGTGGGAAGGTGCGACGGGTGCTGTTGCACCCGTCGCGTATTTCACTGTCTGCCAAGCAGACAGTGAAATACTCGTAGGGGCCCTCTTACGGGGGCCCCTGCAGTGCCCATGCAAGTGGCATGGGCACTGCAGGGGCCCCCAGGGGCCCCGCGACCCCCCCTACCGCCATCCGGTTCCCGGCGGGCGGACCGCCGGGAACTGGATGGTGGTAGGGGGGGTCGGAATCCCCTCGGCGGCGCAGCTAGCTGGGCCGCCTTGGAGGATTCAAAAGGGCGGCGGTACACTGGCGGGAGACCGCCAGTGTTGCCGGTCTGACCGCGGCTTTACCGCCGCGGTCAGAATGCCCTGCGGGGCACCGCCGGCCTGTCGGCGGTGCTCCCGCCAACCCTGGCCCCGGCGGTCTAAGACCGCCGGGGTCAGATTGACCCCCATAGGGTTGAGAGGGGGTTCCAGACCCCAGTGGAGGACCTTGAGAGTCAGGGGTCAGCTCTGAGAGCAGAGCCCCCCAGGAATGACCCAGGTGAAACTGTTTCTGGTTTGGGGGAAACCCAGACTCTGCCAGATGGGCAGAGGTCGGGAGACCTGCGCCAACCAGACTCTTGTGTGGCCCTTGGGGACTGTGTGTCCCTTGTGGGGGGTGAGAGTGCCCCTCAGGAAGTCCTGGCATGCCAGGCAAAAATTCAACCTCAGGGTGGTGACTCTGGGTTGGATACCCAGGTTCAGAGGTTAAACTCTGACCTGGTGGGAGGTAGGTGTGCCTCCCAAGAAGTCCTGCTGTGCCAGGCAATTGTCCAACCTCAGGGTGTTGACTCTGGGTTGGATGGCCAGGTTCAGAGGTTAAACTCTGACCTGGTGGGGGGTAGGTGTGCCCCCCAGAAAGTCCTGGCGTGCCAGGCAGTTGTCCAACCTCAGGGTGTTGACTCTGGGTTGGATGGCCAGGTTCAGAGGTTAAACTCTGACCTGGTGGGAGGTAGGTGTGCTTCCCTGGAAGTCCTGGCCTGCCAGGCAATGGTTCAACCTCAGGGTGGTGACTCTGGGTTGGCTAACCAGGTTCAGAGGATAAACTCTGACCTGTTGGGGGGTAGGTGTGCCCCCCAGAAAGTCCTGGTATGCCGGGCAATGGTTCAACCTCAGGGTGGTGACTCTGGGTTGGATACCCAGGTCCAGAGGTTAACCTCTGACCTGGTGGGAGGTAGGTGTGCCTCCCAGGATGTCCTGCTATGCCAGGCAATTGTCCAACCTCAGGGTGTTGACTCTGGGTTGGATGGCCAGGTTCAGAGGTTAAACTCTGACCTGGTGGGGGGTAGGTGTGCCCCCCAGAAAGTCCTGGCATGCCAGGCAATTGTTCAACCTCAGGGTGGTGACCCTGGGTTGGAGAACCAGGTTCAGAGGTTAACCTCTGACCTGGTGGGAGGTAGGTGTGCCTCCCAGAAAGTCCTGGTGTGCCAGGCAGTTGCCCAACCTCAGGGTGGTGACCCTAGGTTGGAGAACCAGGTTCAGAGGTTAAACTCTGACCTGGTGGAGGGTCAGTGTGCCCTCCAGGAAGTCCTGGCGTGCCAGGCAATTGCTCAACTTCAGGGTGGTGACTCTGAGTTGGATGGCCAAGTTCAGAGGTTAAACTCTGACCTGGTGGAGGGTCAGTGTGCCCTCCAGGAAGTCCTGGCGTGCCAGGCAATTGTTCAGCTTCAGGGTGGTGACTCTGAGTTGGACGGCCAAGTTCAGAGGTTAAACTCTGACCTGGTGGAGGGTCAGTGTGCCCTCCAGGAAGTCCTGGCGTGCCAGGCAATTGCTCAACTTCAGGGTGGTGACTCTGAGTTGGATGGCCAAGTTCAGAGGTTAAACTCTGACCTGGTGGAGGGTCAGTGTGCCCTCCAGGAAGTCCTGGCGTGCCAGGCAATTGTTCAACTTCAGGGTGGTGACTCTGAGTTGAATGGTCAGGTGGAGAGGTTAAACTCTGACCTGGTGGGGGGTAGGTGTGCCTCCCAGAAAGTCCTGGTTTGCCAGGCAGTGATCCAGTCTGAGGGTACAGACCCTGGGCTGGAAGACCAGGTTCAGGGTGTCCCCCCGGACCTGGAGGGAGGGGCTACTGATAACAGTGCCCCTACCATGTTGTCTTCTGAGGAGGCCACTCCTAGTTGGAGGGTGCTGGACCCCAGAAGGGAGGGCAGGGGGAGGGAAGCCTCACCCCGGGCCCTAGTCCAACCTGAAGGTACAGACCCCAGGTTGGAGGGCCAGTTGCAGGTTAACAGCCCTGCACTGGTGGAGGAATGGTACAGGGCGACTTCTATAAGCACCCTGACCATGTTGGACTCTGGGGGTACCGCTCCAGGAGGGAGGGTACAGAGTCCCAGAGGGGAGGACCAAGTTCAGGCTGTCATCCCTGACCTGGTGGAAGGGAAAGTGGTTAAAGGGTGCCCAGCACCTGGGGCTACCGCCCCCCACTCCCCACAGCCACAGTGGTGGGAGAGCTTTGAGAGGCCTTGGGCCTGGCTCTCATCCCTGGCAGCTGTCAGTAACCACTGTGGCTTGCTGTCCGGGTGGACAGAGTTATCCCTGGGGGGGGGGACAAGTGTCACACCCCGGGGGTAGAGTGAGCAACACCACTGTGTTGGTCATGGTGGTACTATCCTGCTCCTGGGATACATCTGTGAGCAAAGTAAGGTTAGGTGCTGCACAGATGGGATCCGCAGATAAGGAGAAAGGTTCCCCATGGGTTGGCTTAGTGGGCCCTGAGAGTATGGACAAAGGGATCCAATTGGAGTCAGGAAGGCGAAGAACTGGAGCATGCCCCTGCTGTTGTGGGCCTGGGTCCTTGTTCTGTCGCCTCAAACAGGGAAGTACATCAGGATAGTGATTGTTCTCCACTGGCTTTAGGCTGGTAGGGGGTCATGTTGGACCTGGCTTTTTGACAGGGTCATCCCCAAACCTTTTGCCTCCTTCCTCCTATTTTTTTCTGACCTGTTGTTGTTGGCTTTTGACCTCTGGGCACTTTACCACTGCTAACCAGTGCTAAAGTGCATATGCTCTCTGTGTAAATGGTACTATTGATTGGTTTATCCATGATTGGCTATTTAATTTACTTATAAGTACCTAGTAGAGTGCACTATATGTGCCTAGGGCCTGTAGATTAAATGCTGCTAGTGGGCCTGCAGCACTGGTTGTGCCACCCACTTCAGTAGCCCCTTAACCCTGTCTCAGGCCTGCCATTGCAAGGCCTGTGTGTGCAGTTTCACTGCCACTTCGACTTGGCATTTAAAAGTACTTGCCAAGCCTAGAACTCCCCTTTTTCTACATATAAGTCATCCCTAATGTGTGCCCTAGGTAACCCCTAGAGCAGGGTGCTGTGTAGGTAAAAGGCAGGACATGTACCTATGTAGTTATATGTCCTGGTAGTGTAAAACTCCTAAATTCGTTTTTACACTACTGTGAGGCCTGCTCCCTTCATAGGCTAACATTGGGGCTGCCCTCATACACTGTTGAAGTGGCAGCTGCTGATCTGAAAGGAGCAGGAAGGTCATATTTAGTATGGCCAGAATGGTAATATAAAGTCCTGCTGACTGGTGAAGTCGGATTTAATATTACTATTCTAGAAATGCCACTTTTAGAAAGAGAGCATTTCTTTGCACTAAAATCTTGTTGTGCCCTTCAATCCACGTCTGTCTAGGTTTAGTTGACAGCTCCTTGTGCATTCTCTCAGACACACCCCAAACACAGGGTACTCAGCCTCACTTGCATACATCTGCATTTTGAATGGGTCTTCCTGGGCTGCGAGGGTGGAGGGCCTGCCCTCACACAAAGGACTGCCACACCCCCTACTGGGACTCTGGCAGACAGGATTGAACTGAAAGGGGGCTTGGTGCATTTCTTAGACACTCTTTGAAGTCACCCCCACTTCAAAGGCACAACTTAGTATAAAGCAGGGCCTCTGCCCTACCTCATCAGACACTTGCTGGAGAAGAAACCTGAACCAGAAACTACATCCTGCCAAGAAGAACTGCCTGGCTGCTCAAAGGACTCACCTGTCTGCTTTTCTACAAAGGACTTCTGCCTTGCTGTTGGCCTGCTGCCTTGCTGAACTCTTGTCTGGCTGTAAAAGTGCTCTCCCAGGGCTTGGATAGAGCTTGCCTCCTGTTCCCTGAAGTCTCAGGACCAAAAAGACTTCTCTCTTCCACTTGGACGCTCCGTGCGCCGAAATTTTCGACGCACAGCTTGTTCGGCGGCAAGAAAAATGCCGCACACTGATGCTGATCAACGCGACGCCCTCGGGACGACCGAAACTTTGACGCACGGCCTCACAAGGACAACGCCGCCCGACTTCCCAGGAGAAATCGACGCGACGCCTGCCGTGAGATCAAAACTTTGACGCACGGGCTCGCAAGGACAACACCGCCCCGACTTCCAAGGAGAAATCGACGCGACTCCTGCCGTGAGATCAAAACTTTGACGCACTACATCGCAAGGACAACGCCGCCCGACTCCCCAGGAGAAATCGACGCAACGCCTGCCGTGAGATCGAAACTTCGACGCGCAGCCCCGCAGAACGACGCGCAGCCGGAAAACAAGCAGGAAAATCCACGCACAGACCCGGGACATCTGGTACTCCCCGCGATCCACAGAAAGAGACTGTCCGCGCGCCGAAAAACAACGCATGACTCCCCGCATGGAAAATAACGACGCAAGTCCGTGTGTGCTGAGGAGAAATCGACCCACACACCAGTTTTCCACGTATCTCTTATCCTGTGGCCCTCTGAGGAGATTTTCCACCAGAAACCAGGTACTTTGTGTTTGAAAGATACTTTGTTTGCTTTCTAAAGACTTAAGACACTTTGTATCACTTTTCAGTGATATCTTTACAAATTCATATTGCAACTTTGATCGTTTTGACCTGAAAATAACCAGATAAATATTATATATTTTTCTAAACACTGTGTGGTGTATTTTTGTGGTGTTATACTATGGTGTTGTATGATTTATTGCACAAATGCTTTACACATTTCCTTCTAAGTTAAGCCTGACTGCTCGTGCCAAGCTACCAGAGGGTGGGCACAGGCTGATTTTGGATTGTGTGTGACTTACCCTGACTAGAGTGAGGGTTCTTGCTTGGACAGAGGGCAACCTGACTGCCAACCAAAAACCCCATTTCTAACAAGCGCTAAATGTTGTAGTCATTTAAAACAGCTATCCTCTTCCCCCCATATCTGTCCTGCTAGGCCATTTATGTATAGCAAGATTGTTTACCTGTTATGAACTTGAGAATGTTATGAGTGGAAAATAGCATTTAGCACTAAATAGGAGCATTATGAGTATCTGATCATCTCTTTTGGCCTATGGAACGCCTGTGAAGTCTACCAAGACCTTTTGAATGAATACAGCATCACATAATGGTTCTGATTTGGTATTTAGGACATATTGGGCTTGAGTTTCTCTGTCACACCACCATTACATTATCAACATGGATGAGAGGTCTTTAAACGATTACCATTCCTTACATGCCAAATTACACAAATGAATTTTGTGAGAAAACCGGCTTTTTGCTAGTTTCCCACACCATTTTTTTCCCATTTTGGACTATTATCTGCTGTTTTTGACAATGAGAGTATTCTGAGGGCTACTGTCCAGACCTCAGTGACAGTACTTTTTCCTTTTCAAAATGGGATGTTTAATTGTTGTCCCCAATTGGCATGTGCTGACTTACATGTTAGTGGCTAATATTTGGTACCTAGGTATCCAGGGCATGTAAGGCTGGCTGTTCACACAAGAGCTGCAGCACTAGTTGTGCCACTGTGTGTGATAAAGTCAAAACATGACTTTCAGCTTCCATTGCAAGCTGAAAAGTCTGTGCATACACTGCATAGATAACTTTGCCATTACAAACAGTGTCAAAGTGCACGCATCACTAATATATATATATATATATATATATATATATATATATATATATACATATGTCTCCTCTAAGACAGGCCTATGAAGCCCTAAGGCAAGGAGATGTATATTGTTAAGATAGACATAGATATGTGATATGTCTGTACAGCAAAGCCCTAAAGTGTTGGTGTTTGCTGAGGGCAAATAAGTAGCCTTATAAGGTAATTGCAAGGTACGCAGTTGTCATTCCAATTCATCTAACTCCTGGCAGAGGCTCCTTAACCATGCAAGGTAAGGTATCAAAATAAAGGGGACATTGGATGCGACTCCATTGTGCAGTCAACATTTATGTCAAATTTAATGCTGGGCACTTTTGCTAAAGTTTCCACAGTTTGACCCAGCTGGTCCAGTGCCTTTGCTGAAGCACTGGGACTGAGACAGGTTTCTGCTTGCCTAGGGAGAAGTGTGAGTGACACCCTGGACGAGAACAAAAGCTGTTGCCACACTGTAGGTGTGACCCCCTCCCAGAGAATAGGCTGCAAAGGGTGTTAGCCCAAAAGGTAGGCATCAAAGGTTATACTGCTTTTGAAGTGCTTCTGCAACAACACCCCCAACGCAGGAAGCCATTTGTTTCCCAAAATTGGTTTCAGAATCAGTTTTATGTGTGTATGCAACCCCGAGAGTGGGCTACCAAGGTCCTTACACTTGAGGAGGACTTCAGCCATGTTGACTGTGGCATGCAAGATGACTCCTGGGATAGCCAGGTGCCACACATCACCAGAAGTGTGTCACCAGATAAGAGGGGACATACTAGCTCATTGGCCAGTGATCGCGTTGTCCTATCGGGCCACTTTACTAGGATATAATTGGCACCCCTGGCACATAAGACTTCAGTACTCACTGGATTTGGAACAAGGATGAGAAGAAGAACATTTTAAACTCATTGGAAGTGCATAATAAGAGGATTCAATATTAGAGTGACTGCACTTGGTGCACTTTGGGCAAATGGAGTTTGATCTGCGTGTCTGGCGCAGAGAAAAGTTTATTCCTAGCCCCAATCCAAAGCAGAGACTCTAAGGCCCTCATTACAACTTCAACAGTCGGTGTTAAAGCTGCGGTAATACCGCCAACAGGGCGGCGGTAAAAGAAAATGGGATTTTGACCTGAGCGGTTATCGCCATCCAATACCGCCACTTTTACACACCGACCGCCAGGGTGGTAACTGCCGGTGGGCTGGAGACTTCGGTCTCCAGCCCGGCGGCGGTCACAATCTCACCCTCAGGATTATGACCCGGCCTACGCCATGGTTTTTGTGCCAAACTTATAGCCATGAAAACCATGGCGGTAGGTGTGAGAAGATAGCCTCTTTCTAGCATTGTTACCCCCACTTTTGGCCTGCTTGTGAGTATACGTCGGAGTATTTTTAATGTCTCAAAGGGGTCCTGCTAGCCAGGACCCGAGTGCTCATAGTGAAAACCCTATTTGCCAGTGTGTTTTGCCTGTCTCACTGGGATCCTGCTAGCCAGGACCCCAGTGCTCATAGTTTGTGGCCTGAATGTGTATACCTGTGTAGTGCCTAACTGTGTCACTGAGGCTCTGCAAATCAGAACCTCAGGGCTCATGCTCTCTCTGCCTTTAAATTTGTCACTATAGGCTAGTGACCACTTTTTCCAGTTTCAATTGGCATACTGCAACATCCTTATAATTCCCTAGTATATGGTACCAAGGTACCCAGGGTATTGTGGTTCCAGGAGATCCATATGGGCTGCAGCATTACTTTGGCCACCCATAGGGACCTCAGACAAACCTTTACACAGGACTGCCATTGCAGCCTGAGTGAAATAACACACACGTTATTTCACAGCCATTTACACTGCACTTAAGTAACTTATAAGTCACCTATATGTCTAACCTTCACTTGCTGAAGGTTAGGTGCAAAGTTACTAAGTGTGAGGGCACCCTAGCACCAGCAAAGGTGCCCCCACATAGTTCAAGGCCATTTACCCGGACTTTGTGGGTGTGGAGACACCATTCCATGCGTGCACAACATATATGTCAACACCTATATGCAGCTTCACAATGGTAACTCCGAATACGGCCATGTAACATGTCTCAGACGCGCGAACAGAGATAGGGACGCGCGAACAGAGGAGGGGACGTGCGAACAGAGGAAGGCAGCCGAGGATTCCCTGGAGCCTGGGGGCGGGGCAGTGAGCCCTTTATTTTGAACTAAACGCGCCCGCTTCGCGGGACGCGTGAACAGAGGAAGGCAGCCGAGGATTCCCTGGAGCCTGGGGGTGGGGCAGTGAGCCCTTTATTTTGAACTAGACGCGCCCGCTTCGCGGGACGCGCGAACAGAGGAAGGCAGCCGAGGATTCCCTGGAGCCTGGGGGCGGGGCAGTGAGCCCTTTATTTTGAACTAAACGCGCCCGCTTCGCGGGACGCGCGAACAGAGGAAGGCAGCCGAGGATTCCCTGGAGCCTGGGGGCGGGGCAGTGAGCCCTTTATTTTGAACTAAACGCGCCCTCTTCGCGGGACGCGCGAACAGATGAAGGCAGCCGAGGATTCCCTGGAGCCTGGGGGCGGGGCAGTGAGCCCTTTATTTTGAACTAAACGCGCCCGCTTCGCGGGACGCGCGCGGGATGCGCCCGGGCAAAGCCCGGGCCAAGGGCGGGCCCGCCCTTTGCCCGTCCGTGCCCGGAAGAGGCTGGGCTGGGCCACCCCCCTTGGTTTTCCCTTCCTAATTCTTTGTTTACGCATCTCATAAGAGTGTAGTGAGTGCTTTTTTTTTCCTTTTCTTTCTGCCCTACCTATCTTACTTCCTTTGCCAAGCATGGGGAAGCGTAAGGCGCGCACCAGTACTGATGCTGCAGGTGCTAAATCCAAAAACCTAAAACTTAATCGAGTAGCGCAAGTCCACTCATACTGCGTCTCAAGAGAAATTGATAATTTAATTGAGGAGGTGGAATCTATTCTTAAGGAAAAGGAGAGCAAGGCCCGCAAGAGACTGAAATCTGGGACTTTACTCCCGTTCCTAACAGTAGGCCCAAATCTTTCTACTGATCCCCCGCCCTTGAATTCCCCTGTGCAAGTCTCTGTATCGCCTAGTCAGTTGGGTTTGCCTAAACCTTTGACTCCCCTAGGTCTATTGGACAACTTAGAACCCACTTCTTATGATCTCATTCTCAGTGGCATCCCTTGTGCTAATCGCTTTTCTACTTTAGACCAGGCTGACTCGGTGGGTGCCAACCAACCTCCGATATCTTCACACGTCATCACTCCCTGTGATTCTCTAGGAGAAGACGTACTAACAATAGTCTCTACCTTAAAACGGGAAGTCGGGGAGCTAAAGGGTGTATTGTTTGAGGTCCTCAATCTCTTTAAAAAAATTGATTCACCTCCTCAACGTACTTCGATTCCTGTGCCGGTACAATCTTCTTGTCCTTTGGGCCCGGTTGCACTGCCTGTTATTTCTTCAACAAGTGAGGACCACAACAAGGGCCCCACTAATAAGCCAGGCCATAGGATCCACCCGGCCACCTTGGCAGTACGTTCAGTTCCCTCCTCTTTTGACTTTGGCCAAGTTGTGGCCCCTTCTATTCACGTGGCTAACTCTAATTGTATTTATTTGTGCAATGTTCCTCCTCTTACATCCCATATCAGAGAAGATACCTCCTCCCTTGTCAACAAGGTGGTATATTGGATTCGTCATACCAGGGGCTGTGCTTCTATCATTCATTCTGATATTGTTTTTGCTTCTCGAGTACGTGGTTGTCCCTGTGGCCGTGATACCATCAAAATTAACCTCACTAACCCCAAATTAGTTAGGGGACTTTTGCAGATGGAAGCTCGCAATACGCTAAAAACTGATTTTGATATATATTTCCGCGAACGTCTGCCTGCTATTGGCCACGAGATCTTGCCTGCACATCCTCTTAGGCCCAAGGGAAGCCCCTGCAGTGTTCCAGTTCCTGCCCCTAAGTCTGGCTTGTTGCCTTTCCCGGTTGATGGGGCTGCTTTGGCTCATAATCCTAAACATAGTGGTACTCAAGACCCCGCCAATATAGGGGATACATCCGATATTGATTGACTACTCTTCCCTAATCACTGCATAACTTGTGTTCCACTTGTACTGTCTCAAAGACCTTTAATCAGCCCAGGTGGTCCTAACCCAAGTGCTTCTTTCTGTACTCCTATAGTTAATTCTAAACTAATTATGGATTCTGATTTTGGTACGCTCACTTGTAATACTCCAACTTCTGAAGGGTATTTGCTGTCCTGGAATGTGGCGGGTATTAAGAGCAAACTGCCTGATCCGGAGTGGGGGGCTTTTGTGGAATCTTACTCTATCTGTATGTTCCAGGAAACTTGGGCAATGGGTGGTATGTATAGGCAAGGTTATCGTTCTTTTATAAAAAAGGCAATTCAATCCCCCAGGGGAAGGGCGGTTGGGGGTCTATGTATCTGGGTCAAGATGTCTGAGAGGGTCAGGGTCAAGGAAATTCCTGTTGATTCTTATGATATTTTAGCCATAGTAATACAGCCTAGGTCTAGTACCCCTGTGCTGTGTATTAACATCTACAACCGTCCAGGCGCCATTAACCAACAGTCTGATACCATTTATCGCTTGCATAATGTTTTGTCAGAATTCCATTCTAAATACAGAGTCATCATTGCTGGTGATCTTAACGCCCAAATTGAGTTTGGCTCAGCTTTTGCTGAGTCCACTCAGGATGAGGACGTAGTGTGGAACATTCCCCCACTCCAACTTCATCCTACGCCACTTTCTCCTTCCCCTAAGGTGTCTCAGATAATAGACCTTGCACTTACTTACGCCCTCCGTTTTGGAAATGGCCAATTTCCAAATGATAACCCTGCTAGGCCCACTTTTTTTAGAGGTAATTATAGTAGCTGCTTGGATTATGTCATCTTGGACTTACGAGTTTGGCACTTTATAACTAATGTAGAGGTGGGTCTTCCTCGTACAAGTGACCACGCCCCCCTGCAAATTGCATATAACGTAGCCCTGTTTGACCTACCCACTGGTTTGCCTGGCCGAAGTGTTCTGTCAAAAGTTTCCACTAATAAGCTTGCGGTAAAGTGGTCCTCTTTTTTGAAATCCGACTTACTGAACCATAAGCTTGACATTATGATGTCCCGTCACCAACTTTTTGAGGTCTCCATTGCATTATCTCCTTCAGAAATTTTGTCCGCCCATGTGGGGTTGTTTGCGGAACTTAAGGAGCTTTTCACTAAACCTGCCAAATCCCAAACAAAATCTTCTGCTCCTAGGTGCAAATGGTTTGACAAAGAGTGTCGGGTGGCCAGGCATCTTTTATCTGAAGCCTTAAAGGCAAAGAATCGGGACGACATTACACATGCGAGAAAGAACTATGGGTCTACTCTCACTCTATCAAAACTCAAATATGAGGAGCATTTATGGGAGTGTTTGGCGGAGGCTGCTAGCTCTCGCGACGCCAAGCTCTTTTGGACTTTGGTTGCGCGTAGCGATCCAGGCCTGTCACCCACTACTGAATGTCATATCGACCCAGGAATCTGGCTTTCTTACTTTCGTGAACTGTATGGCTCTCGGACAGAGCCCTATGATACTCCCATAGATTATGCACTGTGCCAGCCCGAAATGCCGCCCTTCACCCTAAAAGAAACAGAGATGGCAATTTGCGCTCAAAGATCTGGTAGGGCCCCTGGCCAAGATGGTATTCCCTCTGATCTGTACAAATCAGACCTATCTGTGTTGACCCCTTATATAAACAGGGTATCAAACATCGCCATGACATCTCGATCCTATCCACTCTCGTGGAAGATGGCGATTATTGTCCCCGTTCATAAAAAGGAGACAAGAGCTCCCCTGGGAATTATAGGCCTATTAGTCTATTAGACAACTTGCAGAAAATCTTCTCATACCAGTTGCTAACTAGATTAAAACAATGGATAGTGAAAAACCAGGTCTTAAGCCATCTCCAGGCAGGATTTAGGGACAAGATCAGCACTATCGATCAGATCTTCCGATTTACCACCATCAAGTGGAAGACGGTAGATGCAGACAAAGGCCACTTATTTGTGGCCTTTGTTGAATTGAAGTCTGCGTTTGACCTGGTCCCGCGTGCCAAGCTTTGGGAGGTCCTTACTACTACCGGTGTTCCGGGTTCCATGATTAATATTATTAAGGATCTTTATTCTGATAATTGTGCTAAAGTCCGCTGGGGTACCATTGGCGATTTAACCCCTGCTTTCCCAACTACACGGGGCGTGAGGCAAGGCTGTGTTTTGGCGCCCACCTTATTTCTCTTGTTTATTAATGCCTGTTTGCCATATCTCTTAGACTGTCAAAGTGACGCCCCTAGCCTGGGTGGGCAGAAGATCCCCTGTCTTCTGTTTGCAGATGATACCCTCTTGCTATCACGTACTGCCATGGGCCTTTCTAGGCTGCTCTCCAGATTTCTGGAGTTTTGCACTGATCATGGGTTATCAATTAATTCAGCAAAAACAAAATACATGGTTTTTGGAGATAGTAGAAAAAAAATAAAGAGGCCTGTATATTTAGATGATGTCCCTTTGGAAAGGGTGGGCACCTTTGATTATCTTGGTATCAAAGTGGAAGATTCACATCTTTGGCATGCCCAGCGCCATAAATCTTTATTATGCCTGAAGCAGAGGGCAGGTGGAATTGTCAGATTTGCCTCTAGTTCCCCGAAATTTGCAATATCTCCTGCACTGGAAATATACAAAGCTCAAGCTAGGGGGGCCGCCCTATATGGAGCCGAACTTTGGGGCCATTGTAATTTGGCGAATCTGGCTAGCGCAGAAAACCAGTTTTAAAAAATGATGCTAAAAGTTCCATCGAGTACCCCATCCTTGCCCATTCACTTGGACCTAAATCTTTTCTCAATCTCACAGATTGCTGCCCTAAGGCCCTTGCTGTTTTGGATTCGGCTGTGGACAACTGATGCCCTAACCCCTTTTCGGTGTGGCCTCCTAAATGTGGTGGGACGTGATTTTAGTATCAAACTTAAATGGTGTGTATTCGTTGAACAATCTTTTTCCCGTCTGGGTTTAGGTTCCTATTGGCATGATCCTATTTCTATTCCTAAAAATGCTGCACAGCTGTTAAAGGATGCTTATTGGCATAATGTTCAGGTTGGGCAATTTGCTGGTTCGATCCCATTGTCCATGTCCGACAATTTTTTACTTGTCAAATGCCATTACAAATTTGAGCCCTTTTTGGATGCAAAGTTATCTCCATTTGCTTGTGCCCTCTTTATTAGGTTTAGGATTGGGTCCCTCCCCCTGTGCTGCCTTACATACAAATGGTCCAGTTCAACTAATAGATCTAAAGGTTGCCCGATGGGTTGTAAAGATGCAGAAACTGTTTCACACGTTTTTTTCCACTGTCAAGCATATCACAAACAAAGAGCACTTTGGCTTATCCCGCTTCTTAAACAATTAGGAGCTAGATCCTGTCTCCATGCTGAGAGAATTTTAAAAAGCGACTCGTCCGTCAAGATAGCTCTACCAGTGGCAAGTTTCCTCGAGTCTATCTGGAGGTTGAGATTAGCAAGTTTAAGGGATAAAATGGTGTAGTTACTGTTTAGTCCTATTTATGTATATTTTTCCAATTTGGATGTATGATTGTAGCTTTTCTCTGTACAGGACATGGATTTTGGCTTGATTCCTTATGGATTATTTATAGACCTATGGAACTGTTCCCTTATTTTATGAGAATTTTTAAATGAAAATCAGGGAAAGGGGAAAATTCTTATATTATTATGATATCCGAGTTCAGCAATTTCAAGGAGCAAGAGTGGGGAACAAATTTTTAAATTTTTAGACTTATCTATTTATATTTATCAAATTGGATGTGTGATTGCTCCACAGTATACACATATTGGTGTATTATATTTTTAACTAGTGCTGATCCATGGAACTATTTTCATTTTTGAGTATCGCCTTTTACTATATTAAGTGATGTTTATCTGACTGCTTATTTCTTGTTTGTTTTTTAACAACCTGTCTTGCCCCTTTTTTAACTGTACTTTTACCTATGTTTTTATTACCTTCGTGTTTTTAGAAGTCCTTTCTTTCTTTGTTGTGTATTGTACTTTAATGGTTTGTTTTTACTCACCGAAATAAAGTTAAATGAAAAAAACATGTCTAAGATCATGGAATTGTCCCCCCATTCCAAATCTTGTATTGGGGTACCAATTCCATGCATCCTGGGGGCTCCACTATGGACCCCCAGTATTGCCAAACCAGTTAACTGGGGTTTTCTCTGCAGCTACAGCTGCTTCCACCTCACATACAAGGTTTTGCCCTCCTGAGGTCTGGGCAGCCCAGACCCAGGAAGGCAGAACAAAGAATTTCCTCTGAGAGAGGATGTTACACCCTCTCCCTTTGGAAATAGGTGTTAAAGGCTGGGGAGGGGTAGCCTCTCCCAGCCTCTGGAAATGCTTTGAAGGGCACAGATGGTGCCCTCCTTGCATAAGCCAGTCTACATCGGTTAGGGAAACCCCCAGTCCCTGCTCTGGCATGAAACTGGACAAAGGAAAGGGGAGTGACCACTCCCCTGTGCATCACCACCCCTGGGGTGGTGCCCAGAACTCCTCCAGTGTGTCTCAGACCTCTGCCATCTTGCTTTCAGAGGTGTGGGGGCACTCTGGAGGCCTCTGAGTGGCCATTGCCCGCAGGTGATATTAGAGACCTCTCCTGATAGGTGCATATCTGACTCGGTGGCCAATCCTCCTCTGAGGGCTATTTAGGGTCTCTCCACTGGGCTTTTTCTCAGATTACGACTTGCAAGAATTCATCAGCGTTCCTCTGCACTTCTCTCTTCGACTTCTGCAAAACTGCAACATAGTAGCCAGAAGACTACGAGCGACATTGTAGTGCCTAATCCTGCCAGCTTTCTTGACTGTTTCCTGGTGGTGCATGCTCTGGGGGCTGCCTGCCTTCACCATGCACTGGAATCAATGAAGAAATCTCCAGTTGATCCACGGAATCTTCCCCCTGCTCCAGCAGGCACCAAACTTCAGCATCACCGGTACTCTGGGTCCCCTCTCATCCTGATGAGCATGGCCCCTGGCCCAAGTGAGCCAGACTGTCCAGTGGTCCAACTGTCCAAATTTGGAGGAGGTAAGTCCTTGCCTCACCTATCCAGACAGTACTCCTGTGCACCGCGTGATCTGCAGCTATAAGGGCTTCTGTGCACATTTCCAAGAAATCCTCCATGCACAGTCGATCCTAGGTCCCCAGCACTCTGTCCTGCAATGCTCAGCTCCCTGAGTTGATCTCCGGTGTCATGGGACCTCCTTTTGCAGTGTTGAGATGACTGCCGTGTTCAGACTTCTTGAACCCTTGTTCAAGGACTCCTGCAGGTGCTTTCTGCCTGTGTGTCTCTCTATGTTGCTGAGGGGCCCCTCTGTCTCCTCTCCCAAGAGACTACATCATGGTCCTTCCTGGGCCCAGGCAGCACCCTTTTTTCTTTAACCGTGACTCTTGCAGCTAGCAAGGCTTGTTGTTGGTATTTTGCCAAGGAAACAACCCTGCATCCTCCAGCACACCGTGGGACATCTTCTCCACGAAGAAGAACTTCCTACCTCCTTCCGTTGTGGCAAATCTTGCAGCTTTTTCCAACTGGAGGCAGCCATTTTGCACCTTCATCCGGGGTTTAGTGGGCTCCTGCCCCCCCCCGGACACTTTTGCGTCTCTTGGACTTGTTCCCCTTCCTTTGCAGGTCCTCAGTCCAGGAATACGTTTTCAGTTCTTTGCAGTCTGTTGTTGTCTTTGCAAAATCCTTCATCACAATTTTAGTGTGTTTCTGGGGAAGTAGTAGTACTTTACTCCTACTTTCCAGGGTTTTGGGTGTGGGGTATCTTTTACACCCTTAGTGTTTTCTTACACTCCTAGCGACCCGGTGCACACTACACTAGCCTAGGGGTCCATTCGTGGTTCCCATTCCACTTTCTTAGTATATGTTTTGTGTTGCCCTCGGCCTATTGCATCCTATTGTATTCTACAGTGTTTGCACTACTTTCTGACTGTTTTACTTCCCTGATTTGCTTTGTTGTGTATATTTTGTGTGTGTTACTTACCTCCTAAGGGAGTATATCCTCTGAGATATTTTTGGCACATTGTCACTAAAATAAATTACCTTTATTTTTAGTAACACTGAGTATTTTCTTTCTTATGATATAGTACCTATATGATATAAGAGGTATTGCATGAGCTTTGCGTGTCTCCTAGTTCAGGCTTGGCTGCTCTGCTATAGCTACCTCTATCAGCCTAAGGTGCTAGAACACTACTACACTCTACTAATAAGGGATAACTGGACCTGGTATAAGGTGTAAGTACCATTGGTACCCACTACAACCAGGTCAGCATCCTACAGTAGGCATTATCAGTGCCAGGGAATCCCTTCCCTGGCACTGATAGGGGGTCTGTCCCATCCCCCTCTTCCTCCTGAGAGTCCTCCACCACCCTCCTCCTCCCTCTCCTACCCCACACATATACACACATGCACACACATATACCCACCACCACCCACGCATGCACACATACATACCCACACACCGCAACACACACCAACACACCTTGTCACACACATGCATTCACAACACACAACACTCACAATCACTCATTCACACATGCATCCTACGCGACACTCACCCGCATGCACTCATGCCAAAACATACACCCCCCCACATACACAAAACACCCCCCACATACACACAACAACCCCCACCACCCTCTCTGGTCAGAGAACCTGACTTACCTGCTTGCAGAGGGTCCTCTGGCTGCAGACGGTCCACGGCACTGTTGTCAGCAGCAGCGTACGCAAGCAAAACACTGCTAGGCCGTATCATTGCTCATGATACTGTCAGCGGTGTTTTGCTGGCGTGGTGATGCTGCTGTGAGCAGCGCTGCCTTACCGCCGTCCGCCGCCATGACCGTTGGCAGTGTTCTGCCAGCATTCTGGCGGAATACCTTCAGTGGCAATGATACGCATAGATGGCTTGTAGCCACGCGGCAGTATGTTGGCGGCTGACGCCATGGCAGTAGGCGGTCAATACCGTCAATGTTGGAATGAGGGCCTAAGAGTCAGTTGGCAGCCCCCTTAGGTTGGCAATGAGGACATTAAAGCTGGAAGAGCCCAATCCTCATCTCTGGTAGCCACCACAGCTATTTGCTACCACTGGATACAAAGCACTTTGAGGTACAATTTGGATCTAGCTAGAAGTTATACCTGGTTCTGCTGGACTCTTGGGTGTTGGTTGTGACCGGATTCGTCCATCCCACGGGACACTAACCCCACCAAAAATGTGGACTATGATAACTATATCATATGAACAAAACATCTACATCAAGTGCCCCTTGATCCCTAGATAAAGGAATTTCTGGGACCCCAAGAACCATGGCTGGAGTCACCAACACTCAACTGTGTACCGAGGACTTGACCAGACTTCACCCCCATGAACAGCACAGCATCTGGCGCATCCATTGAGCATCTTTAAACCTTAATCCCTTAGAATCATAGAATTCAATGGTGGGTGTCCTGTAAAGATTGGAAGTTGCTTCAAATGTGTTCTGGTGGTAAGGTAACTTTCTAAGAAATTCTTTTAGATCTCTATGGAGTCCCTGGGGTGCCTGTGTGTTTTCGACCTGATGCCCCTGCAGTGTTCTCTCCATTTTGAGGTAGGAGTCAAGTGTGGGCTTGGCCTATGAGTTTTGGCCCAGTGGGCCACGGACGTTTTGAGTGGACAATTTACCGCCTTATGTACATATTTTAACTAATGTTTTTCAAATTATAACGTATATCTAGCTATTTCTAATATATCACTGATTAGACTCAATTCCTTTGGTCCTTCTGTTCTTCCAGAGGGTTACGGGGTGTAAATGTAATGTTGATGCATGTGTTTGTGTGTATCATGTTGTGGGTGAGGGTGGGGGTGGGCTGTTGCGTGTTGCTTGTGTGTGTCACTCTCCCCCCCTGTGTACTAGGTGTAATACTCACTGTGGTCATCGCCGCCGCCATTCGTACTCCTGGTAGATGAGAAGGTAGACCAGCATGAGCAGGACGTGCAGCTCGGGCTCCATGGCGTCCTGGTTCTTCGTTGAGTGTTGAGAGGTGAGTGGTTTCTCTTCCAAGTCCTGTTTCCGCGTGCTTTTGATGGCGTTGGTACCGCCCTGGAAAAGCTGGCGGATGGGCAGATTGTGATGGGGTGGACCGTACATTGACTTCCGCCTGGCTGTTGGCAGTTTCCGCCGCGGTGTTTATTGCTACCACCGTGGCAGTCAGAGTGTTAAAGTGGCTGTCTGTGTTGATGGTTTCCGCCGTGGTCGTAATCCAATTTTTTTTACTGCCGGCCTGTTGGCCGTATTATCGCCGCTTTAACCTGTTGTGTGCCTGGGACTAGGTGGTCTCGTCCTCGGCACCGGTTCCCCGCTTTTTTGCATTTCTCCTCTGATCACATGGAAAAAGCCCATTCCTGTCCTTCCAGGCTTCTCTGAACATTTTTGCTGCCTGATCACGATGCGATCGGGCAGCAGAAATGCCACTAAACACTAGGGAATTTTTTGTTTTACTATTTACTAAATAAGGAGAGCGGCCCTTTGGGCAAGGGCCGCTGTCCAGGGGGGCAATTTATTTTTTGTCTGTTTCTGCCCCCCCTGGGAGCAGATCGGCCTAATACAATTAGGCTGATCTGTCCCAAGGGGGCAGAAACCCCCCTAGACACCAGGGATTTTTTTTTTTTTTTTTTTTTGTGGGGAGCGACCCCTTAGGCAAGGGTCGCTCCCCTGGGGGCAACATTTTTTCTAGGCCATTTCTGCCCCCCTTGGGGGCAGATCGGCCTATTTTTATTACCCCAATCTGCCCCCAAGGGGGGAAGAAACCACTAGACACCAGGGATTTTTTTATTTACTAAATAAGGAGAGCGGCCCCGTGGGCAAGGGCCGCTCTCCAGGGAAGCAATTTGTTTTTTGGCTGTTTCTGCCCCCTCTGGGTGCAGATTAGCCTAAAATTATTAGGCCGGTCTGCCCCCGGGGGTGCAGAAAACCACTAGACACCAGGGAAAACGTTCTTTTTTTGTTGTTGTTTTTTTTGTATGTTTGGGGAGCGACCCCTTGGGCAAGGGTCGCTCCGGGGGGGGGGGGTTATTATTAGGCCATTTCTGCACCCCCTGGGGGCAGAAACCACTAGACACCAGGGAATATTTTGTTTTTTTGTGGGCTATTTCCAGTAAGGGGAGCGGCCCTTTGGGAAAGGGCCGCTCCTCAAGGGGCAAATTATTTCTATGCCATTTCTGCCCCCCCGGGGGTAGATCGGCCTAATATTATTAAGCTGATCTGCCCGGGGGGGGGGCAGAAAACCACTAGACACCAGGGCTAAAAAAAAAAATATGTACTTAGATTTTTTTATGTTTGGGGAGCAACCCCTTAGGCAAGGGTCGCTCCGGGGGGTGGGGGCAAATTATTGTTAGGCCATTTCTGCCCCCCCCGGGGGCAGAAACCACAAGACACCAGGAATTTAGTTTTTATACTAATGCATAAGGGGAGTGGCCCCTTTGTCAAGGGCAAAATATTTTTGGGCCTTTTCTGCCCCCCCCGGGGGCAGATCGTCCTAATATGATAAGGCGGATTTGCCCCCGGGGGGGAAGAAACCTCTAGACACCAGGGATATATATATTTTGTTATTCACTTTATGTTTTTATGTATGGGGAGCGACCCCTTAGACAAGGGTCGCTCCCCTGGGGGGCAATTTGTATTTAGGCAATTTCTGCCCCCCTTGGGGGCAGATCAGCCTATTTTTGTAAAGCCAATCTGCCCCCTTTGGGGCAGAAACCTCTAGACACCATGGATTGGTGTGTGTGTATGTGTGTTTTTTTTTTTAGTTTGGAGGGGGCAGCCCCTTGGGCAAGGGTCTCTCCCCATGGGGGCACATTACCGTTGGCCATAACTGCCCCCCTTGGGGGCAGACTGGCCTATTTTGGAAGGCCCATCTGCCCCCCAGGGGGGCAGAAAGCCCACCAGAGACCAGGGAAGATTTATTTTTCAAAATAAGAGGTTGGGGGTATGGCCATACCCGCACCCCAAGTAAATGGGGCCAAAGTTGTTCTGCACCACCAGTGGGCAGATTGGGCAATTACCCCCGATACACACCCCGGGGGGACAGAAAGTCTACTAGATGCCAGGGAATAAAAAAATAAAAGAAAATAGTGGGGTGGTGGCTACCAACCAGTAGGGGCTTGGTTATGCCCCCACCTGAACTGAAGGGGCTAACAGTCTTTCAGCTCTCCCCCGCACACTAAAACATCTCATCCCATGGCAAGCAAGAGCACATTTGATTATTTTTGGTTTTTGTTTTACATTTGGGCCATTAGAGCTTGGTAACTCTCAAAATCGTCCCACTTGAAATAGTGAGGGCTGCACTTTTTTTTTACTTTGGGACGCTGCCATGTAGAAAAATCCACAAGACCTAGACACATCTGAAAACTAAACATCTAGTTGATTCCAGAGTGGTGTGCTTCACATGCACCCGCACCATTTCCTTACCCATTTTTGTGATGGAACCTTCCGGAATCTGGAGTAATCCACAAAATTTCTACCACCCAGCATTGTCTCATCTATACCGATAAAATTTCTGCTGCACTTGTCAGCCTAAAAATGTTTTTTTTTAAACTAACATTTTGGACCCACTTTGGTTCCCCCTCAATTTCGACGTGTTTTTGGCTCTTCCCTGTCACAAACACTTGGCCCACCTACACAAGTGAGGTATCATTTTTACCGGGAGACTGAGGGGAATGTTGGGTGGTAGGAAATTTGTCCCGGTGCAGTGAACCCACACAGAAATGTGGGAAAAATTTGATTTTTTTAGATAGATTTGCGGTTTGCTGAGGATTCTGGGTAAGAAAATATTGGGGGATCCACGCAATTCACACCTCCCTTGACTCCCTCGGGTGTCTAGTTTTCAGAAATGTCGAGGTTTGGTAGGTTTCCATAGATGGATTTTGAGCCCAGGACCAAAAACGCAGGCGCCCCCCGCAAAAACAGGTATTTTTCTATTTGATAATTTTGATGTGTCCAGATACAGTTATGGGGCACTTCCTGTTGCGATCACAAGGCCTACCCACACAAGTGAGGTACCATTTTTACCGGGAGACTTCAGGGAATGCTGGGTGGAAAAAAAATTGTGGCTCCTCTCAGATCCCAGAACTTTCTGTCACCGAAATGTGAGGAAAAAGTGTTTTTTTAGCCACATTTTGAGGTTTGCAAAGGATTCTGGGTTACAGAACCTGGTGAGAGCTCGACAAGTCATCCCATCTTGGATTCCCCTATGTCTCTAGTTTTCAAAAATGCACAAGTTTTGTAGGTTTCCCTAGGCGGCTGAGCTAGAGGCCAAAATCCACAGGTAGGCACTTTGCAAAAAACAACTCTGTTTTCTTTGAGAAAATGTGATGTGTCCACTTTGTGTTTTGGGGCATTTCCTGTTCCGGGCACTAGGCCTACCCACACAAGTGAGGGACCATTTTTATCAGGAGACTTAGGGGAACGCTGGGTGGAAGGAAATTTGTGGCTCCTCTCAGATTCCAGAACTTTCTGTCGCCGAAATGTGAGGAAAAAGTGTTTTTTTAGCCAGATTTTGAGGTTTGCCAAGGATTCTGGGTAACAGAGCCTGGTCAGAGCTTGACAAGTCACCCCATCTTGGATTTCCCTAGGTCTCTAGTTTTCAAAAATGCACATGTGTGGTAGGTTTCCCTAGGTGCCGGCTGAGTTTGAGGCCAAAATCTACCGGTAGGCACTTTGCAAAAAACACCTCTGTTTTCGGTCAAAAAGTGGGATGTGTCCATGTTGTGTTTTGGGGCATTTCCTGTCACGGGCGCTAGGCCTACCCACACAAGTGAGGTATCATTTTTATCAAGAGACTTGGGGGAATGCTGGGTGAAAGGAAATTTGTGGCTCCTCTCAGATTCTAGAACTTTCTGTCACCGAAATGTGAGGCAAACGTGTTTTTTTAGGCACATTTTGAGGTTTGCAAAGGATTCTGGGTAACAGAACCTGGTCAGAGACCCACAAGTCACCCCATCCTGGATTCCCCTAGGTCTCTAGTTTTAAAAAAAGCACAGGTTTGGTAGGTTTCCCTAGGTGGCGACTGAGCCAGAGGCCGAAATCCACAGCTAGGCACTTTGGAAAAAACACCTCTGTTTTCTTAGAGAAAATGTGATGTGTCCACTTTGTGTTTTGGGGCATTTCCTGTCGAGGGCACGAAGCCTACCCACACAAGTGAGGTACCATTTTTATCGAGAGACTTGGGGGAACGCTGGGTGGAAGGAAATTTGTGGCTCCTCTCCGATTCCAGAACTTTCTGTCACCGAAATGTGAGGAAAATGTGTTTTTTTAGCCAAAGTTTGAGGTTTGCAAAGGATTCTGGGTAACAGAACCTGGTCAGAGCCCCACAAGTCACCCCATCCTGGATTCCCCTAGGTCTCTAGTTTTCAAGAATGCACAGGTTTGGTAGGGTTCCCTAGGTGGCGGCTGAGCTAGAGGCCACAATCTATAGGTAGGCACTTTGCAAAAATCACCTCTGTTTTCTGTAAAAAAATGGGATGTGTCCACATTGTGTTTTGGGGCATTTCCTGTCGCTGGCGCTAGTCCTACCCACACAAGTGAGGTATCATTTTTATCAGGAGACTTGGGGGAATATAGAATAGCAAAACAAGTGCTATTGCCCCTTGTCTTTCTCTACATTTTTCCTTCCAAATATAAGAGAGTGTGTAAAAAAGACGTCTATTTGAGAAATGCCCTGTAATTCACATGCTAGTATGGGCACCCTGGAATTCAGAGATGTGCAAATAACCACTTCTCCTCAACACCTTATCTTGTGCCCATTTTGGAAATACAAAGGTTTTCTTGATAGCTATTTTTCACTCTTTATATTTCAGCAAATGAATTGCTGTATACCCGGTATAGAATGAAAACCCACTGCGGGGTGCAGCTCATTTATTGGCTCTGGGTACCTAGGGTTCTTGATGAACCTACAAGCCCTATATATCCCCGCAACCAGAAGAGTCCAGCAGACGTAACTGTATATTGCTTTCAAAAATCTGACATTGCAGGAAAAAGTTACAGAATAAATCGTAGAGAAAAATTGCTGTTTTTTTCACCTCAATTTCAATACTTTTGTTTTTTCAGTTGTTATTTTCTGTATGAAACCCTTGTAGGATCTACACAAATTACCCCTTTCTGAATTCAGAACTTTGTCTACTTTTCAGAAATTTTGAGATTTTCTTGGATCCAGCATTGGTTTCACACCCATTTCTGTCACTAACTGGAAGGAGGCTGAAAGTACAAACAATTGTAAAAATAGGGTATGTCCCAGTAAAATGCCAAAATTGTGTTGAAAAATTGGGATTTCTGATTCAAGTCTGTCTGTTCCTGAGATCTGGGAAGCTGGTGATTTTAGCACCGCAAACCCTTTGTTGATGCCATTTTCAGGGAAAAAAACACAAGCCTTCTTCTGCAGCCCCTTTTCCCATTTTGTTGAAAACATCAAAATGTTCACTGTATTTTGGCTAATTTCTTGGCCTCCTTCAGGGGAACCCACAAAGTCTGGGTACCTCTAGAATCCCTAGGATGTTGGAAAAAAAGGACGCAAATTTGGAGTGGGTAGCTTATGTGGACAAAAAGTTATGAGGGCCTAAGCGAGAACTATTCCAAATGGGCAAAAAGAGGCCTGGCACAGGAGGGGGAAAAGGCCTGGCAGAGAAGGGGTTAACACCGACCGCCAGGGTTGTAATGAGGGCCTTAGTGACCAATTTCTGAACTGTATATTTCAGACACACTTGCAAATGGTACTTGTTTGCCATAATGTTGGTCACCCCCTGAGGTGTAATCCACTATGGACACTGAGAGTTTTTTTAGTTATATGTTCTGGGGTTCACTAGGCAGCTTAGCACACTACTTGCGCATTGCACAATGACATCAACACATAGCAGTAGGGGATCGGTGGCCCAACTCACGTTCCTCTCATAAAACATCAAAGAACATAACAATCCTCACAATGGCAAGCAAGTATTACATTATCTTACCCATCATGGCACACAAATTGTATTCTTACAGGCCACATCTCCCTCCTTGGAACTCCACTACTTTTGCACCCATCTGTGGCCCCCAAAGATACTTCTTAAGTTACAGTACCTATTCTAGAGGGGTATGCATCTTAAAACACAAGAGTCTCCTGTTTCACCCCTCCACCTGCTTTCATGATGATGAGGGTAGGCAGCTGGAATGTTGATAGGCCAACGGTTGTTGTTAGTTAACGTATATGCTCCAAACTTTGACTCACCAGTTAACGTATATGTTCCAAACTTTGACTCCCCAGACTTCTTTCAATGCCTTCGGTCCCTACTGGGTTGTATAGATACTGATCACGTTATTATGGGGGAGACTTCAACTTGATTCTTGACTCCGCACTAGACATCACTGCTACCATACCAAGAGGCAACCACATTTGTTACAGGTACTCTGAGACCTTTGTGATGCTCATATCCTTAAAGACACCTGGTGCCTGCACAATGTCTCTACTTCCGGGTACACATTCTACTCTGCGCCCCACTACACATGGACTCGTATAGACTACTGGTTCATTTCAGTGACAGTTGCTCCATGTTTGGACAGTGTGACCCACCTTCCATGCACACTCTCTGATTACTCCCCAATCCAGATTGTACTGAAGATATCTTTTGGAGGGGGCTAGGAACAACAGTGGTGCTTTCCATGCACTACCCTCTATGACGAGGTGTCCTGTCCTGAGTTGGACTATTCCATTGTGGAATACTTTGAGCTCAACATAGGCTCCATAACCAAACAGGCCACCCTGTTGGAAGCCTTCAAGGTGGACATTTGAGGGATATACTTATCCAAGCATGTATGGGTGCTGCAGGATCTGCATAATAATATGGCTGATATAAATGACAAATATTGATCGAACGGACACTCTACACCTCTACACCTCTACAGACCCCAGTTACTTCATTGGGCTACCATCTTGGATAAATATCTGTAATTGGCCGAGCCCAAGGCATCCAACTTGGCAAAATACACCAGGGCCAGGTGAACCGGAGAGGATGATTATCTGGGCTTTACATTGGTGAGACTATTATGTTTGCCCGGGGGCAACATTCTTGCTGACATGTACACAAACTTATATACTTCCTGCACACCCAGAGATGACACTGCACTGCCAGACTAGCTTTCGAAAATTGCAATGGTCTAGATCAAGGATGTTCAAAGGCAATGTCTTAGTGAATGAAATGAGTGATGAGATAATATAGGCAATTGGCTCCCTCAACAGGCCCAAGACCCCGGTCTGGACATATCATTTTCTCCTTTCTCCACACATAATGGCTATGTATGCTGAGTCCCTGGACTTGGATTTTCTCCCCACGATGTAGCAAGAGGCAGTGGTTACACTATTGTTAAAGCCTGCCTGGGACCCACAATGTTGCACCTCATATCACCCTTTGGGGTCACTCAACTTCAACATCAAATTACTTCGTAAGGTTCTTGTGAATCAGTTGTCGCTCTTGCTAGACCATATCATCTCGCCCATGCAGTCAGGCTTTGTTCCTCATCAACTCCACCTCACTGAACTTGCGCACAGTGTTTTGTCGGGCTGAATAGAGTGTCTGCAGCGTGGCATATATTGGGGTTACTTCATGGATTCATTATGCGTGTCATTCTATTATATCCAATGGCCTATTTTCAGGCAAATGCCTCCCTCACACCTACCTTTGACATCACCAGAGGGACCAGGCAAGGTTGCCACCTGTCCCTGATTCTTTCCCTCATTGCTGTAAACCCCTAGTCAGGCATCTCCAGGAGAAACACCTCCACTGTGGCATAATTTTCAAACCTGCCCCCCACTTCTTTCCTTATATGCTGACAATATTGTGTTGTTCATCTGGCACCCAGAAGATGACCTACCTCCAAATTTTCATCACATTGTTAGGGTTTGTGGGTTCTCCAACCTTAAAATGAACTGGAACAAGTCTGAATTATTCCCACTCACAGACCCCACTATTCCTGTTTCATGCAAATTGCCCCTGAAATTGTGTTATGGCTCAGTTAACTATTTAGGCATAGTTCACCATGAAAAATAACAAGTAATATGTCTGAACAGCCGCTGAGCCATAGACAAGTTACTTACCCAAAATGAACAGTGGCTTCGACTCCTACTCTCCATGGTAGGTTGTATTGCCATTAGTAAAATGTTTTTACTCCCCCTATTCTTGTACCTCTTCTTTAACATACCCATTCCTTTTACAACCCCTTCTTTGCTACCCTGCAATGCCTCCTTCTGCGGCTCAACTGGGTGGGCCTAGACCTCGAATTGGCTGGAACACTTTGGTACAGCCCTACGATCGTGGAGGTTTTGGTGTACCCAACTTTCAACTCTACTTTGTTGCTGTGCAGTGTCACTTTGACCATCACTGGTACCACTCAGAATCATGCCTCCCCTATGCCAAGCCTGAGAAAGACCAAGAGGGACTGGTGCCACTGCGTTCAGTCCTCAGAAAGGGCCTGCAGTTGGACTCCAAGGATATCCAAACATTCTCAACTACCAGATGGGCGTGGGGAAAGGTCACCAAATTGTTTACGAGGGACTTCTCTATTTTCCTGCTCTTCCATTGGCGGATAACCAATAGCTCCTTATCACACAGGAGAACCTAGTCCAGCGCACCCTGTTATGACAAAACCTTCACACATTTGGAGATCTATTCCCAGATGGTCACGTCCTTTCGCATGCTGACTATACTAGGTTTGGGAATGCTACCCATATAGACATTTTTGTATTGTGGTGCAAACATAGCGCACTGTGTGACCAGGTTCCCTTTTACTCATTGCCTTCAGAAGAGTTCACCCCATTGACTTTGGTGATAACAGACAATGAGGGAGTGAAGTTGGTTTCTTAACTGTAGTGCAACAGCATAGCTCTCTTAAACCAATGGGATGAGAAACTCCTGGAGACTTACGAGTGCAAACTAGGACATCTCCTGATCCACAAATTTTAGCACTAAAGTTGCAACCAAACCCAGCTCCTCAACTTACAGACTCAAACTCATACATTACATGTTTCTACGTAGGGGATATACCACACATAATGCACTGAATGGAATTGACCCTATGTGACCCTCTAATTGCCCCAAAAGTCATGCTGACAGAGCCGACTTTGCACACTTGACATAGACATGCAGCCACATGAGTGGGTTCTGGCATGCTGTATTCTCCCAGCTGTCCATAATAATAGGGTCTAAACTTGCTCCTCTTCCACTCCTGGCCCTGCTAGGTTATGTTAAAGACATACCAAGGGGTGTCTGCAGGTTCACTGCTATTGCTCGACTGCTGGCAAAGAGGGATTGCGCTACATTCAGGCACTAGACACATCCCAACAGTTACTGCCTGGCTGAGCAGTCTGATGTATTTTGATACCACCAGTGAAATCTACGATATATTACAGTCACCCTAAGCTTGGCTAAAGATATCTGACTCCCACTTTGAGATTACCTATTGTCTCTGGAGCCCACAAACCTGGAGTGAAATGTGCTGATACTGTGACTATGTACGTGCCACTGATTGTAAATCACCATACCTGCACATATTAATCTATAACCGTATTAATCCATGAAAAGGTCACCACCACCCCACCTCCCTACTATTTCTCTGACTAATTCATGTTGTTGTGACGTGTGTACTGTCACAACTGGCCCTTCCAGATCCTTTGACCCACTATTATTATTTTCAACATTACCCACGATGTAGGCTGTTTTCTTTGTATGTTTTTGTGGCTTAACGAAAATTATAATTTTTTAAAGTTTTTCTTTAAATGCTTTAAAAATTAATATCTCTGGAAGCCTCAGGTGGATTTTGGGAATCAAGAACTCTAAAAGTACATAAAAAGATGTTCTATTTTTATAAACTGTTATTGTGGTGGTCATTCTGACCTCGGCGGTAAAAGGCGCCTACCGCCGGTCAGAAATCCTCCATAATCCCGCCGCGGTCGCGGAAACCCGCCACGGTCATTCTGACCCGCAGAAGGCAAACCTCCGAAAATCCGACCACCACAACAGACCGCCAGACCAGCGGTCGGCGGAAAGGTGGAGGTGACCAAACCTCCACCGCCACGCCAACAGAAATGCGCCCATCCCATTACGACCCACGAATCCACGCGGCGGTCATTCAAACGCGGTATTCCATTGGCGGGACACACCGGCGCGGTCAGAATACACACAAACGAACAAAACTCACCCACATTGGACGATTTGAATCCCACACACCTGATACACATACACACACCACTCCCACACACACAATACAATATAAAACACCCACCCACATCACCCACAAACCCCTACGCTTAAAAATTCGTAAAGAAGGCAAGAGCGAGACACCAGCATCCAAAACATAACAGCCACAGCCACTCAACACCATCACCCACACACTATCCACACACAAAACAACACACACCACCACACTCAACTCACTTAAATACACATACTCCACCCCACACATCATACACACCACCCCATGGCACCCCAAAGACAACCCCGCTTCACAGACGAAGAACTCAGGGTTATGGTGGAGGAAATCGTTCGTGTAGAGCCCCAGCTGTTCGGCACACAGATACAATACACCAGCATTGCCCGGAGGACGGAGCTATGGCAGAGGATTGTCGACAGGGTGAACGCAGTGGGACAGCACCCCAGAAATTGGGAAGACATCAGGAAGCGATGGAACGACCTACGGGGGAAGGTGCGTTCCATGGTATCCAGGCACAACATCGCCGTGCAGAAGACTGGCGGAGGACCCCCACCTCAACCCCCACAATTCACATCATGGGAGGAGGAAGTCTTGAACATCCTGCATCCTGACGGCCTCGCAGGAGTCTGCGGAGGAATGGATACTGGTAAGTTGAAGCTTCAATACTGCTTCCCCCCCACCTGAATGCCAAATCAGACCCCAACCCTCACCCCCATCCTCGAACCCCATCCTCACCCCCACCCTCACCCCCACCACCATCCTCACCCCCACCACCATCCTCACCCCCAACACCATCCTCACCCCCACCCCCAGCACACCTATTCCCCGCCAATGTCTCACCATCACAACCCACACATCCCAAAACCTACGCCTGCATGCGTCCACTAAGCATGGACACCCATCACCAAAGCATGCCCAATGCATATACACATCCCCCCCACAAGCCACCCTCACCAAAGCCCCCACACACGAATGCCAGCACTTGGGGACACGAGAACCCACAGATACACCCATATGCGACACATTTAAACTATAACCATACCTCTATACCCCTGCAGGACCCGACCGTCAACACACCGCGGCGGAGGGGCCAGAATTATCCACACCCCCCACCCAAGAGGCCGTCAGCGATGACAGCAGCTCTGACGATCTGGACACCGATGACCAGCCCGGACCATCGGGGACCTCTGGACAGTCGGTTCCCCTCACACAGGCACAGGCCACTATAGACCCTAACCCCTCTGGGAACACCAGCACAGCTCCCACCCAGCGGGCCCATGCCTCTGTCTCCAGGGCGCGTCAATCTGCGGTGTGTCTACCACTACAGGGCACCCAGGATAACCCACCACCCCAACAACAACAGGGACCTGGGGGCAGTGGTAGTGGGCACACCGGCCAGGGGGCAGAGGCCCAGGGAAACAGGGCAACTCGGCGGGCAGCTGTGCGACAGGGGGGGGAGGAGAGGCCCAGGGAACCCACTCTCCACGAGGTCCTCACCACCATCATGGGAGCATACAACCGCTCCCAGGAGACGATGGCGACGGTACTGGCCCGGTTCCAGGAGATCCAGGTGCTGCAGGAGGAACACTATCGGGGGTACAGGGAGGACATCCGAGCCATCAACACCACCCTGGTTACCATGGTAGGGCTGCTGCAGGACCTCGTAAACAGCAGGGCGGACACTGAACAACACCCAAGGGCCCCTGCCACTAGCCGGGACCAAGAACAGCCATCCACCTCCGCCGGCGCTAGTGGACAGGAGGCCCCCGCACAGCAGCAGCCCACCAGACCCCCACCTCCTGCAGGAGAAGAACCACCCCGCAAGAGGGCCCTGAGATCTCGCAAGACAGAGTAGGATGTCAAGACCCCCGCCAGCAATGGATACCACCTGATGTCATCCCACTGTCCCACATTGTCACCCTGTCCATCCTCGAACTGCCAATGCTCCATCTCTCCACAGGCCTCTGGACAATGCACCTGTGTGACTGTTACTCTGGACTCTGCCATGGACATTCCTTCACCATAGACCCCACCCACTTGAAACCACCCATCCCATTTTGAGCACTTCAATAAACACCTATTTTGCACCAAAATATCAGGAGTCTGGCTGTGATTTCAATAGATTGTAATTGACATGACAGTGCAAATATGTCCTTGTACATGGTGAAGTCAACAAACAGCTGCCACAAAGCTGTAGTCCATGGGGAAACGAAGCACAGGACTCGTAGTGGGGACCCCAGATCTGAAATAGGGAGGGAAAAGCCAAAACTCAGTCATCATACACTGGGGCAAATAGACAGGCAGCAGAGATGCTGCAGAGTAGTTAACATTTACTAAATTATCTTTGAAATGTTACCTGTGTCCTATTGGAAGTACTGTTCAATGATTCTGTCCCTGTTGTCTGTTTCAGCCCCGTCGTCTTCCTCCTCGTCACTCTCCTCAGGTTCCACCGCTGCCACAACACCACCGTCTCGACCATCCTCCTGCAGGAAAGGCACCTGGCGGCGCAAAGCCAGGTTGTGAAGCATGCAGCAGGCCACGATGATGTGACACACCTTCTTAGGTGAGTACATTAGGGATCCACCGGTCATATGCAGGCAGCGAAACCTGGCCTTTAGGAGGCCAAAGGTGCGTTCGATCACCCTCCTAGTACGCCCATGGGCCTCATTGTACCGTTCCTCTGCCCTGGTCCGGGGATTCCTTACTGGGGTCAGTAGCCACGACAGGTTGGGGTACCCAGAGTCCCCCACTAGCCATACACGGTGTCTCTGTAGCTGTTCCATCACGTAAGGGATGCTGCTATTCCTGAGGATGTAGGCGTCATGCACTGACCCTGGGAATTTGGCATTTACATGCGAGATGTACTGGTCAGCCAAACACACCACCTGGATGTTCATTGAATGGTAACTTTTTCTGTTCCTGTACACCTGCTCCCTGTCTCTTGGGGGAACCAAAGCCACATGGGTCCCATCAATGGCACCAATTACGTTGGGAATATGTCCAAAGGCGTAGAAATCACCCTTCACTGTAGCCAGTTCGCCCACCTCAGGGAAAATGATGTAGTTCCTCACGGATTTCATCAGGGCAGACAACACTCTGGATAACACCTTTGAAAACATGGGCTGAGACATCCCAGAAGCAATTCCCACGGTTGTCTAAAATGACCCACTTGCCAGGAAATGGAGTACTGACATGACCTGCACCAGAGGGGGAATCCCTGTGGGTTGGCGGATGGGGGACATCAGGTCGGGCTCCAGCCGGGCACACAGTTCATGGATAGTGGCACGGTTAAGACGGTAGGTCAGGATAATGTGGCGTTCTTCCATTGTCGACAGGTCCACCAGCGGTCGGTACACGGGAGGATTCATCCGTCTCCTCGCCCAACCCAGCGGACGGTGCCTAGGAAGGACAACATGGAGCACACAGTCAGGCAACCCACAGGTACGTACTCACAGCTAGCACAGTATACGATTCTCTATGCAGTGAATGGCGTGTCTGAGTGGCTATGCAAGGCCTAGGCCTGTGTGACGCAGTTGAAATTGAGCCATGTGGGCCCTGGAAATGGCGGCTGCCTGACCTGTGAAGTGTGACAATGGGATGTGAGGTCAATGCGCTGGCGTGGCACACCGCGGCGGGCGGCGGGCGGCGGCCGAAGACCGCGGCGCGAAGCCGCATTGGTTAACATTGAAGCCTATGGGTTTCAGGAGCCAATGGCGAAGGGCGCCGGCGGTGGCGGGACGCACCGCCGCGGTACGCACCGCCGCGGACGTGACCGCCATTTTCTATCTACTTATCCACTTGCGACTTGAACTTTCACAGGAGAGGACCTATACTGCAAGTGTTGCTGTGACCTCGGTCTGGAAGGGACAATGGCTGCTGCGACTGGGGAAAGGGCCCCTGCCTTCACTGGAGAGGAGTTGGAGAAACTTGTGGATGGGGTCCTCCCCCAGTATGCGCTACTCTACGGTCCTCCAGACCAACAAGTGAGTTTAATTCTATCTGGATTTGGGGCCACTGGCTGGCTTGGGGGCCTGGCGGGGATGGGGGGCATGTTGGGCCTGGCGGGGGGCCTGGCGGGGATGGGGGGCATGTTGGGCATGGCGGGGGGCCTGGTGGGGATGGGGGGCATGTTGGGCATGGCGGGGGGCCTGGCGGGGGGCCTGGCGGGGATGGGGGGCATGTTGGGCCTGGCGGGGGGCCTGGCGGGGATGGGGGGCATGTTGGGCATGGCGGGGGGCCTGGCGGGGGGCCTGGCGGGGATGGGGGGCATGTTGGGCCTGGCGGGGGGCCTGGCGGGGATGGGGGGCATGTTGGGCATGGCGGGGGGCCTGGCGGGGGGCCTGGCGGGGATGGGGGGCATGTTGGGCCTGGCGGGGGGCCTGGCGGGGATGGGGGGCATGTTGGGCATGGCGGGGGGCCTGGCGAGGGGCCTGGCGGGGATGGGGGGCATGTTGGGCCTGGCGGGGGGCCTGGCGGGGGGCCTGGCGGGGATGGGGGGCATGTTGGGCCTGGCGGGGGGCCTGGCGGGGATGGGGGGCGTTGGGCCACTGGAAAGGAAAATGCTGAGTAACTTGAACGTGGTATTTCTCCCTCCCTGTACGTGTCACATAGGTCCGCGCCCATGAGAAGATCGGGATTTGGCGTGCCATCGCCAAGGAAGTCCGGGTCCTGGGGGTCCACCATCGACGGGGCACCCACTGCCGCAAGAGGTGGGAGGACATCCGCCGCGGGACCAAGAAGACCGCCGAGTCTCTGCTGGGGATGGCCTCCCAACGTAGGCGGGGTGCCTGCCGTCAACTGAGCCCCCTGATGTTCCGGATCCTGGCGGTGGCCTACCCTGATTTGGATGGGCGCGTGAGGGCAGCACAGCAGACACAAGGGGGTGAGTACAAGCATTATCTACTCTGTTGTCGCGCAGTGGAGGTGTCTGGGTGGGGGAGGAGGGCTGGGGGTCCCCCTAGGCCAGGGCGATATCTGTAGGCTGGGCACCCCCGTAAGCCCCTGTGTCCCCAGCCACCACCCTCAGTAGTTTGTCAGTACAGCCATCCCTGGGCCGTGTCATCCATGGGTGCAGTTGTCAACTCTAGGCGTGTAGGGCATGTTCCACGGAATGCGTAGCGGACCCCAAGTGCGCAACTTAGTGCAGGGGGCATCTGTGTCTGTCATGTCCGCTAACTGTACCGGAGATCCATGTACTCAATATCCCTTTATTTCTCTCTCCCCCCCCCTTTTTGTTTGTCTTTCTGTGCTTGTGTGCATCAGCATCATCAGGCGGAGGAGAAGTGGCATCGGGGCAGGAGGGAGCTGCATCTCACATGGCCCAGGAGGGCCATGCCACAGAGTCAGACTGGACCAGTGAGACGGAGGGCGAGGGGAGCTCCACGACGGGGACGACTGGAGCCTGCAGCGACACGGACACGTCCTCGGAAGGGGGCTCCCTTGCGGGGGTGGCACCATCCGTGCCCCCCGCCATTACAGGTACAGCCGCCACCCAGCGCACCATCTCCGCCCTCCCAGCAGCCCCTCCGCGTTCGCCCCGTGCCCGCTCTGCCAGGAAGCCGGGCATCTCCTTCGCCCCAGGCACCTCAGGCCCTGCCCCTGTTACCCCCGCTGCCCTCAGTGAGGAGGTCATTGACCTCCTCCGAACGCTCATTGTTGGGCAGACTACCCTTTTGAATGCCATCCAGGGGGTGGAGAGGGAGGTTCATCGCAGCAATGCGTACCTGGAGGGCATTCATTCGGGTCAGGCTGCCCATCAGCGATCGTTCCAGGCTCTGGCCTCAGCACTGACGGCAGCCATTGTCCCTGTCTCCTGCCTGCCTCTACTAACTCCCTCCTCCCAGTCTCCTGTTCCTCTGCCTGTCCCACCCACACCATCAGACCAGCCTGCACACACCTCAACACCCAAGAGAAGCTCATCCAAACATAAGCACCACAGATCACGCAGACATTCACACACGCAACATTCCGATGCAGACATGCCAACAGTCACTACCACCTCTGTGACCCCCACCTCCTCGTCTCCCTCCTCCCTCCCTGTGACGTCTACACTCACACCTCCATTCACCTCACCATCAGCCAGTGTTTCCATCACCAGCACACCCTCCACTCCAGTCCGCACACGTGCAGTCACCACCCCCACTGCCATTTACACGTCCCCTGTGTCCTCTCCCACTGTGTCTGTCACCCCCTCTTCCACACCACACAAACGCAGCCACCCACCCACCCAACAGCCATCCACCTCACGACAGCCTATCCCTCCTGCACCTGCACCCAAAGACAGCAAACGTGACTCACCTACAACCACATCCTCTCCCTCCACTCCCATTCCCACTGTACCTACCACTCTCCATTGTCCCAAGAAGCTCTTCCTCGCCACTACTAACTTCTTTCCTGACCCTGAGCCCCCCCCTCCTTCTCGTCGGGGTAAGAAGAGCACCTCAGCCACCACCAGCCCTGCAGCCCCCTTGACAAGGGTGCAGGGGTATTGGAGCCCGCCAGCCCGCATGTCTGGATCTTCGCCCAGCAGCAAGGGGACAGCCAGCCCACCCCCTGGGAAGAGGAGCAGAAGGCGGAAGGGGCGCCGCAGGAGCCCGCCTTCTACATCCCCCCCGGACACCACCCAGAGACAGTCACCAGCCACAGCTCCAAAGGGAGGAAAGGGCCACAGGCCGACGACTAAGGAGGGCAAGGGCAGCAAGTTGGAGAGGTCAGGCAGCAGGCCTGCTGCCCAGGAGGAGCCCACAACCCCCATAGCCGCTGCCCCGGGAGGAACCGGCACAGCTGCCCCGGGAGAGCCCACCAGCCCCATAGCCGCTGCCCAGGGAGGACCCAGCCCAGCTGGCCAGGAGGGCCCCACCACCCACAGCCCAGGTGGGCAGTGAAGGAGCACCATCCCCGCTGCCCAGGAGGGCACCACCAGGCATTTAGCAGTTGGCCATAGACCGTCCGCCGTCTCAAGAACCGCTGAACTGGGCCCTTCAAGGCAAGAACCGCTGAACTGGGCCCCGCCGTCTCAAGAACCGCTGAACTGGGCCCTTCAAGGCAAGAACCGCTGAACTGGGCCCCGCCGTCTCAAGAACCGCTGAACTGGGCCCTTCAAGGCAAGAACCGCTGAACTGGGCCCTTCAAGGCAAGAACCGCTGAACTGGGCCCCGCCGTCTCAAGAACCGCTGAACTGGGCCCCGCCGTCTCAAGAACCGCTGAACTGGGCCCTTCAAGGCAAGAACCGCTGAACTGGGCCCCGCCGTCTCAAGAACCGCTGAACTGGGCCCTTCAAGGCAAGAACCGCTGAACTGGGCCCTTCAAGGCAAGAACCGCTGAACTGGGCCCCGCCGTCTCAAGAACCGCTGAACTGGGCCCCGCCGTCTCAAGAACCGCTGAACTGGGCCCTTCAAGGCAAGAACCGCTGAACTGGGCCCTTCAAGGCAAGAACCGCTGAACTGGGCCCCGCCGTCTCAAGAACCGCTGAACTGGGCCCTTCAAGGCAAGAACCGCTGAACTGGGCCCTTCAAGGCAAGAACCGCTGAACTGGGCCCCGCCGTCTCAAGAACCGCTGAACTGGGCCCCGCCGTCTCAAGAACCGCTGAACTGGGCCCTTCAAGGCAAGAACCGCTGAACTGGGCCCCGCCGTCTCAAGAACCGCTGAACTGGGCCCTTCAAGGCAAGAACCGCTGAACTGGGCCCTTCAAGGCAAGAACCGCTGAACTGGGCCCCGCCGTCTCAAGAACCGCTGAACTGGGCCCTTCAAGGCAAGAACCGCAGAACTGGGCCCTTCAGGGCAAGAACCGCTGGCCCTTTGGCAGACGTGCCAGGGCAGGATCTATCTCGGGCAGGGCTGCAGGATGTCCTCTGGCCAACTTGCCTCCTCCAGTGGCAGTGGGGTCTGTTATGGACTGTATGGACTGTGGCTTTGCTCTCCCCAGGATGGCCCAGTGGGCAGGCCACCCACTGTATGGACTGTATGGACTGTGGCTTTGCTCTCCCCAGGATGGCCCAGTGGGCAGGCCACCCACTGTATGGACTGTATGGACTGTGGCTTTGCTCTCCCCAGGATGGCCCAGTGGGCAGGCCACCCACTGTATGGACTGTATGGACTGTGGCTTTGCTCTCCCCAGGATGGCCCAGTGGGCAGGCCACCCACTGTATGGACTGTATGGACTGTGGCTTTGCTCTCCCCAGGATGGCCCAGTGGGCAGGCCACCCACTGTATGGACTGTATGGACTGTGGCTTTGCTCTCCCCAGGATGGCCCAGTGGGCAGGCCACCCACTGTATGGACTGTTTGGACTGTGGCTTTGCTCTCCCCAGGATGGCCCAGTGGGCAGGCCACCCACTGTATGGACTGTATGGACTGTGGCTTTGCTCTCCCCAGGATGGCCCAGTGGGCAGGCCACCCACTGTATGGACTGTATGGACTGTGGCTTTGCTCTCCCCAGGATGGCCCAGTGGGCAGGCCACCCACTGTATGGACTGTATGGACTGTGGCTTTGCTCTCCCCAGGATGGCCCAGTGGGCAGGCCACCCACTGTATGGACTGTATGGACTGTGGCTTTGCTCTCCCCAGGATGGCCCAGTGGGCAGGCCACCCACTGTATGGACTGTTTGGACTGTGGCTTTGCTCTCCCCAGGATGGCCCAGTGGGCAGGCCACCCACTGTATGGACTGTATGGACTGTGGCTTTGCTCTCCCCAGGATGGCCCAGTGGTCATGGAGTCCCCTCGTGGATCTGGCGTTGTGTACTCAAGTGGCTGAGGTGCCCCCCCTTCCCTTCCCCCTGAGGTGCCTGTCCTATTTTCTTTCTGATGCCCCTGCAGTGTTCTCTCCGTGGAGTTCTTGTCGTGGGACTGGGCCTTGCCCCTTTGCACAGGACCCCTGTGATCCACGGACAGTGGTTGGACTACATTTAGTAGCTGTATATATTTTGTACATAGTTTATTTATTTTTTGGGATTAATGGCGTACATATTTCAATATATCTGCCCGTTTATGATCTCTTCTTTTGGTCTTTGCATTATTTCGGAGGGGGGTGGTTTGTGGGTTGTGACAGTGATCTGTGGGAATGCATTGATGTGTGTGTTGTAGTGGGTGTGGGTGGGTGGGTGTGTGCCGGTAATCTTTTCCCTCCCCTGTGTCGTAGGTGCAGTACTCACCGATGTCTTCCGCGCCGCCGGGCGTGCTCCTGGTATATGAGGAGGAATAGGAGTGCGGGGATGACCTGTAACTCTGGCTCCATACTGCCGGAATCTCGCGTGGAGTGCGTAGAGGTGAGCGTTTTCCCGTTCGTAGTCTGTTTCCGCCGTGTTCTTATCGGCGGTGCTCCCGCCCCGGAAAAGGTGGCAGATTGGTGGGTCGTAATAGGGTGGGCGGTACTTTGTCTGCCGCCGGGCTGTTGGCGGGAACCGCCGCGCTGTTTGTTTGTACCGCTGTGGCGGTCGGAGTGTTAAGTTGGCGGGCTGTGTTGGCGGTTCCCGCCAGGGTCAGAATGCCATTTTTAATACCGCCGGTCTGTTCGCGGTCCGACCGCCGCCTCTCCGCCGACCGCCAAGGTCAGAATGAGGGCCTGTGTCTCTTTCTTGTTGTGTTACTTTCTTACTATGTTGTTTGGGAATGTTAAATGCTTTACACATTGTTCCTTTGCTGAGCCTTGCAGCTCTGTGCAATAGTTACCAAAGAGTTGAGCAGAAGGTTAAGTAAATACCTCTGACTGGACCCAAGGAAACAAATGTGAGTGTATAAACAACAAGGCCCCAACCCTACCGTATAGTACACTTAGGCCCTCATTCTGACCCTGGCGGTCGGCGGAGAGACGGCGGTCGGACCGCGAACAGACCGGCGGTATTAAAAATGGCATTCTGACCGCGGCGGTCCCCGCCGCGACCGACCGCCACTTCTCCACTCCGACCGCCACGGCGGTCATGACCGCGGGGCTGGAGTTTGCGCACTCCGGCCCGGCGGTCGTCCCAAGACCGCCAAGGGTATTATGACCCTGCCTACCGCCGCGGTTTCTTGCGGGCGGGAACCGCCGTGCGAACCATGGCGGTAAGCACTATCGGGGCCAGGGAATTCCTTCCCTGGCACTGATAGGGGTCTCCCCCACCCCCCACTACCCACCCGAGTCCTCCCCCCACACCCTCCACCCCCCTGCCACCCCCCAGAGGTGGTACGAACCCCCTCCCCACCCCCACCCCGACATGCACATACATGCACCCCGACATGCACACACCCCCAACATGCACATATACACACCCCCTACACACACATACACAACGGGGACACATACCCGCACACATACATGCAGACATGTGCACCTGCCGAACAGCACACATTACCCATAGACACAGCAGCACCCCCCGCCCGCATACACGCACTCACACACCCCCTCTACACACTCACACGCACACCCCCATGCACGCCCACATCACACAACACCCCCCCACCCCCTCCCCTCACGGACGGTCAACTTACCTTGTGCGTTGGTCCTCCGGGAGGCGACGGGAGCCATGGGGAGGTGACCGCCAACAGAAGACCGCCAACAGAAGACCGCCACACAGAAATGTGGGTCGTAATTCTGTGGGCGGTGTTCTGCTGGCGTGGCGGTGGAGGTTGACCAGTCTCCACTTTCCCGCCGACCGCCAGTGTGGCTGCTGGCGGTTTTCCGGCGGAACGCTCCCAGCGGTCAGAATGCACACAGCGGCATACCGCCGCGGTCGGCGGTCTTCACCGCGGCGGTAACTCGGCGGTCTTGCGAAAAGACCGCCAAGGTCAGAATGAGGGCCTTATTGTCTTACAGATGCTTAAAACCACATTGTACACCATCTTGGCTAATATTATTTTGGCAACTGACATAAAAATGGATCCATTATGATGGAAGCCGGGCTGCAGTGGCCTTCACCCACTAATCTGAAAAAGATGCATGTTTTCTAGGCTTCACCAATCTCCTATATCAGTTTACACAAGATATTTCCACAATTGTTGCACCCAAATGGATTCCCTTTCAGTGGGTTCTGAAATAACAATAAGCCTATGAAATGTTAAAAAAAAAAGTGCCAGCCTAGATTTCAGTCATCTGAAGTTTTACTTCATTTTGTTGTAGAAACTGATGTCTCGACTACAGTGTTGGGCAATTCTTCCCCAATGAGATGAATATTCAGAAGAAGTACAGGGGCATATTTATACTCCGTTTGCGCTGGAATTGCGTTGTTTTTTTAGACGCAATTCCGACGCAAAACTAACTCCATATTTATACTTTGACGTTAGACGCGTCTAGCGCCAAAGTCAATGGAGTTAGCGTGGACACCTACTTTGCGTTAATTATATGCAAGGTAGGCGTTCCCGTCTAAAAAATCGACTCCGAGGCATGTGCGTCGGATTTATACTCCCGGGCAAAATTCACGCCCGGGAGTGGGCGGGTCAAAAAAAATGACGTACGGCCCCTTTTGTGCCGTTTTTTAGCGCCTGCTAAAGGCAGGCGTTAAGGGACCTGTGGGCTCTGAAGGAGCCCAGAGGTGCCCTCGCATGTCCAAAGGGACACCCCCTGTCACCCTTGCCCACCCCAGGAGGACACCCAAGGGTGGAGGGACCCATCCCTGGAAACCTCAGGTAAGTTCAGGTAAGTATAATTTTTTTTTTTTTTTTGTGGCATAGGGGGGCCTGATTTGTGCCCCCCTACATGCCACTATGCCCAATGACCATGCCCAGGGGACAGAAGTCCCCTGGGCATGGCCATTGGGCAAGGGGGCATGACTCCTGTCTTTGCTAAGACAGGAGTAATTTCTATGGGGGTTGGGAGTGAAAAAAAATGGCGCAAATCGGGTTGAGGCGAAAAAATTGCCTCAACCTGACTTGCCCCATTTCTTGACGCCCAAGCCCCATATCCCCCTACGCCGGCGCTGCCTGGTGTACGTCATTTTTTTTAACGCACACCAGACAGCGCCGGCGGCTAACGCCGTCTAACGTCATTCAATAAATACGGCGCCCGCATGGCGCTTCAAAATGGTGTTAGCCGGCGCAAATTTTTTTTACGCAAAACTGCGTTAGCGTAGTTTTGCGTCAAAAAGTATAAATATGGGCCACAATCCTTTCTCTTGGATTTGCAGCACTATGGAACACTTAGCCGTTAGGGACATATTTGTCCTTTATTACATTAGCTGGAGAAGGCTAACTGTCAGAATTTAAGGACAATAGTGTCTTTACCCAAAACGAATGTGACACGCAAGCTCAATCATCACCCTGTTCCATCCAAGAAACTGAATAATAACATGGAGAAAGGAAAAGAAACCCAGGGCACTCTTTCAGAATGGCACCAACAGCCGCCGAGGGTGTATCAGAACTACTGCTCTGATATTTCCAAGAGACAGCAAGAGAAGAAAACAGTATGACACTTTGCAAATCAAGAAGCACTGAACAAATCATACCAGTGGTTTAATGGCTTACCTATTCCTCTGCAAAACATAGGGCGACTATCCTCAGTCATATCAGGAATCAGGCTTGGAGCCAAATGCCCAAGAAGGCTATCCAGCACTGCCATTATTGAGTGAGTCAGCATGCTGGTTTAACAATGTGGTTGCTGAAGTTGCTGTAAAGGCTGAAACAAAGAGCACAGGGGTAGGCACAAAAAGGTGACCAGAGGATAAAAACAAAGCAGATTAGAAAACAAGAAAGGATGTGGAACTGAGGGACATATGTATGAACACTTTTTCCCATAGAAACAGAATGGGTAATAACCTTTGCTACATCTGGCCCTGAGAAACATAAAGATAACGAAAAGTGAGGGTTTGCAAATGCTGAATAACATAGTGTTGGAAGGAAATTAAAGTGAAACTGTGAGATGTTGCCAGCAATCAAATAAGTGCCTGCACTGGCCTTTTGTAGTCACTGACCCATAATAACCCAGACATTGTGCATACAAAATAAAGTGGGAATTAGCCTTGCTTCCATGATACAGTCTTCCACACTCATCAAGTCTGACCTGTTCTGACAGCTCCCCTACCATTTGAAGTCTTCCTGCTGGATTCTATGCTGGGATCTGGTTTCTTTGAAAATGGGTTTGGATTGAGACAGCAGTCATGGGGCATGCCCAAAAGAGTCTGGCTTTCAGGGTCACTCTGAATCATCATATCTTTTCCAGGATAAATTATGGATCTGGCTAAGATAAATATGGGAATCAAGAATGGTTTCCTCCTTATATTCTTGACAACCATCAACTGATGGGAGAGTTAGTGGTGTTGCTCCAGATTGGGTGTGGGGCACATGGAACAGAGAATGTATTTTCCACTTCGAAGGTGATTCAAGCTTTACTACATGTTATCCTACTAACCTAAGTTGGGAATAGGGACAAACTTGTCTGGTGGCAAACTTAGGGTAGGACCTTGAAAGATGTAACCTCCTCCGAGCCTTTTTTTCAGGAGCGGGTCTATGATGATGATCAGTCTGCAGCTTATTTTGTGCCTTTTCCGCAAGCAGATGCTGAATCATCCTTTTCTTAACTACTCTGATGTTCTTATAGAGGTGTCCATCAGGGAATTAAACAATGTTCAATACTATAATGGAGTTATAAAGTGAAAAAGAAGATTTTGGTGGTGATTTGAGAAATCTCATGAATAGGCTGTGTCACAAAACTAGGTTGGGTTAAAAGGTAGACAATAAAGATTCTAATGATATAGTTAAGCTACTTAGAGAACCACTGGAGTGTCGTCTAGTATCAAGACAACAAACCTTCTACAACACTAATGGAAGGTCCAGAATAAGCCTAAAAGAGAGATGAATGAATCACACAATACTGTGAAAACTGGGTGCATGTGTGTGAGTAGCCTCAGTGAGCAGTCTCAGTTGAGAGAGTATAGTGGAGAACAGATTTTAACAAGTTAATTAGGGTATATGCCAGTAGTAACAACAAACATGTTTTCAATGTTGACCCATCTAGAAAGGCTTACACTGATCTATCTAAAATTATTTATTTGTGTGGAATTTAACGTCATTAGTTAATTCAAAATATAGCTTCATAACAACATATTCAAGTTTTATGATTTAATAAATGAATACTGAATGTACTACAAACATCAGAGGGCACTTTCTGAAACAGTTTATCATTCCAGTTGGTAATAAGATAAATTATGCAAAAGTTCAACATGTTTCAATGTTATGTCTTTCTCTACCATGTCATTCCTTATAGGTGAAACCTGTCAAATGAAAGATTCATCACGTTGCAATGTTGCTATCAAATACTTGGCCGACACATATCCAAATTTTAAAGATTGTTTCTGTATGGAGAGTTTTGATTGCGATATCAAACGTTCACTGGTGGAATCCTGCTTCCGTAATAAAGGTAAGCATTTTGCATCCAACTGATTTGATATTTGGTAGTAAATGATATCAACAGTTGTATAAAAAATGGCAACAACAAGAACGCAGAAAGACATGGAGGAACAGCCATTCTTCTGCATGCTCTTGTTTGCATAGCAAAGGCCTTCCTTCGAGAATTGCATGATAGTGCTTGAATAGATCCCACAATTGCCTCTTAGGAGCATATACAGAACGTATAACTTTACGGGGAGCTACACTTCAGATAACCACGACCGTGCCCTTACATTAAGGTGGAGTGGATTCCTTGTGGTTTGCCAGATACCAAGCTTTGTTTGCAATTGTCAGGTTTAGGTTTCTTTCTGAATGTGTTTAGCCTGATTGAACTCTAAAATGTGATTCTTAATGTAAACACTTCATTCACAGAGGTCTTATCTTATCTTATGACTCTTTGATCGAGCTACTTTAATTCTGTGCAAGGTTTATGTGATGTAAGCAAGGGAGACGATGGGGCCACAGTAAGAAACATAGGGTTGGGAAGAGGCAGGAGAAAGTTGGAGATTTGGTACTAAGAGGTACAGTGAGAAAATAATAAAAATCTGTGCACTCATTTAACCCCTTCGCTGCCAGGACTTTTCCCCTCCCGTGCCGAGCCTTTTTTGGGCTATTGGGGCAGTTTTTACTTAGGCCCTCAAACATTTTGTCTACATAAGCTATTAACACCAAATTTGCGTCCTTTTGCCAACATCCTAGGGATTCTAAAGGTACCCAGAGTTTGTGGGTTCCCCTGAAGGAGACCAAGAAATTAGCCAAAATACAGCTAAAAAATGGGAAAAACGGCTGCAGAAGGAAGCATGTGTTTTTGTCCCCTGAATGGTTTGCGGTGCTAAAATCACCATCTTCCCTGCTTTCAGGAACAGGCAGACTTGAATCAGAAAAACAATTTTTTCAAAACAATGTTGGCATTTTACTGGGACATACCCCTTTTTTACTATTTTTTGTGCTTTCAGCCTCCTTCCAGTTCGTGACAGTAATGGGAGTACATTCAATGTTGGATATCAGACAGGTAAACATTTCTGAAAAGTAGACAAAATTCTGAATGCAGCAAGGGGTCATTTGTGTAGATCCTTCAAGTTTTTCCTACAGAAAGTAACAGCTAAATTAAAAAATAAAAATAAAATTGATGTGAAAAAAGAGCAATTTCCGTCCACGTTTTCTTCTGTAACGGGGATTTATAGGGCTTGTAGATTTATCAAGAACCCTAGGTACCCAGAGCCAATAAATTAGCTGCACCTTACCGGGTATACAGCAATTCAGTTGGTGAAATATAAAGAGTGAAAAATAGGTATCAAGGAAAACTTGTATTTCCAAAATGGCCACAAAATAAGGTGTTGAGAAGTAGTGGTTATTTGCACATCTCTGAATTCCAGGGTCCCCATAATAGCATGTGAATTACAGGGCATTTCTCAAATATATGTCTTTTTCACACACTGTCTTACATTTGGAAGGAAAAAATGTAGAGAAAGACAAGGAGCAATAACACTTCTATTCTGTGTTCCCCCAAGTCTTCCGATAAAAATGGCATCTAACTTGTGTGGGTAGGCCTACTGCTCGCGACAGGAAATGCAACATGGGTACATCACATTTTTACATTGAAATCTGATGTGTTTTTTGGAAAGTGTCCATCTGTCGATTTTGGCCTCTAGCTCAGCTGGCACATAAGGAAACCTAGCAAACCTGTTCATGTTTTAAACCTAGACAACAAGGGAAATCCAGGATGGGGTGACTTGTGGGGCTTACACCCGGTTCTGTTACCCAGAATCCTTTGCAAACCTCAAAGTGTGGCAAAAGACACTTTTCCCTCAAATTGTGGTGCTGCAAAGTACTGGAATCTGAGAGGAGCCTCAAACTTCCTTACACCCATTATTCCCCCAGGTCTCATGATAAAAATGGTGCCTCACTTGTGTGGGTAGGCCTATTGCCTGCAAAGGTAAACTCCCCCAAACACAAAATGAACACCTCACATTTTCCCAAAGAAAACTGACCTGTTTTTTTGCAAAGTGTCTAGCTGTGGATTTTGACCTCTACTTAGGGAAACCTAGCAAACCTATACATTTTTTAAAACTAGGCACCTAGGGAAATTCAGAATGGGGTGACTTGTGGGGCTCTCACCAGGTTCTGTTGCTCAGAATCCACTGCAGACCTCCAAATTTGGCAAAAAAAAATTTTTCTCACATTTCGGTGATAGAAAGTTCTGGAATCTGAGAGGAACCACAAATTTCCTTTCACTCAGCATTCCCCCAAGTCTCCCAATATAAATGGTACCTCACGGCTGTTGGTAGGCCTAGTGCCCAAGACAGGAAACACCCGAAAGCAGAACATGGACACATCAATTTTTACATTGAAAACTGACATATTTTTTGTAAAGTGCCTAGCTGTGGATTTTGGCCTCTAGCTTGACTGCCACTTAGGAAAGCCTAGCAAACATGGACATTTTTTAAAACTAGACACCTCGGAGAATTTAGGATGGGTTGACTTGTGAGGCTCTCACTGAGTTCAATTACCCAGAATCCAATGCAAACCTCAAAATGTGGCTTAAAAATCACTTTTTTCTCACATTTCGGTGCTGCAAAGTTCTGGAATCTGAAGCGAGCCACACATTTACTTCCACCCAGCCTTCCCCCACATCTCCAAATAAAAATGGTACCTCACTTGTGTGGGTAGGCCAAGTGCTCGCGACAGGAAATGCCCCAAAACACCACATGGACACATCAAAATTATCAATTACAAAACTACCTGTTTTTGTGGGAGGACCTGCGTTTTTAGTCCTGAGCTCAGCATCCATCTCGAGAAACCTACCAAACCCAGACATTTCTGAAAATTAGACACCCGAGGGAGTCCAGGGAGGTGTGACTTGCATGGATCCCCCAGTAATTCGTCAGTAAACCCTCATGTTTAGCTAACAAATCATATTTTCCTCACATTTCTGTGTGGGATCACCGCATCGGCACAAATTTCCAACCACCCAACATTCCCTTTAGTCTCGACATAAAAATGATACCTCACTTTTGTAGGTGGGACAAGTGCCAGTGAAAGGAAAGAGCCAAGAACATGTCAAAATTGAGGGGGAACCAAAGCGGGTCCAAAAAGGCAGTTTGGAAAAAAAATGTTTTTAGGCTGATACCTGGAGCAGAATTTTTATCGGTATAGATGCAACAATGCTGGGTGGTTGGAATTTTGTGAATTCCTGCAGATTCTGGAAGGTTCCTGTTATAATTTATCATAAGTAATGTTTTGTATAAAATGTAATTCTTTATTTCCCCCTTCCTTTCATTGTATACCCACCTGCCCATAGGGATCCAAGTGTAACATTCCATTCCTCCCCATTTTCCCCTTGTCTTCCCAGTTGGTTCCTACCAGCATTCTATAACTGTTGCTGTGACAGTTGACAGCTGTGAGGAGAAATGCTCACTACCGGTTGTGGCTGGAGGCTGTTGTTAATTCATCTTGCCAATAAATTATTTCTTAAAGAACATCATCGGAGTTAAGGAACATTTTATAATACTTCCATCACAAAAATGTGGGGAAAATGTGGGATTTCAAACAAAGTTGGAGGTTTGCAGGGCATTGTGGGTAAGAAAATGGTGCTGGGTGCATGTGAAGCACACCACCCTGGACTCACTCAGATGTTTAGTTTTCAGATGTGTAGATTTTTCTAGATGGCTGCGTCCCAAAGTCCAAAAGGTGCAGCCCTCACCATTCCAAGTGGGACGATTTTGAGAGTCAGCCAAGCTCTGATGGCCTAAATGTAAAACCAAAACCCAAAATAATCAAATGTCTTCTTGCTTGCTGTTAGGATTAGATCTCTTAGTGTGCGGGGGGAGAGCTAAAATGCTGTTACCCCCTTCAGTTGGGATAGAATAAACATGCCTACACTGGTTAGTAGCCACCACCCAACTATTTTTATTTTTATTTTATTTCCATGGCATCTAGTAAGGTTTCTGCCCTCCAGGGAGTGGATCGGGGGGTAATTGCCCCATCTGCTCACCGGTGAGCAGAACAACTTTGTCCCCATTTATTTGGGGTGGGGGTATGGCCATACCCTCACCCTCTTTTTTTGAAAAAATATATTCTCCTGGTCTGGTTGGCTTTCTGCCCTCTTGGGGACTGATGGGCCTTACAAAAATAGGCCGATCTGTCCCCAAGAGGGGCTGAGATGACCAATAGTAATGTGCCCCCATGGCGAGCGACTCTTGCCCCAGGGGCTACCTACCCAACCAAAACACACACACACACCAATCCCTGGTGCATGAGTGGTTTCCTCCCCCCTTGGGGGAAGTTGGGCCTAATAGAAATAGGCCGATCTGCCCCCAAGGGGGCAGAAATGGCCTAAAATAAATTTGCCCCCCAGGCTAGTGACCCTTGTCTAAGGGGTTGCCCCCCTTTTGTGAAATTATCACAAAAAACCCTGATGCCTAGTGGTTTCTGCCTCCCTTGGGGGCAGATTAGCCTAATAAAAGTAAGCTGATCTTCCCCAAATGGGGGCAGAAAAGGCATAAAACTATTTTCCCCCCAGGGGAGCGACCCTTGCCCAATGGGTCGACCCCCTTTATTGTTTATATATAAAAATAACAAACTCCCTGGTGTCTAGTGGCATTCCTGCAGCACAATTGCTATGTGATCGTGCTGCAGGAATGCTCAAAGAGACATGAAAGGAAAAGCTTTTCCTTTCCTTTCATGTCTCTCCGATCTCCCTCACCCCCAGATCGGAAGAGAAATGCTTTCATTTCTCTTCCGATCCAGCACGATGGGGCGACCTTTGATGAGGTCAACGCACGGTCGCGAGCTGATATCATCAGACGTCACTTGGGGATGCCAGGGGTGGTCGGGTGGAAGTGAAAGCAATTCTCTTTCCATTACTACCCAGGGTAGGGGTGGGGAAGGCCCACTTGGGGAGCACTAGAGCTCCCCCTGTGGGCCAGGTGCAGGATGAGCTAGTTATGTCCTCTGCACTCGAGTGCTGTGGCCGAGGACGTAACCACCTCGTCCGTGGCACTCAAAAGGTTAAAATGTCGAACAATATGGATGACATCTATGATATCTTGTGCCCTTTCTTTGTTCTCAGAGGTAGGGCGGGTAATTAAAAATCTACGCTAGAGCCCCAGTCATGTTCAAAGCATGGGATAAGATGCACCCAATTGAGGTTTCCCTAGGAACTCCCCATTCATCAGCAGCAGGTGACTCTCTGTGGGGGAAGGAAGAGGGACAGGGGATGGAGAAACATGGGTGGATTGTGGGCACAAATATACAAAAAAAGCAGCACAGGGCAAAATTTTGGGCAATGCTTTGCTGATCTGCTATGCCAGAGGTATTAAGAATCATCACCCTCAATGTGAAGGATCTGAATGTGCAACCAAATCAATCAGAAATTAAATTGTAACTACAATATTGAAAACTCTAGCTTCGCTTGCCTACAAGAAACTATAGTGAAGTTAAAACATGTAATACTGTCACACATTTGGTCGCCTTATTGCAGTTTTTTGCATTAAAAAACTAAAGATATATTTAAAAAAGAATGAAAACCTTGGATATTTCAGTACAAGAGGGGATGCTTCGGAGGGGAATATAGTGGTTGGAATCTGCAATTTATAGCATACATTAATAGATAGTCTGCCTCTGTCCTACTGAAATAACACATCCCACAAGGTGATAGGTCAAGTAATATCTTTGCTGTAAGAGTTTTAGGTCTGGGAATATGTTACCCAGGCTGTTCAGAGAGTAAGGTATTAGTATGTTGATAAATAGCATTCTTCCCATTTAGAGCGCGTCCAACAAGTAGTCTTGTTTTCTTCTCCTTAACCATCCTGTGTGTCATGTGCATCTTCAAAAAATTCTCCTAATTTCAAACATGACTCTGACATGCTATCAGGGGGTTGAGCGCATATTAATTTGGGGTTTGCTTGTGCCTCACCTTGACAAGGATTGTTGTTGCTGCTTGACCAGGACCCACACCCCAGTCAACCAACAGCCTTATTTCTTACACCTCCCAATACTATCTTAGCACGTTGCATCAAGAGAAGTAATCTGGTCCCTTGTTTAAGAAATTGACTTTTATCTCCTGTTGAGTCGTACTTGATCTCATTGTTTGTGTTTGCTGATGGATATGTATTGTTATAATGATGTAGAGACTACTGGGATCTGCCCATGATTGCACTACCTGTACTGGGAGGCCAATCCAAATTAGTATGGCTACTACACATTTCCTGCTGACCTTTACAAATGCAGGTATGCCCCACCTCTCCCTTGTCTCAGCCTAGGAAGGCTATACAATATGTAGATGCACCTCTGTGACACCTCCACACTCCCTGTGTGCAGGCTGTCTGAAAAGCATGCACAAAGCCCCAACTGTCAGTCTGCCCAGACGTGGATTGGAGGCAAGCTGCAAAACGCCAGAGTCATAAGCACAGATAACTGTGCAGTTTCTAGAAGTGGCATTTCTGTGATAGTAATAAAAAATACACCTCCACCAGTAAGCAGCATTTCTCATCACTATCACAACCATAGCAAACCTGCCTACGCTACCCCTCATACATCAGAAAAGACCCCTTACACATAAGGCAGGGCATCTCCAATGCAATCCTATGAGAAGGCAGCACTCACAGCAGTGAGACCCCAAGTTAGGCTGTTTGTCACTACCGGGACAGGCCACGCAACCTGGCACATGGCACTCTGCCCATAGGGCTAGATAGAGCATTCCTTAGAGGTGACTTACATGTAGTAAAAGGGGAGTTGTGGGTCTGGCAAGTCAATTTGGATGCCAGGTCACTGTGGCAGAAAACTGCGCACACAGGGCGTGCGCTAGCAGACCTCTGATAGGTTTGACAGGCTACTTCAGTGGGTGGTGCAAGCAATGCTGCAGACCCACTAGTAGCATTTAATTTACAGGCCCTGGGTATAGGGACACCACTTTACCAGGGACTTATAGGTAAATTAAATATGCCAATTAGGTATAAGCCAATCATACCAATTTTGTAAGGGAGAGCACATGTACTTTAGCACTGGTTAGCAGTGAAAAAGTGCTCGGAGTCAAAATGTCAGCCAACAAAGGTCAGAAAAATAAGGAGGCAAAAAGCAAAAGGTCTGGGGAATGACCCTGTAAAAGGGCCAGGTCCAACATGACCCCCTACTAGCCTAAAGCCAGGGGAGAACAATCAATACCTTGATGGACTTCCCTGCTTAGGGCGATAGAACCAGGACCCTGGCCCGCAACTGCAGGGGCATGATCCAGTTCTATGCCAATCTGAACCCAGTTGAATTCCTCTGTCTATGGTCCCAAGACAATCTAAGCTAACCCATGGAGGTATCCTAGTTGTCTGCGAACAGAGCGAGGTCCCAGGCCATCCCAGGGCCTCTGGTCTCTGAAACCTCTCTGAGTGGGGGGCGGTAGCCCCACATGCATAGTATCCTCTCTCCTTTTGACCAGTTCGGGAATTACCCCCTGCCACTGGTCTTCTAGCCTAGGGACTGGTCCCATAGCCTGAATAGGGTCCAGGGGAGAGTCTCTCCTCCAGCCCCTCCTTCTAGGGTTCCGCTTCCTCCTCCGAGGAATGGTACCCCAGAATCCAGAACTGCCAGGGCGCTGGTTACAGTCGCCCTGGTCATCTCACCCACCAGTTCAGAGGACCCCCCGTAACTGATCTCCCATCACAGGGTCCTTCCCCTCTGGTTGAGCCGGGGTCAGGGAAGAGCCTTTCTTCCTCCTGCCCCTCCTACTAGAGTTCTGCACCCTCCCATCAGGAGTGATACCCTCATAAGTAATGGTAGAGAGACTGGGGTCAGCCTTTTCTACCACCAGGTCAAGGGAGCTACCCCCGCCTGGTTCTCCAACCTAGGGATGGTACCCTTGGGCTGGTCATGAGTTAGGGGAGCATCCTCCCTCAAACCTTCCCTTTCAGGAACTGAATCCCTGGGGACTGCATCAGTAGGGATGCTGGTTAGAGCAGTCTCTACTCCCAGATCTAGGCGGTTGCCCAGAATCTGGTCTTCCAACATAGGGATGGTACCCTTGGGCTGGACAGGAGTTAGGGGAGTGCCCTCCCGCAAACCCTTCCTTTCAGGAACTGAATCCCTGGGAACTACATCATTAGGGATGCTGGTTACAGCAGTCTCTACTCCCAGATCTAGAGGGTTGCCCATGACCTGGTCTTCCAACCTAGGGATGGTACCCTTGTGCTGGACAGGAGTTAGGGGAGTACCCTCCCTCTAACACTTAAAAGGAACAGGCCCTCATCAAAATCGCAGGCCCCCAGAGGGGCCCATTTACTCATGGAGAGGGTGCCGACCACCCCTCTCCCCCAGGGGCACCGCATGGTCCCCGTTGTGCACACAGGAGTGCCGGGAGCCCCCATGCTCTTCCTTTAGGCGCAAGGAGTGCCTCTTCTACAGAAACCAGGTACTTTTCAGGAAATATTGGCTCCAGGAGCCTAGTATAGACCTTGGGGGGTTTATAGGTTTCCTACCTGCTTTTCTGCCATTACATATATGTGCTGATGTTCCTTTTATGGGCATGACATGCTGATAAGTATTTTCATGACTTGTGATATGATCTCAAATGTTCCTTTTATGGATATATATGAGGTATTCATGACGAGTGTATAGAATTCTTACTGTAATTCCTGACTACTGCTTATGTTTAGTAACTTGTGTGACGTTCTGACAAATGCTAAGATAGCAGGGTATTACTAATGTGTAATGTTGGTCTAATTATGTTTGTGCAATACACTTTATTTTTACATAGCTCAGTGTTTTGTTTACTTTGTAGTGTACATTTTGCGTCAGGTGTGTTGTGTGTGTTATGCAAATACTTTACACATTGCCTCTGGGTTAGGTCTGACTGCTTGTGCCAAGCTACCAAGGGGGGGAGCAGGGGTTATCTTGGATGTGTAACTCCCTTGCCCTGACTAGAGTGGGTGGGTTCTGCCTGGCTTAGGTGCATACCCTAGCCAACCACAAACCCCATTTCTAACACCTGGGCAATCTGGGGTGACTGGCCAGTCCACTCGCAGCAGCCCCAACCTAGACGCCCCAGACTCACCCTCCCTTGTGGCGAACCCCTACTTCCCAAACCTGTGCCTCAGGGACCACTCAATTAGAGGTCTCTGAGGCAGATCACATCTGAGCCCACCACATCAGTCACAACCAGTTGAAGTGAGGCCCTGCAACAGGATACACAGGACACCAGCACCCCTTCCCCAGTAGCTCAGGAGCCCCCACACAAGTGAGGACATCCAACCGGACATTCAGCCTGCACTGATGCCAAGACCACTGCCAGGAAGTGAGCCACGTCTGAACATACTCCGTTGTGTGTCACAGCAGCACCCTGTTGACTGTCCACTGTCATAACATCTTTTTAACATGGCCATCATACTGGACAATGACTCCCCACAGGTGGGCTAAGTACTCTGATGATCCCACTCGCCATGACCGCACTCATCAGCCCCTGCACTTGTATTATAAAAATAAACAACTTTGAGCACAGTTTCTGTCTACGTCTTTATCTACCATGAGTACAAAATATACATCCATAACATATGTAATAGGAAGACCATTGATCTGCCAATTCCTGTGACAGTGCGAGAAGGGGGAGCAATCAGTTACAAGTTCTGTAATACAGTTGACAGCACCACATCTAAAGTAATGGGTTCACCCTATACCCACATTGAACACACAACCCTGGTAGCAGCCCTGCACATGGCACACATTGCTACTGGTTGCATATCATGGCTTTGACACATACCTGTATGTCAGTGAAAGTATTATTGAATCAGCTCTGGTCTTGATTCAGCTGCATACTCGATATTCTCCTCCTCATCATTCTCCATGTCCCCTTCATCAGCCACTTGCACAGCTGAGCCCTTCTCAGCATCCAGTAATGGGATGTGATGTCCGAGAGCCAAATTGAGTAACATGCAGCACTCTACAATGACCTGGCACACTTTTGCTGGTCTGTACAGTAGGGCAGGCACCTGAATCTGGCTTTCAGCACCTCAAAGGCACGTTCTGCTACCTGTCGGGTCCTACCATGGGTCTCATTGAAATGTTTTTCTGCTGCTGTAGTCAGATGCCTGAGAGGTGTCAGTAGCCATGGCAGGGTGGGATAACCACAGTCATCTGTGTGCACAGAGGTAATAGGCATATTGAAAACTGTAGGTAAATCTGGAAGGTTGTGTAAAGTGTGCAGAATACAGAAGCACACTATGACACAATACATACCGATGAGACAGGCATGATCCCTTTGCAGTGGTGCCACCTGGTGTGGGATGCTGCTATTCTGCAGTATGTAGGCATCGTGCACTGACCCTGGGAACCTGGCAGTCACTTGAGTGATGTAGAGGTCTGCGAGACATACCACCTGAACATTGGTTGAGTAGATGTTTTTAAGGTTCCTAAACACCTGTTCACTCCTCCTGGGTGGCACCAGGACAATGTGGGTCCCATCAATGGCTCCAATCACATGTGGCACACGACCTACCACGTAGAAGGCTGCTTCACAGTGGGCAGCTCGTCACATTGGGGGAACCTGATAAAGCTGCCAATGTGTTTGAGTAGGGCACATGGGACGCTCTTCCTCTTCAATACGTTACTGAATATGGAATGGGACATTCCGGCAGCCCAGCCACTGTAATTTGGAAGGATTCTGAGGCAAGGAAGGGGAGGACAGCCAACACCTGTACTGTGGATGTGATGGCATTGGGATGACCGATACCAGGCTGCAGATCCGGTTCCAACAGCCTCACAAGCTCCATGATGGTCTGACGGTTGAGCCGATAACACTGGATGACGTGCCTCTGTTTAAGGGTGGCAAGATCGATCAGGGCCTGTAGACAGGAGCATTCCTCACCAGCATTTTTCCACTGTACCTGGGAATAGGAGGGAGTGGCAATCATTATGTACATAAAGGTCTGTGTGGATGCAGTGGAGCTGTGCACAGGTCACTATTTAACATCCATGACGCACCTCATTAAACCCCTCTGTACACATTGTAGAAATAATATAGCAGCCGCCTGTCCTGCATGCACAAGACAGAAGGAAGTGAGCGAATCCCACCGGCATAAGACGTCATGGAGGTAGGTGGTCGTTACCGCCGTGCAACTCCTCATTGGTTAACATGGTTGCCTATGGGAGACATGAGCCAATGGTGATCACCGCCGGTGGTAACAGTGATGTCCGCAGCAGCCGTGACTGCCATTTCTTGTGCTCATGTTAACTTGACTCCTGGCACTCGTGCTGAGAAGGCCTCCACTGCGTGTGCTGCTGTGTTCTGCCAAGATGCCATGTGCTGCAGGGGATAGGGCCCCAGCCTTCTCATAGGAAGAACTTGAGAAGCTTGTGGAGGGTGTCCCAGTTGTATGGGGCACTGGGCAGCAGGTGAGTGCACTATGATTGTACTGTCTGTGAGTGGTACAAATGTGGATGGGGGCCTTGGGACGAGGATGAGTGACTTGTGGAAGGACCTGGCTGAGGGCTCTAAGGGCAAATGGAAGGATGATTTGTGCATCTGTTCAGGGGATGTGTTGTGTCCAATGAAGTCCCTAAGGTGCCACGCTACATGACTGTCTTCTTTTCTCCGTGTCATCTATGCAGGTGAGCGTCCATCAGAAGAAGGGGATCTGGCATACCATCGCCAAGCAAGTGCCTTGGGCGTCCTTGCCCGGTGGAGCACCCTCTGCAGGAAGTGGTGGGAAGACCTGAGACCCTGGGCGAGGAAAACTGGTGAGGCCCAGCTGGGGACATCCCCATAATGAGGGAGGGGTGCCCGTCAGACCCTGACCCTCCTTATGTCCTGCATTTGCACTGTGGCGTACCCTGGGGTGGATGGGTACTTGAGGGCAGCACGTCAGCCACGAGGGGATGAGTTCACATTCGTACTTAGGTTATGTGGTGAGTGATAGGTGCAGCCTGTGCAGTGTGTGAAGGCTGTGAAATGTGTGCTAGGTAGCTACTGTCGGACTAAGCTTGGAACACAGTGAGGCCGGATGTGCTACATATAAGTGTTCATATGCTGTGCTGGATGTGAGTTGAGGTAGACTTTACTGCTAAGTGGCATTGATGACAGGGCAACTGTGTAGTACATGAGCAGGGTCTTGAATGTGGACAGTGTACCTGCTTCTGAGTTCACACACACTGTACTCCAAACTATCCAATCAGTGTTGCTGGGGCCATATCCCTATCTGCTGCCTGCTGGCATGTGGTGTATGTGTAGTCTGCAAAGTCTGAGGTTTCACATCATACAGCTATGTGTGCTTGGGTTATGTGGCTGTGCAAGTATGCCTCCAAATGCCCGTAGAGTATTAAAAGTGGGTCTAGTGATCTTATAGAGCCATGAGCCAATGGCATGGGTCAGGCATGTGTTGAGGGTGTGGCTTTTATCCTGTTGCTGATACATTGTGTGTCATCATAAGTGAAACTCATGTGCATAACTGAGGTGGCATGCATGGGTTGTCATTGCAGTGGCATGTGTGTGTGACGGCATGGCATGTAATGACATGACACTAGAGTATGTTGTAGTGACTTGAGTGTGGCTGTTGTGCTGGCATTGACCACTTGCTCCCTGTTTCTCTTTCTCCCACCCTGCCTCTTACTATCCCACCCTCCCTCCCTCCAGCAGAGGGGACCAGTGGGACAGAGGGCGAGTGGAGTACCACGTGGGAGCCAGGAACATCTACACCATCAACTGATTCTTCCTCTGATGGTGACTCCCTGGAGGTGGTGCAACCTTCAGGCCATATGCCTGCCCCATCCTTGTACGCCACCTCCCTTACCAGCACCGCCCTCCCTGTAGCTTCCCACACAGTTGCCCATGCCCGCTCACCCAGGAGGGTGGCCATCTCCTTCGCCCCAGCAACCTCTGCCCCTGCTGCACTCAATGAGAAGGCTATTGACCTCTTGAGGTCCATCTCTGCTGGGCAGACATCTATCGCGAATGCCATCCAGGGACTGGCATCCTAGATGCAGCAGTCAAATGTGTTCCTGGAAGGCATTCGCGGTGCCCTGTCTGCCCTTCAGAGATCGTTTCAGGCTCTGGCCTCCTTATTGACAGCAGCCAGTGTTCCCTCTTCTTCTGTCCCCCCACCAAATACCTGTTTCCACTTCCACATTCCTTTCCCATTTCCCATCCAAAGCACAATTTCATGCCATCATGCATCCCCTTCAACGGACCCAGAGTGCAAGGACAATTACATACATCACAAACACTACCACTGCCATGCACACACCCACCATTCAGGTGCAGACACAACATCCACTACCTACCCTGACTCCCCCACCTCCTCCTCCCTCACAATCATGTTGCCACTCACACCTGCAGTCACCACATCATCAGTCCCAGGTCCAGCCACATGTGCCGTCACTACCACCGTCACCACAACAACAGACCCCCATACATGCATCCCATACACAACATCCGCACTCACCACAACAGTCAACACAACCACACCTAAGAAGGCAGGAAAGAGGGGCAAGGCTAAGACGTCCCCCTGAAAGCAGGACAATAAGTGGCGAGTCTGATAAGAAGAGGAAGGACAAACCCTGATCACCCCCCATTCCTGAGGTGCCTGCATGCCCCATTGATGCCCCTGCCCTGTGGAGGTCAGCATATTGCAATCAGGAGTCAAGTTGGGCAGGCCAATGTGCTTGGGACATTTGGACACTGATGCACAGGCCCTTGTGGCATTTTGTATATAGTTATTGTCATAACATTTTTGATATTTCAAATAATATTTTTCTACAACTGCCACATAGCTTGTCCTGGTTTTCTTTGTACATGTGTGTATGGTGACTGTGAGTTTGTGCATGTGTCTGTGTATTAATGTCCTTCCCTCCAGTATGTGCTAGGCTGGGTAGTTACAGCTGGTGTCTATGTCGGCATCGCTGGTCCTGGATGTCAATGTCCAGTAGGAACATTGGAAATACTTGCAATTCGCTTGCCAGATCGTCTAGGGACGTGCCTGTGTTCCAGAAGGTGGGTGCTTCTTTTTATGTTGTTCGTTTCTGCCATGGTTTTCGTGGCGGTTAGACCGCCCAGAATTCCTGGTGGTGTACAACCTCGTAATACGGTGGGTGGATACTGTCTGACCGCTGGCCTGAAGAGGCCTTCCGCCGGCAACAGCAGTCCATCCACAATAGCGGTCCAGACAGAAACTTGACTGTGTTCTGCAGGTACCTTCCGAGTACTCATAATATGGCGGTCTATGCCGCCGGGCCGGAGCCGGTGCAACCGCCATCTCCACTGCGGCGGTCCACTGACCGCCAAGCTCGTAAGGAGGGCCTCAGTGTTACAAAAATAAAGATACTTTGTTTTAGTGACACAAATGCCAAAAATACCATAGAGACCATACTCCCTTAGGAGGTAAGTAATACACAAATGATATACACTAGTATGCAGAAATTGCTGTAAAAACAGTTAGAAAACAGTGCAAATAGTGAAAATCACAATAGTTAAATATGGGCCTGGTGGAACACAAACCATATACTATGAAAGTGGAATGCGAAAGTCGGTTTCCCACCTGGGCAAATGTAGTGTGCAGAGGGGCGCTGGGAGTGTTAGAAAACACTAAAGGTAAGTAATAGGACCCACCCCAGGGCCCAGGAAAGCAGGTGTAAAGCACAGTAACTTTCCTAGAACACACAAGAACATAAGAAAGAAAATTGTGCAAGAACCAGAAGAGACTGCAAGACACCAACAATGGATTCCTGGACCTAAAGACGTGGAAGAAGTGAACCAAGTCCAAGAAGCACTGAAGAGTCCAGGGAGAACAGGAGCCGCTGCTAACCCGGATGAAGGTGCAAAAGAAGAACCACCAGTGAAGAACAACAGTCAGTACTGCACCCAAGAAGATGGATGCGGGTTCCTGGTTGGTGCAGAAGATGTTCCACGCCGGATGATTACAGTCTAGTTTGCGTCACTGGTTTCTGCCAAAACGCCTTGGCACATGCAACTATTGCGGTTAGCAGAAAATGTTGCTGCCCGGGACCAGGAGGGAGCTGGTGGATTCTACCCAGGAAGGGGAGTTCAAGGGGGCTCTCAGCAACTCAGAGACCCCTCAGAAGACCAGGCTGCATGCACAGGAGTCCCACAGCACAAGGACAAAGAAGTTGCAAAGGAGGCCCATGCAGCACTACAACAAAGGGTCCCACGCCACCGGAGAACCACGCAGGAAGTTGTGCATCGCAGGAAGGAGTGCTGGGGATCGGTGCTGCATGGTGCATGAATCACTTCATGGAAGGATGTCAACAAGCCTTGGCAACTGCAAAAAACCTGGTGTATGGGGGTACTATCTTGTGTGGGGAGGCAAGCCCTTACCTCCACCAAAGTTGGACAGTTGGACTACAGGACCATCAAGATCACTTCAGTCCACCACCTGTGATGCAGGATCCACACAGCTTGTCAGGAGATGGATCCCACACAACCAGTCATTGCTGTGGAGAGGTGGCTGCTGAAGCAGGAGAATGACTCCTTCACTCCAATGGAGATTCCTTCGTTCTTTTGGTGCAGGCTGAAGACAGGCTGTCCTCTGAGGATGCACGACTGAGAAACAGTTGCAATTGCTGGCAGGAGCTGAAGATACAATGTTGAGGAAATCGTCTTTACTTCTTTGTTGCAGTTGTGGAGTTCCTGAAGGGTCCAGATGCAGTTTCTTCAGTAAGAAGGTGAAGTTAAGGATGCAGAGGATTCCTGCTGGAGTCTTGCAATCTGAATCTGAAGAACCACCCAAGAAAGAGACCTTAAATAGCCCTGAAAGGGGTATTGGTCAGGTAAACAGGTAAGCACATATCAAGGGAGGGCTCTGTCGTCACCTGCTGGCACTGGACACTCAGATGCTCCCAGAGTGCCCTGCTAACTTGGAATCCAAGATGGCAAAACCCAGGGACCCTCTGGAGGAGCTCTGAGCAACACCCCTGGGATGATGATGCACAGGGGAGTGGTCTCTCCCCTTTCTTTTGTCCAGTTTCGCACCAGAGGAGCGACTGGGTGTCTCTGAACCGGTGTAGACTAGATTGGGGAGGCTACCCCTCCATGCCTGTAACACCCCTCTCCCAAAGGAAATCCTTTGTTCTGCCTTCCTGGGCTTGAGCTGCTCAAGCAACAGGATGGGAGAAACTTGTCTGGTAGGTGGCAGAAGCTTGGGCTGCCTGAAAACCTCAAAAAGCTGAAATAGCAATACTGGAGGTCCTCTAAGGAGCCCCCAGAGTGCATGGACTCATACAACCAAAGCTTGCAAACATGCCTATGTTCGGAGTTACCATTATGTAGCTAGACATAGGTAGTGACCTATGTCCAGTACATGCCTAAAATGGTGTCCCGCACTCACAAAGCCAGGGAAAATGGTACTGGAGGTAGTGAGGGCACCTCTGCTAGTGCAGGGGTGCCCTCACACACAGGTACTCTGCACCCTGCCCTCAGGGCTGGAGTGCCTGCTATAGGGGTGACTTATAAGTGACCTGGTGCAGTGTAAATGGCAGTGAAATGGTGCACGCACCTTTTCACACAGGCTGCAATGGCAGCCCCGTAGAAGCCTTTCCATGGGCTCTCTATGGGTGGCAAAAGATATGCTGCATCCCATAAGGATTCCCTGGAACCCCAATTCCCTGGGTACCTAGGTACCATATACTAGGGACTTATAAGGGGGCACCAGTATGCCAATTGCAGGTGAAATACTGAATTACCAGTCTGCAATAGCCGTAATATAAGGGAGAGAGCATAACTACTGGGGTCCTGATTAGCAGGTTCCCGGAAGACACAGTCAAACACACTGACAAACAGGCCAAAAGTGGGGGTAACCATGCTATACAGAGGCTACTTTCCTACAGATATTAAAAAGGATCATAGACATACCTTACTGTATACGGACTTGCTTTGATATGCTGACATACTAAAATTTTAAAGAAGGGTTTCCCGCCTGTTGAAAAGGATTATTTTGAAATCAGGTTACTGATGGTAGGCCTGAAGCCACATTTTGCAGGCCAACCCTCACGATGGAACAATAGGAGCTGCAGTCCACACGTAGCATTTATCCTTCTGTAGCTCTGTGAATTTTCTATACGGTATACTAGAGACTTATAGGCATATTAAGTATGTCAATTAGGGGTAAGCTAATTTAAATATGTGTGAAGGGGTAGCACAATCACTTTACCCCTGTTTAGGAGGGGTAAAGTGTCCAGACGTCTAAGACCAGCAAAAAATAGGGTCTAGAGAGAGGGCAAAATCTGGAGTGGCTTTGCAGAAAAGGAAGATTTGCTGCAAAAAGAAAAACATATTTTTTAAACAAAACACATTTTATTTCTAATATTTACAGCTATACGTGTTAAAGATTGTTCTGAGACTGAGGTAATGGCAATGATGGAGGAGTATGTGAAGATTATCAGGTTAAGGTGCAGAAAGCTAGGGAAATACCATCATGTTCAAAAGTTGATATTAAAGTCCAAAAGTAGAGGCTCACAAGGTCACATCATAAGTTCTTTCATTACTTTGTGGTGGTATTCTCATTGTTGGCATCCACTGAACCTGGAGAATTATCCCTGTGTGGCTACTGAGGGGATGATCTTCTACCTGGCAGTGGTTATCAGGGGCAGCAATGTGTGTTACAATTCTGTTCCCCTTGACCATGCCCGTCTGAGAGTAGAGTAGATGGTGGCAGGTGATGGTGGTCGGCCATGGAAAAAATAATGTAACATCTATTATTACTCCTCTCAGTGCCATCACATATTATGTAACAGTGTTACTTCCTGATATTGTTGTTTCTTTCTAAAAGGGCATTCATACGATGTCTGAAGCAATGATATTATTTTGTCCAGCTGCTTCTCCTGCCACATTGCCGCATTGCCACACAAATCAGGTTGTGTCTTAGTTGATTGACATTTTCAAATGCACCTTACACTTTCTCTTAACAGTAGGTCCTGTCTCACTAGCTTGGAAGGGGCCCTGTGACTCTTGAGATGTGACTACATGTCTCTCTTGTCTTGGCACAACAATGTAGTGGGCGTGTTGTGAAAAGAGGCAAGAAATGGTTACACATAGTACAGATGGTGAAGGTTATGACACAGGTGGATAGGATTGTCTTGTTCGTGTTTGGAGTACAATATAGGACACTACTGGGAACTGTGATGTTAATGTAACCTGTGAAAGTGAGGTTGGCTGGCAAACAGAAATGTTCCTTGTGTATCATCTTGGATGAGTGGCAAGAAGGTTACTACTCCTACTGAAAGCATGTGATGTTCCTTCTTTCAATAGTGTAGGTAGTGATGTGGACTTAGAGCCCTGTTGCCTTAGATTAGCTCCAACAAATTAGACATGGATTATAGGGTGAGTATTGTTTTTTTTTTTTCTTAAACTTGTTTTTTCACATATGGAAACTTTTTTGTATGTATTTATTAACAAGCTTTTGATTTGAATTATTTAAATTTTCAATGTTTACCACCTGCATAAGAATTCTCAAGATATAGGTTTCTATAAGAATAGTTTTTCATTAAAAAAATAAAATTTGTGGGCATATATATATATATATATATATAATGGAATCTTCATACTTCCGATTTGGTGGTGCTGTCATCATTTTTTATGAGTTGACCCAGGGGAGACTGGAAGGCAATCGTGGAATGACATTAAAGAAAAAAAATACATATATATATATTACCTAGTGGCGATCGCCACTAGGTCGTTTAGTCAGGACTGTGTTTCCATTGAAAAAGCATTTTTTTAATTGCTTATATCTTTGGCGCTGTTAGATGAATCTTCACGAAATGTTCCCAAAAACATGTTGCAGTGATTCTTGTTGTGCATGGAAATCTTCAGGGTGCTTTATCAAGCGAGGGCCAAGAAAAAAACGGAAGGGGGAGGCAAAAAAGTTGTGTTTCCTATGTTGATTCCCGTAGGACATTTAGAGACGACTACAGCCTAAACCGCTAGACAGAACTACACCAAATTTGGTAGAAATGGAGCTTTTGGTGCGCAGATTGTGCTTTTGTTTAGTTGGTGTAAATCCGTTCAGTAATGTTTGAGAAATTTAGGGAAATTCAAATGTTTATATCTCTGACTGTGGAGACTTCACAATTATTTCATGAATATTTTGTGAAAATTTGCAAATTTTCACAAATGCATATGCAAAAAGAAGCACTGTAATTGGTTGACCGCAAACTGACTAGAAAGTTGCAGTCACAATTTTATTTCATGGGAAACGGTCCCTGGGGTTGAAAATCCTCATTGAAAGACGGATCAGGAGGCAGGGTGAAGGTAGCCTGACCCTTTAGGTGTGCTTTAGGCACAAATTATGTGTTTAAACTAATTTCTCATCACCATGTGCAATATTCCCGATAAGTAATGATTTTTCAAGAATTTTTGTGAATTATTCACAAAAATATTAGTGAATTTGAAAAAAATTGAAAGAAAAACCACACTCATTTGTGCACTAATTCATTTACTAATACATGCACTCAGAGGCGAATGTGCCCACTTTCAGACCCACTCATGCACCAACTCATAGATTCACTCACAGAGACAGGCCCTGAGGCCATCCTGCACTAAACAAGGCCAAAGGTCGTGCATGGCGTGGGGTTGGGTGGTGATAAGGGCTTGGCTGCAAGGCCTGGGTGAAAGTCAGACATTGCGACTAGCCCCTACCACACACTGCCAAAAGCTGTGTGTGGTGAGGGTTGGAATAAAGTATAGTAATTAAAATTACTTTACATTAAAAAGATATAGATTAATTGAAAAAGCAAACGGTTACAGGGAAGTTATACTTACCTTCTGAATTTACTCGTAGAAAACCACAGAAATTCAGCAGTTATAGTTAGAGTTCTTTCAAGTACCTATAACTTGTGCCCTAAGGTAACTATAACTCGTGCTTTGCCATGCATAGCTAATTACTCCACATATTATATAAATTATAAGATCTTGCATGGCATCTTTGATATTATCGCAGCAACATCTACAATAAAATAATTGATAAGAAAACTGTGCATGGCAAGGGAGTGAGTTATATTTACCCCAGGGAGTGACTATAAACCATTTCCAGCAGTGGTTTGGCCATAGGGCCTGCAGCTAACTGCTGACATGCTACCAACTCCATTCAGCGTTGGCTGAGTGAGTGCGTGTGATTTTTTTTTTCCTGGTTCTCCACCAGCCTTTACATGGTGGTTTCACTGCCATGAAAAGGCTGGTGGAGAATAGGTGCAGGGGGCCAGGGGGGGCCCCTGCACAGCCTATGCCCGTGGCATGAGCAGTGCAGAGGTTCCCCTGCCTAGCACCCTCATAATGTGCAGTGTCTGCTGTGCAGACAGTGTGCGTTACAAGGGTGATTGTGCTCCCTGCGGGTGGCAGTATTTCCGACAGTTCTTTTACGAGCCGGTGACAATGCTGCTGCCACTTTCTCATTGGGCTAATGGGCAGAAACCTTGGTTTCGGCCTGTCAGCCCAGCGGGAAACTCAAAATGGATCCGGGGGGAGGTTGCCACAATGGTGTTCCTGTCCGCCAAACTCGTCCTTAGGCCCTTTGTCAGGTTCAGAATTTACACACACGGAACCATAGAAATTCAGTTGTTATAGTTAGAGTTATTTCAAGTAAAAATATCTTGTGACTTAAGCTAACTATAACTCGCACCCCTGCCATTCACAGTTTTCAGATTAATAATTTTACTGCAAATGTTGCAATGATATTATCAATGATATGCAATTACTGATGTAATGTGGGGTAATTAGCAGAGCATGGCAAGAACATGAGGTATAGTTACCTTAGGGCATGAGTTATATGTCTTTGAAATAATTCTAACCATAACAGCTGAATTTATGTGTTTTTGTGCGTATAAATACTGAACCTAACTATAATCTCCTTGTAACCTTTTTTTTTTCTTCAGTTTTTTAGTGAATATCTAAGGGTTTTTTCCTAACTATAATGTCTCTGTAATTTTATTTTTTTCAGTGAATTTCTACGTTTTTTCTATAATAAAGTAATATTTATTAACATACATTAATCTAACCTCCGCTGCTCACGGCCTTTGGCCCTGCGCTGTGGGGGGTTTGCTGCAGGGTCCTTGCATGCAGGTGGGGGAGTTGGAAAATGCAGCGCCCTGTAGGCGGGATCATTTATTTCATGTTTCCCTGCACACTGCCAAAATGATAAAAACTCTTCTCTGTCTCTCTCCCTCTCTTTTTCTCTCCCTCTTTCTCGCTATATACACAGAGAGTGAGAGAGAAGGAGAGAAAAAGAAAGAGGGAGATAGCAGGGTTGGTAGCATGTGGGCAGTTAGCTGCAGGCCCTGTGGCTAAACCCCTGTTGCATATGGTTTGTAGTTATAGATTGTAGGTTGAATTTTTGACAACCACAGATGGCACAAATCGGCAAGAAAATACCTAATCACAGGGTCAGCCCACAAAACACCTAGAGCCGGGGTCAGATCTGTGCAAAAAAAATAGAAGTCTCTTGGTAATATATACAATTTGAAATACAGAGGCTAATCTGTGAGTAATTAATCAAATCTACGAGTAACATCAAAATTCCAAGATAAAAATGAATTGAAAAAACACTTTTTAAACACTTAAATATATATCCATAGAAAAATGTGCGGAATGCTCCAGTGATCATACAGTGAGTGAATAAGTAGTACAGAGCAACAGTGGCTCCCAGAGTTGCAGGTGCCACAACAGTTCAAGACAGATTAAAACCTATTGTGCTATCTCCAATGGTGTTTCAAGCCAAGTAATGAATGATAGGTCATAATTAGGAAAAAACACAAATGTTGAAGGAAGAGCAAGGGTTCTAGCAGAGTAGCAGAGTTAGTAAATGCAAAAAAGGCCTGGAAAAAACACAACAATTCAAATGAGGAAGTCCGTGTTAACGAAAGGCCCCCCTCTGTTAATCACTGGATCCACCTCTATGAGTTGCTGAAGAGTTTCAGCTTTCAGAATGGGAACACTGTCATCCTATCTCCAGTGATGGCATCAGGGTGCTGACCGACTCACGTGGTTTAACAGTTCTTTTTTAATGGTGGGGGGAGCAATTATTCTTCAGATGACAGTGTCTACAACTGTAGCAGGCTAAAGTACTTAGGCACTTTGCCATTTATATTGATTTCATTTTGCCATTTTACACCATGTGTTGAGAATTCTCTTACATGTTAGTTTACTGACTTTCACTTCACTGTCACCTTCATCAAACACTGATCCAGTGCAAACTGGAAGGAATCAACTCATTCAATTTGTCTGCCTCAGAAAAGATTTAGAAAATGCATTCATTTAGTGAAGAACTCTGCAGCTCATCTGATGAAATAGCTTAAGTGAGCAACAATCTCCCCTTTTTGAGATGTGAAATGATTACCTATTCACAGAAATGTTTTCTTCATATCCCCATCAATCTTACATAATGCACTATATCAGAATACTCCAGAATTTTCTGGTGGTCACTTTAGTGTTGAACACTCCTGATTTTTGCTAACCTCTTCAAACCAATATTTCATAGTGATAATGGAAGTTAAATAAGTGATATTTGGAAATATGTTGGTATGTAGTCACAGATAAATTAAGGAACTCCAAGACTCTTGTCCTTGTTGTTGAGCCTACTTTAAGGACATTCACAAGACTTCAAAATATCTTGCTTTTTAACCAATGAATGCAACACGCTGCCTTGTTTTGGTTTTGTAGTTCATCTCTTCCTTTTATATGTGTTAGTTATTTAGCTGTTGTTGAAATTTAGCATCAAGAAACTCTGTGAACTTGCTCTCTAATCATAAATGTCTTAATTTAACATTATCTTTGTAAATGTAAATGTAAATTAGCACTTGTATAGCGCACTACTCACCCGTTAGGGTCTCAAGGCGCTGTACTCATACCGCTATGGAACCCCTCCTGGCTTTTTCCCTATGAGGTGCCAACTCCTGAGGGTGAAGCCAGGCATCCAAGCGCTGTTGGGGCCGTTGTGGAGATTAAGCAAGCTATTGCCCAGAGTTGCAGAGTGGGACCCATGAATTAGATTAGGCACCGAGGCGAGAATTATCTGGTCAAGGGGAATTGAGCCCAAGACCTGCCGAAGCGGGACTTGAACCCTGGTCTTGAGCCAGATCTCTGCTTCAGGGTCTGCCGCTCTAACCATTGAGCCACACTTCTCCACTTCTCCATCTTTCCATCCTTATGAAGTGGACAGACATGTGATTGTTGTTTAAAGAGGTTGTGAAACTGTGCTATGAATTGCCATAGGAAAATTTTTCAGTAGAAAATAATACTTGATGAGGCACACAGACCGGTCACTCAGAACACCTTACTGAAATTTTGGGGTCCCCTTTTTCCAAGGTACAACAGAATTTCAGTTATGGGGTGATGGTTCCTTTGAGGTGTGTAATACACAGACTAAGAGCACCAGGCATGTACACTGGTGTTATGATCATATGGCAGGAATCAAGGTATGGAATGTCATTCATGTGGGTATGCCATGCTGCTAGGTACGGGACTGTGGTGCTTTGGATCTATTGCTGCACAATAGACATGAACTGTGGCATTTGGGAAGTTCTGTAGGATGCCATCTTAATTCATTAGCCAGGTATGGAGCAACGTCCTGGGCTAGTGGAAGGACCAGTTTCATAAAGTGAAAGGATGTGTTCTCCCGGCAGAACGTGATGAGCGCCCCCTGAGTTTACCATATCTCACAGATATTCATTGGTCTTCGGATTTTTGGGATCCCTTAAAGACTGCCCCCCACCAAATGGTTGTGAGCCATTCCATTGCAGAGGCAGCCTTAACACCCCTAGACAGGGCAATCAGGATGTAACAGTTTTGGGGCAAGGAGTGGCAGAACAAACAGGTTTAGAGTTGTGTTTGGGGGAGTGATGGAACAAGCTTGTAAGGAATTGTTTGATCATTAGTGGTATGCAGGATGCTGGAAAAAACTGATTTGATTGTGGGTGTACATGCTGTCGGGAATGAAGGGTAAGGTTTAGTGGTAGGAAAATGTGGAATAATTGCTTCAAAATGGGCAGAGCTAAGCGATGCTTAAGGAATGGTTTATGTGGAGGCATGCTAATACACAACACATACACACATACCCATAAGGCTATTGTAATTCACAAACTACACCTCTTATTATTCTAAAGCCCTAATAGTGATAAAAATGGCTTATATGTACTTCTGCTCAGCCATGGAGAAGTCAAACACCAGATATGGCCAACCGCTGGCATTGAAACACATTACCATAGAAAACAATGTAGACAGACTATAAAACTATCACCTAACAGAAAATTATGTTAATTAAATTATCTCTAAATTTAAAATAGATACATGTAGATATTTAAGATGATAAAATGTAGGTATAATTAATGTTAAACTGTTTTATATTTTAATGTAATGCAAATTAATGTAAAATAAAATAGATCCATGTTTAACTTAGTATATGAAACCTAGAAAAACTCAACACAATTAAAAACATAACATGCAGCCACCATTTTTACAGATTCAGGAAGGGTGATTTTATCGGTAAACCACTTTTCCCAAAAAATATGCTTAAAAATTAATTAATATTTTTAAAATTAATTTCCAAATCAATACAAATTAAATTTTAGGAATTAGGCCCTCATTATGAGTTTGGCGGACGGGAAAGCCCGTCTGCCAAACTCTCAAGAGGGTGGCCGGAACCTTAGTGGCGACCAACCCCACTGGACCAATTAGGAGTTTGGTGCTAGGCCAGCGGACGGAAACTTTATTTTCCACCCACCGGCCAAGTGGTAAACTGGTCACAGCATTGTCTCCCGCTCGTAATCGAGCCAGCAGAAATTCCTTAGTCCACAGGATGCACTAGCACCCTAGCTTTGTTCACTGTCTGCATAGCAGACAGTAAACATTGTGACAGTCCTGGGCAGGGGAATCCCTGCACTGCCCATGCAAAGTGCATGGGCAGTGCGGGGGCCCCCATGTGGCCCCCTGCACCTGTTCTCTGCCAGCTGTTTCATGGAAGTGAAACCACCATGAAAAGGATGGCAGAGAATGAGATGGTACTCCGCAGGGCAGCGCTGCCCTGGTGGATTGCAATCTCCACCACCGTCAGGCCATTGGGATCACTGACAGCGGCGGTGGTGGCAGAACCCTGGTGGTCTGACCACCAGAGTCTTTGTGTGGAAGTCGGACCACCACAGCAGCGGCAGTCCTGACCTCCTCCACAGGGCTGGTGGTCTGAAGACCGCCAGCCTCGTAATGAGGCCCTTAGTATCTTGTATCTTTTTCTTTAAGTAGCCTTACTATAACATTATTTGCTTTGATTAATTTTACTTGAAATACAAAATAAACTTTAAAATACATTTTCCTTTATATCCTGATAAGACTACCTCCACAAACACGTGGAAAATACCTAGTTGTAACTTCACACATTCAGTTCTAGTATGTTTCACTTCCTCATTTAAGGTGTGCAGACTTTTAGGCCTACAGCTAGGTGCAAATATCCACTTGATATTAGTGAATAGCAAAAATGTATAGCTACACCTAGCTGTAGGATTAAATCTACAAGTAGATCTCCTAATGCCAACTTATCTTTGCAAATCAGGTCCCTTATTTTTATAGCAGTATGAATGCTACTGTATTCTTGCACTAATAATACATCCTTACACCTTTAAACATTTAATTCCTCAAATACTGAATATCGAAATTAGAGTGGAATTAGATTTGGAATTTACACCTGCCTCATGTGTATAATCAGTACTGAAACTAAAAAAAGGAGAACAAAGGAAAGATACATTGCATAGCGAACTTTGGTCCTAAAATGCAGCTAGTGCTTTTTAATGTTTGTTATACACTTAACTTTAGCTAATCGTAAAAAAACTAGACAATTAAAAAGTAAAATGTGCTTGCATGTAGACATGCTATGCTTGAAAGGCGTGTCCGTTGGTGCTAATGAACAAAAATCAAAAAACGTAAACAAAAGTCTAACATTAGGTGCTCCTGTGGGAGGTGGGTAAAAAAGCACATGGGGAGTTTTGCAGTGGTGCCTTTATATACTTGCCTGGCCACAAAGGCAGTGTTGATCTTTACAAGTAACAGTAAGGAATGTTAACAATTAAATCTTCTTATCGAAAAGGAATAGAGCAGAAATAGAGCATGGAACAAATCCATTCATGGAAGGTGAGCATTATCTGTCATTTATTTAAAAATGCACTGTGAAACTTTTCTCCCTCGTTGGGTGATTAAGTTAGAATTGAGAGCTGAGTTGGTTCCAAGTGAATCCGAGGATTCAATGCCTGCCTTGGGCGGGATATAAATTAAGTAATGATTGAACATTATTTTTTCATGAATTTTATATGTCATTACTGTAAATGTTTTTTTTTTTTTGCCAAATATTGTGATTTCAATCTAACATGTAATGTTACAGGGGAGTGGAAATCTCCATCCATCTCAGATATACAATTAAGTCTAATTCCAAGTGAAAGAATACACGAAGAAACGCTGAGCAGTGAAATGGAAAATGACTGCAGCCAAGCAAGACGAATCTGCCAAGAATCCAGCCACTGTTTTACATTGTATGAGAACTTCCAGAGAACATGCAGTACAGAAAGGAGGCAGTGTGATCGAACTCATTGTTTGACAATTTGGGATGAGCTAAAAAAAACAACACTGGGTATCTGCAAGTGCCAGAAACCTATCAAAGACAAATGTATGCATATTTTCAAAAGCATTCATAATAACACCTGCTTGAAAAACACACAGCAACATCAAGATTTTGAAAATAACAAAGACATCGGGAACAGTAATACTGACACACATGCACGTAAGTATAAATCTGATGATTACAACTACGATTATACCAAACCTTTCATGTTCCCATTCTGTTCCATGTGCAAAATGTGTGTAATGATGCTATTGTGTTTCGTAAATGCTACTTTCATTACAGGCAAAGGCAAAATGTCGTTTGTGGGGAGGTGACATAACACACGCAAATGGTTTAATTAAAGAGAGGAAGGAAGCCCTGGAGGATGACAGGACCCCCTTTATTCAGCCTAATTATGAGGAAGCTTTTACGTATTATTCAAGCATGTGCAATAATAATAGTGTACTATGCAAGTAATTTATAATCAAATTCACACAGGTTCACTGACATGGAACTATTGCCTTCGAACCGGTTTTCATATAACACCTTAAAGTGCACTTTCCTGACTTATGCTAAGTAGGTCTCAGCTAAGACTCAACACCATCTTGTCCAAAATAGATGTCATATTCACTTTTTATTATTTCTGCTGCACATAGTCAAAAGTCAAAATTATCTTTAATCGGCTAACATAATATCCATAAATGCACAAAAAACAAACATAGTTAATAAGAAGCTATAAAATAGATTAAAGGGGATAAAATACAAAACATCATATGATAAAATACACAATTAGTGATGTACTAATATAATGTACTAAAAAATCAAAACTTTACTCGAATATATCAGCTATGACCTATACAGTTATGTAACCAATATAGGCTCATAGATCTTCTTGAATGGGTTGTAGCCCGATAAAACAGTGACATTTGTCTACAAATTTCATCATCACCCAACTCCATAAAAAATTATAAGAATCGAGGCAGGTACGAATATTCATTCCTATGCTCTAAAAGGGGCTTAAGCTATCTTTTAGTATACATCAAGTAGTAATCACAGAAGAAGTGAAAGTGGTTGGTGGTTTGCTTTTGTAAATTACGGGAGAGACATAACTTAGAACTAAGATTTGGTTGGTAAACAATAGGAAAGAAAAGGTGTACTTTCTAATGCCGACCCTAAACTTAAACAATAAATATCTTTTCCAGCTTATGTTGATGTTCCACGAATAACTAGGAAACGGGGCCCCCAAAGTAAGGCATAAGTAATTCTTTAAACATGGCTTTAACCCTTCTGCCCTTAACCCCACTTCTTAAGCATGCTTCAACTTCAACTCTTTAACATGCCTTCTGCTAATAGGCGCATCCTGATTCACATAAGGAAAGCACTCAGCTGGACCAACAGAGGCCAAACCATTCTTAACATAGGATAACCATTAGATGGAAAGGCCCCTGTCACAAGCCAAGCAATCTGTTATTATTTCTTTAGTTAATACTGTACCATTGGAGCTCCAAACAGCCAGCCATAATAACATGGGCCTACTTCGAATAGTATCTCTCAGGTAGCTTATACAAAGTTCATTGTGGCATACAAAGCTGGACGCAGAGGGGGTTACTGAAAGTAATATGCAAAGAAAACGATTGTCCTCCTTTTGCAAATTTGTCAAATCCCGCAAGCCCCAATTCCTGCCCCATAGGATGCTATCAGAATACACTGTGTCAAATATATTTTCAGAAAATAATTTAAAGGTCTATCACCTTTAGGTGAAGGGAGAGACAACAAAGAACCCACAGCCCTCAAAAACGCAGTCCTACTACATGCCTTGTGCTAGGTCCAGGAGCCAGATGAACTAAAGTTTACTCCCAAATAGGAAAAAGTGCTTGTACTATTCAGTAAATTGTTCCCTACGCGAAAAGACAAGGGTTTCTTACACTTACAACCACATGTCCTTAAAAACAATTTAGTAAAATTAGATGTAAATCTAAATTCCCCATAAAATCCACAAATTTGTGTACCAAACGGTGCAAGGCATTGGAAGTGTGCACAATTAAAACTGCATCATTGTCATATAGTAAGATAGGGAGTGAGGTACCGTTCACCCTAGGCACGTCAAGCATGCACAGACTAAGCTCCGTGCATAAAATAAAAAGAAGCGGGGTAAGGATGCACCTCTGCCGTACACCCGGCATATACTAAATTTGTTTGTAAATTCACTGTTCCTCACGAATCTCACACTAGCCTTGGTGACTGTATGAAGGGTAATCAAAATATGCACAAGGGCAGGATCCATGACTAAATCCTTTAAAATGTGCCAAAGCTTCTCTCAATGCCATTGACAAAGCCATGCATGTTAGGTAAAATTTGGATTTGGATTCTTTGGCACCTGTGTACTTGCCAATGAGTAAGTGCAGATTAAGACATTGGTCAATTGTGCCAAGGCCACTCCTAAAGCCATATTGGTACTCAGTTAACACTTTTTTATTGGATGACTTTCTGTTATCCTATTGGACAGCACTCTACCCATAATTTTCGCGGGAATGTCAATCAAGGAGGTAGGTCTGTCACATTTGGGATCTGCCCTGTTGCCCTTTTTAAAAATTGGAACAATTGTTTAGCTTAGCCAAGAACACATAACCATTTCCTGACCAAGACTATTGTAAACATTTGTCAACAAAGGGGCCCAGAGATCTATAATGCACTTAATTATATCTATTGATTAACCATCTGGGCCCGGAGCTTTTTCTCCCAGGCTCTCCTGGATAGCCACAGCCACTTCTTGCAATGAGAATAATAGTGACAATGGTGAGGGGAATCCTCCCCCAACCCACATCGAGGGGGAGCTACATTATCAGTATGATATATTAAGGTAAAATGTTCCTCCCACACTTCCTACCTTATATGGCAATCAATTGAAGATGATTTATGATCCAAGGATCTAAGGTGGGAAACTGCCTTCCAGAATGACTTACTATCCTTTATACAAGCAGCAAAACATAGTTGGTTCCACTGTTTGGCAATCGCTTCACCCCTGATTTTGTTTGGTTTGTGTAGTTCTGACGCTAAAACTTGATCATGTGGCCTGGCGAAAAAAGCCCTATGCAAGGCTCGATCAGCCCACAAACAATCTTGGTGAAACCACCAAGAACACCCTGTCTCTTCTTAAGAGAGAGTATCTAATCCCCTCACAAAAAACTGTAAAATCACCAACAATTGCACTAGGACCATCTGTATAGGGTTGAAGACATTCTAGAACCTACTGACAGTTATCAGCAACTAGCCTATTGAGAGAATTAATAGGATTATCTAATTTCCATCACAGTCTGAGATTATCGTTTGAAAATTATGTGAAGTAAACATGTAATCAATTATTGAAGAGCTGCAACCACCTCTATAAGTTGGCAATGCCTGCTTAGAAACCTCTGCCTCCTCCAAAACCTAACACAAATATGCTGAAGTGACCAAAGCCGCCAGTTCATTTTCACGTTCAAAACGCCTATTGGATACTATCCCAAAACCCACTTTGTCTAGGTATGGAAGTTGAGCATTAAAAAGCTCATCCCAAATTGACAAACCTCCAACTTCATCACCATTGCACTGTAGTATCCACAGACCACTAGCATATAAATCACCTCATTTGTCTATTTTTGATTTTGCATATTATTCTGTAATGCCTTATTACTGAGATACTTCATGGCAGTGATTATTTGCATTTAAATGAGATGTGATTTTGTGATAATCTTTTATCACATGTATAACTTCGCCCTAGAACTCACTTATTGAAGAAGACTTTTCATCTTTGTGTCTGGGACACAGTGCCTCATGAGAGCAGTGAGCATGTTTTTGAAGTATAATATTTGGGATGCAGAGCACCTACACTTATGAGCAGTATTTTCACAAAATAGTTTAAAATTACTCATGATTAAAACAATAGCCTGGGCTGGCAGTTGACTTTTAAGGACAGAGTTGACCTGGAAACTTTAGAGACATCCACAGACAAGATGGTTTGTCAGTCCTATAAAAATTTTAATTGATCCTTTCTACCCCGGAATTCTTATAGGTTTACTTTTGTCAAGGGAAGGAATACATCTCTTTTCCTAGGTGGGAATGACATTATGTACAGTTCCAATGTTGAAGTGCCTCTGCATAGTGCTATTTCTCAAGAGTGCACCTGGAAACTGTACCTTGCAACAGGTTGTAGTCCTGCGCCGATGTGAGGTCAAACCCCGAAAATACACATTACAGACTTATTCCTGAAAGACACAAAGGTATTTCATCCAGGTGTTTTCAATAGCACAAACATTCCCCTTTTGGATAATTGAAACACTTTAGTAATATTATGTACCAGAGTTTTCTAATGAGTATTAATAGATGAAAAACATGCTATTTCATGTTCAGTGATTGGATGTAAACTCAAATTTCACAGGTAACGATTGTGTATTTGGGTAATGGTTGGTACACACTGTATAGGTGGCTTGCAAAGCACAAATCTGGAAAGTCAGAAATCTTCTCTTATTGATTTTCTTTGAGAAGTGGAGCAGATTGTAGTTGTTTATAGTGCTTAAATGCAGGCCAAGGTTTCTTTTTGAATTTGAGGATGGTCATACATATTAAGGTTTGCACATACAAGTTAGAGAGCACTGGGAATTTTCTATAGTAAGATCAAGATCAACCTGCTTTTTAAACATAACATTAGAGGGTACAAAGAAAATGCAGAATAACTACTCCTGACATAATTGTACTTTTCCTGGCATCAAGGGAATTTGTGAATTATTACTTTAGATAGGAGGTTCATTGGTTACTAGAGTTTGTTGACATTGACAGATGCCACACACTGCTCATGTGGGCATTAATAAGGATAACAGGAGATGGCATAGTTTCTTTGTCTGCCTAAATTAAGCCCAGTTTTATTTTGAGAAACATCCCACAAAAATGTACCCATATCTAGTTGAAACTCTCTTCATATCCAGGCCTGACTACGAGTACACTGAGTCACTCAGGCCACCTTCTAACTTGTATGGTTGTGGCTTTCCAAAATTAGCATGTCTCATTGTTCTCTGCATTAAATTTCGCTTCCAGCTTAGCCGTTTTGCATATTGCATTAAAGCCATTTCTAAGTTATTGTGACAGTCTGACCTGGGACTATTAAAAATAAACATAAGCTTAACTGATCCAACACAAGCAGATATATGATATTAGTGCTTAATTTTTGCATGAAAGTTTTCCTTTACCCGACTGTATAACCCCTTACTGTCTAAATTCTTCTCACACATCATTTCCTTGAATTCACAGATCAAAACTTTATAAATTGCAAAGAGAAAAACTCTGAGGCATATTCACCAAGGTTTTGCATCACCCTTGTGCCTTGCAAGGGGTAAAGGATGACACAAAACCTAAGTCAGATTTATAATGCCACACAAGGCCACCTTGCGTGACCCTGCATTGCATGATGAATATAGAGTAAGGCAAGGCAGCGCAAGTAACTGCCTTGCATTACTCTGTGACAGGGAGGCATTCTCTGGGTGGCATGTGGCCATTCCCACGCATTCACCCATGTTTTTTTGGTATATTCCCTGAGGTGTAACAAGGGAGAAATATCTTTTTTCTCCCTGTTTTGTCCTCTTCTACGTAACCTGCATTCTGCAGCACACACAGAAAGGGGGCAGTGCCTCTCAGGATTGTTTTTGTGCAGGAAAGTGTACCTTCATGTACATAAACAATCCTGCCAACAACACAGGCACTTTTGCAACATGACGCATGGGTGAGTGCTTTAGCTTCAGATAGCCAAAAAGCACCAGTGCTAGGAACGCACAGGAATGTGCCATATAATGTAAAATACTGCTCATTTGTGGTCTTTCCCTATTTAGCAGCACAGCAAGATGGCTTGTTGTGTTCTGCTGCTTAAAAGATTTATTAATATGCTCATCTGTATCTAAGGTGTTTGACCTGGCATCATTAATGTGGTTTCTGTAACGTTTTGCACTCTGACAACCAGTTTTTCTGACTTATTTTTGCTGACTTTTAGGATTCAGACCTCTTTACCACTGCTGACCAGGGCTAAAGTGCAGGTAATCTGTACTCTAAACATTGCAATATTGGCCTAGCTACAATTGGCATATTTAATTTACTTGAAAGTACCTAGTAAAGTACACTATATGTACTCAGGGTGTGTAAATTAAATACTGCTAATGGATCTGCAGCACTGATTGTGCCACCCACTGCAGTGGCCTTTCAACAATGTCTCAGACCTGCCATTTCAGTTTTATACTGCCATTTTCACCTGGCACGTGCAGTCATTTGCCATGCCCAAACCTTCCTTTTTATTAAATGTAAGTCACCCCTAATGTAGGCCTTGATTAGCCCCAAGGGCAAGGTGCAGTGTATTTAGAAAGTTGGGCATGTACTTTTAAGTTTAACATGTCAGTTGGTGAAAACTCTTATATGTGTTTTTCAATCTTGCAAGGCCTATCTCTCCCATGGGGTAATGTTGAAATTACCTTAAGACATCTTGTAAGTGTGATTTACAAATGAGAACAGGTAGGAATATGAAGTTTGAAGTTCCTTGACTCACAATTTAAATTCTAAACTTATAGTGAAGTCAGAATTTTTAATTTCAAATGTTTTTATTAATTGCACATTTACCTAAAATCAAAACAATCTAAAATGAGTCTTATGTGTTGGCAGTGGCCCCTGTCATGTAAATAAAAGAACACAGAGATAAATAGATAATTCAATTGAAGCAGAAATACCAAAAAAAAAAAAAAAAAATTAAGACCTATAAATATTCCACATTAGAAGCAGACAAAAAGCTATTCTCTTCCAGGTACGGGAGGGAGTGGTTCATACGACAACTTACTCTTCAGTCAATGAGTTATCATTTGTAAGGTTTCTATCTGTGGGCACCCCCGCCATGGTTACTGAAGTGGCCAGCAGGGTGAAGTCAGATTTTAAATTGTAAGTCTGAAAATGCCACCTTTAGAAAGCTGGTCTTTTCTTACTTCAACCATTCTGTGCCTCTGCCTGTCTCTGAATACATGTCTGAGGTAGCTGTCAGCTGGGCTTTGTGGATTCTCTCCAGACAGCCAACACAAAGGGAGCTTGGGTGTGACTTTTGCATAATGATGGCCCATCACCAGGCTGATGGGTCTTCCTGAGCTGCATGAGACGGAGGAGCTGACACACCTGAATTGGGCTGTGCTCCTCCCCACACAAAGGGCTACATAACACCCTAAAGAGTGTCTGCAGCTAGGGAAGGAAGGGCAGGGACCTTATGAACTGCAAAGGAATGCCTGGACATTTCTCCCACTTTCCAGAACCAGGACACCAAAGTATAAATCCTGGACCCCAAACTTCAGAGTTCCACTGGAACCAGGAAGAAGGACTGCTCTGCTGCCATGAGGGACTGCCACTCTGCCATTGTATTGCTGTGTTGGCCTACTTCTTGATGTGTGCTTTGCTTTAGGAGGGACTGCCTCTTTGCTACTTGTTTTGCTGTGTGGGCCTACTGCCTGTGGCTTCTTGACTGCAGTGAGAAGGACTGGACTAGTTCTCTACATACTTGAACCCAGGATTCTCCAAGGGCTTGTTGGCTTGATCCCTGTTTCTGAGGTCTCAGGGGCATCAAAGACTGTCTAAAACTCTCCTGGTGCTAATGGACTCTGCCATCTGTGCATCCTTCCCTTGCCTGAGGTTTTCGGCAAAATCCAATGAATCGCCTTGATACACTTAAGTGCAGAAGAAATTCTGATAAATCACTCCCTCACCTCAGCAGCTGCCTGATGACAGCGGATTAACAGCCTGCACTGCTGCTCGCCAGTGACGCTTTGCCTGGCTCATTGACAATACATCACATTCACTTCAATGGGGCCCAATGACGACACAGTGACTCGATGCGTGGAAAATATGAATACATCGTGCCTCCAACATTGATGCTTTGCTCCACCAAAGGTAGTGTTTCAGCAGGCCCTGCATGAGTTCTGTAGCCGGCCTACCTTTTATCACAGTCAGCCTGGATTTTGGATTTGCACATGCCGCTTGCAACCTCAAGTAACCTTTTGACAGCTAGTGCCTTCTAAGCACTGCTTTCACATTTAGGGCCTGATTTAGAACTTGGCGGATGGAATACTCTGACAAAAACATGATGGAAACCCTGTCCACTGTATTATGATGTCCCCAGACTATAATGGGGTCATTATATGACAGACGGTGTATCCATCATGTTTGTGATGGAGTATTCCCCCTCCATGTTCTAAAGTAGCCCCTAAATCTTTTTAAAAATCATATCTCTACTTCTACTGATTGGATTTTTGTTGGTTTGTTCTTGTTTTCCTCAGATAAATATTCTCTATTTTTCTATTTATGTTGTGGAGGCTTTTATGGTGTCTGTTACTATGTCACTGTAAGTTAGGTGCTGCACACATAATTTACACATTGCTTTCTAAGTTAAGCTTGACTGCTCTGTGTCAAGCTACCAGTGTGTGAGCACAGGTTAATTTAGGGAGTATAACAGACTTACCATGACTCGGATTGTAGTTCATACTTGGACAGGGTACATACCTCTGCCAGCTAGAGACCACATTTCTAATATTAAGGATTCTGCAATACTGCAGGTCTAGGTTTCAAACACAGTTGTGAAGCTGGCCTGTTATGTATTTGAAATGTATTTCTTTTAGGCACCTCAAACTGCAGAAATTAGAGGCAATTTTCAACTTTTATTAGTTTTAAAAAGGATTGCAGGAATACTGCTGGAAATCTTGGCAGCCATTGATTGCTAAATTCACTTAAGCAGGGCAACATTTACATACATGATTGTCCATTAAGTCCCTAGTTATCACCCAGGTGGAGAAGAATTACTTTTTGGAAAACCTCTTTGTCTGATTCTGAGTAGGTCAGTGTTCCCTCAATCATTTTTTCAAGGTGCAGGACCGCCTGACCTGATTTTATATGGCTATAATCCCACCTGGAAAAATTGCATTAGGCTTTGGCTGCTGTAGCAGCACTGTTCACCCTGAACATTGATCCATTAATTTCAAATTTACAGAATGTCAAGGACAGAATATCAAAAATAATTATCAACAGGTAAGTAAGTCTAGATTTTCTCTTCCTAACCCCACATATATGTACCGACACAGTACATATAACTTCAAGGTACATAGATGTGGAGTTAGGAATACTAAATCTGCCCTATTTGCACTAACCTTTTGGTTACCTTTGGTATTTTGTCCATCAATACTTATATGATTAAATTCTGAGGCTAGATATTCCGTAGTTCAAACTGTGGCAGCTAAGTCTCTTTCCTCGATGTTACTGATGGGGGAGAAAGCAATCCCTCTTCAAGAACGTTGCTGCCCTTCCTTCTACTCCCACATCTCTCTGTTCACCTCTCCCTGAGGCCACAGCAGACATCCTCCTCAGAATAGATGCTAAACGTATGTATTAAAACCCCATGGAATTGGGAATTCAGTGTGGTTTTATGCCTGGTAATTCCAGTTCCATTGAGTTATTCTCCATCCAATCCACAACTTTACAATATTGTTGTGGTGTTACCGTATGAAACTGTTATTTCCACATGCAGAGTTTGCCCTCTGTCAGCAACATGCAGCTCATAATTTAAGCCCATATGGAAAATCTGCATGGATAAATCCTGGGAAAATGTATGTTTGAATAATCAACTTCATTTGTTTCCATCTGAAAAGCATTAAATATCAAATGAGAATTTTGAGATGTTGGATTACATGTGCTTTTGCTCTTCCCAATGGGGATGGGTTTCCGTATATATATAAATAAATATATATATATACAATTGCATTTTAGTGGTTGTTTATATACAATGTGATTGATAACTGACAAACGGTTGCCGCATGGTTATGAGTATGGAATACTTTGCTTCAAGTTTTTGAAAAAGCACCTGACGTTATGCATAGTGAAACTTGTTGACCTGGGTGATAATTGCATGATCAACCTTACCACATGTTTTTAATTTGTGGAGTGTCTCTAGCTTTGAATATATGACAACAATTGAGGATTGGTATGCATTTAAGGTACAGCCTGAGATGTTACTCAGTTCTTTTAGACACTTCAGTAAAGTTATGCAATATGGCTTATTTTAGTGCAAAATGAGATTGACTAAATAGAAATGGAGAGAGACATTCACCTGAGGAAAATGACCCTTTCAAAGCTCTGTATAGTGAAACTATTCCAAATTGTGTATTCAAAAACCTAATTTGTAGTCACTGAGTGGTGTTTTGTTTGATTTAACATTGAGATGTCTTATGGTTCCATAGCAACCAGAGCTTACTCTGGGGTTACGCTGCAACTTTTCCAAAGTTTTTGGAAAAAGACACTGGGTCTATGAAACGAGAATACGAGATAAAATAACTTATAATTAACATTTTCTTTTTAGTCGCAAAAGACACATGTTGGTCTTTGTGGCAGCCTGAATTTCAAAATTCATGGCTGGATATACTGATGTAGTACAAATGTAAATTGAGTGCTTTGGTCAAATGATGTTCCTTGTCCCAATCCAAGCTTTTCCCTAGACTTCTCATTTTTTCCGAAGCGAGTAGTATCCTGGTGGTTTTAAATGTGCTTTACTACTGTTTTCATTTTTCCACAGCCGTTTGAGGGTCGGGGCGTCCCTCACAGTACTGTGATATTCTTTGAGTCGGCTGCAAGTAGTATAATGATTTTTCATTTTGTTGTGCATTTTATTGTTCAGAAAAGAGGATAGTGGTTTTCAGCTTTACCATTCACTGTTGTTTTGTTTAGTGATGAAATATACTGGACAGAGGCTGGCTGTTTTATGTTATAGGTCTCTGTGATGCATCATACATGTGTGCTAAGGGCTTTGCTGTTTGTGTAGTTCGGCTAGCTGCATGAGTTTTGATTGACCATTTTCAGGATGCTGTTATATCTTGACCATGTTCATGGATTTCATACAATGCTTTATTACTGCAGATGTGATCAATTTAAGATTGTTACTTGACAATGCTTCATATGTAGATAGGTGAAAAGAAATGGATGTTTCTTATTAAGATGGCAAACAATTAGACACAATCAGCATGTGATAGGGCCAGAGCGTAATGTATACTGTATGTCTAGGGTGAAGTAGGAATATAACCTTGTATGGATATGTTCTTTGAATGACAAATGCTTAACTAACTAAATGGCTTAGAACAACTGTGTGCTCAGGTTGATATTAGGTAGCTACTGTGATATAGTATTTCATGTGGTTTATTGGTGTGTTTATATTAAGGTGCTATTTACTTAGCTAACTATATGGCATTGAGATTTTGTTTGTGTGTTCATGTGTGTGTTCATGTGTGTGTTATAGTATCAGTAGTCATGTTTAATAAATAATTTTAATCTAGGGCAAGGCACAGGAATTAGGCTGTGATGGTGCTGAGGTTGTTTCTGATTTGTACTTTGGTTGTAGAGTGATAGGTAGGTTCTGGCAATTGCCTTTCAATAGGGACAAAGTGAATTAGTGTTGAAGTGAAAGCTGTTATATATATGTGAAGTTTGGAGTTGTCCTGCGAGAGAAAAACATGGTAGTCAAGATTACAGCATTAACGAATACTAAAAAGTTGAGGCAGAAGCTGTTGTCTGTTAGGAGAAGAGGGGTAATTTCCTCACTTCCCATGAGGTAAGAGCTACCTATCAGTAATGGCCTTTTAAACAACAACACTTCTGTCTCCAGCCCTAATTGGGATCTTGCTGCCTCTTTCTGAGTGTAACATCATACCAGGAGTTTCCCTAAGAACTCATTTAGCTCAACCTATTTGAAAACTCCCACAATCCGAAAACATATTATTGTTTGCAGGAAGGGTTAAATCTGATATTTTGAAACCTTTTTTCAAAATATACTGTAAGTTTGGAAAAAGGTTAGACAAGTAACATTTGGACCTGTGTATTTGATAATACTAAACCTTTCATTCTAAAATTCATAACAGTTGGAGATGTGTAGGAGAGTCAGCCTTTTTGCCCCGATCACTCCCATTTCTTGACTGATGCTGAGGGTAACTGACTCTGAAAGCACCCTGGCCTCTACTGACCAGGCCGAGGGCCAGTGCTGTGTCCTTTAAAGGTACATGGTAAGTGGTATAATTCTGATTGGCAAAGACAACCTGCATATAAGTCCCTACTACATGGTAGGACATGTAGGTTTAGAGACCCCGTTGGGCTTGATGAACTTAAGTGTGCACTGCTATGTGTGGTCTTGTGTCATTTAAAAGCCATGTTTCACAAGAAGTGGTCATAACAGATGGAAGGGGCTTCACCCTTTGTGGTTGGGGTGTCTCCCCCTCCTGTCAGCCCAGAATGGAGGAGAAATATGGGAGAGCTGCAAGAGCTCCTCAGATCAGTGCCTGGAACATCAGAGGAAGAAGGACTACCCTTCTTTACCCTTGAACTGCACCACAGAAGGCATGCACTCACGTGGACTGCACCTGCTGCACTCGAAAGGCTTCACAAAGAAAGAACTGTGCCTGACTCAAAGGAAAATTAAAGGAGTGGACTCCCTGATCAGCAACACATACAACAGAGCTGGAAGAGGTCATCTACCAAGCCACAGAGAAAATCATCCCAGCTGACAAATAGCAACTGGATTGTTCCTGGACTGGGCATGTTCCTTGTGGGAAATGTATTACTAGCTGACAAGAGGAAACTCTGTGTTTCTGAACACATGGCTTGTGCTGCTGGACACTTGTCCCCAGAGTAACCAAGGAACAGCAAGCAACATAAGTTTGGAAACTTTCTGCAGAGATTGGCAGAAAAGCTCCAGTAGGAGACCAGCTATACATTAACAGTCAAGCCACCGAGATCGACTGCTGCTGTTGTTGGCTTGAACTTTGGATCTGAGAAACCAGAGGACCCACCATCTAGCCCGCCCATGAGAGGAATGTTGCAAAAAAAGACTTAGGGCCTGATTTAGAACTCGATGAACAGGTTACTCCATCACGACTGTGACGAACATCCTGTTCGCAGAAGTCTAAATCCCATGATAGTTTATGGGATTTAGATTTCAGCGGATGTCATATCCATCTCCGTTGTGATGGAGTAACTCATCTGCTGAGTTCTAAATCAGGCCCTAATTCTGAATGCAAATGTTTGACTTTGTTCTAGTTCTCAACCTATCCAAGCAGTGCTCCATTGCAGTAAGCCTACAACTTTGATTTTGTCACGGTCCAGTGTGACCAGAAGTTGTGAATGCCGCTTTATGCTTTTTGACACTATAATGAACAATTTTTTATTTAAAATTTTGAAATTCATGTCTCTGATTTCCTACATTGTAATGTGTTGTTTTGGTGTCATTTAAACATAAAAATAGTTTCTACTTTTATAAATTAGTGTTGGATTTTTATTGTGTTGTGTCTTTCACGTATTTATTGTTTTGCTGACAGTAAGCCCTCATTACTACCCTGGCGGTTGGTGATAAAGTGGTGGTAATACTGCCAACAGGCTGGCGGTAAGTACCACCAAATTATGACCATGGCGGTGTTATCTCTGAAAGACAGACAATGTACCACACCGCCAGAGGCGGAAACAAGAGTCACCACGGCAGTAGCCTCCTACAGCCAGGCGGAAGACAAAGTTCTGCCCCCCATATTGTGACAAGCCAAACCACCACCTTTTCTGGGGGGGTACCAATGCCATCAAAAGCCTGGGGAAAACAGAGCTCAGAAGTCGAAGGACTCACCATTGGAGACACAGGAAAGAGCCAAGCCGCCATGGTACCAGAAGTGCAAGTCTTTCCGATGATCTTCTAAGTTATGCTCCACCACGAACACCAATGTCGGCGAAGACCACACCATACACACAACCAGCTGCACAAGACAACAATTTATCCCCAAATATTGGCTGAATAATGCAAGGACAACAGGAATTGATTAAAGTCATTGTACTAAGATCAGCATCAAAAATAATAAGTTGATGTGGCAATGCAACAGATATGTACAAATGTACAAAAAAGGTAAACTGCCCAGTCTACAATTCACAGGGGCAACGTGGCCACAGGGCAAAGTCCAAGGCCCCACTCGATCCCTGCAGCAATATGGAGAGAACACTGCAGGGGAATCAGTTGGCAAATAGGCAGGCACCTTAGGGGGAGGGAGGCACCTCAGCCAGATGTGGAAACAAGACCACTGGTGCAACATGCCCTGGGCTTGGTCCTGGGGAGTGTAAGGCCACAGTCTCTGGACTGGGTGACTTGCCTACTGGTTCCGGAGGAAGCAACATGCCCTGTGCTTGGTCCTGGGGAGTGATGGGCCACAGTCCCTGGAGTGGGTGACTTGCCCACTGGTTCTGGAGGGGGCAACATGCTCTGTTCTTGGACCTGGGGAGTGCAAGGCCACAGTCTCTCAAGTGGGTGACTTGCCCACTGGTTCTGGTGGTGGCAGGCCGCATAGCAGCCCACTGAGGCTGGATCATATGGTGTCTGCCGGCGGTGACGGCTGCATTGTGGTGGTGGTTCTGGGAGGCTCCTGCTCAGCCCCTGCACCCTCCTATGGTTGCACTGTGGTGGTGGTTATAGGAGGCTCCTGCTCAGCCCCTGCACCTCCGATGGCTGCACAACCACGGCTGGCAGTGGAGGCTCTGTGACAGCTGCTGGTGCAGGATCCTTCCACTTCTTTCTGGCTGGTGCAGGCTCCTTTCCCTTCTTGCTGGCTGGTGCTGAATCCTTCCCCTTCTTGCTGGCTGGTGCAGGCTCCTTCCCCTTCTTGCTGGCTGGTGCAGGATCCTTCTCCTTCTTGCTGGCGGGTGCAGGCTCCTCCTTCTTCTTGCTGGCTGGTGCAGGCTCCTTCCACTTCAGTATTTGTGGCCTGGAATCCTTTCCATCACGAGTAGGTGCTGCTGAAACTGAGCCCGTGGACTGTTTGGCTGAGGTGCTTGACTGGGTCCTTGATACCATGGCAATATATGCAGGAAGGGTGGAAGGGGTAGGGAAGAGGTCAATGGTGTAAAGGAAGAGCTTTTTAGGGACATTGGGGTGGGAAGATGGAGAAGTAATGGTGGTGGAGGATGTTGGAGTGGTTGTTGGAGGTGTTTGTCTGCTCTATTTGGGTGCAGGTTCACAGGTTGTATGCTGTGTGTGAGGTGAATGGCTGTTGGGTGTCTGAGTGTTTCTGTTTGTGTACTTTATGAGGGGGGCAGACACGGTGGGAGAGGACACAGGGGACATGTGCATGGATGTTGTGGAGGTGTCTGCCAGTGAGGTGTGTGTTCTGCTTGGTGTGGTGATGATGCTGGTAGTGAATATTATTGTAGTGCATACAGGTGTGAGTGTGGACGTAACTGGGTAGGAGGTGGAGGGGAGGGGTGTGAGACAGTGGAAATAGTGGATGTTGTAGTGTCTGCAAATGAATGGTATTTGTGTGAGTATGGTGCTTATGTTTGCCTGTGACACTCTTGGGTGTTGTCTTGTGTGCATCCTCATCTGGCTGTGTGCTTGGGATGGGTTGGGGTTGAGGAGAATGGGACTGGGAAGTGGTAGTTGGAGCGGGGACGGTTGAAACAGGGACAATGACTGCCATCAGAGAGGAGGACAGAGTCTGGATCAATCTCTGTTGGGCTGCCAATCTACTGTGAATGCCCTCCAGGAATGCATTAGATTGCTGCATTTGGGCTGCCAGCTACTGGATGGCGTTCACAATGGTTGATTGTCCTACAGAGATGGATCTCAGGAGGTCAATAGCCTTCTCACTCAGGGCAGCAGTTCTCACTGTTGCAGGGCCTGAGGTACCTGGCGCGAAGGAGATGCCCACCCTGCTGGGTAAGCAGGCATGGGTACCTCGTTGAGGGGCTGATAGGAGGGCGGTGCTGGTACAGGGGGTGGTGGCTGTACCTGTAGCTGGGGTTGTCACAGAGGTGTCCGCCACCACCAGGGAGCTCCCATCGGAGAAGGTATCTGAGTCTGTATTGTCCCCTCCAGTCTCTGCCGAGGTGCTCCCCTCACCCTCCGTCCCACAGGTGCCCTCAGCATTGGTGGACTCTGCCTCCTGGTGTCCTGTGGGATGCAGTTCCCTCCGTCGCCGGTGCCTCTGATCCTCCGCTAGATGATGCTAAAGCACATAAGGACAGGATGACAAAACAAGAAAGGGTGGAGAGAGATAAAGGATACACTGGGTCAATGACTGCACCAACACCACTGTTGACATGCACAGCACACTCACACACAAGGTACAGGCCTACGCACTATGAATTCCACTACCAGTGATATTTCTAGCCACCAAGGCATGAGGAGGAGCACACACTGCCAACTGAAGCCCACCTGGGACCCACGAAGCCCTGACAAGTAGTGGATGATAACAAGCTAGGTAGGCAATATTTCGCTCACAGACCCTTAGCCACCAGAGGACCTACGCTGCTATGTCTGGCATGGCCTAGGGGCCCCCACTGACACACAACTACCACCCGGATACCCCCCTCCCGCCATTTCCTTCAATGATGTCCACTGTACTCACCCCCTTGTGGCTGCTGTGATGCCCTCAAGCGCCCATCCAACTCTGGATAGGCCACCACCAGTATGCGGGCCATCAGGGGAGTCTGGGTTCGACAGGCACCCCTTTCTCATTGGGAGGCCATCCCCAGCTGGGCCTCTGCTGTCTTCCGTGCCCAGCGTCTCAGGTCCTCCCACCGTTTGCAGCAGTGGGTGCTCCGCCTGCCATAGACCCCCAGGGTCCGCACCTCCTTGGCGATGGCACGCCATATAGCCTGCTTTTGATGGGTGCTGACCTGCAGAATCAATACAGACAGGAGTCCAGCCTGTAACACGAATGACCGACCATACCCGTTTCCATTGCTATTCGCACACACATAACCCAGCATGCAACGTGTACCCAGCCAAGAGTACATCCCTCTACCTTACACAATACCTTCACAGACACGTCCATACTTTCATGCCACATGCTTTGTGCCCACAGTGTACTCACCTGGTGGTATGGAGGCCCATACAAGATTCTGTACTGGGGTAGGACCCCATCCACCAGTCTCTCCAATTCCTCTGAAGGGAAGGCTGGGGCCCTTTCCCCCGTCACACGGGCCATGGTAGGTTCCAGACACAGGTCACAGCAGCACATTCAGTATAGTTCCTCTCCTATGTAAGGTCAGGAAACAAGTGAGGAATCAGATAGAAAATGGCGGTCACATCCACGGCGGTGCATATCGTCGCCATTGGCATGGATCACCATTGGTCACTGTACCCCATATGTCCAATAGTAACCAATGAGGAATTGCACGGCAGTTCCCGACCACCTCCCACCATGGCACACCACGTCAGAGACATTATCTCACTTACACTGTCCCTCCAGACAGGACAGGCGGACGCCTCTTCAGGGGGGCAGGCCTATGGAATAATGCTGCGTCACAGGATAAATAGGCACATACTTAACAAATCACAGTCCCATAACATGTTTGCACGATCTGGACTGCTGTTGTGGCTCCATTGTTCAGTTTGTGACAGCCTCCTCACTCTTTTGTCCTTAGATACCTACCGCTATGGATGAATAGGAGATGGAGACATACTCCCGTGTACAGACCCCTAGTGGACTTGGCTATACTGGAGGACAGTCACATTACCCTCACCTATAGACTGGACAGGGCCACTATCACAGAGATGTGTGCCCAATTGGAGCCTGACCTGATATCTGCTATCCGTCACCCCACTGGGATCCCCTCTCTTGTGCAAGTGCTATCAGTTCTCCATTTCCTGGCAACTGGTTCTTTCCAAGTGACAGTGGGCTTGGCAGCAGGAATATCACAGCCAATGTTCTCAATAGTGCTTACAAGAGTGTTGTCTGCCGTGATAAAACACATGTGCAGCTACAATGCATTCCCCCAGGTTGAAGATGTGGCCACTATGAAGGCAGGGTTCTATGCAATGGGGCATATCCCCAATATAATAGGGGTGAGTCATGGAACACATATTGCATTTGTCCCTCCACACCAGAATGAACAGGAGTTCAGGAATCGTAGGAGTTTCCACTCTAGGAATGTGTAGATGGTGTGCTTGGTGGACCAGTATATCTCCCACGTCAATGCAAAGTATCCTGGGACGGTGCATGATGCCTTTGTCCTAAGGAATAGCAGCATCTCAAATGTGATGGCCTAACTACAGAGGAGCAGGGTGTGGCTAATAGGTGAGCCCTGGTTCCCATCCAGTATATGTTGGTGAATGCCTATGGTGTGGGCCATATAGGATAGTGTGTGGCTAAATGTTGTCCCTCAATATTTGCAGGTGACTCCAGGACAAGGGCAGAGGAATATTATAATGAGGCACATGGGCGAACCAGAACCAGAAGGATAATTGAAAGAACCTTTGGCCTCCTAAAGGCCAGGTTCTGTTGCCTCCATCTAACAGGTGGATCCCTGTGCTACTCACCCAAAAAGGTCTGCCAGATAATGGTGGGATGCTGCATGTTGCACAACCTGGCCCTCAGACGCCATATCCCTTTTCCGCCGGAGGAGGAGACTGGAGATGTCCCTGTGGCAGCAGTGGGCCCTGTGGACAGTGAGGATGAGAAGGCAGAGGATGAGGATGTGGACAACAAAACATCTGTAGTCTGTCAGTACTTCCAATGACACACAAGTGAGACAGTGCAACATTACATTTCAATGACTTTGGTTGTATTATGTGTGGCATTGGCATGCTGGTATTTCCAACTTTTATGCCCACTTCCTGTTCCCTTTGGCTATTCATTTTGCAGATGTTGGTGATTTGACAAATACTCCTGGTGTGATGACAACAGCCAGCTACAGGTCATTGATTCTATGCGCATTCTATGTACAGTTCATTTGTAATGGTTGTACCAGTTTCAATCAATACATATTTGAAACACAATGACATACTCGAAATCGATTTACATCAAAGGGAGTTTATTGTAGTGCTAATATATAGAGGGGGAAGTGCAATGGGATGGGGTGAAGATAGAGGAAAGTCCAGGGTATTGTTCCAGTCTGTTCGTAGCACAAGTGCATTGTCCAAGGGGACACAGGAAGTGGAGCAATGGCAGTTCAAGGTGGACAGGGTGACTGAGTGGGAAACAAGAGGGACAATCAGGAGAGTCTCACTTCCTGATGGGGGTCTTGGCAAGTGTTTCTGGCTTCTGCCTGGTCACAGGGGATGTTTAGCGGTGGTTTACCTTTTGCAGGGGGAGCGATGCTGGTGGCCTGTGAGTCCTGTGGCGGGGCCTCCTAGCCACTAGCGGCACCAGAAGTGGAAGGCTGTTCAGATGACTGGCTAGTGGCAGGGGCCCACTGGCGTGACACTGCCTCACTCATAATGTTAGCCATGTCTGCCAGCACCTCTGCTATGGAAATCAGGGTGTTGTTGATGGCCTACAAGTCCTCTCTTATCCCCTGATACTGTTCCTCCTGCAGCCGCCTGTTCTCCTGCACGTTGTCTAGGATCTGGCCCATTGTGTCCTCGGAATGTTGATAGGCTCCCAGGATCTCAGAGAGTGCCTCCTGGAGAGTCGGTTCCCTGGTCCTGTCCTCCCCCTGGCGCACAGGAGTCCTCCCAGTGTCCCTGTTGGCCTGTGTCCCCTGAACCATGTGCTCACTGCCACTGATCCCAGGTCCCTGATTGCCTTATGTGCAAAGTGAGGCCTGGGTTCCCTGTACAGGTGGGCACCCTGATGATTGACCTGTCCTGGGGATAGAGGTTTGGGTATGCTGGGTGGATGCTGTGGTGTTGTTTCCTGATGGGGGAGGCTCTGTGGTGGTCTGTGACTGAGCTTAGGTAACCGGCTGTCCAGTGTTACTGTCATCACTGTGGGCCTCTTCAGTTGGGGGACTGAACAGTGCTGTCACCTCCTCTCCGGTGACATTGGCTGGGGTACCTGTGGGGATGTAAATGATGTGTTATAGTTAATGTGTTTGATATATTGCACATCCCTGGCTTCCCCTTTATGGTTGGTGTTGCCCTGCCGGCTTTTACTTGTGTATGTTGGTGTATGGTGGGATTATTAGTTCTGTTTGTTGATGCATGCTTTTGTGATGAGTGTCCATGCAGGGCTGTACGGGGTGTCCATACATTGGTACAGCATGCAGGGCTTGGCATTGAGATTGAAGAGATGTGATGGTGGAGTGTGTGGGATGTAGTGGAGTGATTGGAGTGAGGGCATGTGATGGCAAAGTAGGGGGGTGATAATAGTAGTGAGTTGACTTACCAGAGTCCAGTCCTCCTACGACTTCGGCCAGGCCCTCAGGATGCAGTATTGCAAAGACTTGCTCCTCCCATGCTGTGAGTTGTGGGGGAGGAGTTGGGGGCCCATCGCCAGTCCTCTGTACAGTATAGCGAGCTAGTGTCTTGCATCTATGGAACGCACCTTCCCCCGTAGGTCGTTTCACCTCTTCCTGATGTCGTCCCTTTTTCTGGGGTGCTGTTGCAGAGCATTGACCCTGTCCACGATTCTCAGCCATAGCTCCATCTTCCTGGCTATTGATCTTTGTGGCACCTGTGCTCCAAACAGCCCTTAACTCCTCCTCAGTGAAACGGGGGTGCCTTCGTGGTGCCATGGGTTTTATGTGATGTGTGTTGGTGGGGGTGTGTTGGGTAATGTGCTTGGGTGTGTGAAGTGGGGCACGTGAGGGATGTATGTGTGTATGTAGCTGTATCACTGGTCTTGGTGTCAGTCTCATGCCAATGATTTGAAATCGTAAAGGGTTGTGTGTACTGTGGGTGTGTGTTTTATAGTGCTGTGGGTGTGGTGTGTCTATGGGTGTCAGGTGTGTGTTGTTTGAATTGTCAAATGTGGTGTTGTTTTGTCTGTGGGTGTCCATTGTGGGCGTGGCATTATGTACCGGCAATGATTAACGGCGTTGAATGTCTGCTATGGTAATGTGTGGGTCATTATGTGGTGGGTGTTGTTCTGTTGGCATAACGGTGTGGGTTTTGATATCCCCAGTTTATCACTGACCTTTGGTCTGGCGGATTTGTGTCTGTGGCTGAATTCTGTCGGATTGGTGTGTGTGTATCATAATATGGTGAACGGATATCTGCCGCTGCCGTAGTATGTCGGCAGCCGGCAGCATGGCGGTAAGCGGGATTTACCGCCAATGTCATAATGAGGGCCTAAATCCTTTACACATACCTGTCTCCTATGTTATGACTGACTGCTCCTCTGCTACACTACCAATGGTTGAGCAAGGATTAATTTATTGAGACTTAACTGGAGGGTTTAGTGATGGTGGTGTCATTTCTAGCTGAGGGTGATCCCATCACCTACTAATAATCCACTTTCCTACATTTGATGCACAGTTGTGGGATCCAGTACTGGTGTTTCGCAACACTATTCAGTATTTCAGGGAAAGAGAGCTTGAGGAAAAGCTGGCTTATATAGACCTAGAAGCAGAGAAGTTGGCCCTGGCCAAGAAGAAATGGGCACATGAGGAGAGGAGAACCACAAGGGGTGGTTGAGGGGAAGATGGTGGCAGCAAAAAGGCGACAGAAGTGTCCAGGGTTGGTGGGTTTGACTCAACACTACATGAGGGGATTGCCACTAAGTACCAGGAGGTGGGTAACATTGACAAATGGCTGACTGCTTTTGAGAGGGCCCTCAAGATGAGGAGGGTGAGTTCTCAGTACGTGGGTTTCACTCCTGTAGAAGCTGATCCCAGTGGCAGGGAGAGATAGGCACTTGACCTTAGAGGGAGAGGAGGCTGAATCATATCCCCACCACACATAAAGGGGGGCTTGAGCGAATGTTTTGGTCTAACCCCCGAGCAGTACAGCATGAGGTTTAGGGATACCCTTAAAGTCAGTACCTAATCCTGGATTGACTTTTTAGACATATCTGTCAGGGCACTAGAGGGCTAGGTACAGGGCAACAAGGTAAGTACCTCTGATGGGCTATACATTTTTTCCATGAAAGAACACATATTGGCCAATTGCTCCTCAGTGAAGTTACACCAGTATCTAGTTGAATCTGAGCTGTCTAGTCCCAGGGAACTGGGTGAGACAGCAGATGAATGGGGTGTATAAGGGTCACCAAGAAGAACCTGAGAGATGATCAGAAAGGGAGGCCAGGTCTACTCCCATGAAAAGGCCCTCGGTAACCAAGATAAAAAACAGAAAGAGTTCACAAAAGGTCCCCAAACACCAGCCCAAGGAAGGGGTTCCAAAAGCCAATGCACTTAGAAGGATAAGGGGTATCAGGTAAGAATTTTAGACCTTAGAAAGGCAGGGATGTGTTTTGAGGCAGTCTGCATAAAGAAGCCCTGTACTGGTGGGTAGTCCAAGAAGACTTCTAATGTACATGTAGGCATGAAAGTTTTCCCGGAGATGGGGAAAAGGTTTGAAGAGGTGACCTTAGTTTCCATGGTCAGGGAGGAAGTTGCAACCCTGGCAGCCTTACCTCCAAGCATAGAAATGTACAGGCAAAGGCTGGCCTAAGATCAACAGGACTGAGGTTGAGGCTCTCGGGGATGCAGTAGCCAGGGTGACCATTGTGTCTGACAAACTGGTTTCCTCAGAGCAGATTATACCTGGTGCATTTCATCAGATCACCTATGCAGACAACACAGCCAAGCTTTATCCCCTGGCAATGTTGACCATGGAATGGCAAGGTGTGACTGGCGCGAAGGAGATAGTTGTGTCCCCTGCCCTCCCACTTGAGCATCGACTGAGAAATGATCTTGAATGTTGGACCTACCTAAGTGGGTTTTTGCTGTAACAATGGCACAAACTGCACATCAGGGAAGTCATGGTCACTTGTATCCCAGAAAATAGACCAAACCTCCAAAAGAAAGAGAAAGGGCAAAGAGTCTGGTGAACCAGTCCAAGCAGCTCAAGAGGTCCAGGAGGAACCCAACCCTAAGTGGGAGAATATGGCAGCAGAATGGAGGACTCCACCCCTGCAAGATTTGTCTGACTTCAAAGAATTGCAAGGAGTCAGTGGACCCACCAGAAATGAGGTATACCAGGGACGAATGCATTGTCCCACTCTTGAGGGCTTGAGGCAGACTGCCTCCAGGCAAGCAAAGGGTGATGTCAGTGGTTTCCACAGAGCCTATTGGGAGGACTGAGTCCTCTTACTGAGGCCAGGGACCCTAAACTAGGGGAATCTAAGAGATTAGTGGTCCCCCAGAAGTATTAAGAGTTCCTCCTCACATTGGATCAAGTCATCCCCTTACCTGAATATCTAGGGCAGAGCAAGACCTGGAATAGGCTGGTCAACCATTTCTATTGGCCCTTTTATATCTGACATGATAAGAGAATTTTGCATCTCCTATGTTGCCTGTAAAGCCAGTGGCAAGACAAGGGCAAACCAAAGGCTCCCTTGATACCACTGCCATTGTTTGGGACTCTATTTATGTTGTTGGGGACTGGCATTGTTGGTCCCCTGGAACCACCCTAGAACCACCAACTGCCTCTTGGAACAGCAGATATATCTTGGTGGTAGTGGACCATGCCACTGGATACCCAGAAGCAATACCCCTCAAGATGGTACCTACTCCTACAATTGCCAGAGCCCTACTTTGCATCTTCACCAGAGTGGGCTATTCCAATGAAGGGGTCTCAGACAAGGGAATTTATTTTATGTAAGCCTATCTGAAGGTAATGTGGGAGGGATGTGGTGCTCCTTCAAGCTAACCACCCCATATCATCCCCAGACCAGTGGTCTGGTGGAAAGATTCAATAAGATCCTTAAGGACACGATCATTGTCTTGACTTACAAGATCAAAGGGAGGTAGAATATTCACCTCCCATGCCTCCTGTTTTCTCACAGAGAGGTGTCATTGCCACAGAAAGGGATTGGTGTTAGTCCCTTTGAATTACTGTTTGGCCAACCTGTAAGAGGGCCCTTGTGTTTGGTTATAAATGCTTAGGGGAGGCCTCCCAAATATCCCAAACAAGATATGCTGGTTTATGTGAGAGACCTTTGGTCCTGCATGGAAGAGTACATGAAGAGAGCAAGTAGCAACCTGGAGACCAGGAGCGTATTAAGCTCTAATATCACTAGAAGGCTACTATGCTTGATTAAAATACAAGCTAGTTGGAGAGGGTGTTGGAGCCTGTGGCTCCCAGTACACTACAGGACAAATGGACTGGGACCTACTCCATTACAGAGAAAAAGAGGGAGGTCACCTACTTGGTGAACTTTGACACCCCCAGGAGTCCACACAAAGTACTCCGTGGCAAAAGAGTCAAACTTCACCAAGATAGGTCAGACATGACCATATTGATGGCCACAGATAAAGGAGGGGAGAGTGAACCTCTGCCAGACCTCTTCTCCAGCAATGCACAAGATGGGTCAGTGGAGGGAGTAATACTCTCCCAAGTTGTCTGACAAGTATCAGAAAGACATCAGACAAGTGTTGGAGCAGTCTCTTGGGCTGTTCTCCCTAACCCTGGGACTCACTACTTGGTGTGTCTACGGCATTGACACGGGTGACAGACTACCTGTCAAAAACAAATTGTACAGGGTGTCTGACCAGGTCAAAGCCAGCATTAAGGCTGAGGTAGCCAAGACGCTTGAGCTGGGGGTAATTAAGCCCTCTGATAGTCCGTGAGCCAGTCCAGTGGTCCTGTTGCGCACACCTAATCCCTAAGAGGGAATGAAAGAATTGGGGCTTTGTATGGACTACAGAGGTTTGAACGCAGTCATCAAGACTGATACTCATTTCATACCTAGAGTTGAGGAGCTCATTAACATGTTGGGGGCTGCAAGGTACCTGAGTATATTTATTTGACCTTAGGTTATTGGCAGATTGTCCTAATTCCAAGCACACAGGAGAGGTTAGCATTTTCTACTTCAGAGGGCCATTTTCAGTTCAAAGTGATGCCATTTGACTTGAAGGCCATATCTACTCATATTGACACATATTTCACAACCAATGAAGGCACAGCATCAGGCCCTAGAATCCTATGGGACGCATTCAAAGTGGTCCTATAAGGCCAAGCAATCCAAACAGTATATGGCATTTGCAAGGTGCTGTTCCCAGAACTAAACTCCTTGGAGTCTGACTTGTGCAGACTTGAGCGACAGCTCCCCATAGATCAGTCTATAGTGACTCAACTCACTGAGTTACAACGCTCTCATACACAGACTCTCGAGCAACTGTGTCAGTTGGAATACAGGGAATATCAAGCCAGGAAACATGCTCAAGGGGACAAAAAGAATAAAATACTGACGTGGTTCCTTGAATCAAGGTCTCCTAGGACTCCAATCGCTGCCACACACACTGCGGCGGGACACATCCTTAACACCCAAAAAACTATAAATGAGGCCTTCCAATCTTATTAGACTAAACTCTACACGCCACCTGAGCTGTCCGACGACAATTTAATTAACACATTCCTAGACACTATCCAAGTGCCCCACTTCCAAAAGGCACATAGAATTGCCCTCAGTGCTCTGCTGGACCACTTTGAATGCGTCCCATAGGATTCTAGGGCCTGATGCTGTGCCTTCATTGGTTGTGAAATATGTGTCAATATGAGTAGATATGGCTTCACGAAATGGTATGTCTCGTAAGGCTTCTAGGGGGAGTCACCAAGTAAGCATGCAAGGCCTGGAGTGTCCCCAGTTGAGTAGTAACAATAATGGGGAGTGGTCAGATATGGTGCACCTCAAGTATTCAGCTCCATTGATCCCCAGTACTCCCACTGCTGGACAATATAGGAGGTCTGTCTTGATGTGTATTTCATGAAAGCTGGAGTAATATGAGTATTCCCTGTGATTGGGATGCAAGCAGTGCCACACATCTTTAACCTGCAGGTTACTAGCCTAGTGTGTTAGGTAGTTAGAGAGCATGATTGATTGTGCTCCTGAAATTGAGAGTTGGGAGTGATCTTTTGCGGTGTCCAGAACACAATTCAAATCCCCCCCCCAGTAGGTAGATGTGGGTAATTTGTAAAGTAGGGCCGGTGTTAGAGTTTTGAGAAATTGTGATTGGTTCGCCTTTGGAGCATACAGGGAAACTAATGTAAAGGGGAGGCCATCTAGTATCCCCTCAAGTAATGCACATCGTCCGTCAATATCCAGGCTAGTGTGCATAATCTGCAGGGTTTGTGCTCGGCGCTAACCATATGAGTACTCCTCAGGCAGATTGCGAGTATGTGGTTCCTATTAGGGTGCCTCGCCAGCATTTCCGTTTGCTATCTTAGTCAGTTGCTGTTAGGTGTGTTTCTTGTAAGAGTGCTATCATTATTTTCCTCCTACGGAGATATTGATAACTTTGATAGTGTTTTGCGTAACCAGCCATTCTCCGCACATTTCAAGTCAGTAATCGATATCAAGAGTGTCCCTGTAGTAGCCAATGAAGTGTTGTATCTCGCAAGGTTAGTTCATTCCTCACCCACGGGCACCCACCACTGGTCTTGGCAATCTGATAGTATAGTGTGCCAAATGCAATTAACAATAACATGAACCAATGTGAAAAATAACACAACTCTGTGTCTAAAATCCCCCCTTCCCTAGCTGGCTTGCTAACGGTCGTCCAGCTATTTGCATTCAGTTGATGTGTAATAAGGGAAAAGAAGGTTAATATGAGGAGCCAACTATGACAACAAGTTGTCAACATGGTGGGACAAAATTCAGACTCAGTATGTAACCAGTCTAGTGTCTGTGATGGCCAGCCTTTGCAGTAGACTAAGGCTCTCCACTCTAAAATCGTTACGGGTACTCTTGGTGGGGAGAGGTTATTTCTATACATCTGTGTGATGCCTGCTTCTCCCTACCTTCACACTATTTCTTCTGCAGACTGTGGGGTGACCACTGAGCCGCCTCTGAGCACAGTTTCGCCATAGAGATACTTGTAGATTCCTCTTCGGAGCCACTGAATTGTGATGGTGGGGGGGACAGCCCAGATTCTGTCCGCTCGAGGGCTGCTAGCACTTGTGCCGGCTCCCTAGCTGCTTGTTCCCTGCACTTGCAAAATAACATGAAATGCAACCAGGTGGTAACTGGTGCAAAATTTAAAAATGCAGTAAAAATGCATTTTTACATTTAACATGTAAGGCACACATGCCCTTTTGGCATGTGTGTACCTTACATGTTAAAAAAAATAATTTTGGGGTGCAGGAGAGGGGGCCTTAGGCCCCCAGCACCCTGGCCTTTTGCATTTCCAAAATTGCAATTTCTGGTTCAGAAATCGCAATTTTGGAAATGCAAAAAATTTGCAGCTATGGGCCAACAGGCGAATAGGGCCGGTATCGCAATTTGAGATTCGGTAATAGCATTTGAGATTTTTAAGAAATCGCTATTACCGATTGGCAAATGTGATACATGGCCCTTTGCGAGTTGGTAATAGCGATTTTTTTTAAATCGCTATTACCGAATCGCAATGGCCCGTGATGATACATCTGGCCCAAAGTCTCCAGGGGGTGATGATGCAAATTGTCACACCAGAAAAACACCCAAGGGCTGTGTGGAGACATGGGAGGTGCACAAAGGTGCTTCAGGGGAGTGATACAGAGTCGGTATGGATGTACCAAACTCCCAACCCATGTTGCAGATTTCTCTGTTATTGCTGACATGTTGATAGAATGATAGTCACTTACTCCTTGGATATACCAGGTGTGAGATGTATAGCACTGCTGGAGGTTTGTTAGGATGGATAGTTGCTTATATCATGCTCCTATATGACTGTAAGGGGTCTTTGAGCGGGCTTCCCCATTAGTCTCCTTGTTGATTTGGTGCAGTGAGTGCCACAATATCTGTGTAAAACAACTGATTTCCCCGATCCGCGATTTCAGGTTGATAGGATACAAGGTGGGCAGTGCCCAGTAGGAGGAACACAGTGGAGTCCGGGGTAGAGGTTCTGGCAGAGGAAGAGGGGATTTCCACTGCACCCTACACCTGGGGCAAGATATCAATGCTCTGGTCCCTGGCAAGGGGTATTTGGTCTACTGATGGATGATATGTAGGGACCAGTACTTTAGAGACAAAGTTGCTGGGAGGGGCTTGGCTCCACCGCCCTACTGTCAGATGCAGATATGTCCGCTCTTCAGCATGTTGGCAGTCATATGGGTCCTCTACAGTATTGGCTGCTTATGCCCAAAGCGAACTCACTCTGGTGTGAGGGATAGACAAAGGCATCAGGGAGAGCCTCCTTCCCAGAAAGGTGCCAATAGTGGAATGTGTGGCAGATGTAGCGTTTAATTGCTGAGGGGTCCTCAGGGCAGAGTCACTGTGTCCCCACCCTCAACCCCTTGGGGCAGTAAACTGAGCTGATATGGGGTGCTCATAGTAGCCTCAGGTCCAAGCCTTTGAGGTGAATGATCAGGGCTGTATACCCTTGGCACGCTTCAGTGGTGCGGGGGACTCAGTTCCCAGAGATCTGTGGGTGTCGGCGGGGGAATTTGCAGGTGTTGTATATTCAGAATTACTCCCCACTCACTCACCATCCGGCCTGCCCCACTAATCATTGGTGTGATAGAGTCAATATGCCCGGTAAGCAGCCCTGCACTCCAGGACCTGCGCTGCTGTGATGTTGTATGGGCCAAGGTTGTGCCTTTTGGGTTGCGGCCTCGTCTGCCTGTTGGCGGGAGTGGGTAAACAACAGGGCATCAGACAGGAGCCTCATTTCAAACCCCCAGAGTGTATGGGGGATGGGAACACCTCCTTAAATTCATAGGCCCGGAAGCAGTCTTGTGTTTTAGGGCCTGTGTCGCTGTGATGGAAGGCAGTCAGGGCAAGCCGCGCCTGCTCTTCCAGGCTTGCAAGCCAAGGATTTGCTCCATAGATGGTGCCCCAGTCTGACGGTGGGCATGATGAGTGAGGCAGCAGGGCGGCAGGTGGGGGGCCTCGTTACAACCCTCTACCGGCCTTGTATGAAGCAGGGAGGGAGGGCACCTCCTCAAGCAGGTCCGCCTGGTATGCGATGCTATCTCGGGCCCCATAGCCTGTGCGCATGGGCTGCTAAAGTGGGGACCAATGTAGGCGAGAGCTTCCAATGGAGGGCCTCTAGTTGGTAAGAGAGGCAACGGCTATTCTGCACATTCATCCACTCAATCTGCCCTCAGTGGAGAGCTGCATTACAAGCCAGGCATCACTGAGCTCCGTTGTGTGAGGCCTACTCGGTCACCATCTTGCCTATGCCCCCTTCTTTTACTCCCATAATATTATGATACTCGGGATGTTGAAGTTTATCTTGAATGATTACTGTTTAATATTTAAATCTTTATACTATCCACAAGTGTAAAGGGTGAACTTTGTTTGGGTCGTGTATTGTACTCACAGATTTCAATAAACTAATTTTGGGAAAGGATGGTGGTTATTAAAGTGCAAATGAGAAATGGCAGAACCATGTAGGTATGTGGTTAAGGTGCATTGATGACCTACTCCTCATTTGGGGTGGGCCATTGATGAAATCAAATAATATGAACAGCATTAATGAGAAAATATAAAATCTTAAACTGACCTGCATGCATGGTTATAAAAAAATGTTTTTCTGAGTAGAATTCTTACTTATACGCATATGTTGCACAGATAGCTATTTCGCAAATGCACCGACACAAATGCTATTGGACATTTTTTCATCCCACAGAAGTACAAAAAATGGGCTTTGACAGCTACTGAAATATATTTTTAAATGTTTGTACTGTTGACCTAGTTATTTAAATGTTAGGAAAATCTGAGCCCTGCAGCCTCTCATTTCACACTCTTTGTACAGCAGGTCAGACAGTTCACTTTACAAAATCCTTGAACTCTGCAGTCAGAAGTCAACTGACTTCCGACCTCTTTGTCTGAACACAGAGCCAATGTGACAAGATAAAAAGAAGATTTAAAGGCATTTTATTGCTTATTCACTCTCAGACTGAACAGAACATCTGTTCTTTGTCAACAAGTCAGACAAGTCAACAAGTCAGATCATGTGAGCAGGTTCTAAATTTAGCTCGATCTGATCAAATCTGACTCGCTGTAGCGAGAGATCAAGTAGATTTTCCAAGTTCTGATAGAAAAGAAATTCTTTTCTCAACAGGCGATTTTGGGGATACTTGATGTAAATATTAATTTGATAGGTTTTCTTGATTTTTCTAGTATTGCAGGATTTGGTTTTCTAGACCTTCAGGCCCTAAGGATTGAGTCAGTGTTTTTGTAGAGTGTTTAAGGTTACTCTGATCCATGAGACATGGCAGGGACAGCTAGTTTAACACCCTAGCCTCATTAATGAATGTATAACACACTCTGGGATCACTAGATAACAGTTTATGAATTTTAAAATAATATTTAAAACTACAATTTCAATCTAATTTACACCTGTACGAAGAATCAACAACTACTCTTTAACTACAGGAACTTTTCCTGAAGATCTGAAAATGGCATACATACGACTGTTATGAAAGAAAACAAACCTAAACCCGCAAGACCCCAACAACTACAGACCAATTACAAATGGACCATTCCTGGGCCATCTGATAGAAAGAGCAGCATTCACCCAGATGTCACAATTCATTGAAGAACTCCATACTTTCAGATTTTCAAACTGGATTCCGCCCAGGAAGAGGCACTGAATCGGCACTCATAGCAATCCTGGATGATTTTAAAAACACAGTTGACCGCAATGGAGTTGCTGCACTACTTCTCTTGGGACTCTCGGCTGCCTTTGATACGGTTGACCATGACACCCTAATTCAAAGACTTCACGAAGCCGGCATAGAAGGGACTGCTCTCAACTGGATTACATCTTCCCTTCAAAAAAGAACTAATATAATCTATTCGCCCCCACCTTCTCGTCCAAACCCTACCTCACAAAAGCAGGGGTCCCACAAGGATCAATCATCTCACCTTTGCTTTTCAACATCTACATGATATCATTACTAGAACTGATCAATGATTTTCATCTCACATGCTGCAACTATGCAGATGACACACAAATACTACTTAAATTTGAATGCTCCAAAAACATTGAAAACTCACTAATCTTGAGTTGCCTCAGAGTCGTTGATCAGTGGATGGCTTGGAGCCATCTGAAACTAAATGCCTCCAAAAGAGAAATACTCATATGTGGTGACTGGAAAAATTATGACCCACTGTGCGCATGGCGATCTCAAACCACCTCCTCAATTATCCAAGGAAGTTAAAAACCTTGGAATCATCATGCACTCCAAGTTAACAATGAATGCCCAAGTGGACAAATTAGCACAAACAAGCTTCCTCACCTTGAAGACTCTACGACTCATCTTCCCCCACCTCTGATTTCCACACAAGGTGCAAGCTACTATCTCGCTTGTACTATCCAAACTGGATTATGCCAATGGCCTCTACCATGGATCATCTCTATCTATTATGAAAAAAACTACAACGTATTCTGAACTCCGCAGCCAGGCTACTATTACATGTAATGCCACAAGTCCACATGTCCCCTGCCTTGAGAGCACTACACTGGTTACTCGTTGCCAGAAGATGCACCTTCAAGCTGCTTTGTATCACCCACAAAGCAATACATGGAACAGGACCGCTCTTTATCAGAAACAAACTAACCAAATACTTTCAACAAAGAAACCTCCGCTCAAGATTGGCACCCCGCCTTAGAACACCACCATACAAGAAAAAGACCATTGGTGGTACATCCTTGTCCATTCAAGCAGCCAAACTATGGAATTCATTACCCCCTAACTATAAGAGCCACAGATAACTATCTTGTCTTCAGAAAACTACTCAAGAGTTGGCTCTTTACTTCATAACCACCATATTCAAACAGCTATGGACTGCATGTGCCTATGTTGATAAACATTTTTTATCTGTTTGTGTATATTCTAGTCATATATAGTTCTTTAGAAAATATGTATTGCTACTATGTCATAACAATAAACTACACACATACTCTTTAAACCTGTTTAACTAATGTATATTTACTCATGGTTTAAATATGTATATGTATGTACATATGTGTGCGCATGTGTGTGTATTCGTGTGTGTATATATATATATATGTTATTCTATGCTTAACATGTTCATAGGTCATTGCATAACTCCTAGATAAGTTGTTGTATTAGCTACTTATGAATCCATGCTCTCATTTTATATCACACTTTGTTTACCCATCACCATATATCATGTCTCTATCAATCTACCCTCCATTCCCACTCTGACTCATCCCAAATCCATTCTACTGCTTTCATCTCCTAAATAACCCTGCCTACGCTTTTCCCTCCTCCTCCACATCTAACTCACCCAAAACCTTACTTTACTACTATGACCTTTACACAGACCCTTCCCTCCTCCATCCCCCCTTTGCTCATCCCAAGCCTAAATCCTATTACCATACACTTTCAATTAACACTTCTGGATTCTTCCCTCCTCCACTCCTCCATTATTCCAGTCAATACAACTAACAAACTCACATATCCGCGGCTCAAATTAACTCATAATAATATTAGAACTGTACTCATATTTCCCTATACTAATCCACCACTAACTCCTATTGGGTTCCGGAGTAGCGTGCTACTCGCCAAAAAGCGCTTTGATGCCTCGTCAGGGGTAGTGAGCGCTATATAAATACTACTACAATACAATACAATACCAGATGTTGAGTCCTCCTCAAACTACATCACGTTTTCCACATTGAGAAATGCGAGAACAGGACGCCTGAAGTTTTCGAAACAGAAGCTAATAAAAACAACGCTTCCAGGATAGGGGTTACACACACAACACATTTTCGACATATCCAAATCCAAGGGAAGAAGACAAAAAAGTTGTAAACGTAATGATCGCATGTAGTAAGGTCTTTGAACTCCTATGATCCATTGTTAAATATAACATAGTTGATCACCGTATTTAACCCTGCGAGTTGATATACGTTGGGAGCACAGTGAGGCCTCTGAAGGTACGGATTGTTGAACACTTGCAGGCATTTATTAATGGCGATGCCGCTTATCCAGTGGCCTTCCATTAAGCTGAAAAACATGAAAGTAGAAATGTGGGTGTAAACGCTGCTAGCCTATTTAAAAAGCCCACGTTGCAAAGAGATGATGATGGGGAATTCTGCCTGAGAGGGATTCAAAGGCACGTTATTAGGAAATTGGACATGGAATGAGTCCTACTATTTCCATGACATGAAATTAACCCAGAAATGTCCTAAATGTTGTTTTCCTACTCATAGCATGATAGCATTAAAATAAATTATAGGATTTACATAGGAACTGGATTGTAAGTACTGAAGATTAGGGTGGAGTTTTGCGCAAATGAACACATTTCTTTAAGGTATCAATTTGTAAGTAACAGCTTTCTTTACAGGCATCAATTTGCAAATAACTGGTTCAACTAATGAACCAAATGTATAATAAATATATAACGATTACCGTTCATTATTGAATATGTATTCTCATGTGTGCTTATGGTGATTATGAGTGATTTGCTCAAAATTATAGAATGTTGAGTCGACTCCTGGACTTCAACCTGGTTCCCCCGCTTCAAGGGTCGATTCAACCTCCTGCACCTTCATTACATATTATACCAATACACTACTATCGCTAATGGGTCACAAACCAAGAAATAATGTTGTGAGTACAACTCCCAGGAAGACATTGGTATTTTACTTTGGATTAGTAAATGGTGTCTAACTTTTTCTTCTGTAAGGACACAGTTTACATAACATCTCAGCTCTGGATGACCTTTCCAAATGTCGATATTTCAGCATCAGTTTTGGATGGCCATTTCTTCCTAGTCTTAAATACATGTTTTCATAATGCAAATATGACTGTTGAGTATGACCTCTGCACATAAGCAATGTTAAGCTGTCCTGCGAATAGTGTTTTTTGAGAATAGAGGATATTTCATACTCATTTTGTGTGATACTTTTTATGTATTAACATGGCTGTAATCTTACCGCACAATAAGAATACCTTTGAAAATGTCAGTTTAGACAATGACAATCTCAGATCGGGTAGGGAGCAATATTCTATTCCCATAGTATGAAAATACGCACATTCATATTTCAGATGTGTGCTGAACTGGTTGTGTTTTACAATGGACTTGACCCGTTTGAGTACCCGAATGGCTTAGACAATGTTCGCCGTCAAACCTCATTTTATAGAAAATACACTCCACAGGCTGTGTTAACTCAAGTAATTGGAACGTTCTTCTGTCAGGTGAAGTGGGTTTCCCAGGGTTATTCATAAGAAGGAGGTGATTAGTGCAATTGGTAAATGAGACATACGTGGCTTGATTTAATGTTAGGCTAGGAAAAAGATAGCCATGAACAGATCAGAATGTAAGTCAGGGTTTTACCGTGAATATTGTGTTTGAGAATATTGAGGAAAAATGTTGACTTTCATAATATGGTAATGGGAAGTATATAACAGATTATATTTTGTTGTATGCAGATTAACTCGGCACCTATATGTCCTGAGGATCCATTTATATATATATATATATATATATATATATATATATATATATATTGACAGAGTAGACAAATGCAAAGTTAAGAATTGTGAATGTATTCTTACCTATATCTTCTTAAACTTGCAATGCTGTGACAGTAAATATTGTTGCAATAAAGAGATAAATATTCCTATAGAATGCCATGAGAAAGTCCCTCTTTTTTACACGGCCACCCTCTTTTTTGCTAACTGATATTACTGTTTCTTTTAACTAAGCACACTGTGGAGCTGCTGTCCAGGTCAAGATGTATGTGCTCTGACCACTAAAATATGGTTTCAATTTGTTAACTCCTAATTGGCATACTTAATGTTCAAATAAAGTCATAATATATGGCGGGTGAAATACACCAATGGCATGAAAAAGTTAAGTGTAAACTATGGTCAGTATCACATGTTGGGCCATCCATCAGGTTGACAAAGGAAATACGGCTTCAGATCTAACTCTGTAACCTGAGTTTTGCAGGCAAATCTGTCAAAAATACCCCTTCATGACTGGAAAGCACACTCCTACTTTTTAATACTGGGGCATCTACAAACTGGACCCACCCAAATGGTCAGAAGCTATGGCCCCCCTCTTCAACCACACCTTGCCTGGGGAACCAGTTCCAGAATCCTGGAGGGGATCTATAATTTCACCAATTTACAAAGGCGGGACAGGTTGAACACCAGCAACTACCGCCTGATTGCACTTATAGGCAATGAAGCAAAGTACTATGCTAGCACTTTCCTGGAACAGCTGCTTGACTGGGCTGGTCAAAAATCATTAATACCAGCAAACCAAACAAGGATCGCCAGTAACTCAGGCACTGACACTCACATTATTGCACTATCCCACTGATTGAACTCATCAAAGGCTACAAAGCTCCAACTCTATCCCTGCCACATCGACTTCAAAGTAGCCTTTGACAGTATCAATGGAAACAAACTCTGGGAGAAACTCCACAGCTGGCAAGTTCCAGAACAACTGCTGAAAGCCACTGAGTCACTGTACACCAGTACATGGCTCAGGATCAATCTGGCCAATGGGTCAAACCTATCCAGGAAGATCCCTATGACAAAAGGCCTAAAACAGGATTGTGTCTTGGCCCCCACGCTCTTCAATCTCTTCATGGCTGACTTCTCAATGGCGCTATCCTGAGTCAATGCCCACGCATCACGGCTGGGAAAGAAGCAATTTTCAAACCTGCTATATGCAGACTATGTTGTACTGCTCAGCAGAATAAGGGCATGCAACGCCTCCTGAAAGCAACACAGGACTACCTCCCAGAGAAGTAGCTACAAATCAACCACAAAAAAGACAAAATCATGATTATTGGTGAGAGATCCCTAAAAGGGACAACAACCTGGGTGTTGAGCAGAAGCACGCTTTAATATACAACAACCTACAAATATCTAGGCCTTCTGTTTGACCACCACGGCTCCTTTCTCAGACACAAAGAAGGAATAAGACAGAAGGTTGGTGCACTCTCTATGGGGCTACGGACTCTGTTGACAAAACTGAACAAATACTCACTCAGCCCACTGCTAGAAATAGCAAGAGCCAAGGTGATTCCAACATTAGCCTATGACAGTATCTCACTCCGCGGTAGGGACGCAAAGGTCATGGATGCCACAGTAGTAAGCACCTACAGGCAAATGTTCAAGCTCCTGAGGCATACTTTACCAGCACAGACTTGGTTGGCGTTTGGCCTACTCAACAGTCTCTAGCAAGAAGAGCAGCTTTCATTAACTTCCTTCACAAAACCAGGGCTGCGGCCACAAACACCATATACTATGACATCTGGGAAGAAATCACAATAAAAACCAGTTCACCGGCGAGAATATAGCTTGACTCCTCAATAAAGCAGTTCAAATTGAGAGTCTATGCTCATCGGAGTTCAATAACATCTCTTCAAATACCTAACTAAAAGATCAGAAAGCTTTGTCACTTACTGAAGACAAGACACCCTTTGAGAAAAGGCACCAAGCCTGGCTAGTGTTGAACAGCTACAAGATCTTAGCTCCCCAGTCCTACTTGGTCAAACATTTAACCTACAGCACCAAGAGGAAGTTCCTGCTCTATCTCCTGGGGGTCCTCCCAGTAGGAACATGTGAGAGGTGCCCTCTGCCTGTGCCCCTGGAACCTGGAGGTGCGCTGTAGTCTCCTGAGACCACTGGGGCCAACTGGGGGTCTACACACATCTGTAATCTGCCTTAACTCCACCAACCAAAAACTGATTGCCCATACGGTGAGATATCTGGAGGGTGTTGAGCACTCCCTGGCCAATGGACACAGGGTTGACAACAAAACTCTGGAATGAGCCCTTAGCCAGGACGCTAACACTATTACACCCAGCACCTAAGCCACCTGTATTGAACAGGGCTTAATTCCATGGTTTTATTTGTTATGGTTTTATTTTTTTTATTGTTTTCTAAGATAAATTGTTTCACTTTACTGTTTTACTTTGAAAGAGTGCAATAGTTTTCATTAACTAGATGCACTGATAATACTAAAACTTAAGCTTGGTCCTTGAAACTTAAGCTATAGTTATTAGGTAAAACGTACCTACCTGATCGTATTGATTCTGGCACCTAAACATATATAATAATTAAATAAGTCATCTTTAAGTAGGCAGAGTAGTCACAAGTTAGGGTACCTAGCAATTAAGTGTGGCACATGCAAGAATGTAATGTTGCAGTGTACCTAGAATGATGCCCTCAAAATCTGTCTTCTCTTTGAAGAGCCATAGCTGTAATTTAAAAAAAAATGTTCACAAGAAAACCATAAGTCTGCCAAATTTAGCTTGGGACAAACCACCAGTTTAATTCAAACACTATTATTAATGTTTATTAAATTATCCAAGTCAGTAGTGGAAACAAAATTTGGGCTTTGTCTACCTGACCTCCAGTTGACTAATTAGAATTAGCCTGCCAACAGCTGACCTCTCAGTGTTTTCATTTAATAAGGTGTGGAACTGGTGTCAGGGCACAAAACATAGCTTAGGCCTTTTTGTTGGAAGACTTGGGTGTGATATCAGCATAGAAGGGCAGCTAGGAACGTCTTTAACTTGAAAGGGACCAGGGTGAGGGCTGCCCAGTTATAGTAAAGTGTAAATGGGGACCTCAAAAAGAGAAGCCTTTCTTCCCAAGACACACAATAGCAAGCTTGGAACCAGTTTGGTGCACTTGAGGAGTAGGGGACTGCTCATTTTCCTAATTTCCCTAAACTCAGTGACCTCCAAGCTGTGCCATGCTGGAGAGAGGCATTGTGGAACTGCTTGCAGTATGGCATGCAGGAAACTCAGCACAATTGGATAGTATAAGCCCTGGGAACGTTTACCCCTTTGGTTAGGTAGGCCCCAAGGGTCAACTCACCCACACACTTGTGACACCCACAGTACCCTCCTCAGAATGGTACTGGGCCTGCTGAAGAATCAGAAGAGGACTGACCCTGCTATCTTTGGGCTGTGAGGAGGCCTGAAGCACTCTCCCTTGTACCTAGGACCAAAAAGTAACACTAAGCTTCAGTTGAATGACTTCTTATTCAAGTTACAGGACACAACAACCCACAGGAGGGCTTTTTCTGCAACTGCCCAGCTCACCAGTATTGACACCCAAGTGCTGCCTCCAAAGTTTCATGACCTTTCAAATTTGTCATAATGTACTCATTCTGACATCACCTAAAATCTTGGACTTAGAAATGTTCTGACTCCAAAGGCCTCTGGGGAACCAACCTACCAAGCTGATCTGGGCTTTTCTACAGGAGGAAATCTTGTATAGGAGGTATATGGCCTTGTTAAGCCTTGTTCAGCTACAGCATGCAGCCATGTCCTGCTGGAAAAACCCAACCTCCAAAAAAGTGACCCTTAAACCTGCCTCAGGCCTGCCATTGAAGAACCTGTCTGTGCAGTTACACTGTCAGGTCGACTTGGCATTTAAAACCTCTTACCAAGCCCTAAGCTCTCCTTTTGTTACACATATATCAACCCTAAGGTAAGCTCTAGGTTTCCCAATAGGGCAGAGAACTATGTAATTGAAAGGCAGGACATATACTTTTAATTTTCACATGTCTTGGTAGTGAAAACGTCCCAAATTCATATTTCACTACTGTGAGGCCTACCCCTCTCATAGTTTAACATTGGGGATCCCTTATTACATTTAATAAGTTGTAATTCCTAATTGGGAAGGAAAATTTCTTTCATGTTTAACATTAGAAAGTGGATCTATCGTTAATAGAGGGATCTACCCTGTACAAGTAGGGACCAGAATCCTAGTCAGGGTAAGTCAGATATACAACCTAAATTAACCATTAACCTGTGCTCATCCTCTAGTAGCTTTGCAAAAAGCAGTCAGGCTTAACTTAAGAGGTAATGATGGAAAGTGGGTTATTGGCAAGGGCAGGTAGGTACCTACACTTAGCAGTAGGCCACATTCCCCCACTAGGCCCATTCAAAATCTCAATAAATTAATCCTTGCTCAACCCTTGGTAGCTTGGCCCACAAGCAGTTAGGCTTAACTTAAGAGACAAGTGTGTAAATCATGTAATATCAACAAAACATTGAATAAGTAGAAAACAACACACAATAAAAACCCAACACCATTTAATAAAAATAGGAAATATTTTTTTCTTTAAAATTACACCAAAACTACAAAAACTCAATTTAGGGACCCGCAGATAAGAATTTTTAAAGCTTAAATGAAAAAATATACTTTCTAGTTCCTAAAAAAGAAAAGCACCAACTGAGGAAATCTTGTTGCGCTTGACTGGGGAAAAGTCAAAAGTTGAGGCCGACCGCAATGGAGCCCTGCTCAGATCTAGTGAGCAGGAGGCTTTGGACAAAGTTTTACCTTCAGTTTTTTCTGGAGCTTTTCTCCCTCAACATTGTGTGCTCCTCTCCAGCAATCCGATTTTGATGCAACTTCATTGGATTGCCTTTCCACAATCCCCCAGTCAAATCCTGGCGGTCTGGAGCTCTGGAACTTTCAGTGGGATGAACCTGAAGTTCAGGCTGGGTCGCTGTTGAAGATAGCCGGCTTGACTCGGGTCGGTCCAAACTTTTCCAAATCTCTGGACCTTCCTTTCAGGTCAGTGTGAACTGTCTGCAACTTGATTCAATGGTGCAGAAGCTCTAAGTTGCTCATTGGGAGTTGTGACTACAATTCTCAGAATGTACCTAAGTGGAATCAGCAAATGGCAACTGGACGCTGGTCAGCTGGGCTTTCATGCAGTATTCGTTGCAGAGGACTCTGGTCATTACCTTTCTACCTGTAGCTTACAGAGAGTCCACTCCTGGAGTTGTAGAAACAAGGCAAAGTAAGTTTCTTGCTGAAGCCTGGGGTGTGCAGCTGGTGGCTTCCTTGTAGGTGCTGTTGTTCAGGTGCAGACAAGGGGTTCAGCAGGGTAGTCCTTCTTCTCCAGTACTTTCTTCCAGCATAGATCTGAATTGCTGGACAGCTCTCCCATATTTATCCTTGCTCCTTGGTGACAAACAGGAGGGGCGCTGCTAACCAGTGGGGTGCAGGGTACCACCCTCTGGGGTGACCACTTCTTACAAAGTGTGGCAAAAATAAATCGCAGAAAGAGACATTATTTAAAAATCCAACATGGATAAAATCTCTCCTTGGAGGTTATATCTAGTTGAGCACACCCACTGCTATGGCTACGTTTTCCTAACACACCACTTCCAGCCCCTCACCTAATCTAATTGCTGGGGCTCCCATCTGGTTGGGGACACAGTAAATGGGAGAGCTCCAGTTTCCGTCTCTGGTAGCTTTCCCTCCTTTGAAAACCAGTTTGGCCACTCTACCCCCATCTTGCTCTTCCATCGGCTGTAGCAGTTCTCCTCCCACCAGAGGCTTGCTTTATTTCAGCCAAGGCCACTTCACACCTCAGCAAGGCAGCCTGTCACAGGATGCCATAGACTGACCAATCAGGAAAGGCATTACAAGGCTGATTTTGGTAACTTTCTGAAAGAGTTTTAAAACTCTTTCTCTGTACTAGCTATAATGATTCCACCCTAGGCACGTTTTAGATTTATTCTAATGTTTAAATTGATACCAAATTTGACATATTAATTTTAAATAAAGCCTCCCAATGTTAGCCTGCGGAGTTAATGTACTACAATAGGGAAAACTACTTTGGCCGTTTTCCCTCACCAGGACTTATAAAACATCATTCGAAAAGTTCCTTCTTATATTTCCACTGCACCCAACCCTCAGGACACCTACAGCACACCTTAGGGGTGACATATGTAAAAATAATGCAATTTGAGACTTTAGAAGTACTTTTAATTCAGAAGTCAAATTTGGGCTCAAGTTCAAATTAAAAGCAGCCGGCATGGCAGACCTGCTTTTACAATGACACCAGAGACCACAGCAGGGCACCCATGGCTGCCTTAACTGCACTGGGGTCCCTAAACCTACATGCCCTACATAAACTAGGGACTTAAAGGTAGGTTGTCAGAGCACATTACAATGATGCCTAATTTGCATATACCATTATACACAAAGTACTGGCATTGGGACTGGTTAGCAGTGCCCAGGGCACAGTCACAGTCAGAAACATCCACAATCATTGAGAACATTTGGGGGTGATCAGGGCCAAAAATATGACTTTCTCACAGGCAATGTGTAAGTATTTGTGCTACACAAATTACAGTAACACAGTGTAAAAGACCACAAAAAGACTCTACACAGATTAAAAAAATAGTGATTATTTATCTGAGTAAAACAAGAGCAAAACAACAGAAATCCAAATAGGAGGCCTCAAGTTTTGAATTTGTAAAGAATAATGCAAGGTAGTGGCAATAGTGCTAAAAGCAGTGATTAATTTGTGACAGTGGTCTCTGGTGCTCGGCACTGGCACTTAATTGACAACACCAGAGCTTGTGACAGTCTGCCACAAGGTGGTGCTGCCTGACTAATTTAGAGATGACCACAACAGTTAATTATTAGTTCAATATATGATTAAAAATGATTATTACCGGCTGTCCAAGCCATTTTTTTAGCTCTTGGGCTCTGGAATAATCTGAATTGTCAAGTTTGTAGGAGTGTAATGGCTAGTAGTTGTGTTGTTCCGATCACTTGCCGCATGGCAGAATCAATGTGTGGTGCGTACTACAGTGGCTTCCTGATAGAGCCCTGGCACTTATTTTTTTTTTTTTTACAATCTAAGCACTGGATAAGAAGTTACTTGAGTTTGCACTAGACTGGGGTAAATTTAAAGTTCATGCCAACAGCAATAGAGGGCAGGTCAGCTACAGGACCCACGCAGGGCCAGCTGAAAAAGTAGCCCAGATGGAGCAAGCATCAGTGCCGGAGAGTCAATGCCTCAGTTCCGATTCACACAGTCAGGTCGATGCATCGTCATCGAGCCTTGAAGTCGTGTCAGGCATCAGCTTCAAACCCCTCTCAATGCAGGCAATTCGTCATTGTTGAGCCATGCAGCGATGTACTCGGATAAGTTCTGCATCATCACTGAACTTCGCAGTTGGGTCCCACTTTTTCCTTTCTGAGTCCTGAGCAGTGCAACAGCCTCAATGAGTCGTTTTTAAAGAAAAGCAGCTGCAGGGTCCACTCTCAAGGCCCATGCCTGGATTGGCACCTCTTAACAGGGCAGGAGTCACATTGGCAGCGTCCAGAATCTGAAGCAGAGTTGAGGGCAGTCTTCGATTGCTCTGAGACTTCCAGAACAGGAGTCAAGCCATTAAGCCCTCAGGGTCACTTGGTTCTGGTTTGGTGGGGTTTGGGGTCCAGTACTTATAACCAGTTGAGCCTTTGAAGTGGGGGAGAGTTCAACAAGATGTCTTTGAAGTGCATAAGGTCCCTGCCCTTCCTTTTCCAGCTTCAGACACTCTACAAGGGGTTATGCAGCTCTTTGTGTGGGGACAGGCACAGCCCTATTCTGATGTAATTGTCAGCTTCTTTCTCCCATCTAGCCTAGGTTGACCATTCAGTCAGATCATGGGCCATCAGGATGCAAATGTCACACCCCAGCTCTCTTTGTTTGTGAATTTCTGTTGGGAATGCAAACACCTCAGCTATCACCCACCACAGATGTGTATTCAGACACAGACAGGGGCACGGAATCATCAAAGTAAGAAAATGCCATCTTTCTAAAAGTGGCATTTTCAGACTTACAGTTTAAATCTGATTTCACCATGAGTTGAAATTTTTAATTGTGAGACCAGAGACACCAAGCTCCAAAGTTCTATCTTTTCCCAAAGTTGCACTTAAAGGCTGCTTCAGGTTAACCCCAATCTTAGCCTATTGGAGAGATAGGCTTTGCAGTAGTGAAAAACAAATTTGATAGCTGTTCACTACCAGGACATGTTAAACTTATACGAATTTGTCCGCTTTTTTAAATATATGGTATCCTGTACTTGGGGCTAACCAGGGCCTACCTTAGGGGTAACCTATGGGTTATAACAAGGAAGGTTTGTGCCTGGCAAGTGGGTGCGTTTGCCAGGTCGAAATGTCAGTTTAAACCGGCCCACACCGGTTCTGCAGTGGCAGGCCTGAGACATGTTTAAAGGGCTACAGTAGTGGGTGGCACATGCAGTGCTGCAGTCCCACTAGTAGCATCCCATTGACAGTCCTTAGGCGCATGTAGTGCACTTTATTAAGGACTTACCAACTGTGGATGTATGAATCAAAACATGTTTGGGGAGAGAGTGCATGCACTTTAGCACTGGTCAGCAATTGTAACATGCTGAGAGTCCTAATGCCAACAAATTGAAATCAACAAAGAGGTGGGACAAATAGGCAAATGATTGCGGGCAAGACCATCCAAAGGCTGTCAGGTCTAGCAATACCCTTTGGCAATTTCCTGCTCCTCCTCATAGGCTGTCCAGCAACTAACATCTCAAATCCTAAACCTGTTAAGAGGACAAATAGATCTAGTTGTGTGTTTGTGCAACTCAAAAATCCTCTGTTCATCATTATCATATCTGTTTAGGAAAATCCTAAAATGTATATACAAATTTAAATAAATAAAATACAAAACTTCTGGAATTAAATCAATCAATAATAATAAATAGACATAAAACACCCACCTGACAGAGTCAGCCTCAATTTGATCACTCAGGAATCAATTAAACACTGGAAAAAGCAATGGGAGCCATTCAGGGGGCCAACATCTATTTAACAGAGCCTAATGCTTTACTGTCACCTAAATAGGATGCTCCTTCATTCTCATATTCCAGGCCCACATTAACTACCGGAAAAGTGGCACACAATCTATTCACTTCTATCACTTATTAAAATCCTAACCCTGTCCTGATATCTCTGAATACGAAGAAGCCTGCACAAAGCATCAATCCACTTCCTACATGGCATCTGTTATTTAGGGAAAAAGAAGAAAAAGTGATCTACTGTTTCATTGTGTGTCTGACAATATGGGCAAATACTGCTTTTCCATTTTACTGTAATAAAATTTAGGGGGTCATTCCGGGGACCACGGAAGCACCGCCAACAGGCTGGCGGTGCTTCCAGGGCCATTCTGTACCGCCGCGGGTCAGAAAAGGGGAACCGGCGGTTTCCCGCCGGTTTTCCCCTGGCCCAGGGAATCCTCCATGGCGGCGCTGCTTGCAGCGCCGCCATGGGGATTCCGACCCCCTTCCCGCCAGCCTGTTTCTGGTGGTTTTCACCGCCAGAAACAGGATGGCGGGAACGGGTGTCGTGGGGCCCCTGGGGGCCCCTGCACTGCCCATGCCACTGGCATGGGCAGTGCAGGGGCCCCCTAACAGGGCCCCATAAAGATTTTCACTGTCTGCTTTGCAGACAGTGAAAATCGCAACGGGTGCCACTGCACCCGTCGCACCCCTGCAACTCCGCCGGCTCCATTCGGAGCCGGCTTCCTTGTTGCAGGGTCTTTCCCGCTGGGCCGGCGGGCGCCCTTTTGGCGGTCGCCCGCCGGCCCAGCAGGAAAGCCAGAATGGCATCCGCGGTCTTCTGACCGCGGAGCGGCCATTTGGCGGTTCCCATTTGTCTGGCGGCGCCCGCCGCCAGCCAAACTTAGAATGAGGGCCTTAGTGCAAAATTACCCAGCCTAAAGTTTATAAACAGATGTTTAGCCTTGCCTGGGTAAATTCTATCCAAGTATTGTTCATACTTAGGAAAGCACTTATGGTTTATATTTTGCGCCATTATGCTGCCCGCTGCCTGATCTTTCCAGATCTGAATTAGTACAGTTTCCCAGTATGCTTGCTTTACAAGATGTACTGCACCTTTAGTTATCTTTTGTGGGAAGGCCTAAATCTCAATCATTTTAATCATCTGGAACAAGTACTTATCATGTTTGAGCCATAGGCTGGAAACATTTTTATCTAGTGTTAGTAGCTCTGATGAAGCATTCCTATCAGTACAGATCCTCTGATGACCATAAGCGTAGCCAATAAAGTAAGGTTTTTAAAATGTTACGGAATGGATTTGCTTGAGAGCCAAATTGTATCTAAGGTTCATAAGCGTGGTACTTATAGGTAAATTTAACGGAGCCCTGATGAACTTGTTTTCAAACAAAGTTAACCTCTGACAGTTAGAGTACCTCCAGAGCTCAGCATCATATACTGCTGCTGTCACTGCTGTGACACTATATACCCTAAGAACCAGTGATAGTGACCCCCCCATGGAAGACTTATATTTCTTCCCGATTGCTGCTGCATTTGGTGGAAAATGGTGCCACTTTTCTCAACTTGTGGAGCCCAAGTCAAATTATCCACCCACCTTACACCAAAATAATCAAACTGTTTTACCTGGTCCATAGTCCCTTCCCCAATAGCCATCCTACTGCAAAACAATTATGCAGGTTTAACACCATAAACTTCTATTTGGCAGGGTTTATTTCTAAACCCCTGCTCACACAGAAAACTACAAAACTGTCCAGTACTGTTTGAAAGCACAACAGGGATCTTGAAATCGGAAGGGTGTCATCAGCAAACATTAATATGGGTACAGGGGCTCCAGATAGTATAAGAACATCATGTTTGTGCTGAGCTAATAGATTCACTGCACCCTTAATATAAAGGCTAAACAGCGTAGGGGCCAACACACATCCCTGTCTGACCCCTCATATTATGGGGATCCGTGAAGTAACATCACCCCCGGGGTATACCTCACCCTTGCATATGTATCATTGTGCAGGAGTCTCAAAACCCAAAGTAGATCATGATCAAGACTATGAGATGCCAAGACCCTCCAAAGCTGGTACCTTGAAACAAGATCAAATTCCGCTCTTAATTCAATGAAGGTGACATAGAGATGGTCCTTCTTAAGAGTTATGCATTTCCGGTAAAGTGCTGTGAACCTGAAAACGTGGTCAATGGTACTGACTCCTTTCTTAAATCTTGCCTGCCAATCTACAAGGTTTTCGGAGATCCAAGAATGTAATAATTCCAGTGCTTGCCCACAAAAGACCTTTTGGCTAATATCAATTAACTAATAGGCCTGTAGTTGCCTGGAAAATCTCTATCCTCCTTTTTATATATCAGGATTATCACTGCACCCTGCCAGATAAGAGGGCTCCCATCCCCCTTCGCAAAAGCATTCCATAATGATTTCGGACATGATAACCAGACCTCAGGGTGTGATAGAAACAAATCTCCTGGGATACCATTGAAACAGGGGGCTTTTTATTTTTTCAGTAGTTTTAGGGCCTTCACAGTTTCCCCGAAGGCAAAGCTAACACACTCTATTCTGTAAACCCCCTCTTCTATGTCATTACCAAAAGGAACATAATTCCTAACCATATGGATTAGTGGCTGCTCCGTGTCATTGGACCTTTCCAAGTAAAGCTCCTCAGAATGCTTTACCCAGGTCTCAGGTTGATTTACCGGGTCAGAGCTGTTGCTGGTAACATTCATCCTGTCAGCGACCAGTTTCCAAAATAATTTAGTATTTCTCTCTTTCAGGGCATTGGTTAAGCTCTCCCATTGTTCAGCCTTTGAAGCCATTTTAGCTTCCCCTAGTATTCTTTTGTAAACCTCCATTGCTCCTCTTATTTCAGTCGTTTTCCCCTTTTTTATAGCTAGTAAGGGCCAAGATTTAGCAGATCAGCCATTTTTTTAGAACCATCATGGCAATTTATTTGTGTTAGCCCCTCTTCTACTGTAAGGAGTCGCCTCATTGCCTCCATCAGTTCATAGTGAAACATAATAAAATTTATCGTTGACGGTTGCCAATGCTCGAACTGGGCCAATCTCTCAATGAGCAGATTACTAATCATGGCTTGGACCTTAATGTCATTTGCCACCGCTGACCATTTCACACTCCTACCATTATTTGTTACTTCATTAGTCATCACTACCCATGGAGTCAAGCTAGTACATTTGCACAGGGAGGCTACAAAATCAGCGCTTAGCGCTTGGTGATCAATATCAGCTCTTGGAACTACAGTCATGTCCAAGAGGAAGGGCCAAGGCACTTTATCCAGAAAAATATAATCAAGGTGGCTTTTAAATGTACCTCTTTTAAACATGGGTAAGGCTGGGGAGTCTGAACTAGTATTACCATTCACTAGTCTTAAACCCAAGATCACAGTCAGCTGCTCTAGTTGGGTGCCACCCCAGTAAGTTATATCGACTCCCCCTGAATTTCCCCAGACTGACCCAGTGGTACAGCACAATGGGAAGTTAATAGTACATCTCCTAGATCGTTTGAAATATGGGTGTTACAGTCCCCTGCCATAATTACTTGGTCACCCTGCTTCAAATGAGTCAATTCATCCCCTATGTGCTCCACTGTAACTGATTGTGTATTTGTGGAAGCAGGTAGATGTTTACAATGGCTAGGTATTTGGGGCCACATGTACGAAGCCAAAGAATCGCGAGTAGGAAATAGCGACTCATTGCGAATCGCTATTTCCGACTCACAAAACGGGATGTAGGTAGAAATCGCAATACCATTTTGCGATTCGGTGCGGAGTTGCACTGCAATTTGCGAAATCGCAAATTGTGATATTGCAAATTGCACAAGGGTGTGGTCCAGAGTCGCAAATTGCGACTGGCTCGCAAATTGCTAGCGGGTGCAAATAAAATAGGAGAAAACACACTTCCTGGTTCGGAGTGATGACATCAGACCCAGGAAGTACCCCCCATGGAATAGGGAAGCGTCTACCCAGCACAGACAGCAGAGGCACACCCAGCTGAGAGGAGCAATTACAGCTCTGTCAGCTCAGGACAGGGAGACACCCACTGCAGGGAGGAAGAGGAAACTAAAGTTTTCAGAAAAGGAGCTGGAGGTCCTGACCGAGGAGTACTGCCTGCACCACGATGTCTTGTTTGGCAAGGCATCAATGAGTGTCCTTGACACACAAAAGAAGAAGAGCTGGCAGGACATCCTGAGTAAAATCAATGCGATTGGAGTCAGTCATCAAAGATGGCAACGTCAAACACAGTTAGCAGGTGAGGAGGATGTCACAGGTGAACAATTTCTAGGACTGGAGGCATCCTTACTGAGCAGTCACCTCCTGCAAAATAAATATTTGCGGGTAATGAAAAGGAACCAGCACAGACTGCAACAGACCCTCTCACAGGGTTTTGCCAATGTTGACACACAATTCACGAACAACAACATGGCAAACCTCACCACCTCCATCAATGACCTGGTCAGGGAAATGGTGGCAGATAAGGCCTATGCAAGGTGCAGAGAGCGCAACACTGCTGCCTGTTTGGACCGGCTGAGTCAGTCGATTGGCAGCCTTGCAACCACTACTACCTGCCTGTCAAGGCACCATAAAGCTACAGGTGGAACTTGGGCATTTTGCCGGTGATGTAGCAAGGGGACTAGGGCACATCAGTCATGCAGTGGGCCTAATAGAGACCACCCAGGCAGCAAGGGGCATTGGTGATACCCTTCAGGATAGTGAGCAGCGTTTCTGCCTCAGATGCACGCATCCTGCAGAGTAGCAGTGCCCGCCAAGGATCAGGGGACCAATCAGGATCGGGCCATGGTGGCCGTAGTCGCAGAAGGGTGTGGTTTTTCTAATCTGAGGCACATGATGTAAATGTGTCAGACATTACATGTTACTGTTTTTCTTGCTGTTCAGACATCAACAGTTCATTATTACACTCCTGCCTCCTCCTCCTCTGCTGGGCAGCCTGGACTCTCCTCCTCCATGCAATCACATATAGTGCAGCCATTTTGAGAAACCCTGATGCCTTCTGGGTCTGCTTTTCAACTTTGGTTCTGGTTACCACCTGTTTGGAATCAGTGCTAATGTGGGTGTTCAAAACAGTTTTTTTATGACTACTCGCAGTTTGCGACTGCCTTGTACATTCGGTTTGCGACTCGCAATTTGCGATTTCTTAATTGAGAGTCGCAATTTTTGCGAGTCGCTAATAGTCGCATCGATATTTGGGACTCCAAAATAGCATTGGAACATACCATTTTGCTATTTGCGAGGTCGCAAGTAGCGATTTGCAACTCGCAAAACTTCAGTACATGTGGCCCTTGATCCCTACGTGCCTGATGATTTTAAGTTCAACAGCCAATATATCCCTGGACTTTGAAAGAGTAACCTTAAGCACTGGAAATAGAACCTGCTTAAGCCAGATTCTCAAACCACCTGATGCTTGCCCTCAAGTGAGGGAACTTCAAGAGCATTGAACTCTAGAAACCCAAATCTATATAATAATTCTGTTACCCAAGTTTCTTGTAATAAAATTATATGGTGTTGATCTAGTTACACCAACCTAGGTCATTAAACTATGCTCTAATTCCAGCAACATTCCATGATAGTTACTTAGCTATATCCCCATTATACGCTCCCCACCCAAGTACTTTGCCAGGAATATAACTCTGCTGCCTCGCATTTGCTACTAGATTATCGTAAGGACTCTCATGGTCAGCCAGTTTTTCCCCCTTCTCCTCCTTCCGTAGTGGCCAAACAGATGGTAGGATGACTTGTTTGTTTATAGAGCAGATATCTGTACTCAAGCTAGCCAACTGCGGATCTCCCAGTCAATCAACATCCAATAAAAAAATCAGAGTTTTTCTGATTTTGATAGAGAGGGAGGTAAGGTGACATGTCTTTATATGTGTTTCTGCCCAGTGGGGGTAAATGGAATATTTAGCTTGACCCTTATTTGGGATGCTATTCGTGGCCTAAATCCATGTTCAGGTGAATTCAGACCCTCAGGAAGATCTTGGTTTGCTAGCTTCAACCCTAAACAATCCTGATGGTGATCAGGGCCTCTAATACGGGAAACATCCTGAACAACTAGGTCTAAACCACTACTTGCCTGAAGCACTACTGCTAAAAAACTAAAAAGTCTCTACAACTAAGTACTGAACAACTACTGTCTAAACAACAATTGTGCCTGAATAACAATTGCCTGAACAACTAATTTAAGGTAAGGTTTTCTTTTTGTTTTTTATGGTTTATTGGTTGTTTAGAATATATATACATATGTTAGTTGTTCAGGTAATTGTTATTCATGCACAATTGTTGTTTAGACAGTAGTTGTTCAGTACTTAGTTGTAGAGACTTTTTAGTTGTTTAGCAGTAGTGGTTTAGGCTATAGTTGTTTAGGACCTAGTTGTTCTGTCACATATTCTCTAATACGGGTAGCATAACTTATGTCTTCCCTTATCCCCAATATACATCCTCTGGTTTTCCTAATCCAATGTATAATTTTATTTATGAACAAGTCCCTAACTTCCTGTGTCAATTTTGGGACATTTATCAAATATATGTGATGCTGCTTGCCAATGCATTGGCACTCACTGGTCTCCAATGTTCTTTCTGTCCTATTTGGTTGCTTTGCCTCAAACTCTCTTTGGAGATATGCTCCCTCTCCACAATGGAATTAGCACAAGATGTGATCACTTTCCCTCTATTAGCTGGCCTTCCATTAGACTTGGATATCCTAGCTGAATCATGAACTCTTTGTACACACCCCTGTACCTTCCCATATAAATATCCCTGGTGCGTGAGTTTCCCTCGAGGAACTGGGGGCTTTATAGGATCTTGTGGGGCAATGTTTCTATTTCTATTGAATACCATGGATGCCAAGCAGTCCGATTTCTCATTCAAGGCTTTGCTTAATGCTACTTATGTTATCGCGCAGATTCTTAATTTTACCCCTCAAAATATCTAGCTGTGACCTCATGCCTGCTTCACTTTCTTTGCCCCCATCTGGATCGGGCCCGTGTTTACTCGTTATCTTACTTCTGTCATTCCAATAAATTCTCGGAGGGCCGATTACATGCCAGGTAGAACATAATACCAGGATGGTATACCAGTCTGCCCAAACATAATTGCCCCAGTATTTCCACACTCAGAAATATCAGGTTCTGGAACACTTTACCTAATTTAATTTGTAGAACGAGCATCTAGTAAATTCAAGTATGGATGTGACAGAGCAAGCAGGTGCAAGCACAACCTGTACTTTGCCTCAAACTGTACAAAAGCATGGAGGTCATTTGTATCCCTTCTGCTTCAGTCATCTTCTACTTGACCCAGGTGCTTTCTCAGCCGTGCAATAACCCTCCTGCTCTATTGACTACGTTCCTAAAATCAGAATGGAAATGTGAAGAGAAAAGATGCCCTTACTCCAAACTTCATGGGATCTGAATGTGGATGTTGGACCATTAGAAAGGGATTGTGTCTTGTGCTTTTGATTTTAGGAAGAATAACTCATAATAGGTGGCTTTAGGTGCAGGGGTATGTGCCAGGAACGTAAATTCTGGACACCCTGCATGTCTGCACCTGAATATGGATAACTTGTAATTAGGTTATAGGAACCCTGGATGAAAAAGTGGGGAACAGTCAAAACAAACAAATGGTGACAATGCTGATGTTAGCCATTTTCTACCATTGAGCTCTATCTCTCCCTTTCCATCAATAGTTCCATGACTGAAGCACACAGTAATAGTTTTATAATACTCACATATATATGCCCCCTTTACGTCAAGAAAGGCAGCAGTGTACATTCAAACTAGACCACTGAATTAAACTTTCTTCTTATGGTTCAGGCAGCCCTTTAAAGTAATTGTCTATATGCATCATGTTCTACATGCCACTCATAAAAGTTCTGTGTAGAAGTGATTTTAATGCACACCTTATGAACAGCATCTAATTAGTAGTAATGCAAGCCAAGGCGATCTTAATGTGCCACCCTTAACCTAAAATATGTCAAGCTAGTACCTGCCCACCATGGACTTTTGGAAACACTGTATGCATCTGAATGGAAGTAGCAATTAATTGGGTTAGATGTAAGTTCACTACAAGGAATAAGACAACAATTGTTTCAGGATAAAACACAGTTATAATAATGTAAACCTGGGATTAACTCCCCAGTAGCTATGGCACAGATCATGCAGGCTTAACTTAGTAATAAATGTAAAGAATGTAGCAATAACAAAACAGTAAACAGTTAAAACATAAACGTTAAATATACCACAACCAATTTCTAAAAATAGAGAAAACTTTATTGAGATAAATGATACCAATCTAAGAAGAGTAAAAGGAGATTAGATTTTTTTAAATGTCTAGGAGCAAAAAGTGACAAGAGCATGTATAGCACCAATCATCAGTCACTATTCACGGTCTAGCCCTTCAGGACTCACATAGGTTAAAGGCAGCAGGTTCAGTTCTCATATGTTCTACCACAAGGCCAGAAATGATATAAGGGGCTGAGGGTGAGGTGCTACTTCTATTTAGCTAGTGGGTGGAAATAACTCCTATTCAATCCCTGATCAAAGGCAAAAAGTTTCCAAATTTCTAGCAAATTCTGTTTTCCTTACTGGAAACTATCCTACAAGGCACTCCTGTAAGAAATTGGAGTATTATTTGAGGGAATAAATACAAACCTCAAATAATAATCACAATCCTTGTCAGGGTGAACCCCTAGATTCAATAAATAAATCTGAGTTCAACCCTCTTAGAAAATATGTAACATGTTTATGCAGTACTTAAACTGTAATAAAATCAAAACACAACACTAGAAACATCCCAAACCAATTTTGAAAATTATAAATAAAGTCATAAATAAAATAACAGAAAAATGAGAAAAGTCCAGTAAGAAGAACCAGAGATATGAATTTTAAAATTTTAAAGTTAAAAATAGTGCCAAATTAAGCACCAGCCTTGGTCAACTGGTCGTGCTTGACTGGTACCAAGGCATGATTTAAAGCAGCCCACTATAGAGCACGTGTTGGATACAGAAACCAGATCCACCTGGTCAGAACATTTACTTTCAGACTTAGCGCCTGAGTTAGATCTTGGGGATGGCAAACTCTGCCACAAAGTGACAGATATCCCATCCTCCGTATTATGATATGCATAGGAAATAATGGGATCCTAAAACAGAGGAAAGGATATCTGCCATGTTTGTGACAAGTATTCCCTTCCACCAAGAACTAAATCAGGCCCTTAGGGCCTAATCACGAGTACATCGGTCCACATTCTTGGTGGTCCGACCACCAGATTATGATCCTGGTGGTCGGACTGCCAGAAGACCTCAGCCACTGCCAGGATTATGGATCCCGATGGGTTGGCGGCAGTGCAAGTCTTGGTCAACCATGGCGGTGCTGAAGTTGGCATCGTCATGCTGATCTTTTCGCCAGCCTTTTAGTGGTGGAGTTACCGCCATGAAAAGGCTGGGGGAAAGGCAGAAACAGGGCCACAGGTGGGCCCCTGCACTGCCGATGACCATGGCCACTGGCTTGGTGGCTGTCTCCCCACTGCTGTAGTGGCAGTCCAGTGAGCTGACTGCCAAAATCCTAACTAGGACCTTAGTCTCTGAAATGGAAGCAAATAATCCTCAGCGGGGCAAGGCAGAAAGCTGTGATCGAAGACATCAGCTAACTGTTAGACGAGGTCCTGGTGATGCCATTGACTTTTCACCAGAAAGCTCTGAGTGGAAAAAGTTTAATTTTGCACCAAGAGAAGACCCCTCGTTGGCCAACATTTGTTGCCCCCAGGCATGTTGACCTCAAATAGCAGGGCAGGGCAGGATAAAGAACCTGTGTGCTCGTCAAAGACCCTTCTTTGAAGTCACCCTCGTTTGAAAGGCAAAACTAGGTATAAGTACTGGCCCTCTATCCCTGCCTACTCAGTACACTACTTGACCTGTGAATAACTCTGCCAGGAAGAAGGACTGCTGTGATGTCACAAGGACTGCCCCTCTGGATTGGTGCTCAGGAAAAACTGCTTTTCTGCTGTGCTGCCCTGCTGCCTGCTGCCCACAGCACCTGGACTTTGCTTGCTGCTAGTCTTGCCCTGTCAAGTGATGCCAGTACAGTCCTGGGCCCTTGGAAGTGGTTACAAAGTGCTGCAACTGCCAGAACATATGCATCAACACCATAGCGCTGACCAGAACAAGCACATCACCATCAATGCTGACACATCACTGTTGCAGCGATGATCGAGGGCACCGCATCACCACCGGCATCTCAATGCGGCATTGAGGATCGGGTGCACTGCATTGTCCGCTGAGTGAAGCATTCCTTGCCCATCCTCAACTTTGAGTGGCTCAGAGCTGAGGTAATGCCTACATCTTTGGGATTGACACCAATGCATCACCTACCTTGCCCCTCGCATCTTTTTCTCAATTTCAACTCATCTCCGAAGCAAGGTACTGTTTCAGCAGACCAAGGCTGATCCCTGTATCTGACCCATTCTCCATTGCAGTGGGCCTGATGTTTCAGATTTGACCTGCAACCAGAGAGTCCCTGATGGAGCTTTGTGCTGCAACACACTACAACTAAGTTCATTCTTTAAAATTCATATCTCAAACTCTAATTTTTGGATTTTGTCCATGTTTATACAATTCTAATCAATTTTTCTACCTTGGTGCATAGCCTTTTTGTGGTGCTTTCACTGTGTTACTGTTTGAAGTGTTGCACAAAAACATTACACATTGCCTTTTTAGTTAAGCCCTACTACTCTGTGCCAAGCTACCAGAGGGTGAGCACAGGATAATTTAGGGTGTGCATCTGACTCTTCTTGACTGGGATTGTGGTTTCTTCTTGGATGGGGTGCATACCTCTGCCAACCAGAAACCCAAAATCTAACAGTTATTGAGCAAATCAGTAAGACATGTATTTTCTGCAGTACTAAAGGATTCAGCTGCACCATGGCTGAGAGAAAATACATGAACTACTTTTTTGATGGATTATAATAGATAGAAGAGGAGGAATTGTATTTGTAATTTTTTACTAGGTAAGGGGAGAATATTGTCCCAGACTGCTATGACTATATGAGCCCTCTATCTGTGTCCAATCAAAATGCATCCAGTATGATGTGGAATTTTTTGAAATGTTACAGATGGTCACAGCCTGATATCTCCAGATGCTCAGAGAACCAGGAGATGGTCACTATTTATTGATATTTATTCAGCAATACAAATCTGAACACAAATAACAATGGTGCAACCCACATGCAAATAAGTGGAAAACAGTGGTAAAAGGTTTTGAGTGGTTAATAGAAACAATAGTGCACAAAGCATGCATCAAATGCACTAAGAATATGGGCCTGATTATGGTCTTGGCGGACAGGGTTACTCGAGCAGAAACGTGACAGATATATTGTCAGCCATATTATGACCTCATTTTTTCCTATGGAGTTTGTAATACTGTGGGCGGAATGCCCATCACATTTGTGACAGAGTATTCCATCAGCCAAGATCGTAATCAGGTCCCATATTTTTTATTGAAAAAATCACCATTAACAATTACACATTGTTGAGCATTAGTTCCATTTTGATCTTTGTTGTTCAATTAATGATCTGGCTGCAAAACAGTCCAAAACTTATAAATACTTCCTAAATTAGGGTGGGGAGCGGGGGTGAGGCCACTTCCGGTTCACACTGGTTTACCCTCTAAAAGGGCAGTTTTCTTTTTGACAAAATTGAGGCCTTTAAGCAAAGAACAACTTGGATTTTGGCAAGAAAGTGCTAATGTTCCCAAACCCTAGATAAAGCTTGCATTTGAGACAGCTATCATGTGTTTCAAGAATGTGTTTTTGCACTAAAAAGGGTCCAGTAATATCTATACACACACAATACACTGATCATGGCTCAGATTGGTACTATAGACTAATTTATGCACTGGAGTTTGGAGGTACTTACCTTGTCTGGTGAGACATTATGCCCACCTTTTTCTTACCATGTAATTACAGATATCATCATGCTCTAAATCTGGTCAGTAATTAGCTTGTAAAAACTTTTGAAATAGTTGTGGCATTCTCCCTGTGAGAAGTAGAATTGTAGATATGTAAAAGACTTCTCTCTACTTCAGATTATTCTCTTATTGTAAATCATAGGATGCCTTCAATGTGATGTTTCCTAATCATTTCTTAAAAACTACCACAAGCAGGAAATGCTCCTTCTCAGCATTGGAGCGCTATGGTCTTGATGAAAGTCACCTGTAATTTTAGGAATATTTGATACGGGGAACGGGAGTGCCCCATAGTAATATTTTTAATCCTGTAAGTCGCAAAGTGTCTGAATTGAATTAAAAACACCCTTAGGATTTTGACATTTAAGATTAACCCACTGCAATTAAATTCCAAATACATGTACACCATGTTTGTATGCACTAGCTTGACTAGGCCTCATGAATATTTATTAAATATCAGGGTGTAAAAAAACTTGGAGAACTCAGGATCCATTTTCCAGTGCTCGATTCATCTTCTTTCTGATAGCTAATTTAAGTGGGTTTCTGGCATTTCAAATAAAAGAATGTAATACAGAAAAAATGCAAACAGAAAACATGGATGCACAGGAACTGAAAAGGTAGCTATGAATGAACAACTATTTTAATTAAACGTACGTGACCAATGAAAGACAATGGGAGTTTGCCTTCAGTTCTCCAGCCTTTTCCTTATACTTTGAAAACAAGTGTAAACAGTTATTTACACATATCTGTGACATAGCTGAGATTGCAACCTCCCAAGTACGTACCCAGGTGTAGGGTTTTCCTGACATGAAAGGCAAGGGGGATAACTGATGCTGTCTACCTGCAACAAAGGTGTAATGACCTGGAATCACCTCATTGACCAATGCAGTAAAACATGTATGGAAAAGGACACAGTTATTTTGAGTCTGTACTATTCCTTTCTAATCACTATTGTCTCTTAAAGTTGGATCACCAACATTTGATATCATCAAATGTATTTAATAATGTGGAAAAGACTTGTTGCATCAGACTCTTGAACAATGAAATAGATTAGGAACAACTGTGTGACGTGGTTGATCTTCACTTACCAATACTCATATGCCAAATGATGTCTCTGTCCAGCGAACATGTGTCCACTCCCAGTACTGAGTCTGGAAACATGTCAGTATGCTTGGAAAGAAGGTGCTCCCCACACAGATCTCACACAGATCTCACCACAGTACAAACGTTGCATCTGTCTTGGATGCATTACTCTAGTGAACATGCATAGAAACATCCTTTTCTGTAAACTCATTCTAAGGGCATATTCTTTTAAATCCTTTTTCAAGAGCTGTGCGATAGTTTCAGAGATCTTTCACAGTTGCTTATCTAAGTTCTCAAGATCCTATATTTTGTTTCTAGTCTAGCTATTCAGGTGATTGTTTGTGCCTGGTACAAAGCTAAGCTGTCTTCGAAGATTAGTTGAGTGAACTGACTCTTTGTTTTAGAGCAGACTGAGGGCCATAAAAGCAATGGTTTAGCCTCTATAATATCCATTGAGAATTTGAGCCCTAATTCTACTGTATAGCGGTCTCTGGGTTCCAATGTGATACCATGAGGAGTCTCCAAAAAAAAGTATTTTCCTGTCTTTTTGATATTGTATTGCCCCTGTCATATTCCTGCACTACATGTTTCTGCAGTAATTGTTTTAGCTCTATAAAAGGTCAACATTGCATTAATCGGCTTGCTCCCTGATTTGGTCTCAAATCTAACAATTACTTTATTATTTATTACAATATTGATGGGACCAGTTTCTCTATAATGGTTCCAGCCTCCATCTACTGAAAACTACAGGCCTAGAAAATGAAAATGTTTTGTATTTATATAAAATGAACAGGTCTTTCTTTTAATTTTGCATTTTCTTTTACATTTTGGTAAATGTTCTCCCTGACTAATTCTTAAATCTAACTTTTCATAAACTCAGTAAATGTATCAATAAGACTCTATATAGACTGGGGTTAGGGATAATAAAACTGCATTATCCACATACACAAAAATCAGTATGTGTCCTGAGCCAGCTCTAGGAGTATAAGCACCAAGCAATTGCAATTTTCTATCAATACCATTGATATAAATAGAAAAAAAGAATTGGCGCTAATACACATCCTTGAAGCAATCGTTCTCCTATACTGAATGACTGTGTTAGTTCCCCCAGCAGCCCATACCACACTCTTGCTGATAAAATACTGTACATATCAGCTAATAGTGAAAATATGTCCTTTAGGCACTTCAGTGATACCACACTCATACACAACTTACTAGGGTTTACCATATCAAATGCACAGCTTAGGTGCATGAAACACATGTATATACTCCCTTCCTTTGCCTTTGTGTACTTCCCCATTAGAAGGTTCAGGATGAGACACAGTCCCATGGTGCCTACCCCTTTCTTAAAGCCATGTTTTAGTCTAGTCAGTATGGTATTATCGCCAAATAATTGTTCTAATATTTCTAGGATGACACTTCTTTGGCTCAGGAATCAAGCAAGGAGATGGGTCTATAACACGTTGGGTCACATTTAGAACCCTTCTTGAAGAGTGGCATGATTAGGGATTCAGACCAGAATGAAGGTATAAATCTAGTACCACCAGTATTCAGGATCTTAGTAAGGTAGGGTTCCCATAGTGCTGGAAGATGTTTATAAGATGTTATTAAGTGTTTATAGGTATCCACTGGGACACTGTCAGCGTCAGGGGCCTTTCCCTGTGGGGTTTTGGCTAATGCTCTAGTTACCTCCTGTAAGCTGAAAACAATACAAGTTAGAGGAAATACAGGAGAAGCCCCCCCCGTCTCCTATCTTGAGGATGACAGAAAAATTGAGGCAAAGTGATCCACTCAAGCTGCAACCGAGATCAAACAGTCAAGATTGGGTGCAAAAATATTTCTTAGAGAAGAGGCATTTATTGTATCCCAAAATAATGTAGTATCCTTATGCTGTTTTAGGTTTTCCCAAACATCCTCTTGTAACTGTTTTCCCTAGTCCTTCAGTGCCTTTTTATATTGTAGTTTACTACTCTGGATTTCTGCAAGGTCCATTGGATGGGAATGAAGAAACCTGATTAGATCTCTAGTCGCAGGAGTACATTTTTTTTATTAATCCAACCATTAGGCCCCTTTGCTTTACTCTTTATTTCCCTGGTCAGAAGTTGATTCATGGATTGTGAAATTTGAGCATGTGCTTTAACAATCTGACCTCTGTTGGCATTGTCATAATAAACAAAAGAATATGACCTAGAGTTTCAGTTATGAACTCTGAGGTGAAGCTGGAGGGATCAACTCCTGTCCATTTTAATCAAATTTCATTCTGCCCTGCTGGAGCTATGCTTCATATTCTGTCTAGGTGATTTGCTAATTCTAGACATATGTGTACCATTGATTACTGGATTGTGATCACCCATACAATTTTCCCCCACCCGAAAGTTAATAGAAGTAATCCTATCATTTACGGAAGCAGGAATATGATATACACTACTTCTGCCTCCTCATCCAATAAAGCTAGGAGGTTGAGGGTCACAGCTAGAGCAACACAAAGCTGTCATATACAAATGTATTTATATATTAGTTTGTAAAGAGCAAAGACACAAAAACTGTGTTTGAAATGACCTCTTCTCTCCCTGAGTATCAGTAAGACCACACAACATTTTAGACAAGAGAGGAAATTTGGTAAAATTAAAACCCCCAGCCTAAATTATGTAAATGTCATTTGAGTCATGTAAAAAAAATACCTTAGGTCATTCTCCAGTTCTTTTACCACCTCAGCCCTTGAGGCATCAAAAATCTTATCATAAAAGTGAATTATCAGAAGATCAGGATTACCGAAATTAAAAGCACACATTGAAAATATGATACTAGGCGCTGCTGCAGTGCAAAGTGCATATCTTCATTGCTGACTGTCCACATAGAGCGATGAGCAGGCCTTTAATGGAGCTTTGTGTTGGCAGTTGTCACCAATAGCAGAGTCTCAGTGTGAAGGGGCCCGTTTGGGGTTTTGAAGACCCAAAAACATCTGGATTTCAAATTTCTTGTTAAGAGGAGTTTTGCTAAAGCCAGCCACATGTCCAGGACCTTGGGTGGCACTTCTTGGGGATCAGGAACCCACTCCAGTAGATGCTAGCAGAGTTCAGGCAGGTCGAGTTGCAGGTTGAAGCAGGTTCAGTGCAGCAGGTCAGCTGGACAATTGTAGGGCTAGGGCTTTTATGTGCCAGTAGCTCAAACAGGATTTCAGCCAAATGACTCTTGGAGTCACTCAGGTTCACCTAGGATTAAGGAAGCAGGTCCTCAAACAGCAGGGATCTCCTGTGGTAGCAATAGGGCAGTCCTCTGGCTGCAGAGCAGTCCTTCTTCTGTAATATCCACCATTCCAGAGACTCTATGAAATAATACCTATTTCCTTACAGGAGACTTTGAGGTATACAGCTGATTAGGCCCAAACTAGTTGAAACGTAAGTCATAATCTTCATTTCATTTTATGTGAATAATTTCATAGAGAATATCTGGTAGACTATTGGTATCACCTAACTAAAACCTGTATCCTAAAAGGACAATGTTTGTATTAGAATATGGTGTATCACCTACTGGCAAAAAAGCTCTTTATAAAAGTTATTTAGTGATTTCTGAGATGGCCCTCAGATTATAAGCTAGATGAGCCAGGTAAAAGCTTTGTCATAGATACTTATTTCAGGTACTCAAATAATAATATGTGACATGGTGTGAAACGTGGCAGAGGGGTCAAGTAAAATAACAAATGCTCTGCCACCATCATAAAATGTCCATGAAATAATTAAATGTCATCTAAGATGGAGAGCAGTGCCATATTTGTCTATTTTTTCAGTTTTCCTTAGCACGACCATGGCTCATAGGCAGTAGAGTACCTTACAGCAAAATCAGAGTTACACAATTTCATTTTAGGCACAGGGAGATTAGTGATTTGGCCATAATCATAAGATATTGAACAGAGGCCAGGATTCAAATCTGGCTCCCCTTGTCCAAAAGTAAGCAGATGTAGCCACTAGACCACATCTCCTTCCTATAATGCCACTTTATGAGAGAAATCAGGTGACAGGAATTGCAACACAAACAGTGAGGAACAGCAGAATTACCTCATGAAGTTCCTCTCTGCCTTATCCTTAAATGTTCGTTTTTTTCGCACCTGGTTTATTTGAATGTGGGAGAACCTGCCATGATTTTCCCAGCCAGTAAAACAGCCTGGAAAACGTTATGAGTCTTTTACTGCAGCAGCAATCAAGTAACATTCCTGCTTCCTTTTTGAAGGGGAGAGCCTGCAATGCTTTCCCCTTCCATAAAATACTTTTCCCTTCTCTCTCATATGTCCCCCACTGACCACCCACACCCACTGCCTTATCCACATGCTCATAGCAGATGCCAACTACATACAGTAAAACTAAATGACACATTCTGTGTGGTCTTCTTACTGGAAAAAACATTCCCACATTGTAATTCTCCATCAGGTTTTATTCATAATTGAGCAGTATTGTTGCAGAATTGCAGAGCAGTAACAGTAGGATCACATGTGATTACCTTTACCTCAGTCCCATTTGACTTATGTTCAAGGCTAAAGTCCCTGATTAGGTTTAAGGAAATTATTAGGGTTCATTTATTTTAAATGTGGGTGTAATTGGTAGCCCACCAATACAATATTGAGTTAAAGAGTTTAATAAGATGGTGAGACAACTGCTTTCATTTTTTATCGCATCTGCCACTTATTCCATCCTCACCAGAAACCAAATAGTATTCACTCTTTCTGTGTTGAGATGCCAGCCATTAAAATACTTATGGCCCACTACTAATCACCTAGGAAATTTTAGACCAGTTATTCATGCTCAGATTATTCTCTATTGTTTCCTTTATAGAATTTATAGGAATACATGAAAACACTTCCCCAATTACCTTGCTCACTTCCATAACCTGGAGGGTGCTTAGATCCCTAGCCCCCTTGCACCAGAAATAGCATAGATCTATAATTGCCTTTATTTCTGCAACCATAAAAGCATTCTCGCGTTATTATTTCTTTAAATCATCTCAATTTCATAACACTAAGCTTTCATAACAGTTTCTAGTTCTTTTTTTTAACTCATCATAACAGCATACGTCTCTAACTAAAGCTCCACATTATTATTTTTTTAACTTTTTATTTTGTGTCAAGATGTAGGAATCACAAAATAAAACATTGCAAAACTACACTAATTACAGCAATAAATAAAGGATAGAAATTCTGGATACCTGCATTGCCCCTTTGCATAATCAGAGATAAGGCATTAAAGACAAATAAACAGACACAATTTTCACACCCAAAAATTAATCTACCAATCCCAATTTTACCATATTGTATTTAATTTAATTGTGGGGCATAATGTTCTTGTATATAGTGTTTCATGGGTGAAATCTCTATCCATTTTAGATGTCCATTCTGATACTAAGGGGATTTTATTCGATCTCCAATTAGCTAAGATCAAAGATCTGGCTACTAAAGTAGATATAAATACCAGTTGTCACTGCCCGATGAATACCTCTGCCGTAGCCCAGTAAAACCAAAAAAAGCAATGTATGCATCACGAAACAGATTGAAGTGCCTGAATTTTCTTGGAATTGTTGTATCAGATTTTAAATTCACCAGCCTCTGCCATTGGGAAAGTTAGCTCATATAAAAAAAAATCCTGCAGCCTATGTGTTGGACATGGCCCTTTTGCAGGGTCATCTTAAGCTTTTTGCCTCCTTCCTTCTATTTTGTTTGACCAGTTTTCTGTTGACTTTTGGACTCTGGGCACTTTACCAATGCTAACCAGTGCTAAAGTGCATATGCTCTCTGTGTGTAAATTGTATTGGTGATTGATTTCTCCATGATTGGCATGTTTTATTCATCAATAAGTCCCTAGTAAAGTAAACTACAGGTGCCCCCAGGGACTGTTAATCAAATGCCACTAGTGGGTCTGCAGCACTGATTGCACCACCCACATGAGTAGCCCTGTAAACAAGGATCAGACCTGCCACTGCAGTTTCTGTATGTGCAGTTTTATGCTGCCAATTCAACCTGGCAAGTGTATTCACTTGCCAGGCCCAAACCTTCCCTGTTTATGCTTGTATGGCACCCCTAAAGTAGACCCTAAGTAGCCTCATTGTCAGGGTGTAGTGTATGTTAAAGATGGGACATGTGCAGATTTGTTTTACATGTCCTAACAGTGAAATACTGCCAAATTCAGTTTTCACTGTTGCAGGGCCTATCACTCTCATAGGTTGACATGGGGATGCCTTTTAATATTCTTAAAGTGCAGTTTCCTTTGAGAGCAGATAGAAAAATGGAGTTTGGGGTCTCTGAACTCACAATTTCAAAATACATCTTTTGGTAACGTTGTTTTTTAAATTGTCAGTTTGAAAATGCCACTTTTAGAATGTAGGCATTTTCTTGCTTAAGCCATTTTGTGTCTCTGCCTGCTTGTGTATTCCCTGTTTGGGTCAGACTGATAGTTGAGCTGTTTGTGAATCCCCTCTAGACAGTGACACAAAGGAAGTTGCAGTGTAGCCTTCATATCCTGATGAGCCAGCTGGGCTAGATTGGAGGGAGTAGTGGCTACTTACACCTGAATGGGCTGTGCCTGCCCCCACACAATGCAGTCTCCAGCCCCCTGATGTGTGTCTACAGCCAGGCCTGAGCAAGGCAGGATATTGTGAACAAGGCAGACTTTCCTTTGAAGTTTGCCTACTTCAAAGGCAGAAAGGACTATCAGTTGCGGACCCCAAACCCCAGATTTTCAGATTACTTCAAGGATTCAAGAGGAACCTCTGCAGGAGAAAAGCTGAAGAGCTGAGGAGAAGTGCTGCCCCTGCCTTTGACTGTGTTTTATTGGGCTATACTGCATTTGCTGCCTCTGCCTGTGAAAGGGAACAAAGGCTGGACTTTGTTGCGCATTCCTGATTTAGAGATATCTCCAAGGGCTTGGACTGAGCTTGCCTCCTGTTTTTGAAGCTTCAGAGATAGCAAAGGCTTCACCAGCCAGTGTCTGAGTCTGCATGCTATGGACTCTAGCTTGCCACTGCAGGAAACCCACGCTGCACCTTTATCCGTGGACCTCCCCAAGATGTGACAACCCCACCGTCAAAGTAGGCCTGATGTCGCTGCAGCCTGTGATGTTTTTATGATCTCATGAGTTGGAGAGTCATACACCCGACGTTCGTGACACCCAACTCCGTTGAAGTGCCTGTAACCCTGTGACGTGGTTCCGACCCTGTGAGATCGCCCTGCAGCATTTTGACTTCACCAGACTATAACTTTTCCAGAGGTGCCCAGGGACCGACTCCCCGCAACTGGCACCGCCTCACATCCACCTCTTCACAGCAAGGACTCAACGCCTCTTCATGACACCTCCGCTCCTTTGTCCCACAGTACCGGAACCAACACCACATCGGATCCAGTGACACCTCGCTCCCCGATTCCGTGCACCAGCCTGTTTTCCACACATTTTGCTGAGGTACTGTATCTAGGGGAAATGGCACCAAAGAACTCGTGTTGTTGGAAATGACTCTGTCGCGACACTGCTTTAACATCAGATTGCAGCATTTGTGCACCTAGGCACTATTTTTGTGTTTTTAATTTCTAAAGTCATATTTTTAATTGTGTATTGTGGCTTTTTATTGTATTTGGTCTTGTTTTATTTAGATAAATGTGTATTATTTTTCTAAACCTATGATGCCCATTTTGTAGTGTTTTTACTGTATTATTGTGTGTGTTGGTACAGATACTTTACACATTGCGTCTGGGTTAAGGCTTCCTGCTTGTGCCAAGCTAACCTAGTGTGTTTCTCCTTCATCCTGACTACAGTGAGGGTCCTTGCTTGGACAGGAGGCAACCTGACTGCCAACCAAAGACCCAATTTCCAACACTATGTAATGTAAAGCCCGAGCAGTGGTTGTATCGTTAAGGGCCAATGCGCAATCCCAAAGGGATTCAATACATTATTTCAGCTGAAGATGAAAGCCAGTGTTCCGATAGCCTTCACAAGTTCTCTGAAATGTATTCAGGATAGCACAAGCAGTCTTGTATCTTTAATTTTGGATAACATAGGGATTTCAAGAAAAGGAAACAAGCCTATCTCTGACTCCTTTAACATGTATTTTAAATGAAAGTTTGCATCTTGGGAAATCAAAAAAGAAGATCTATTTAACCAGTAACATAATGACGTCTGGTAGTACATTTTCAAATTAGGAAGCGCTAAATCTCCTTCCTCGGAACTCAGCTGCAAGACTTGAATTTTAATCCTTGTTTTTTCCCCTACTGCAGAAAGTGTCTAATTTCTATATCTACAGTATTAAAAAAGGACTGTGGAACTTTTATCATAATATTAGAAAACAGAAAGGAATAAGGGAAGAATGGACATTTTAATAAGCCCCACCCGGTGCATGACTGAAAGGAGATGATCTCGCCATTGATTTAAAAGATTGTGCATTTTTTACAGAGTTTTGTTAAGATTAAAGACATACAAATCTTCTAGCTTGGAAGATACCATGATCCCTAAGACCCTTATGAGTACTTTTGGAGAGTATTGAGCTTGCATTGGTAATGGTAATACATTTAGAGAGCTGTTGAACAGTACAGCCTCAGATTACAAATGAGTTATTGCATAGCCTCATGAACATTCTGATTTTAGGAAAGGCCCATTGTATATTGGCCTTATCGGCAGCTAGGTAGACAGCCATATTGTCAGCGAATAATTCTAGCTTGGCAGTCGCTGTATCTGGAGCTTGAATAGTTTTTATCCTAGATGAAGAGCACAAACCAACGGTTCTTAAAATAGTGTGAATAAAGTAGGAGAAAGAGACAGCCCTGGCATGTCCCACTGCATATTGCATTCTCTCCTACTGAGCTTCCAATAATGGCTATAGCTGCCTTAGCATTCAGGAACAGATTTTTAATTCCATGAATACATTTGAATGGGAAGGCAAACCTCGCAAGGACAATGAAAAGGACATTTCATTGAACCCTGTCGAACACCTTCTATACGTACAACATTATATTAGTAACTCTCTTTCATCCAAAGAGAAATAATCAATGGCATGGATCAGCTATTGTGTGTTCACTGACATGCTCCTACTTTGAAGAAACCCATTTGGATCCATATGAATAACCAAAGGTGCCACTAAGGAAAGACGACTGGCCATAATCTTCATGAAAATTTTGTAATCATAATTCAATAAAATAATGGGATTATAAGATCTTGCATCTTGTTCTGACTCGCCTTTCTTCAAAAAGCTGACCACCACCACTTGAGAAAATGAATCTGGAATCTCACAGCCTTTCAAAATGCTGTTAAATAGGACTAACAATTGGCTGAGTTGAGGTGTGAACAGTTTATATATTTTGGCTGGAATCCTATCAATTCCACAGGCTTTGGCAGTTTCATTACATTGCCCTCCTGTACAACTTCTGCTAAGGAAATTGAGCTAATTAATGCAGCACCCTGCTCGAGCAATATTGAAGGAATATTTAATTATGCCAGCGATTTCTCTATCTTCTCATTAGGTGGATTATATGGGTCTGAATATAGACTCGAGTAGTGTTGAAGAAAAACCTTGAAAATCCCTTGTGTTTTGGAGTTAGCAAGTACTGGATCATAAATCTGTTTAAGGCAGTAGTTGTTTGCTCTACTCTTAACTGCTCAGGCCAAATATTTCCCTATGTGTTCATCATCTTAGTAGCTGTTTTGTAAAATTTTACTATGATTTAGTATCTCCAGAGAAATGAAATGGTCCTTAAGACTGGGCTTGGCTTGAGCCAATTTGGATTTGGATTCTTGCATAGGGGCAGTTAGAATACTGCAGTGGCTTGAATATGCACTGATTGCAATTGTGATTTATTGTTCTCTCAATCTGTCTCAATTTTGAATAAAAGGCTATGACCTACCCCCTAAAAAAAGCCATTAAGGGGCCCCAAACTGAAAACTCAGAAGTCAAATTCATATTAAGCCCTAGAAAATCCTCAAGTGCCCGGCACATCTGAGAGACTCATTGCAATAAGGACTCATCAAAGATATTTCTGACTGAGCTCTGAGTGTGAAATCAAAAAGAAATCAATATGCGAAGAAGAATGAAATCATTTGGAGTGACAGGTATAAATTCTGTCCTCAGGATAATCAGACCCCCAGGGGTCGATCAGAGCAAAATCACGCATAAAAGCAGGCATGTGTTTGCTGGATTTGATCACTTCTGCTGCTTGTTAGCCCATGAACAATCCAAAGAATATTAAAGTGCCCCCTATCACAAGAGGACATGGCTCCTCTTTAGCGTAGTTATAAAGAGATAGCAAAGTCTCATGTAAATCTTCAGTGGGGTCTTGAAAGCTGACAAAATTCATCAATTGATTAACAACCGTCATTTGAACCCAGATACATCTAGCACTAGGATCCTTTGGAACCTTGAAAACTTCAGAACAAAGCTCTCTAACCACTAGGATGGCTATGCCCTGAACCACAGCCTTAGCGTAAAATGCATGCTGTATATAGCCAGGGGTTTTTATTGGTGATGCTGCAGGTTTAAAATGCATCTGTTATAGCAGAATTATATTAGCCCGAAGGGATTTATACCAAGTAAGCACTGCTCTAAGTTTCAACCTATTGTTGAAGCCATTCAAATTACATGAGAGAACTGTTAAAAACTTAAGAGCCATAAGTGAGAAAGAAAGAACCCACAAATGCTGTGCTTTGCTAGCTGTCCTATTATTTGCACTCTAAAAGTTAAACTACTACATCATTTTAAAAATTTGCTTTATATCACCCACCTTCACCTCGCCACACAGCACCCAGTGCCCCCCTACCCCTGAGGCAGATCATCCCGGATAGCCCTTCATGTCTGGGGTTCTCAAATGGGGCCTTAGTCTAAATTGTGGTAATGAAACAAATATGTCCTCAGCACTTATTACTGAAAAATGTTCTACATGCAGCTGAGTTCAATTCAGTGTGTCAGTGTCTCAGTGATCCTTTTGATTGGGAGCATCATTTCCCCTGTTGTGACATTCATTTGCTTGCTCAAAAGTACCTAAAATACAACATTGTCCCTCAACCAGAACCTTTAGTTTGAACTGTTATACTAAAGTAGCCTGGATGCCTTGCTTCTTGTGGGCTTTAATCATCCATTTGAATTCTCAGCTGCGGTAAGCTGCCATCACAGACATATATGGAAAAAGTTAAAATGGCCTTTATCAACCATCTGAAAGCTTTAAGATCTGATTGATTCCGAAAGAATCATCTCATTCACCCTGAGATCTCCAAAGTTAGACATGATGGATAGGAATATTTTGCATTTGTGAGTTAACTAGAGGGAACTCAGTGGGACTGCATGATAGAAGGGTCTTATGTCTTAGTGCCACCCTCAGGAAGAACATACTGATCAATCAGATCTGAAATAAATTTAAAAGGGTCTTGACCAGTCTCACATCCCTCAGGAATTCCCCCAAAGTGCAATTTTGATTGCATAGATCTGTTTTCAAAGTCATCTATCTTCCTTTGCATTCGCAAATCTCCCATTTTGATGGAGCCATCTGGGATTTAGAGCCTCTTTGGAAATCTTCTAGATCAGATATGCGTTGTTCTGTCTGTCAGAAAAAAAGATTGATTTATTTTAAAGCAATCACAAACATGGTGGTCTGCTGACCCCAGCAGACCACCACCCCTGTGATTTTAATGATTCCCGATGGGTAGTAAACTGTGAACTCCTTCATTAATATTCATGAGGTAGGAACTTTCTATCTCTCCCTGCTAAAAACAAAGGAAGGGAGTTCCTACCCTGGATTACCTGGACGAAATTGAAAAGCCTAATTAAAAACGAGAATACAGTCAATGTTGCTAATCCTCACAGAAAGCCAGTCTGTCAAGAAGATAAAAAATTTCTGAGAGAATAGATTGACAATCTGACTGAGATCTTTGCAGATATATTTATCATATTAGGACGAGTTACTTTAAGTGCTTTTGAACAACAATCATAGAAAAATCACAAACTTTGGATACAAATATTGCTATGGGCCAAGACCTAATCTAATTATTACAGAAACAGATAGGTGTTTCTGCCTTTCAAGACACTCGGGCATCAGTGACCCCAAATGCTTAAGCTCCTGCTAATTATAGGCCCAACTTAAGTATAAGAAGTCTCACTCCTAGAATGACTGAAGAGCAGATGCACATGAGGAGGACGTTGGCCACGTTCATAAGGAAAATGTTTAAACAACAGCTATTGTTCAACCCAAAGCTATATCAGTAAGATGTAAATATCACCTCAAACCACCTCTGAATGCACTCCTTATGTAATAGTGCTGGAAAACGCACCCCCACTGGCTACCTACAAAAGAGAAACTTGATCTGATTTATAAAACAAGGTGGTACATTGGCTGAGGAAACTCTCAGGGTGTTTGCAAGAACTGTTCTGTGAAATCCAAGCTGCAAGAAGGGTTGGGTGGCTGCGGAACAGAGCCAAAATACTTATAGATGATTGTGTGGTAATTAATTAAAAAAATCCAGCAGTAGTTAAGATCCTATTACAATGTTTGCATCAGCAAGCAAAACACAGGCCCTTCCGCTTGTTTTTTGTTTACAGATATGATAAGGTAGCGCATTGGATGACTTATTACCGTATCTGATGAAATGAGTGAACAGCCAAATGGTTCAACAGGATTGAACTCAAGGATACATTCTCTGTATTAGACTCTATGAAACAACTTGATTGACTTTTAATTGCTAAAACCCCTCATTTAGTGTCACTTAGGAACCAGGTGGTCAGTGATACGCAATATTAAGAGCCCACCATTTTGATGAAATCTGATGAGGCAGCGATGCACACCCAGATAGTCACTGAGTCTTCAACTCCAGCACTGGCACATAAAAATACGGATAGTGAAAGCATTATTTTGCTTTCTTGGAACATTGCTGGTGCATGGTCCAACCGTCAGTTCATTATCATTCATAAATGAATTTGACATATTACGCTGCCTAGAAACATGGGTGGTGGAAAATTTACAGTAAATGGTTATTTTACACAGTATAATTTTGATATTGATTTGTTAGCAGGTTGGGCAAAAAGGGGAGCATGCAACGCTGGTTTCAGTCACCCTGGCTGACGTTGTGATTGAACCTATTGTAGTAGTCCAGGCCATCAATTAATGCTAATTTTCATCAAGGGGATTACATGATTAAATTTTGATACATTTTTCTTATAGTAACTTTACCATAGATGCTTCAAAATGATTGATGAACTGGACATTTGTATTGAGATGTATCTTGGGAAGTGCAAGCATCAGCATTCTGCTGTTGATGGGCAATATTAGTATTTCAATATCTGAATTTTGTCCCACTCCAATCAGTGGTATGATAGCCTAAAATGGGGAAGCTCTGACTTGTCCCAAGATCAACTCTGTAATATTCACAACTTGTCTAGTAAGAGCAAAAAGGTATATATTGAATGTGTGCCCAACTTAGGAGATGTCCCTCAGTCTGATTTTTAAGTCTCATTATGTTCATCAATATCTGGCATATTAATTGCTCAGAATTTCTTAAAAGGATACCCTGCGCCTCACTGGTTTAATTCAGCTTGCATTGCTACTCATAAAGTTAAAGACAACTATTTGAAGGTCGCCACCAGGGCCTGGTAAAGTAAAAACTGTGAAGCAGTTCTATAAGAATATTATATGAGCAGGGAGTCAGAAATAAGATCTAAGCCTGGAATACTTGGGACTAGCAGGCAGAGTAAAGGATGTTAGGGATTTTTGATGTGTAAATCTCCCCTTTTTTCTGATGGTGATTCCCGTAAGGTTCATAATCCAATTCCTGTAAACACCTTGGAAGTTTATTTTCCAAAACTCTTAATCAAGGTTATGGTCCTCTTGACTTGCAAATACAGGATGAGCAGTTCTGGGATAAATTTGCAGCACTTATTTTAAGTGATACAATGGGTGTAAAAGTAGTCATTCAAGGAAAAAAAAGACAATTGGAGAAATCACTAGGGCCGAATGGAGTTCTGATTGACTTCTCTTAAGAAAATGTAACACTATGGGCACCAATTTTTGCTAAAGTATTGAGAGCGCTATAGTGGGCCTGTTGATAACCACTTGGAGGGAAACAGCCATATTATCAATTTTTAAACAGGGTTCCAGGAACTCACCTACTTGTTACTGTACTATTTCTTTAATGAACTCCAGTGTCAAAATCTTGGGAAGGGCCCTTATTTCTAAATTGGAATCGTGCCTAAGTCAATATTCTGTCTCAAGTACAATCTGGTTGCGGTTCTGGCGTGGGAAATGTAGAACAATGCCTGAATCTCTATCTTCTAAAAAGGAAGTATGTCAAGGCCAGATGAGGATCCATACACATGGCATTCATGGACCTCTTCTGTGCTTTTGACACTCTAAAATGAGTCAAACTGTGGAAACTTCTGAGGAATGCCTTTTGTAGATCTACTCAGATACTCGCATAGTGATATATGTACCAGGGCACGATGTAGCCCCAACGGGTAACTTTTGTCCTCCATACCCTGAAGTTCTGGATTACAACATGGGGTATTTTATCCCTTTTCCTGTTTTCAATTTACAATAATGAAGTCCAGAACTATCTCAATATAACAGGAAAAGATGTATAGCAATTAGAAAGAGGATCAGTCCCAATACTTGTATGCTGATTATGTCAGCCTTGCTTTTAAGACTACTAACAGTCTCTAAACTTTGCTTGATTAATTTACTGTCTTTATGAAGGACCTTCAGCTTAAAAAATTAACAAAGCCTTTCATTGTGGCCAGTAGATGAAAGAACCTAACATCAAAGCCTCATTTTATTAGTGGAGTCATAGTAGTTAAGGTTAACATTTTCACAGAGGTAGGTATACCGTTTGATTCTTCATTACCTTGGGGGCCACGTGCTTAGGTTAAGGATACAGCAACTACAAGGCTAAACAGAAGCTGTTTTACACTTTACATCTAAATTGGAGCTAAAACCAGTGAAACACCAAATCGCCTCAGAAGGCTAAAGATCAGTTTTTATGAAGGTTACTAAGTTTACCCGGGGCTAAATAAACCTACATCTGCTACTCAGAGGTGAGTTTTGATTATCTGGAAGACAAGATTAAAATAAGTCCCTTGTTGTTATGGCTGAGAACCTGGGGGCAGCTGGAAAAAAAAAAATTAAGGGCTATTTTAGAGAATTGCCTTCTACTTGATAATATGCTCACAATTCCCTGGCTAGCTTGTGTGAAATAGGCTTTTACAACTCTGGGGGAGTTTCTAAACATTTTTATAATCCTCATATAATAGTTAATGCTTCTAAAGATCTTGTAAAGATGTTGTTTTATACTTATTGTCACAACATTTGAATGGAAAGGGAACAAAAACTTCACATGGTAGTGGCATATCTTTATTTATCGACAGGCATAGGAAATGTTTTTTTCATCCCGATTTTAAAGGAAGCCAAACTTGTCATGCTGTAGTGAATTATATTTGGGGCACATTGACTGTGAGGTAACATATGTTTTGTGTAATAACCTGTGAAATAGCTTAGGAAAACCATACTGCAAAATTGGACACATTATTTATCGTTGCTGGGTTGAAATTAATTTTATTATATATGTATTTTTAAAATGTTTATATATTTATTTTAGTCATGTTTTATTTATTATGTACTTTAATGGCTATGATTTACCCAATAGAGGATTGTTGACTGACTAACAAATGGATTTCAGGAGTATGCTTATTTTGGCCTGTAAATAAATAAAATTCCCCTTGAGTAGAGGCACACGTTGGCCGGTAATATGTTCTAATTGAGACAGGGAAAAATTTAGCAAAGAGGACATAGTTTTCTATTGTGCCCTACCGACAAAAACATACTTCAGCAGAAATGTCAGCACATCCAGCTAAAGGTGCAAAACAGTCATAAGTGAAAGTAATTAAATGGTAAAAAAGGCTTTAATTAATGCCACTCTCTCACTTTAGACTTGTTTCTTTCCTTAGGTAACAAAACCACAAAAACATCATTAGAGTGGGAGAAAAGCAGTCTTTCAAAACAAAGTAAGTTTAAAGTTGAATGTACATATATTACATCCCAACCAATTCAATGCATAGACATATTTTCATTATCAATAAAATAAAAATGAATTCAGGGAGTAGCACCCAACTTTATTTCCGCACATTGCTCTTCTCAGGCCTCAGGAATTTAGCCTAAGATTTTATTGCATGTATTCCCCCAAATACATTGTTAATTTCATTGGGCCTGATACAAGGAATATTCTGGTTAGCATTATTTGGAAAGTGAATTAATGGATGGATGTTAATTCACTATAACTAATAAAGTAACTAACCTGTCAGGTCCAGTCAACCATTGCAATGACCAAATCTCAGCTCTGCCCTGGTAGCTATGGCACAGAGCAATCATGCTTAACCCATAGAAAATGTTTAAAACATTTGCATGTACCAACACTGTTTAAAAGTAAAAAACACAACAAAATGAAATTCCCACTCCAATTTATGGGGAACCAGATATATGAATTTTAAAGATTTAGGTGAAAAAGTGCCAAAAAGGTAGAGCACCAATGATAGACTATAGTTGTAATTGAACAGAACTTAGGCACAATTTCATGTCGACTGTGATGCAGAACTGGTCAGATATACCAAATAGGTTAATCCAGGTCAAAGATTTTATCTTAGGGTGTAGTCTATGAAATGGAAGCTGAAACCATCCAGCGAGGAAAGGTTGCAGTCTCTATCCGAGAATTAACCATTGGACAAGGACCTACTGAAGCCATTGCCTTGAGCGGGAAGAACTCTGAGCAGGAAAATAACAAATTTGCTCCTAGAGAAGTTCTCTCATTGGCTGAAACATTTTTCACCTTTGCCTGTTTAGACTATTTTATGTTTAGACTACTTTCAGGGCTCAGAATCGCCAAATGGGTTAAGGTAGCAGTGTGGCCAAGGTAATGAGCAGACTCCTCCTCTGTGGTCACTCAAAACCCATTCTGGGGTTAGCTCTTCTACCACAGGGATTGATACCAGACTGTCTTGGGAAACAAAGACTGGGCAAGTCCTGGTGTCACCTGACATTTAATTATTACAGGACAGGCCACTTTGAAGTAAATTAAGTTCTTGGGCTCATCCCAACTGGTCTTACTGAAAAGTGAAGGAAACACCTTCCCACACATCTGGCTATCGTTCTTGCTCCGGGAGCAGTGTTCACATCTCATTAAGGTCAAATACTTACTGGGCAACACTGCCGATAAGCTAAATTCACATCTAGGAGTTGAAGGAAGGGGGGAGGTAATTTTTTAAAATTAACTTTTTCTAAATATTTATTAAAACCCCAAGTTCCATTAGGCTTTTAATGAATTTTAAAAAGAGTGGTTGAATTAATTTTCTAGCATATACCAATCCTTAGATACAGAATTAATATTTTAATATGTACTCTAGTTTTCTAACAGAGCTGTTAGAGCTTTGCAGTTTAAAACATATTTTAGGGGCTGTTTGCTGTAGTGAAATGATAACACTGAATTGCTATGTGTCCCATTTATAAATAACATGCACTCTACCTTTTGGACAATAAGAACTTCATAAGGGTAAAGGGAAGAATTTTCTAAGTCAAAAGGGTTATTTTGGCAAGGCAGGGACTTGTCTTAAACTGCAATGGTAAAACTTTAATTGTAGGCCAGAAGCCATATATTACTTGTCACACTAGTGGATGCCACAATCCACAAATATGGTGTTGTAGTTCACAGATGGTATTCGACTTTCCATTCCATGGGTGTAGTTTCCACACCATATACTATTATATTATAAGAAAGCCAAATATTCCAAGCAGGAATTAGCCAATTTCTACATGTTTTAGGGGGCAGAGCAAGTACACTGGATATTTGACAGCAGTACCCCAATGCTCAGAGTAAAAAAAACAGCAATAAAATTCAACAATAATTTGAGGTGGGCATGCAAAAAAAGGGCATTTTCTCACAGTTACTATATATTATTGGTGATACATAGGACAGTGTTTGGTGCAAACATATTTTACAACTGTATCATGAAATGAGATTTGTAACAGTCATGATGGACCAAGAATGGTTGCTCATATGCATGCAGATTGCAGTTGAGATAAACAATGAAGCAACAAAACAATATCACTACTATAAAACGTTTCAGCAATACTATAATCAGTGCTGTAATTGGAAGAAAGTACCTTTGGGAACCCATAATTTAGGAATATGTTAGCAGGGAAAGGGGTGAATCAGAAGGTTCAGGGAAAAGTCTGGCATTCAAATTGTATGTTTATTTAAAAGAATGCTCTCAGAATTGGCAACAATGTCAAATATGACAGTAAATCTGGTTGAGCTTAATTAATTGGTAACAAAGAAGCTGCATATTTTATTATTTTACAGGATTAAGATATCTGCTGCTGAGATCTTTGAATGCCCAGCAATTTTGAGAGGATTATGATGTCTACTAGTATAGATCATATGTGATTCCCACACCTTATAGTACTCATTAGTTTATGTAACATATCCTGCACATTTGTATTCATACTGATATGAATTATTGTTTGTTTATGTGTTATATAAAGCACTCTGACACCCTACACTGATGTGAGTAGCACTACAAAAGAATTAAACACAAACAAGTTAGTAGACATAATTGTAATCATTATTTGTGTAATTATCCATAAACATTGCTAAATCCTTAATTCTTACAGTTTGTGACAATTTCTTATATGGGGTTTTGAACCAGGTCAAAGACTGGTCTCCAAGACATACTTTCATTAAAGTGCCTTGGTTTCTTTCCAAAGCATTGGCACCCAGGTATCAGGCTCCAGAAGGCTTCCACTCTGGTAATATCGGAATACAAGAATAACTGATGACCATTTAAATTAGGCCTTTGTTTTGGGCCCAGTTGGAAGGGGAAGAAAAAAGAAAAGCCCTCCCACCTGCAGGTTGCTACTCTGAAATAAGTACAGATAACATGCTTGTGCTGCTGAATTATGTTGGGGTTTCAGAAAATGACACTTGGATAATTTCAGCATATTTACCTGGGCCCAGAAATAGCTACTGGAACTGGGATCTGGCAAAATCCCCCTACTCTGCAGCACTGACTATAATGCACTGGCTAATACAATACCACAACATTACCAGAGAAAAAACAACCAAACAAATCCAAAAATGCATCAATAAAAGTACAACACAGTGATACCTGCAGAACCCACCAGCACAATGCAACAGTGAACCAATACAACACCAGAACACAGTACTACAATGCAATACCGCACAAAACATTGATAGAACAGTTTAACAAAGCAGCCAAATTCAAAAGTACAAGAGGAAAATGACATAGCATAAATAGATTTTTCATTTTGGAAAGAAAGGAGATAAATGTAATTCATTTTAGTATCATATTTCATTTTAATATCATATTTCATCTAAGAAATATGATATCCCCATGATCTGGAAAAGTACAGCAGGAGGAAGATCCTTCTCCTACGTAGCAGCCAGGACATGGAACACACCTCCTCTCAAGCTCAGGCAGACTGCATCACTGAAACAGTTCAGGAAGGACCTCAAGACCTGGCTCTTCGACTGAGCAGCAGGACTACATTTAGGGGGTCATTACGACCCTGGCGGAAGGCAGAGAAGCTGGCGGTCTTTCATCAGCGTATTATGACCATGGCGGTTACCGCCATGGTCATCCGCCGCTTCTCCGTTCCGCCTGCCGGGCTGGAGACCTGGGTCTCCAGCCCGGCGGTCGTCACTATACCGCCCGCTGGTATTTTGACCCGGCTTACCGCCGTGGATTTCCTGCTGTAGGAACCGCCATGAAATCCATGGCGGTAAGCACTATCAGTGCCAGGGAATTCCTTCCCTGGCACTGATAGGGGTCTCCCCAACCCCCCACCCCCACCCCGACTCCCTCCCCTACACCCCCCACCACCCCTGCCACCCCCCAAAGGTGGCAGGGCCCCCCTCCTGACCCCCAACATCACAAAACTCACACACACACGACACGCACGCAGACACCACCAACACACACACGCACACACACCAATATACATGCCTACATCCACACACTCAGTCAGACATGCACACCCATATACAAACATACACGCACACATCCATACAGGCATAAATACAGACATACACGCACTCATTCCCAAAACACGCAACACCCTCGCAAGCATACACACACTCACACACCCCTTCTACATACACAGACGCACACCCCCATGCACCCACACAACACCCCCCAACCCCCCTCCCCTAACGGACGATCGACTTACCTGTTCCGTCAATCCTCCGGGAGGGGACGGGAGCCATGGGGGCAGCTCCTCCGACACCACATCACCAACAGAACACCACCGCGCCGAATCACAGGACGTGATTCGGTGGGCGGTGTTTTGTTGGTGTGGAGGTGGAGCAACCTCCACTTCCCCGCCGCCCGCTAGTATGGCTGTTGGCGCCTCTCCGTCCGTCAAAGGACGAAGGGCAGCCAACAGTCATAATACGCCGAGCGGCAAACCGCCACTACAAACCGCCGAGGTTGTAATGACCACCTTAGTGCCTTGAGAGCCTAGGGGTGATCAGCCACACTTTACAAATCCATGATTGATTGATATGAATAATACAATCAGTACATTGAAGTAAATATCAACTATCATGTTGACCACAATTGCATAAAGGTCAATAATAACAATACTTCTTCCATACAAGTTATACTGAAATTGGTCTGTTTTTAAATCACTTTTGTCTCTGTTGGTACAAAAAAATATGTTTCTAACTCATATCAGTGCCACAATTGGCCCCACCAATTAGCAAAATTATGTGATAAATCTTCAATCAACTCCCTTGCAATACATAGTCGGACAATAGGGATAACCACAAACATAAATGGAACATATTTCCTGGGACCATTTGTATCTGTACCTAACATAATACAATGACTGGTTTTGACCACATCATATTTGAGATGAACTGACAATAGTATGGCAATAGGACTAAAATATGTACCAAAGTGCAAGCAATTAACAAGCCTATGTAAATCATCTGAAGGTTCTAATTTACATCTGGGAGAAATGGAATGTTTAAGAATATTACATTTAAATAATGTATAAGTTGTATAATACAATCAATTCCACATTGTATACTGATGCAATTTTTTGTTTGCATATTTAAATTTGTGATGCCCCAAGCTAAACATCTTTTTTATAGCACACCCTAATAACTCAACTGTACAATAGCAGGATAACAGCCATAAACCAACAAAGCTTGAATTCACAAATACAAAAAAATACACACCAACCAACAGTGTTATTATTTTGTTTCTAGATTTTGTTGGTATGGCAGGAAGTAATCTGATGTTTGTAAAATTGTGGCTGGTATTTTGTTCTATTATGGTTGTACCTTCATTATTATTTATAATAATGTTTTGGAACATGGATATTGTGATGTGTTACTGTATAATATTGTGGTGCTGTGTTTTGCCACACACGGTTACACTGCAATAATTTGTTTCTGTTATGTTTGTAGTTGGCCGTGCGTGTGTTATTGCGTTCTATTGTGCTTGTGTGTTTGTTGAGTTGCGCTCTTTTGTATTCTTTTCTTTCAATCTGTTCAATCTGTTGTGTTTAGTTGTATCTATGTTGTGTGATTGTGTTCTATTGATTTGCTTTGTATTGTTGGTTAGTTCTGTATTTCAGTAGTGTGTTGTGGTTTTGTGTTGTGCAACTGTTGTTGCTGTTTTGGTGTCTTGTGGTTTTGTGCTTCTTTTTTTAAATTGTGCTATGTTTGCGCTGTATGCTGTACTGCTTTTACAAAGTTGTCTTGTTTTTGAATTGTGTTTTTTGCTGTTGAAGTATGGTTTGTGGACTGGAGTTGTGTTGTCATTGTGTAAATTGGGTTATATCAGTTGCAGCTGTTTTATTGTTTTGTATTCTGGTGGGTCAAGTTATGTTTTTGTTGTATTATTGCATCATTATGTTATGTTGTTATGTTGTGTTTGTATACTGTTTTAATACTGTTCTGGTATTGCAGTGGTATTCTTTTATCTAATAATTGGTGCCTTAAACTTAAATGTCAACAACTGCTACTATTTTTCCAGCCAAGAAAGCACATTATACTACATTCTGAAAGAAAAAGGCAACCATGCCATAGATACAGATCTACTACTTTATGATACTAGTCAGTCTAAACAACTATCACAGACTCACAGACCATGCCTTAAAATGTCCCTTTGAAAATCTTACTTTGTGTGATCTGGCCCCTTTTCATGGGAAAGCCTGGTGTAGATAAATGCATTGGAATTATATTTCACCCGTATGCTGGTGCAATATGGTTTACTATTTCACAGGAATATTTTGTATGAACAAGTGGTATATATGTCATGCAGATTGTTTCACTAATACTGATGCTCCACTTTAGGCAACATGTTGTGTAATATTCTGAATTCACAACTGCCTAGATTAACTTATGGGAAATGTAAGTGCTGAACAAGCATAGAATATAGTGTACATACTGGTATCACATCTCCAGCTCATGCCTTATCAAAATATCATACTTTGTGGTCTTTTAAGCATTAACTTGATTAAAGTTTTAAAATGTTTGTGTTTTGAAATCACAGAGATTGAACATGCTCTTTACTTCTCCCTCACTCTTACTTGTTTTTTCTTGATGCACAAAATATTGTGATGAAGAATATGAATAGATATTTCACAAGAATGGAGTAATATTGAATTATTATTTCAGGAAATCAAGGCTAGATTTTGGGCTCTGCATGGTGTATGCTATGATGCTCTATGCTGCTGTCCCAGCAGGTGATGCAGAATGGTATTTTGAAAGGTGCTATCCACTCCTAGAGTATTGAATGTGCACCCATTCAAACACTAGGCAGGCCTTTGAAAGAGGATGCACCTTAATTTATATGTAAGTTGACCCATGGCAAATTGGTATTTAATTAATCATTTCACAAGGATACCATTACTGGAATCTGCACAAATCAATCTGAGTAGACTAATTTAATAAGCTTTGGAAATGACGGTTCTTTTAGTGGTATTACCCCAGATTTCTGCCTTTTTTGCTGAACCTGGTTATGATGGCCATAGAACTCTGCCCACTTTAATCCTGCTAAGCAAGGGTAAAGTCTGTTTGTTGTCCTTGTGCTCTCCTCAATAAATATGTTAGAATTGGCAGATCCCTAATTGACATATTTAAAGAACTTGTACATCTTCATTATATGGTACCACTAGTATTGAGGTCCTGTAAATTAACTGGTATGCAGCAGTCATTGTGCCACAATCTAAAGGAGCACTGTGAAACATGTCTCCAGACCTGCCCCTCCAGCCTGAATGTGCAGGTTAAACTGGCATTTTGACCTCACAAAATAAACCTTCTGCAAGGCATGAACCTCCCTTTTTAATATTTTTAAATTGTCCCTAACATAGGCCTTAAAAGCCTGTGAGGCAAGGTATGTGGTATTTGAAAAGTAGCACATCTCGATTTAATATTTTACATGTCCTGGAAGTGTAAAACCTCCAAAGTCATTTTTTGCTGTGACAAGTTTGACTTTCTCATAGGGAAACATTGGGTTACACTATAAAACCTTACAATGTTTAATTTCAGTTTGAGAGCAGCTAGAAAAATGGTTCAAGGATTCATTTTAAATTGTAATTTAGAATCCAACCTAATGGTTGGGTCAGACTTTATATTACTATTTTGGAAATTAGACTTTTAGAAAGTTGCTATTTTACTGCCTAAAACCAAAAGGCATTCCTGCCATTGTCCAGCTGTCACCTGACCCCTGATGGTTCCCCTACGGTGACATGTGCATTTCTCCTAGACAGTGGACAAAGGGCTCCAGATGTTGGAAGGGGACTTTTTACTTGACAGGATGTCCTGAGGGACAGAGGGACTGTGCACCAAACCCAGTAGGAGTAGGGGATCTGAGCAGAAGTGGTTTAGAGGGGGACCAAAGGCTTGCACTCGAGCCATAGGATGGCACTGTGCATAAAAGTGCCCCCCACAGACTTTGCCTAAGAACACTCTCGGGCCTGTGAGGAATCAAAAGGAATGCTGTGCTGTCTGAAGAACCTGAAGGAAAATTAGACTTGCTTTCCTTGAACATAGGACCTCAGAAGGTATTCCGGTGTGTCAGTTGGCTGACTTCCTGTTGAGCTACAGGAGCACACAAGCTTCCAGAAGCCTCTCTCCTTTCAACTACCTAGCCAACCAGCTACAACTGGACCTGGCTCAGACCATTCAGCTGGCCTCTGCTAGAATGAGTTGTAAATCTCAAGTGGTACCTTCTAGGTCCTTAATCCTTAGCTTGTCTAAGAGAGTACTTATCCTATCCCTAAAGTTGAAACTTTTTTTTTGCCAGCTTTCTGAATGGAGTACTGATGGAGATAGGGTTGCCCTCAAATCCGCAACTGCCACCAACAAATTGCCAGTTGCCCTCAACTTGCTGGTTTGTCCTCCTGAAGGCGACCCAAATTCTAGAAAAGTAAGCATGAATGTAAAGGGCTTTAATGAGACAGACGCCAAGCCAAAGCCGGTCAACGCTGAGGATTTCTTGGGCACAGACTCTGGATTTCACTGTTCAGAGCTTTCCCACATTAATTGATTACTGCACCAGCAACCCACTCATCAGCAACATACCTTCATTGACAACTTACTATCTCTGATTAAAGATTTCTAAGGGAGAAGGTATATTTTCCACCAGGGTGACGTAGGTTTTTGTATCCGACCCATGCTCCATTGTGATCAGCCTTAAATTTTGACTTGGACCTGGTTCAGCTTGACCAGATAACCATGAGTGGTACTTTGTGCTTGTTAGTGTTATTTTCAACTTAAAATGTAAAAAATCATATTTCCAATACTACTTATTTTATCTTTGTCACTTTAGTGTCATTTTTTCTATAAACATAATCTATTTTTATAAATTGGTTTGGGATTTTTCTTGTTGTGGGTTTTTACTGTATTATTGTTGGAGTATTGCATAAATACTTTACACATTGCCTCTAGGTTAAGCTAGACTGCTTTGTGCTAAACTACCAAAGAGTTGAGCACAGGTTTTTCTAGAGACATTAGTGGTTTACCCTGAAAAGGACTGTGATTATTATTAAAGGTCGGTTGTCACCCCTTTGAACTAATACTCCAACTTCTTGCAAAAGTTGCCCAATATTTAACCTTCAACTCATAATGTCCTATGGGAGGAAGCAAGCAGAGACTAGTCATTGATGGCACCACAATATGGGAGGGTCAATGTCCCACTTCCCAAAAGTGAGCCACGGATGCCCCTGTACATACAGTGATGGTATGGAAAGTGTCAGGTTGTGTTAATCTGTGTATGTCCTTACATTTTGACTGTATGGGTTCTTAAGGTATCTAGCAAAATTTGATGAGGAAAACACACATAATGGCAATGAAGCAGTCGGGCAGTCGGTTGGAAATTAGACACAAAAGCATATGGCCACTCTTTATGAAGCATCATGCTGATGATCCTGCTTGACCAATTTTAAAGGGTCCACCATCCTTCAAAAGCTATGAGCCAGGCACAAACTGCTCTCTTAAACTTTGGTGAGCATGTTAAGAAAGGTGTTGCAGGATATCTGAGACCAGGAGGTAGGAGATCCAGTGAGTGTAGTGATAGTTGCGCAGAGCACTGTCTAGAGCATTGTGGACATCTCAAAGAGCCCCCAGGATCAGTCAACTTCATTAGTAGACAGAGGCACTCAGGTCTAGCATAGCTACTAGGGTAGGACGTGCTGGTGCTGCTGCCGATAGTGGTAAGCTGCCTCCTATCATCCACCAGCCACCTCAATTCTCTTCCCACTCAAAAGTGCCTAGATGTCAGCTAGGGCTTACCTGTGATGCAGTGCATTACAGCGGTATATCCAGAGATTATTTCTGATCTGTGTTGCCAGTTTGTTAGAAGTTCCCAAAGCTGTCTTAATTCAGCCTAAAGCAGAGCAGTAGCAGTCCAAAAACCAGCCCAAAAGTGCAATGTCTGAAATGGTGCAAAAAATGCTTTCAGACAGGATAATGCTCAAACCTATTCAATATACATATAATTGGAGGAGGTACCATGGGCACCAATGGACTTCTGCAATCATGCGAAACCTCTATTAAAAACACTAATTTTGAAAACCAATCCCAACTGTGACCTTCTGATTGGCCCTACTTTCTCTATAAATTCAAACTCGAGTCTGGCACTCATGAATTCAATCTACCACATCAGAATATAATCAAACTTTAATTAAATCTGAGAACAGGAACATCAAAGCTATTGCAGCAGTGTGGCTCCAAAAAAGAACATTAAACGGATTCGGACCACACAATGATGCATGTATAATAACATTTCTCAACAATAACTCCAAAAACCCTAAGGCAATCCATAACAGCAAAGGAGAGTCCAATATTGTGTTTCTTTAGTCTTATTTTCATGCAACATATGACAATTGTTTAATACATATTCGGAACTGAGTTGGTGTCTGGTAAGTTAAAAATTGGGTGGGTGTTCATGACGGGCATAATTGAGAACCCTGAGGCTGAAGGCAGTACAGGTTTCTAACTATCCTTGGTACTGGGTCATGAAAGAGTTTAGACTAAATACACATGCAATCCCTGGCCTCTTTGCAGAGTGCACAGATTGATGGTCAATACATGCTGATTGAAAATGAAAGCGGCAGCACTACACACATGCGACAGGATACTGGGTCACGGACAGCTTTGCATGCCCATCAGTTGGGGTAGGGCTATGGGGTCCCCTTTATTCCCACATCTTTCTGAAATCATCCATTTGCATACCCCATGTCACCTATTTCCTCTTAAGCACCAGTTTTCACTCTCTCCTTATGTACATTAGTCCTTTAATCAGTGCAGAAAATGAGGGGGAATCTGGCAGCTATTATTGAGCTTGATCTGAGATATGGACTAGTATCCAAACTCAAGTCTGGCACTCATGAATTCAAACTGACAGAGCAGAATATAATCAACCTTTAATGAAATCTAAGAATGGGATCATCAAAGCTACTGCACCCCTGTGGCTCCAAAAAAGAACATTAAACTGATTCACACCACACAATGATGCATGTATAATAAAATGATCCTTGTGTTAAAATAATTCCAATATGACCTGTCTGGCAAGGTTTGCATTATATCTATTTGCCTCATGATATTCAAACAAAAATGCATCTTTTACAAGGCATTCATGGCAGTGTGAGACAACATTAAAAATAATCTTTGAGGCAGACAGGCAGTGTGTGTGCGTAAGCCAAATTTGTCCCTGTGTCATTTGCCGACACCAGGACCCATTCAGCAGCAGTCACACATTGTCTGCTTTACTTTAAGAGCAGCAGCTGCACATTGTCTGCTTTACTTTGAGAGCAGAAACCTGGAAGGTGTTTCTTATTCTCACTTCCATGTGGGCCCAGAACCATGGCCTCGCTTAATGGGCCATCTGCCCCCCTTTTGTTGTAGTCCTGCCCTTGCTCTGTGTTATCTGGAGACTAACAGCTAAATATCTATCCACTGGAGGGATACAGGCACTCAGCTTGTTATTGTTTTTTTTTTTTTAAGTGCCTCAACAACACTATGATTTGGAGGTAGGTTTATGACTTTATTCATCCCCTGTATGTAAGAGGTTTGCTTGCACTGTAAGAATGTAAAATGTGTTTTGGAATGAATAATTGCACTAATGATAAATCCACTTACTAATTTATTTTGTATTCAATTTGTCTTATAGTGCTATTCATCCTAATGTAGGGTTTTACACATACACACATTGTATAGAGACAATGAATCATACAAGTATATACATCTTCTTTTTTATTTTTGTCATCAAGTAGAAAAGTCAATTCATATATGATGCACAAGTTGTTTGTACAATATGTCCCTACATCATCATTACACATCAAATCAAATCAAATCAAGCTTTATTCGGTCAATTAACCATCAAAGCATCACATACATTAAAGGAAAAATTTCAACTCATTTTATAATCTGTACAATAATTAAATAATTTTATAAAATAAAAAAAAAACACATAAATAAATACATACATGTGATATCAAAGTATTCATCTAAAATCCTGCCTGGGCACGCTTCATGGGTCCTTGATTAAAATGGTGATCACATATATGCTATCCTGCCACTAAAAACTTGCTGACTGCTAAAATTAATTAATTTGATCTATGGCTTTTTTTAAAACCCTTATGGCTATACTGCAATTTTTCAGCCCCATTTCCCTACAGGTTTTTCGAATCCATTTTGACTGTGGAAAAAATATGTTGGGCAAAAAAACATAAAATGTTCAACTGTTTCCGGGGCACCGCCACAAGCCGGACATATATCTGAAGTAGAGATTGGCCCCCAGTTGCAAGTTAAAGACAACATTGGTAAGGACCCAAAACGGAATCTAGCACATAAACCTTTGCCCTGTAAATCTAGTATAATATCTAAATAGGATTCATACTGCGGAAACCACTTAAAATCAATAAAAAGATTAGTAAATCGACCATGGGATTTACAATAAATATATTTGTTCCATACATTGGACCAGTAAGCTGATTTCAAAGCAGTTTTATGGGATTTCACTAATTTTTGGGGATTCTCCCAATGATCTCCGAACCCCAAGATACAAAACCAATTGGACACATATTTAATCCAAGGAATAATAGCTCCATTTGGTCTCTTTAGCAGGTCAAGCAATGATGCTTTGTATAAATCCAATTCAGGGTGGTCCAGATCCTTATCCAATATAATAGAGGTCATAGGGAAATTAAATCAGCTACTTGGTTTAGCCCCAAATCAAGAAACATTGGGATCAGTGGTGTACTTCGGGGGCACACTATCAAAGCCCTCGCAAAATTGTTTTCTCCCACAGTTATATTTGTACATACATAGCTTTATTGGTTACTTTCAACCCTAAAAGCAAAACAACCACCGGTAGAAAGATAAAAGATAAGTAAAAATTAAGTTAAAAAGGAAATAAGAGGAATAAAAAAGAACATCCTTTACGGCCTTAAAACACATAAAAACCAAACACCTAATCTCCTACTGACTGTCATTTAAATCAATCATGGGGTATTGTTCCAGTCTAGGTGTGTGGTTAAAATTTGATGACTAAAACATTCCATTGTCAGTTTCATGTTGTCCTTATTTAGAAGTAAGTTCCGCATCAGCAACTTTCCCCAAGTGATTAATACGTACATGCCAGGCAGCTGTAATGTACCTACTAACCGCACAGGGCAAGGGGGGGGGAACTTTCCCTCATCAGAATTCTTAAGGCAACAATACAATGTCTTACCCCCATATTTCTACACACTGGCCGTAGCCACTTTCGACACGCAATCAAATAGGCAGGACATAAAAACATAAAATGTACAATGGATTCTGGATTATGGATCATTACACATATTCAGCATACTTCATTAGACTGTTAGAAAAAGAAATGAATGAAGAAGGGAGGAATCAAAAGATGCCATAGATGTTGATTGCTATTGATGGGGAAAGGCACCATAATTCTACACCATTAATAGCTTAATATTGGATCGACAAATTGTGTTCAATCAAATCTCCATAGCTCTATCATTTTTTATTTAACCTAATCTTGCTGTGTAAAGATTCTTGTACTGCTTCACCGGTTTGACTTTATTTAGTCATTAGATAAAATGAGGTACCGTGGTGGATCGCCATTTCTGTAATGTTAATGATCTAGTAATCAACAAACCAACAATTACAAATTGTTGTTGTGTTATGTTGATATTGGTAGATCGCAGGATCATTCCACATCAAGCCCTATAGTGTTCCTGTTCTATAGATGTTTTAGCCAAATTTTTGACACGTTATTCTAGTAAACTAGGACTGCCATTGTGCACTTTAGCCCAGTTACATTTTATTCAGCATTGCTTTATTTTTCTAGCAACAACCACATTTGTGGTGTGGTTTTATTTTCTCTATCTAATTGTTCTTTCGCATAGGAAAGCATTACATTCTCAGCAGGATATTCATTTCACTTTGTGCTTTCCTCAAGGCTGCAGTCAGATAGGGTTGCTGGCAAAAGTGGTATGCTGTGTTTCCAACATTCACAGAAACACACACATTCTTACGTGGGGACCCCTTCTTAGAATGTCAACTGTTTTATTATAAAAACACTCCTTTGTCCCCTACACGTTAGAGGGAGATTCAAGCCAGATGACCACAACTGTATGCTGATTGCTGATTGCCTCGTTACAGCTGCCTGCTTAGACTACAGAATCCCTGACCTATATGGGAACATTGTCTCTTTAGACTGCAGGCTTCTTTGCTCAGGTATGAGGGATGATGTCTTCCCAGGGAGGAAGCCTGAAGGGTGGATTAGGGCTCAATATGCTCTGCTTTAACATAGTTTAGGTATCACTCTTAGTGACAGTGTGATGAGACTGGTTTTGTGTTTCTCACTCCTTGTCACCCCTGTGCTCTTATTGTGTTTTATCATCCTAGTTATTGCAATACATCCCATTTTATCTAAGATGCAGTTACTTCAATAAACCCTTATTGAACTATATTCTGCCTCTGTTTGTCTTTGCCTGTTTGAGACTAACGTAACTGAGAGAAAGGGACAAGATCTGATTGACCATGATTCCCTGTAGGAGTCTTTCTTGTCATGCGCCTGGTTGCCACAATCATCCCTGCTCTTGGGCGGAGATAAGGCGCTGCTAGTTAGCTGGAAAACCCGGATTAGGCCGACAGGCATCACATGGTTTGGAATTGTACTTAGTACGCCACAATCTATGCGATGCTGCTACCCAAATACAGTAGCCTCATTAGGATAATAAGAACCTATGTGATAACCCAGTCATATTGTAAACAAAAGCTGTTGACTAATAAACCTGGTCCTAAAAGTTATACAGATGAGGATAGGTGAAGCATATATGCAGCCAGTCACTGTTGGCATTGGCAAACATACAAGGTACCTCTGGGGCAGCTGCATATATTTTGTGGATGAGACAAGTAGTTTAGTATAGCATCCATTTGCTAAAAAAAATATTCTTCTATAATTTGCAGCGTGAATGGCTTTACAACAAATTCTCCAACGGTTCCCATTAATATTGCAATTTATAGTAAAAGCAATAACATTTAACAAAGAAGGTACTAATTTTTCAGCCAGTTTCTGATGCAATGAACAACACCAATTGCCTATTCCTTTGAGTTTGCTTATGCTTTGTGCAAATGGGGAAGATTATTATACGCTGCAAGTGAGAAAGTTTCTAATTTGTCTATAAATTAACCATAGGTTAAGAGTTATTTCTGGATGATTAGTAGCTAGTTGGTGCGAGACTATTATTGATTCAGAGTGACAGAAGTTTCAAGTTTGGAACATCTTACCCTTTCCCAGGCTCGAGATGGTTTCAGGATTACGGTGCCACAGTATTCCGTGTTTGCACACTTAATTGCAGCAGCCGTGTGTTTAAGAGGAGGGCTGTGGGCACCGGCACGTTTTCATTTGCAAATTAAACACTGATATCGTCTATGAACAGATTTATTTGGACTGGTTCATCAACCTGCCTAAGTGGCCATGCCGTAGGGCTCTATAAATAGCACCAAGAGAACAGAGAAGATAAGACAGCTCTGTCTTTTGTCACACCTACCAAGGATGTACTCACTACTTTGGAATAAATTATAATTTTAGCTTCAGCCTTTTTATAAAAATTATGCTGGAAGTCCACAACTCTTGGTGGAAACTTGAATGTGCTTATAATTGTAAATAACTCTTCCCACTTGGTCCTATTGACTGACTTATAGTTGACAGCATGTACTAGGTAGATAGTATTGGTTGATATACATCTTTTGGGAAGAAAACCATTTAAATTTGGGTGGACCGAACTTTGTGCTAGTGGGACTAATCAACCTGCTAATATTTTCTCAACATTTGTATAATTGCAGATGGAGACTGATGGGACGAAATGGCTTTCGGAAGGCATTTTCCTTTTCCAAGAAGTTTACAATAAGTACCTTGATCAAGGAATTAGGGGGATCCTTGCCATCAAGAAATTCATTAAAGAGAATAACCAAAAGTTGACTTAATTTGTGCATACATCGTTTGTACACTTCCGAGTGACCCATCATGCCTGCACGCTTTTGCATTAAGGAACGCTTTGATTGCACCTGCCAGTTCGGCCATTGTGATAGGCATCACAAATGATTTTTGTTGACCTACTGATGAGACAGCCACCTGAATCTTTTTCAAAAAATGATTAATACTTTCAGATGTAGGCCCCTTCCTTTGCAAAGTAAAACTCTGAATAGAGATTAAGAAAGTATTCACAAATTAGATCTGGCAACGTAGCAACTTTATATTTCACAACATCAGAAAGTGATTTGATAACGCTGTTCTTTTACTAAAACGTAATTTAATTCACTATTTCTGCAGCTGTGAAGTAGCCTTCTAAGTTCTACCGAGTTGGCTTAACTTACCTCTGACTGCATACGTGTTAGATGTAATGAAATATAAGGCTGAGGTATCTAAAGCCAACTGTAATTGAATTGCTGTAGCTTTATTTTGTTTGGTCATCTATGCTTCAGAAGAAATAGCTTTGTCTCGTATAAAGGCCTTCAGAAAACCCCATACAGAAAAGGAAGGCTCTCTACCAATAGTTCTTTTGTAAAATTAATCTAATACAATACACCCTTAAACAAAGAGTGGATGTTAAAAAAAATCAATACAAGAAGCTGAGGAAGTGCTTGGAAAAACAACTATAAGATTTATCCAGTGGCTACTCAGCCCTCTAAACATCTACTAAGGCTAAATCACATTTTATCCTTGTTCAAAAGAGAGCTGATTTGGGCTTGTTTTGTTGTTTGTTGATCAAAGAGAAGTCAAGCCTTACTATGAAACTCTCCCCAAAGTACAATTGTCCCTTCCTTTGCTCCCATAGTGAGGTTATATGTTTCTTTAAAAGCGGTGTTATTACCTTCTATAAAACCATAATAGTTTATAAAATTAACAAACTGTAACACTAGCAGAACTTGAACAGAAAGCCATCTTCCTGGATCCCCTATCCCTGAAGCACTTCACTTTAAAGCACCTTAGTTATTAATATAGCCACCCCACTGACTGTTACATTGGCTGAGGTGAAAAACTAATGAATGATAAAGCCTGGAATGCTTGGCTGAGGGGACAGATGTAAAGTGGGTTTCCTGTAGATAGATAACTTTCACATTGGATGCTCTCAGCCAAGCCATAATTGACCAATGCTTAATTGTATTATTAATTAATCCTATTGGCGTTACAGGATGCCACTTTTATAAGCCTGACAACCATATTTATCTTATCTTGTTGATCAAGAGCCCAATAAAACTACAAACAATAGTGTTCTCTATTTCTGAGAAAGTGCTCCTTTGTATGGGTCTGTGGCAAATGTAAAGTTCCACCTGTGGACTTTTGATCGCTACCCGTTAAAAATGTTATAGTAATGCTTTTCTGGCTAAAGTGCATCCCCACCACCTGCGACCCAACAAACCTTCCCACATGTGGATCCTCCCTGGGCCTGACCTGTCATGGCTCGCAAGGTTCACATCCCACCCCTCTCCCATATATATATATATATCCTCCCATACGTTGCTCCCACATTTCGCCCTCCACCCGAGTTGAGTGTGTTGGTATTGCACCCAGGATTGCTATCTCAGGCAGTATAGGTGCCTGATCTAGAGTATCCTTATTACCTGGCTTCTCACCCTATAGGGGCTAAACACCACATCAGTATAACGAAAATGTATACATCAACTGTCTTTACAGATTTTCATAATTTGCAAGCAATTCAGTAAAATGAAAAAAACTGCCTCCAGAAAAGAATATTAAAAGGGAAATGAAAAGATAGTGTATTGCCTTGTGGAGGCTAAGCACAATATCAACAAAACAATTGCACTACATTAAATCTTCAACATGCATATATTAAATGTCCTAGAAAATGTCATGGTTCCTAAGCAGTATGATAATCAGAGCACAAAGTGTATTAGAGCAAGGTTGCCTGCACGTAGCAATATTAGGAAAGAAGTGAAAAGGCAGCAGTTACAATCCTTTGGCTCTTTGAGAAGTTTATTTGCTCCAGAAATTCATTGACATGCGAAATTGTTCTAAACAGCTCAACCATGGATTTCAACTCCTTGTGTCTCTGGGCAGTACACAATGGCATGTCAGAAAAGATATGGAATGAATACAGTAGTTTGCCATAGTTTAAAAGGATTTAGTTTGTAATTGTTAGAAATTGGGTCTGTAGTTGGCAGAAGTATCCACCTTGTCCAAGTACAGACCACAATCTTAGTCACGGATTGTCACAACACAACCTAAATTATCCTGTACTCACCCTCTGGTAATTTGCTATACAGCAATTTTTCAAGAGAGAGACAGACGCTTACTCGAATTTTGCAGGTGTTGCATCAATTTTCGAATACAATGTATTTTCTCTCTCTGGTGAAGTCTTTTATGGCCCTGAGACTTCTTAACAGGATGCAAGCTCAGTCCGGGCCCTTAGAAATCACTTGTGGTGCAAGGCAGATTCCTTCTAGCAGAATCAGGGAACAACAGGGCAACAAACAAGAGAGAAGCCCTTCCAGAAAAGCAGTCTGTTGTAAGAAACGCCCAACACCGTTGTGGTATTTAACTTGTTAAGTTTATTCCAAGAACATGACCTACTGTCAATCCACTCCAAGGAGAGCCCAGCAACAGTTGCTCCCTGTAATTTCTCTCCGCTCACATTCTAGGTGGAACTTTTAAGGAAACATTCCATTCTTTTATAATTAGCAAATAACACATCCTTTTCCCTTCATCATGTAAATCTAACACAAATGTTTTCGACAGCAACATTACAAAAGCAATAAGGAAAAGGGAGTCAAATACACAATACACAATACCTCATATGAACAAAAAGAACAAAACAAAGTAGAATAACTATGTTTGTGAGAGAAATGAATAAATACAGTGAAAACTGCAACAGTGAAAAGCCAAACAAAATTCAAGCTCTAACATAACCATTTAAATAGGCTGGTGGTCTATGTATTCTTGTGCTCCTGATAGACCTGGAAATATCCACTCCCATCACCTCTTCAGGCATATTCAGAGATACATGAGTGTCCTCGTTATGTCCCTCATTTACATGCAAACTTGTGGTAGATCGCACCACCTTCTTGTCTCTCTCGTTCACAATTAATATTGCACCAGAACAACCTTCATCCTCTTTCCCTTCACATTCACCACTCTGATACAAAGCAACATTTCTGACATTCCACCTCTTACCTCCTTCCACCACTACATAATACCTACTAACTTTCAATACACGAACTGGACCTCTGAATTTAGAAATATATCCTCTAATTCTTCCAGATTTTATTTTGAATCAGTCACCCACTCTTATTCTAGTAACTTCTGAAGTTTTTGCTAATCTTTCTCCACCTGACACAACCCATTCTTTAAGCCAAGAAGGAACTAATTTGGAACCTGCAGAACACCCCCTCATTAGCTGAAATGCACAAATGTTAGAAGCACTGTGAATGGTAGTACGATACGCCCATATCATTTCAAACATCATTTATTTAACATTACAATGATTGCTTAAAGCTAATTGAATAGTTCATTTGACCAGCTTGTTGGCCCTCTCTACGATACCATTTCCTTGTGGGTTGTAGAACAAAGTACGAGAATGTCTCACTCCACACCATCTAAAAAAAGAACGCATCTCATTAGAGCTTAACTGAGTCCCATTGTCTGTAATCAGTACCAAAGGTATACCTTCCTCAAACATTTCCTCCAACACCTTTATCACTGTATTTGTGGTGATATCTCCCATGAATTTCGCTATGAGCCACCTTGAATGCACATCAACAACTACTGCAGCAAACCCCAGCTCAAGTAAGAATTGAGAAATAGGTTAAATAAAATCAAGAAAAATAGTATGCAATGATTTCCCTGGATCCTCTATAGGATCACAGCTCCTCTTGTCACCTACTTTTAATCTCTTCTCACTCTCCTTGCATAAGGTGCATCTCTCCACCCAATCTTTAACTCGTCCATACAAACCTGGCCACCAGAACACCTCTTTTAATCTTCTACTAGTTAGTCCTTGAACTAATTGGCCCTCATGTGCCAGGTTGAACAATCTGAACCTTAAACCCACTGGTAGAACATACTGATCACCTCTCATTATTACATTCTTATCACAAACCGAAAACTCATCCAACACATTTAAGAAAGGTCTAAATGACACAGATAAAGTACTCTCTCTCCTAGCCCCATTACAAATCAACTTAATAACTTCTTTAAGACAGTTGTCAGAATTCATCTCTTCTTCCCACTCCTCTTTTGTAAAAGTTCCTAAACCACTTTCAACAACATCCATGACTGAAGCTACTGCTACTTCTGTGTCACAGTTTTTTTTACTGTTTGTGCATCAACAGCTTCCCAATCAAGAGATAGTCTAGACAATCAGTCTGCTTGCACATTCTTCCAACCTTGGACAAATTCTACTTTGTAAAGATACTCCTGAAATCTTACTGCTAACCTAGCCATTCTCGCCGAACCTTTGCCTGCCCGTCCTAATGACAAAGTCTTGGACAAAGGTTTGTGATCACTATGCAAGCAAATTGCAATCCCCACAAATAAAGGCCCTCATTACAACCCTGGCAGTAAATGCCACGTACCGCCATGCAGAAGACCGCCAACATACCGCTGCGGCCGCGGAATTCTGCTACAGCTATTACGACATACAGCTCGGAATCTTCCATAATCCAGGCGATAACAAAACCTCCACTGTCACGCCAACAGGAATATGCCCACACTATCACGACCCACGAATCCACACGGTGGTCTTTCAACCGCGGTATTCCATTGGCGGTACACACCGCTGCACCCAAAATACACACATATTTACAAAACACAACCACATTGGACAATTCAAAATATACACACCGGACACACATACACACACCACACCACACCCACACACCCAATCCAATATAAAGCACACACCCACATCATCCACAAACCCTTACTACTGGATTTCTGAAACCACGCCAGAGAGACACACCACCATAAACAACACCAGCATCCACAAACACACAACACCATCACTTACACAACATCCACACACCTCAAACAGCACACACCAACACATCCCCTCACACATCACAAAACACACCACCTCACACCTCACCCACACCACATCATGGCACCTCAACGACACCGCAGGTTCTCTGAGGAGGAGCTCATGGTCATGGTGGAGGAAATCATCTGGGTAGAGCCACAGCTTTCGGATCACACGTGCAGCACACCTCCATTGCAAGGAAGATGGAGCTATGGCGCAGAATTGTCGACAGGGTCAACGCAGTGGGACAGCATCCAAGAACTAGGGATGACATCAGGAAGAGGTGGAACGACCTACAGGGGAAGGTGCGTTGTGTGGTCTCCAGACACCGGATTGCTGTACAGAGGACTGCCGGTGGACCCCCACCTCCTCCCCCACATCTAACAACATGGGAGGAGCAAGTCTTGGCGATCATGCATCCTGAGGGCCTTGCAGGATTAGCAGGAGGACTGGACTCAGGTAAGTCAAATCTTTACTACCTAACCCCCCCACCTGCATGCCATCACATACTCCCACCCTCACCCTCACCCCCATAACTCCAATACCTCACATATGCCCCACTATCATAACCCGCCCATCCCAATACCAAGCCCTGCATGCAACACCAAAGCATGGACTCCCATCACCAAAGCATGTCCACTACAGATACCCCCACAGACCCCAAACCAAATATCACACAAGGACCAAGACAAGAATGCAAGCACTGGAGTACAGGGTCACTCACCCATTGCACACAATGGCACACACAGATGCAATAACCATGCCTTTACACCCCTGCAGGACCCCAACCCAACTCACCGGACAGGAGGTACCAGACATATCCAGTACCCCCACAGAAGAGACCCACAGTGATGACAGTGGCTCTGCACAACTGGATCAAGATGACCAGCCCGGCCAATCAGGGACCTCTGGACATGCGGTTCCCCTGACACTGTCACAAGCCACCACAGAGCCTCCCCCCTCAGGAAACACCAGCACAGCACCCACCCAGCTGGCCCATCCCTCTGTCCCCAGGACACGTCAATCAGGAGTGTGTCCACCACTACAGGGAACTCAGGCAAACCCACCAACCCAAGAAAATCAGGGACCTGGGGGCAGTGGCAGTGGGCACACGGTTCAGGGGACAGAGGCTCAGGAAAACAGGGAATCTGCGAGGACTGCTGTGCGACAGGGGGAGGACAGGCCCAGGGAACCCACTCTCCACGAGGCCATCTCCAACATCATGGGAGCGTACCATCATTCTAAGGAGACGATGGTAACAGTACTGGCCATGTTTCAGGAGACCCAGCAGCTGCAGGAGGAACACTATCTGGGGCTCAGGGAGGACCTGAAGTCCATAAACAACACCCTGGTCACCATTGCAGGGGTGCTGCAAGACCTTGTCAACACCAGGAGGGACACTGTGGCACATTAAGGGGCCCCTGACACTATCCTGGACAATGAACAGCCCTCCACCTCTGCCGGCACTAGTGGACAGGAGGCACCGCCACAGGAACACGACACCAGCACCCCACCCCCTGCAGATGGAGAACCACCCCGCAAACGGTCCCTGAGATCCAGGAACAAGAGAGAGAACATTGCCAAGACCCCCGCCAGGAAATGAGTGTCACCCTTCTGTCCCACTTTGTCACCCTGTCAATCCTTCAACTGCCATTGCTCCACTTCCTAAGCCCCTTTGGACAATGCAGCTGTGAAACAAATAGACTGGACTCTGCCATGGACATTCCTCCACCATCCCCCCTGCCCATTTTACAAACCCCTGCACTTATTTGCACAGAAATGAAAACACTTCAATTACAAAACAATCTGGAGTCAGTCTGTGCCTTTACAAACATGTAATTGCAGTAACCATGGAATATAGCAATGTCAATTTACTTGTGCACATACCGATGTAACACAGCTGTAGGCCAGGAGGAAATATAGCAGAGGGCACAAAGTGGGACCCACATCTGTGAAATGGAAAGGCAAAGTGACAAGTCAGGGTCCATACACTGAGTGAAAATGACAGACTTATGCTAGCTCCAATAATAGTTGGAGATATGGGAGGCAGTGACATCTTCTTACCTGTGTTTCACTGGAAGTATTGCATGCTTATGTTCTTCCTGTTGTCGATATCCTCTTCTTCTGCCTCCTCTTCTTGTCTGTCCACAGGCTCCACAGCTGCCACAAGACCACCAGCTGGCCCATCCAAAAAAGGCACCTGGCGTCGCAAAGCCAGGTTGTGCAGCATACCGCAGGCCACGATGATCTGGCGCACCTTCTTTGGTGAGTAGTAGAGAGAACCACCTGTCATATGGAGGCACCGGAATCTGGCCTTCAGGAGGCCGAAGGTGCGTTCAATCACCCTCCTAGTTCACCCATGTGCCTCATTGTAGCGTTCCTCTGCCATTGTCCTGGGATTTCTCACTGGGGTCAGTAGCCATGACAGGTTGGGGTAACCAGAGTCACCTGCAAATATGGAGGGACAACTGTTAGACACACACTAACCCGTAGGGACAACCCCATACCCAGACACCTATTCACACTGTATAGGGTCCTTATCCTCACCTATTAGCCACACACGGTGCCTCTGGAGTTGCCCCATCACATAAGGGATGCTGCTATTCCTCAAAATGTAAGCGTCATGCACTGAGCCAGGAAATGTGGCATTCACATGGGAGATGTACTGGTCTGCCAAACACACCATCTGCATATTCATAGAATGGTAGCTCTTCCGGTTTCTGTACACCTGTTCACTCCTGCGGGGGGTAACAAGGCCACATGTGTCCCATCAATGACACCAATGATGTTGGGGATATGTCCCAGGGCATAGAAGTCACCTTTCACTGTGGGAAAATCCTCCACCTCAGGGAACACGATGTAGCTGAGCATGTGTTTCAGTAGGGCAGGCAACACTCTGGACAACACGTTAGAGAACATTGGCTGGGACATCCCTGATGCAACGGCCACTGTTGCTTGAAAGGAACCACTTGCCAGGAAATGAAGTACTGGCAGGACCTGCACTGGAGGGGGGATTCCTGTGGGATGGCGGATAGCTGACATCAGATCTGGCTCCAACTGGGCACACAGTTCATGGATTGTTGCACAATCAAGTCTGTAGGTAACTATTATGTGTCTCTCTTCCATTGTCGACAGGTCCACCAGCGATCTGTACACCGGAGGATGCCGCCATCTCATCACCTGCCCCAGCAGACGTGCCCTATGGAGGAGAACAGCAAGCAGAGAGTCAGCCAACACTAAGCATCACAAAATGTCATTTGCACATATTTATTAATCTGCAATGTGCCTGTAACTGTGTGTATTCAAGGCCTACATTGGTGTGACGCAGTTAATATTAATGCCATTTGACCCCCTGAAATGGCGGCTGCCTGACCTGTAAGGTGGGACAAGGGGATATGAGGTAACTGCGCTCTCGTTGTACACCGTCACGGTTGGCGGTCGAAGACTGTGGAGTAATCCAGCATTGGTTCACATGGGACCCTATGGGTCCGAGGAGCCAATGACGATGTAGGCCGGCGGTGACAGTACGCACCACTGCGGACGTGACATTTTCTGTCTGTTCACTCACTTGATAACTGACCTTCAACAGGAGACGACCTAAACTGCAAGTGCTGCTGTGACCCGTGCCTGGAAGCCACAATGGCTCATGTGTCTGGGGAAAGGGCCCCTGCCTTCACTTTGGAGGAGTTGTAGAAACTAGTGGATGGGGTCCTCCCCCAGTACACACAACTGTACGGTCCTCCAGACAAACAGGTGAGTACACTGTGAGCATGCTGCATGGGCAATGCCTGTTTGGAGTGGTGTGGATGGAAGATAAATGGGGGGGGGGGCTGAGGCCTCCATGTGCGGACAATGAGTGTGTGTGCGTCAGGGCAAGGGTGGGAACGTGGGTCAATGTGTATGACGGTCTGGATGGGTAATGATTTTTCTTTCCCTCTGTACTATTCCTCTAGGTCAGCGCCCACCAGAAGGAGGGTGTTTGGCTTGCCATCGCCAAGGATGTCCGGACCCTGGGGGTCCACAACAGACGGAGCACCCACTGCTGTAAAAGATGGGAGGACCTGTGCCACTGGAGAAAGAAGATGGCGAAGGCCCAGATGGGGATGGCCTACCAACGTGGGAGGGGTGCCCGTCGCACCATGACCACCCTGATATTCTGGATAGTGGCGGTGGCGTATCCGGAGTTGGATGGGCGCATGAGGGCATCACAGCTACCACAATGGGGTGAGTACACTCTCATTCAGCTGACTCTGCGTGCATTACGAGGTGTCTGGGTGGGGGAGGTGCGCAGTAGGTTCCCCTAGGCCTAGGCTATCTTGGTAGGCAAGGTCCCTTGTGAGTCAGGCTCTGTAGCACCCCACCCCAACTAGTGGTTAGTGCCATCTACAGCTAGTCAGGCTCCTGTGACTTCCAGGTGTGCAGCAATCGGGTTTAGGCCTTGTACCCCATGGGCATGTGATTAATCTAGGAACTATAAGTGCATGGCGTGGTGCAGAGGGCTGCTGTGTCGGTTATGTCCGGCATCGGTAGTGGTGTTGCATGCACTGAACATGTCTTTCTCCTGTCTTCCCCCCCATTTTGTGGTCTCCCTGTTCTTGTGTGCAATAGCATCATCAGGCGGAGGAGCATTGGCACCAGAGCAGGAGGGAGCTGCATCCCACTTGGCCCTGGAGGGTGAAACAACGGAGTCTGAAGCCACCAGTGGGACAGAGGGCGAGGGGAGCTCCACAGTGGGGACAGGAGCAGAGACCAGCGACAGTGACTCCTCCTCTGATGGGAGCTCCATTGTGGTGGCGGGCACCTCTGTGCCCACACCATCAACAGGCACAGCCGCCACCCTCCTACCAGCACCGCCCTCCCAGCAGCCTCTCAGCACGTGTCCCGTGCCCACTCACCCAGGAGGGTGGGCATCTCCTTCGCCCCAGGCACCTCAGGCCCTGCCCCAGTCAGCATTGCTGCCCTCAGTGAGGAGGCTATTGACCTCCTGAGATCCCGCACTGTTGGGCAGTCTACCATTCTGAATGCCATCCAGGGTATTGAGAGGCATTTGCAACAAACAAATGCATACCTGGAGGGCATTCATTCACCAGGCAGCCCAGCAGAGAGCATTTCAGGCTCTGGCCTCAGCACTGATGGCAGCCATTGTCCCTGTGTCCAGCCTCCCCCCTCCATCTTCCTCCACCCAGACCCAATCCCCTGTACCTCAGCCTATCCCAAGCACACCATCAGACCAGCATGCACACACATCAACACACAAGTGTGGCTCAGGCAAACATAAGCACCACACATCTCACAGGCACTCACACAAGCATCATACGCATGCACACATACCAACATCCACTGCCTCCACTGTATCCCCCTCCTCCATGTTTCCCTTCTCCCTCCCTGTCTTGTCTCCACTCACACCTGTATGCACTACATTCTCAGCCACTACCTCCATCACCAGCATGCCCATCACCACACACCACTCACCACCGCCACTACCATTCACACATCCCCAGTGTCCTCTCCCAGTCTGTCTGTAAGCCCTCCTCCCAAAATACACAAACGCAGGCACACACCCACCCAACAGCCATCCACCTCACAACAGCCTCCAGCCCAAGCACCTTCACCCAAATTCAGCAGACGTACACCTCCTACAACCACTACCTCTACCTCCATTCGTAAACCCCCTCCATCTACCCGTCTAAGTGTGTCTAAAAAACATTTCCTGGCTAACATTGACCCCTTACCTACACCTCCCCCCGTCCTTCCCTTAGGGTCAGGCTTTCCAGGTCCCAGCCCAGCACCTTAGCCACCACATCCCCAGGCACAGTGGTGCCAGCCACTGCTGGTTCATAGAGTGCGCCAACCATCAGGGCAAGGGCAAGGGCAAGGACATTCTGCCACCTGCCAAGGTGAAAAAGGTGCCACATCCCGGAGGGAGAAGCCGAAAACACCTGCAACCAAGGGGTCAGGAAAAACGAAAGGGGATAGTGGCAAGACAGCTGCGCGACCATCAAGGCTGGGGAAGGGACAAAAACTGTAGGGCAGGTCAGGAGAGGGCATGGTGGCACCGACTGAGGGACCAGTGTCACACCTTCTGTTCACCTGTGTGGCGGAGAACACCACCACCTGCACCACCACAGACCCCACCGCCAGCACCACCGCCACAGACCCCGCAGCCAGCACCACCGCGACAGACCCTGCAGCCAGCACCTCCACCACAGACCCCGCAGCCAGCACCGCCGACACAGACCCCACAGCCAGCACCGCCGCCACAGACCCCGCCTCCAGCACCGCCGCCACAGACCCCGCAGCCAGCACCGCCGCCATAGACCCCGCAGCCAGCACCACCGCCACAGACCCCTCCACAAGCACCACTGCGACTGACATTGCCGCAAGCACTGCCGCAACTGACACTGCCGCAAGCACCGCCAGCGGCCCGCGACGTCCTCAGACAGTGGCACCACTGTTGACATGACTACCATCCCCAGTGGTCAGTCTTCCGAGGCTGGTGGTGAGTTCCAGGACCATGGGCAGCTTCCATGAAGCATCACTGTCATCACAGTTGTCAACTGCATATGGAATGCGAAGCCGCAGCAGTGTGGGGTATGTCTCTGCCTCCATGGCATATCATGCTACCTGTACCTCGGCAATCTCGTGGCACACACACCCAGGTGAGTGTATTGTTCCGGCCACACTGCACGTGGAGCACTCTGGGCACCAAGCCCCCTCCAGAACCAGTGGGGAAATGCATCCACTACCTCAGTCCTTGGCAGGATGAAGCACTCTGGGCACCAAGCCCCCTCCAGGACCAGTGGAGAGATACATCCACTACCTCAGTCTTTGGCAGGATGAAGCACTCTGGGCACCATGCCCCCTCCAGATCCAGTGGAGAGATACATCCACTACCTCAGTTCTTGGCAGGATGAAGCACTCTGGGCACCAAGCCCCCTCTAGAACCAGTGGAGAGATACATCCACTACCTCAGTCCTTGGCAGGATGAAGCACTCTGAGCACCATGTCCCTTCCAGAACCAGTGGAGAGATACATCCACTACCTCAGTCCTTGGCAGGATGAAGCACTCTGGGCACCAAGCCCCCTCCAGAACCAGTGGAGAGATACATCCACTACCTCAGTCCTTGGCAGGATGAAGGACTCTGGGCACCCAGCCCCCTCCAGAACCAGTGGAGAGATAAATCCACTGCCTCAGTCCTTGGCAGGATGAAGCACTTTGGGCAACATTCCCCCTCCAGAACCAGTGGAGACTGTTATCCACTAGAGAGACTGTGGCTTTGCACTCCCCAGGATAAATCAGTGGGCAAACCACCCACTGGAAAGACTTGAGAGACTGTGGCTTTGCACTCCCCAGGATTAAGCAGTTGGCAAACCACCCACTGGAAAGACTTGAGAGACTGTGGCTTTGCACCCCCCAGGACCAAACTGTGGGCATGGAGCCCCCTCGTGGAGCAGTGGCGTTGTGCGTTCATCAGGCTGAGGTGCCCTCCTCTCCCTGAGGTGCCTGTATATTTTCAATGTGATGCCCCTCCAGTGTTCTCTCCGTTTGGAGTCAGGTATCTAGTGTGGGCCTTGCCCATGCATTTTGGGCCAAGTGGTCCACGGACAATGATTGGTGCACTATCTGGACTTGTGTATTTGGAGTACATAATTGTATATACTGGATTTTGCATTTTGATAATGATATTTCACATGATTACATTCATTCAAATCATTTCCTTTTGTCCTTGCGTCCTTCAAGGACCCCTGTGTGGTAGGTGCAGTACTCACCATGGTTGTCACTGCTGTCGTTGGAGCTCCTGATAGAGGAGCAGGAGGACCATCGCCGGCAGTATCTGCAATTCAGGCTCCATGGCGTCCTGGTTCCTCGTGGGGTGTGAAGAGGTGAGAGTTTTCCCTTCTGTGTTCTGTTTCCGATGTGTTTTTATTCGCATTGGTTCTGCCACGGGAAAGGTGGTGGATAGGCGTGTTGTGATAGGCTGGGTGGTACATTGTCTTCCGCCTGTCTGTTGGTGGTATCCGCCGCGCTGTTTGTTTGACCCGCCGTGGCGGTCGGAGTGTTAAAGTGGCTCTCTATGTTGGCAGTTTCCCCCACGGTCGTAATCTCATTTTTTTTCTGGCTGCCTGTTCGCGCCAAAGTTCTCTCTTGGTTCCCATGCATTTGAGACAAAATAGCTCCCAAAGCAGTTGCGCTAGCATCAATTGCCAATATCGACTGTAACTTAATGTCAAAAGCAATGAGAACGTCTGCATCACAGATCTCATTCTTGATAGTGACAAAGCAATCTTGTTGTTTATTCCCCCATCTAAATTTGCTTCCTCTCCGCAATAATTTCCTTAAATTCTCAGTTTTGTCAGCGAACCTGCTTACAAATTTAGAATAATATTCTATTAAACCATGGAATGATCTTAACTGATACTTATCACTAGGTGAATGCGCCAATCTAATCGCCTCCAACAAAATATTATTTGATTGAATATTTCCTTTGGATATAGTATAACCGAAGTAATCAATTTCCTCTGTTAAAAATGTGCATTTTTTTATTTAACCACAAACCAGATTCTCCTTCTTCAACACTTCCTTCAAGATGACGTTGTGTTCCTGTACTGTTTCACCCATAACCAAAATGTCATTATGAAAGAATATCACATTTTTCATGTTTCCAAAAATATTTGTCATTGCTAGGGCGCCCGATTCTTATTAAGTGAACTTAAAAGGGGACATGTATAGGTCGATTAACCTTTTGATTCGCATGGAGTGTCCTAGCTATATAGTAATCGATGACCATCAATAATCAATACACAAATCAATAACCATTAAGCAAATCATTAATAAGCCATTAGCCAGTAATGAATGACCGCAACTCAATATACATGTTAGCAATTTTATTTCCCTATCGGTTATAATACTAACTCATGGGATTAATTCAAACTTTATTCAATCAACTCGAGATTTATTCATTAGTGACCACCAATACCCTAATCTAATAGGAACATACATTCTATTGCTTCAACATAAGCTAACAAAGATGAATATGTCAACATTAGTAGCAGAGTTCAGCAAATCAGTCCGTCAATCATTTGTCACTATATATGTCAGTGTCTCAGAATAGGAAACCTTGCCTAATCCAGATTAGCCTTAGAATGTGGGACTTCATGCAAAAACAGCTTAGAACATGAATTTTGGAAAAAAACATCTAGCAAAGAGAAAAACTATTTAGACAGCGTAGTTTGTACCTAGAAAGAAAAGGCACAAAAGTTAATTCAGACACATTGTCATAGCTACCTATCCACGGTATGAATCAGCAACAAAGTCTTCAGGTCATCAATTGATCAGTATCACATCAGGCTCTCAAGAGCATGAGCCCAATGACAAAGTCTTGCATCAATTTCAGCAAAGGTCTCTTCCCGATCATCTGCCTCTAACATCTCTCCATAGGTTCTGCATCTGCATCTGAATTTTGCCCCCTTTTTCATGACATTATATAAAAGTCACCCAGACTATCCCTCAATTCCTATTTGGTCAATTAGTCACGCGTTTAATTACATAGCCAATGGATAAAACACACCAAATCTATAGATTCTAGTATTGCATGATTCTCAGACTGCTGATTGATTCACGGTACAATGTCCTCATCATCTGGCTCATCAGGTATTGAAAATGTTGTATCTTCTTCTCCAGTCAGTGTCTCTGTTGTTCGAGTCCTGGGAAAGTACATCTTGTCTGCTTTACACAGACCTTGATACAATTTTGATTCCCTCATCTCCTATTCATCGGTTCATCAGAGAAAATTCTAGCTAAGCAGACTTTATTAAACAACGATCAGTTCAGGGTCAGTTCAGCACATTAGCTTCTCTACATTGCGTGTTAATAATTCAGCTTCTGCATGAGGCCACAACTTCGGCTAAGTTAGCTCTACAGTATAAGGCAAAACATACGTTATATATCTCAATATGACATATTACTACATTATTATTACACATTTTCAATATTTCACATATTTTTTGTAATTTATTAATATAATTCGTGTATCTTGGTGACCACTCTCCGTGGGCACATTTTCAAACGTGCTCATTAATTTTCTATGTTGTTTATTTCTACATTTTTTTATTATTCAAAATTCATAAACACTCATTGATACTTCTAATTAACATTTCTGCTTCAGCAATCCCTCCTCTGATGACTAAATATGTCATCACATTACCTTTACCATCAACATTTTCATAGCACAATTTCTTCAGTATTTTGTCTCCTTCTCAAATCTTCTCTATAAATTATTTCCCTGTTTTGTTACTCCCTCCTCTGATTATTTTTAGACCTTTCCAATTGAATCTTTTGACATCATTTACATGAACCCCAAAATCCTAATATGCAAGCAATCACAATTAATATTCCCTGTATGATTTTTAATAATACCCCATTCCAAATGCTACTATGCCAATTTCCCACTGAAGCAAATCCCTTTGCAACCTTTTACAAACATCTGGTTCTTTCAATTCTTTTAAATCCTTACTTGAGTTAGTCAGGTTAGTAAGTAAGTCCCTTATCCCTCTACTATTGTTAGGAATATACGAGCAGCAATGCCTAGAGGTGATAATTTTACAGTCTCCGCCACCCTTCGCTAAAAGGATGTCTAAAGCAAGGCAGTTTTGAAGTGTCATAGCTTTATCCACAGCTAATTCAGTATCTATTATGAGTATTTCCCCTGTAAACTTTGTCAGCATGTTATCCACAATAGTAGACAACTTTCGTATCTTAATCGAATTCAGGATGACTCCCATTGAAAGAATCACGGCACCTAAGATATCTCCCACAACTGCAAAAGAGGTTTCCCTCCTCTGCCGCTTATGATGTAATTTAGTCAATTTTTGAAACTTCCTTAAGTCATCTAACTGATAAAGCTTTGGGAAAACTATTCCCAAATAACATGTCCCATACCATCCTCTTGGAAGTCGGTAATAAGCATTATGTCCTCAAATATAATAGATACCAGGAATCACAGGGTCGTTCAACATAAAGGTCAATTTACTCTCAAACAAAAGCACATGCCTACATTCACTCGTTCCCACAAACAAAGTGTCAGTGTGTGATTTGGCCTATGTATACAAAGCTTCCCTAGTGCATCTAGTGCTAGTTTCCCTTGCATTTTAATTGCAGTGTAAGCATAATCATTCTTATAAGTCCTTTTCCCTAAGCCTTTTTCAAATTTTTCTTTTAGTGCCTTTCTCCTGTCATCACTATAACCTATGAAGCTCTTTTGCTAAATGTGTAAGGAAGCATGTGAGGCTGTTCTTGTGCGCATATGCAGTTCCAAATGTTAGTGTAGGCTCAAAGAATCCTCTAACTAATACTATATCATGATCCTTAGCTACTCTACTCAAATATCTAATCATAGGAACAATTGAAAACACTAAATCAGTTGGAATAGAAAAACTGTATATACTCTTGATTATAGAATCTCGTAAGCAGCAAACTGCAGCTTATTTCATATGTTAGCAGAAGACTGTGATACTTAACTCCTTCCTCTACTGATGAAGGAATTTGCGTACATACAAGACAATCCCTTACATTCATCATCTCAACATATTCACTCAACAAGCGATAGAAAACATTAGAAGAAAGCTCTCCTTGAGCATTAGTATAGTCATGCAAATATTTCTCATCTAACTTAAACCTCTCTAAAGCCATTAGTGTAGTAGCCTCAGGAGCAGAAATATGATTGCCTCCTTTCACATCAAGAACAGACATTCCCACAAACATTACCATAAACAAAATTCCACACATAATCTCCAATCCAACACTCATATATTTACAGCACCTAGCCTTTCTGACTTGATTATTCAACTCAGAAATGATCTGTAAACAATCAGAAAACAGAAGTAACTCATATAAAGTGCAGTAAAAATCAAAAATAAGGAAAAAATGTCTTCTCTCACAGTTCAGTCTTGCATCTAGGAATCCTTTTCCCTTGTCAAAATTCGATTAGCAGCTTGTCACATCCGGGTTAATGTCAAATCAGTATATCAATGTCTCCTTCGGTTTATTTTTCAACAATCTCTATTTTTAATATTTCTTAGATTAATTCAACAATTCAGCTCCTTGTTCACCTTCAGGTTACATCATAGTACTGACTCGGAACCTCTCTATCAAAACAAAAGGACATAAACTCATTTTGCCATTCATTAGTAGTTGCATATGCCCATTCAGGACCTGTGTAACTCCGACTTGCTATCCTCTTTCTTTTCAACCTTCGATCACCACTTAGTTCTCCTTCACTCAAATCGTCTTTTGTCGTAGTATCGACTTCTTCCTCTATTGTTTCATTCATGACCACTTCCTCTCTTTTCTCTTCTTGCAAATCAGGGTAACTTTCTCCTTTTCTCGATCCTTCTGTCAATATTCTTTTCAGAATTGGACTCTTCTTCTTCTCCTTCTCTATGATGTTTTCTCTTGATGGACCTGCAATGGGCTAAGGAGGAGTCAGATCACCTTGACTTTGAGCCTCCTCAACTCTTTCCCCTTCTTGGTCTGGGACTTTCTCTGTTTGTTTCTCAGCACAGTCTGCTTCTGGGAGAACCCCTACTGAGCTAGGCTCTCCTGCTGTCTCTGTTGAGATTGATTCTTCCCGACCCTCCGGTAATTCTTCACTTTCGTCTCTTACAAGGGTGATAGATCCATCTTCCACAAGTTCTTGTTCAATCTCAGGCTCCCTTGATTCTTTCTCTGGTTCAGGTGCGGAAACCTGTTTCTCTGTTGTTGGTGCTCTCAACAACGCTTCTTCATGATCTAGTGGACATGCCACTTTCTTCGTATGACTCGCGTGAATCCAGTTCGGGAGTCCTGCACACTTCACAGCTGTTGTAGTTGTTAGGACCACCTGGTAAGGGCCTCTCCAGCGTGGCTCTAAACACGTCTTGCAAGCAATCTTTCGGACAACGACCCCGGCGTTGGCTTTCAGATTGTGCCATGGATCGTGGATGGGTGGCAGGGTAGTGGCCTGCACCTGCTGAGAGAAAGAGCGAACCACATCAGCCAGACCCTTGCAGTAGTCTAACACCATATCATCTGTAATATTCACAAGTGTATTGGCTGGAACTGCTGGTAATCTCCTTGCTCTGCCCATGAGGATCTCGTGGGGCGACAACCCTGTCTTCCTGTCAGGTGTATTTCTCGTCAACATCAACAACAAAGGCAATGCATCTGGCCATTTCAGATTCGTAGCTGCACACATCTTACCAATTCTTGATTTCAGGGTAACATTGATCTGTTCCACTAGTCCTTATGCTTCAGGGTAATAGCTACAATGCAACTTCTGCTCAATGTTTAGTGCTGCACACTAGATTTTAATCACCTCATTGTTGAAGTGAGTTCCCCTATCTGATTCTAAAGAGATCGGAAATCCGAAACCTGGTATCAATTCCCTAGGAAACAACTTTGCTACTGTGAGACTGTCATTCCTTCTGGTGGGGTATGCTTCAATCCAGTGACTAAAAATGCACACTATCACCAACACGTATTTCAAACCTCCACACGTAGGCATCTTAATGAAATCCAATTTAATTCTGCTAAATGGACCTCCTGCACTTCCAATGTGGCTTGAATTCACCACTGTCTCTTTTTCCACATTTAGCTGCTGACAAATTATACAACGATAACATACTGCCTCTGCTGCCTGCCTAAACTTGGGACTGAACCAGTCAATCTTGAACAACCGAACCATGGCATCCCTTCCAATGTGTGCCTGGCCATGATAATACCTGGCCATTTGTGTCAATAAACTATTTGGCAGGACCATCTGACCTTCCTCAGAAACCCATATTTCATCAGGCCTTTGAACACATTTTAATTTGGACCAAAGTCGTTTCTCTTCTTTGTCATCATTACTCTGCATTGTTTTCAACTATTCTAAAGTATTGGTCACCCTCAATGCAAAACTTGTACATGTGTTATCTTCTTCTGACATCAATTCCCACTTGTCTTTGAACGATATACAGTTCAATGCGCGGGGGCGTGGCTATCCGCAGAAGATGGCAGTCGTCTAATCGCAGAGCTCCTGGTCCAGGCCCACCGCTATTGAAATATCCGTACACAAATGGGGACGTCCGTTGAGGGGGGAGGAAGCAGCCACCCTTGCTGACAAGCGAGCACTACATGGTGCAAATATAAGCTCCCGTCTGTCATTGTGCTGGCGAAGACGAGCTGCGGAGAGAGAGAGCCTGGTGAATGGCCGGCCGTGAACAGATGCAACGACCTTGAGACAAGCAGAACATTATGATGGGATGACATCAGGAAGAGGTGGAACAACCTATGGGTGAAGGTGCGTTCTGTGGTCTCAAGACACCACATTGCGGTTCAGAGGACTGGCAGCGGACCCCCACCTCCTCCCCCACAACTAACAACATGGGAGGAGCAGGTCTTGGCTATACTAAATCCTGAGGGCCTCGCAGGAGTAGCTGAAGGAATGGACTCTGGTAAGACAAATCTTTCACTACCTCATCCCCCAACCTACCTGCATGCTATCACATACCCCCACCCTCTCCCTCACCCCCATCACTCCAACTCCTCACATATGTCCCACTATCACAAACCACACATCCCAACACCAAGCACTGCATGCAACAACAAAGCATGGACACCCATCACCAATGCATGTCCACTACACATACCCACACAGATCCCCAAACCAAATATCACACAATGTCCTAAACAAGAATGTAAGCACTGGGGTACAGGGTCACCCACCCATTGCACACCATGGCACACACAGATGCAATAATCATGCCTTTACACCCCTGCAGGACGCCTACCCAGCGTTACTGGACAGGAGGGTCCAGACATGTCCACTCCCCCGACAGAAGAGGCCCACAGTGATGACAGCAGGTTTGTCCAACTGAATCTAGATGACCAACCCGGCCCATTTGGGACCTCAGGACAGTCGGTTGCCCTCACACAGTCACAGGCCACTACAGAGCCTCCCCCCTCAGGAAACACCAGCACAGCACCCACCCAGTGGGCCAATGCCTCTGTCCCAAGGACACATCAAGCAGCAGTGTGTCCACCACTACAGGGAACCCAGGCTAACCCACCAACCCAAGAACAGGAGGGACCTGGGGGCAGTGGCAGTGGTCACACGGTTCAGGGAACAGAGGCCCAGAAAAACGGGAGAACTGGGAGGTCTTCTGTGCGACAGTGGGAGGACAGGCCCAGGGAACCCTCTCTCCACGAGGCCCTCTCCAACATCATGGGAGCATACCATCATTCCTAGGAGACGATAGCAACGGTACTGGCCAAGTTTCAGGAGACCCAGCAGCTGCAGGAGGAACAGTAATTGGGGTTCAGGGAGGAACTCAAGTCCATCAACACAACCCTGTGCACCATTGTACGGGTGCTGAAGGACCTCATGAACACCAGGAGGGACACTGTGGCAAAACAAGGGGCCCCTGACACTAGACTGGTTGATGAACTGCCCACCAGCTCCGCGGTCGCTAGTGGACAGGAGGCACCGCAACAGGACCACGACACCAGCACCCCACCCCCTGCAGATGGAGAACCACCCCGCAAGCGGTCCCTGAGATCCAGGACAGAGACAGAGAACAATGCCAAGACCCCCGCCAAGAAATGAGACCACCCTGAATGTCATCCTTCTGTCCCACTTTGTCACCCTGTCCATCCTTAAACTGCTCTAGCTCCACTTCCTATGCCCCTTTGGACAATGCACCTGTGAGACAAATAACTTGACTCTGCCATGGACATTCCTCCACCATCACCCTTGCCCATTTTACAACCCCCTCCACTATTTAGCACTTAAATAAACACCCTTGAATCACAAAACAATCTGGAGTCAGTCTTTGCTTTCACAAATGTGTATTTGCAATAACTGAGGGAAATAGCAATGTCCATTGTATTGTCAACATACCTATGTCACATAGCTCTAGTCCATGAGGTAACATAGCAGAGGTCACACAGTGGAACCCACATCTGTGAAATCGAAAGGGAAAGTGACAAATTAGGGTCCATACACTGGGTGAATGTGACAGACAGATGATAGGTTGAACAATTTTATCTGATGTAGGAGGCAGTGATGTCTTCTTACCTGTGTCTCACTGGAAGTATTGCTGGATCACGGTGTTTCTGTTGTCTATGTCCTCTTCTTGTGCCTCCTCTTCTTCACTGTCCACAGTTTCCACAGCTGCCACAAGACCTCCTTCTGGACCAGCCTCCTGCAGAAAAGGTACCTGTTGTCGCAAAGCCAAGATGTGCAGCATACAGCAGGCCATGATGATCTGGCACACCTTCTTTGGTGAGTAGTATAGGGAACCACCTGTCATATGGAGGCACCAGAACCTGGCCTTCAGGAGGCCGAAGGTCCTCTCTATAACCATCCTAGTTCGCCCATGTACCTCATTGTAGCATTCCTCTGCCCTTGTCCTGGGATTCCTCATTGGGGTCAGTAGCCATGACAGGTTGGGGTAGCCAGAGTCACCTGGAAATGTCGAGGGACAACTGTTAGACACACACTAACCATTAGGGACAACCCCAGACACAGACAACTATTCACAATGTATAGGGTCCTTGTCCTCACCTAATAGCCACACACGGTGCCTCTGGAGTTGCCCGATCACATAAGGGATGCTGCTATTCCTCAGAATGTAAGAGTCATGCACTGAGCCAGGAAATTTGGCATTCACATGGGAGATGAACTGGTCAGCCACACACACCATCTGCACATTCATCAAATGGTAGCTCTTCCGGTTTCTGTACACTTGTTCACTCCTGTGGGGGGGTACAAAGGCCACATGTGTCCCATCAATGGCACCTATGATGTTGGGGATTTGTCCCAGGGCATAGAAGTCACCTTTCACTGTAGGCAAATACTCCACCTGAGGGAAAACGATGTAGCTCTGCATGTGTTTCAGCAGGGCAGACAACACTCTGGACAACACGTTGGAGAACATAGGCTGGGACATCTCCGATGCTATGGCCACTGTTCTATGAAAAGACCCACTTGCCAGGAAATTGAGTACTGACAGGACCTGCACTAGAGGGGGGATTCCTGTGGGATGGCGGATAGCTGACATCAGGTCTGGCTCCAACTGGGCACACAGTTCCTGGATTGTGGCACGATCAAGTCTGTAGGTGTCAATTACATGTCGCTCTTCCATTGTTGACAGGTCTACCAGCGGTCTGTACACTGGAGGATGCCGCCATCTCATCACTTGCCCCAGCGGACGTGCTCTATGGAGGAGAACAGCGAGCAGAGGGTCAGCCAACACTGAGGTACTAAAACAACAACTTTATTGCACACATTTGTCAATCCGCTATGTGCCTGTCTTAGTGTGTATGCAAGGCCTAGATATGTATGACGCATTTAAAAATAATGCCATGTGGCCCCCTGAAATGGCAGCTGCCTGACCTGTAATATGGGACAAGGAGATATGAGGTAACTGCGCAGGCGTACACCGTCGCGGTAGGCGTTCAAAGACCGCGGCGCAATCCAGCATTGGTTAACATTGGACCCTATAGGTCCCAGGAGCCAATGACGATGTACGCAGGCGGTGACAGTACGCACCCCGCGGACGTGACCGCCATTTTCTCTCTGTTCACTCACTTGATACCTGATCTTCAACAGGAGAGGACCTACAATGCAAGTGCTGGTGTGACCTCAGTCTAGAAGCAACGATGGCTCATGTGTCTGGGGAAAGGGCCCCTGCCTTCACATCAGAGGAGTTCGATAAACTAGTGGATGGGGTCCTCCCCCAGTACACACTAATCTACGGTCCTTCAGTCAAACAGGTGAGTACACAGTGAGCATGCTGTATGGGCAATGCCTGTTTGGAGTGGTGTGGATGGGAGATAGGGGGAGGATGAGGCGTGCATGATCCGACGGTGAGTGTATGTGCATCAGGGCAAGGGTGGGAACGTGGGCCAATGACTGTGACGGTCCGGACGATTAATGTTGTACCTTTTCCCCTGTACTATTCCTGTAGGTCAGCGCCCACCAGAAGAAGGATATTTGGCGTGCCATCTCCAAGGATGTCCAGACCCTGGTGGTCCACCACAGACGAAGAACCCACTGCCATAAAAGATGGGAGGACATTTGCCACTGTAGCAAGAAGACGGCGGAGGCGCAGCTGGGGATGGTCTCCCAACGTGGGAGGGGTGCCCGTCGCACCATGACCCCCGTGATATTCCGGATCCTGGCGGTGGCGTATCCGGAGTTGGATGGGCGCTTGAGGGCATCACAGCAGCCACAAGGGGGTGAGTACAGTCACATCCATCTGACTCTGCGCGCATTGAAGGTGTCTGGGTGTGGTAGGTGGGCTGTGGGTTCCCCTAGGCTAGGGAGAGCCTTGTATTCAAGGACCCTTTGTGAGGCAGGCTAAGTGACACCCCAAACCCACCAGTAGTAAGAGCCATCTACACCTAGTCAGGCTCCTGTGACTTCCATGTGTGCAGCAATTGGGCATAGGCCATGTACCCCATGTCCCTGTGAGGAATTAGGGAACTCTAAGTGAATGGCGTAATGTAGAAGGCTGCTGTGTCTTTAGTGTCTGCCAACGGTAGCAGTATTGCATGTACTGAACATTTCTTTCTACTTTCTTTCCCCCCTTTTTGTGGTCTCCCTGTTCTTGTGTGCATTAGCATCATCAGGCGGAGGAGCTGTGCCACCGGAGCAGGAGGGAGCTGCATCCCACATGGCACTGGAGGGTGACTCTACGGAGTCAGAATTCACCAGTGGGACGGAGTGCAAGGGTAGCTCCACGGCGGGGCAGGAGCAGAAACCAGCTACACCGACTCCTCCTCTGATGGGAGCTCCCTTGCGGTGGTGGGCCCCTCTGTGCATCTACAGGTACAGCCACCACCCCCCCTACCAGCATCGCCCTCCCAGCAGCCCCTCAGCGTGTGCCCCATGGCCGTTCACCCAGGAGTGTGGCATCTCCTTCGCCCCAGGCACCTCAGCCCCTGCCCCAGTCAGCCCTGCTGCCCTCAGTGATGAGGCCATTGACCTCCTCAGATCTCTCACTGTTGGGCAGTCTACCATTCTGAATGCCATCCAGGGTCTAGAGAGGCAGTTGCAACAGACAAATGCATACCTGGAGGGCATTCATTCTGGCCAGGCAGCCGAAGAACAAGCATTTCAGACTCTGGCCTCAGCACTGATGGCAGCCATTGTCCCTGTTTCCAACCTCCCCCCTCCATCTTTCTCCACCCAGACCCAATCCCCAGTACCTCAGCCTATCCCAAGCACACCATCAGACCAGCATGAACACACCTCAACACACAAGGGTAGCTCTGGCAAACATAAGCACCACACATCCCACAGGCACTCACACAAGCATCATATCCATGCACATATACCAACATCTACTGCCTCCACTGTGTCCCCCTCCTCCACGTCTCCCTCCTCCCTCCCTGTCTTGTCTCCACTCACACCTGCATGCACTACATCCTCAGCCACTACCTCTATCACCAGCACGCCCATCACCACACACCGCTCACGTGCAATCACCACCCCACTACCATTCACATATCCCCTGTGTCCTCTACTAGTGTGTCTGTGAGCCCTCCTCACAAACTACACAAACGCAGGCACACACCCACCCATCAGCCATCTACCTCACGACAGCCTCCAGCCCATGCACCTTCACCCAAAGTTAGCAAACGAACACCTCCTACAACCACTACCTCTTCCTCCACTCCCAAACCCCCTCCATCTACCCGTCCCAGTGTGTCTAAAAAACTTTTCCTGTCAAACCTTGACCTCTTCCCTTCACCTCCCCCACCACTTCCGTCCCCTAGGGCCCACCTTTCCAGGTCCCAACCCAGCACCTTAGCCACCACATCACCTGGCACAGTTGTGCCAGCAGTAACCGGATTCTGGAGTGCGCCAAGCAGCAGGGCTGCCAGTGTCCCAAGGAGTGAGGCCAAGGACATTCCCCGACCCCCAAAACAGAAGAAGTTTCCCACATCCCGGAGGGAGAAGGCCAAAACACCTGCCACCAAGGGCTCAGCCAGGACAACAGTTAGGAGTGGCAAGACAGCTGTACCACCATCCAAGGTGGCGAAGGGCCTGAAAAAAAAAGGCAAGTCAATGTCGCCGCCAACCTGCACGGCGGACAAGACCACCACCGGCACCGCCACATGCACCGCTGCCACATGCACCGCCGCCATGGGCACCGCCGCCAGCACCCAAGATACTGAGCCCTTCACCTGCACCGCAGACACTGTGCTGTTCAGCAGGACCAAGGTCAGTGAGCCCGCCACCAGCACTGCCACTCATGACACTGCCGCCAGCACCAAGTTCATTGAGCCAACCACCAGCACTGCCGCACAGGACACCGCCGCCAGCACCAAGGTCAGTGAGCCCCCCACCAGCACCGCGGCACAGGACACCGCCGCCAGCACCAAGGTCAGTGAGCCCCCCACCAGCACCGCCGCTCATGACACAATCGTTAGCACCGAGGTCAGTGAGCCCCCCACCAGCACTGCTGCCCAATGAGCGCCGCAAGCATCGCCGCTACCGAGCCCGCCGCCAGCACCACCAGCGGCCACGCCACATCCTGAGCCAGTGGCACCACCACAGACATGGCTGCCATCCCCAGTGGTCATTTGTACAAGGCTGGTGGTCAGCTCCAGGGGCCTGGCCAGCTTGCAGTTTGCACCACCGTCAGTGGAGTGTCACATCCACTACCTCTGTCCTTGGCAGGATGAAGCACTCTGGGCACAAAGCCCCCTCCAGAACCAGTGGAGACTGTTATCCACTTGAGAGATTGTGGCTTTGCACTCCCCAGGATAAAGCATTGTGCAAACCACCCACTGGAGAGACTTGAGAGACTGTGGCTTTGCACTCCCCAGGATAAAGCAGTGGGCAAACCACCCACTGGAGAGACTTGAGAGACTGTGGCTTTGCACTCCCCAGGATAAATCAGTGCGCAAACCACCCACTGGAGAGACTTGAGAGACTGTGGCTTTGCACTCTCCAGGAAAAAGCAGTGGGCAAACCACCCACTCGAGAGACTTGAGAGACTGGGGCTTTGCACTCCCCAGGATAAAACAGTGGGCAAACCACCCACTGGAGAGACTTGAGAGACTGTGGCTTTGCACTCCCCAGGATACATCAATGGGCATGGAGTCCCCTCGTGGATCTGGCGTCGTGCACTCATCTGGCTGAGGTGCCCCCCCTTCCATTCCCCCTGAGATGCCTGTGTTTTTTTCGATCTGATGCCCCTGCAGTGTTCTCTCCGTTTCGATCGGGTATCTTGTGTGGGCCTCACCCATGCATTTTGGGCCCAGTGGTCCACGGACTATATTGGTGCAGTACCTGGACTTTAATTCTTGGTGTATATATTTGTTTATAGTGCATATACATTTTTGAATAATGGATTTTACATGATTACAATTGTTCAACTCATTTCCTTTTGTCCTTGCGTTCTTCCAGGAAGGGTTGGGGGTGTAAATGTAATGTTTCAGCATATATTGGTGTGTGTGTTGTTGTGGGTGAGGGTGGGGGTGGGGGTGTTGCGTGTTGCGTGTTGCGTGTGTGTGACTCTCTCTTTTCCCTCCCCCCTCACATGTGTCATAGGTGCAGTACTCGGAGTGTTAAAGTGGCTGTCTATGTTGGCGGTTTCCGCCATGGTCCTAATTCAATTTTTTTTCCCGCAGGCCTGTTGGCGGTTTTACCGCCGCTTTACCACCGACTGCCAGGGTTGTAATGAGCGCCTAGATGCCTTGAGTTGGGAGGAACGCAGCTGTGGCAAAACAATGCGGAGTAACCTCACTTCTACTCGTGGTGAGTGATGCTCACTGAATGGGCTTAACAGAGAGGAGGCCTCAACATATGAGAAGTCGACAAGGTCTGAAACAGGCGGTGAACGAAGGGCACGACGGGCATCCACTTCTGGACCCTAAAACTGGCACTGTGACTTACCAGTGAGAGCGAGGGCCGCCGGCCTGTGGGAGATGTTGTGAGGGTCGGGGACTGCATTGGATAGGGCCTCTCGCTGGACCAACTATTGGGACTGGAATACCGATCTCTCAGGTCAGGCACACTGCAAGTGGGCGAGACCATGGGCTGCACAATGAGCAAACACTTGGAATGCACCGGGACGATAACCCCAGGGAATTATGTGCCGCCCACAGCAATAGACACTCCAATGGATAAATTGGAGGTTATATTACAGGAAATTAGAGAATCACAGCTGGCAATAGCACAAATACTAGGCTCTATCAATATGGAACTTGGTATCCTAAAAGATGATAAAAAAAACTAACAGACAGACTAAAACAAATGGAAACAGATGTTGCTGCCTTCCTCCTGCCCACAAAGAAAGTGAGAACGCAATTCATCATCTACAACAACAGGTGGAAGCCTTGCGAGAGAGAGTCGAAGATGCAGAAGGAAGATCACGCCATAATAATATCCATATAGTTGGCCTTCCGGAGGGAAAAGAAGGGCGAGATATGTAGAGACATGGCTGAAAACGATAGAAATGGATGGGCTATCGACTCACTTCACGTTAGAGAGAGCAGACCGAGTCCCTGGTAGGAGGCCTCCACCAGGGGCGCCACCCCGCCCAGGTGTTGAACTACAGGGATCGTGATGCCCTGCTGCAAGCAGCGAGAGAAACGGACCCGATCATCGTAGATAATGCTCGTGTATTCTTATACCCAGACTACACTTTGGCAGTCCAGAGGCATAGAGCTTCCTTCCAGTCAGTAAGAAGGCAACTACGAGCTGAGGGGCTATCATATGCCCTACTTTTTCCGGCCCAATTGCACATCACACAAAACCAAAAAGCTAATTTTTTTGAAACACCTGAATTGGCGCGTAACTGGCTGGACACGACTTTCCTGCACTCGAGCCACAAAGAACAAAGTGATACCCTGTTGCCGAAATATGCCCGCCGGCTCCACAAAGATAGGCAAGCCCGACAACACCCAACATGAAGAAATACTGGATCAACATTGTCGCAAGTATTGGGAAGTCAGAGAGCAGCAATACGGTTAGCATACTCCATACAAAGAGAAGGATCTCCTCCTCCCAGCATTGCCTCCTCTGTGGACAGCACTGTAGTGTCCAACTCAGAAGGAAGCATAGCATTATTCCTTTCCATTACTCCACAGACGGCGCATGAGCTCTAAGGAAATGACTGTGTGAGAGTGATCTCCTGTTTGGTTATTCCCAAGAGCTAAAGTAAAGGCTCTGTGGAGTATTACTGGTCGCCCATCCAGACCAGAAAGTAACTCAGAGCAGACAGACCTGGATTTGACACATCGCCTCATTACGAGAGTAAATTTGCGGCTGGTAAATGGAGGAAGGACCAGCTGTGAAAATGGAGCACTGATGTGCATGGGTGGAGGGTGTTCCCCGCCGCTGTTAGATTAGTCCTCACCTCCTGTGGAGATTATAACTCCGACAAAAAGTGGTGGGCCCGGACGGTAGATCTCTGTGATTCCTATATTGTATGGGAGAAACTGCCAATCACAGAAGAGACACACATAGCAAATATCTTGTACAACCCCCATAGCGTAGGCTTGGTTGTTTACATTATAATGGTTATAAACTGGTTACGTTCCAATTATGTAATGGTTTGGCGGAGACAGTTTTGGCTCTGCCTAGTATTGTGCACAGATGGGAGAAATGGTTATTATATCAATGTTAAGACATCAGCACATGTATTACAAAAAATACGTATAGAGAACAGCAGGTGAGTATGGATTGGGAAGGGAATAGCACACTAATGATATATCATGTTGTCAGCATGTGATTACAACATTATCACTTGGAATGTACGTGGAATAGGGTCTATACACAAACGGCACAGAATATTGACCCAATTAAACCGCCATAAAGCACACATAGTATACCTACAGGAAACACATCTTACCACCCATGAGGCGGGGAAACTCCGCAAAAAATGGAGGGGGCGTCTGCTCCACAATTCGTCCTCTGTGTTCGCTCGTGGGGCGTCTATATGGATGTGATCTGGTGTCCTTTTCGAAGTACTAGACACAAAAGTATATAAAGATGGCAGATACACTTTGGTCAGAGGTAACTTAGGTGGGAAGCCTGTGGTACTGGGAAGTCTTTATGCCCCAAACAGTGGTCAGGATGCTTTCCTAGAACACCTATCAAGTGTCCTCTCGCAGTGGGTGCACATACCCTGGATCCTGGGAGGGCATTATAATGCAGTATTAGATACATCCCTTGACCGCCCTACCCCACCCATTGTCAGGCACAAATGCGCAGAGACATGCGGAGGCACTACGGAATTGATTACAAGGCTGGGCTCTCACTGTCATATGGCGGGCGAGAAATGTGGGGATGTGGGAGTACTCCTTCTACTCACACCCACACAAAGTGCATGTACGACTCGATCGTATCTTATGCACCAATACACTACAGACCCAGATGACTCATGCTACATACCTAGGTAAAACACTATCAGATCATAATCCAGTAGAATTGACAGTGAACAGGGAAAGGGCCTTCACACCGATTTCAATGTGGCGATTACAACCACTGCTCCTTGAGGATGCAATGTTGAAAGAGGAAATAGCTCAAATAATAACAAACTTCTTTATTGACAACACAGGAACTGCGTCCTCTCCAATGGTAGAATGGGAGGCATTCAAGGTGGTAATAAGAGGAGCGATGATGGGAGCAATGACGGGAGCACAAGCTGTTATACTAACAGAGTTAAAACAAGTAAAAGACAGATTTGGACCCCTAGAAAGGGAAGCAGTGCTTCAGACCCCCCAGGCCCAGATGCTGCAAGACGCCAGGGCCGAGCACGCAGAACTCCTTGAACGACTACGAAAGGTAGATTATACAACCTATAAGGAATGGGCACACAGTGATGGGGGTAAGGCAGGCGCGCTTTTGGCACACCTTATAAAAGACAAGCTGTCTCCCACTCCTATACTACATATTTATACACCACAACTTACTAGTATAAACACACAGGTGGAGATTAACACGGCGTTTCGAAACTACTACTCAATCCTTTATTCTGCTCCACCAGCACTAGATCAGGTACAGCTCAGTTCCTTCCTATCTGACATTATCCTACCGGCACTCAATGACACTGCCAAGGAAATCCTAGGAGCACAGATAACAAAAGGGGAGATCCACAAGGCCATTAAGGACATGGCTCGTAATAAATCACCAGGATCAGATGGCCTCCCGACCTAATTTTATTCCTTATATAGCTCAAAACTGGCCCCTCAATTGGAAAAATTATACCAAGCCTCAATGGCTGTTGGTCACCTCTCTGATGCAACAAAACAGGCAATAGTGACCTTGCTTCTAAAACCTGGCAAACTTTCAACAGATATGTCGCCCTCTAGGCCCTTATCATTACTGACCACAGAATATAAAATACTAGCTAAATTGTTAGCACCGAGACTCCTCCCCTTCATAGGCACCTTGATCCATACAGATCAATGTGGATTCATACCAGCTTGTGATACCGCCTTAAATATACGACAACTATAACATATTATGCATTATACAAGAGAGAGATATTCCCAAGCGGGTTGTCTTTCCCTGGATCTTCGCCAGGCATTTGATACCTTAAATTGGGATTATATGTTCGAAGTACTGGAGCAATTTGGGCTCCCTCATAACTATATATGCTGGGTATGACTGTTATACACTGATCCCACAGCAAGAGCACGCACTGGGCAGAACATTTCAAACTCCTACCGTATTTATAGAGTTACTAGGCAGGGATGCCCACTGTCGCCCCTGCTGTTCATCTTGGCAGCAGAACCCCTAGCGCACTGACTCCGATGAAACGCCAAGTTGTGGGGAATTGAAATAAGCAATGAAGTGCACTCAATATCACTGTATGCTGACAACATTATACTATATGTGAAAGATATACACCACAACCTAAAATCTGCTGCGCAGATATTCCCCAATTTTGCACCATTGTCAGGACTAGAGAATAACTATAATAAATCCATAGCATTCTCGTTTTGTAAAATGGACATGGGTGACACACTTACCTTTGGTGATAAACCACTATGGGGGGCCATGGACACTTTCCGATACCTAGGAATCCAAATATATCGAACCCCATTGGATCTGTTAGAGGGCAACCTACAGAGAGCGATGGCTTCGCTTAAATCGCAGATCCAGTTCTGGATGACACTACCACTGTCCACTGCGGGCCGACTAGCGCTGGCAAAGATGGTGATGCTGCCCCGTATCTTGTACTATTTTATGAACCTACTGGTGAGGGTACATGATACCTATTTTAAAACACTCCATTCTATGTTGGTGGACCTCGTCTGGGGGAAGGGGAGATGCCGGATTAGCTTAGTAAAACTACAAATGCCAGCGGACTAGGGAGGCTAGGTGCGCTAAAGTTTAAAACCTATTGTGTGGCAGGCCAACTTCAATGGCTTGCATGCTGGTTGGCTGGACGAAATTTGCATGAGATAGAGTTCACCCAATCAAGGTTAGACAGGGGCTGCCTGCACTCGCTGATCTATCCCGGATCCCATCCCCCGAGGAGCTGCCACTTTTGTTGCAAGTAGTCCTGCAGTACTGGAAGTTTCCTCTCAGATACACCGCCGACACGATTCCCTATGCCTCAAATATTCCGCTGCTGGGGCTACCCATGAATGTTGGAATACTGTCTCAAAGTAGGATACAGGGGTGGACTCAGGAGGGAGTAGATACTATTGGGATGCTATTCAAGGACCATCATTTACTTGCACATATGGATTTCATTCATTGACACAACTTGTCTACCTCACTATTTTTGCTATACGCAAACATAGTACACTATATCACAGACCACTTGGCCCCAGATGGTATAGAGCCCCCAACGCACAATTTCATTCATACATTGTACATTGAAGGGCATTGGAGACACCTAATCAAATGGCTTTATAGAGGGCTTAGAGTACATTTAAAAAAGCCCCTAACACCCATAAGAACTAAATGGGGGGCAGACATGTGCAGGGAACTCTCCGATAAAGAGTGGTCTTCCATTCTGGAGTACCCAAAACAGGTATCCCGAAGTACGAGGTTTAAGTTCATACAATATACCATATTACACAGAGCGTATCTTACACCACACAGACTACACATACTATTCCCAACGCTCTTGCCGGCATGTCCAAGTTGTGGGGAGGACAATGCAGAACTACTGCATATGCTTTGGAGCTGCCCTAGTATCTCTCAATACTGGCACAACGTGGGTACCATATTAGAGAAGGTGACGGGAAGCTGTGTCTGGAGGACA